>NW_026126598.1:2400000-3000000 GCF_943737965.1 Phodopus roborovskii | reverse complement strand
GGTCTCAAACTCACAGAGATCTGCCTGCTTCTGCCAGCTCACCCCCCCCACCATTGCCCGGCTAATTTATAATAATTTGCAAGCCTTTAAAGAGTATGCAATTATTCTGACTATGAGTCCATTGTTAGTGCTGTGTGAAAAAAAGCACTTGCCTTTCTTCTCAGTTCTCCAGAGAGAGCCTGGCAGGCAGTGGTTAATTTACTATCTCTCAGGCTCTGCTCCTCACCCCACCCCCAAATGGCCCAGTCAGGAAAGTGCCTTGTAAGCCTGAAGACCTGAGTTCAATCCCCAGAAGCCACATTAAATCAAAAAGCCAGGATACGTGCCTGCAAACCCCAGCCTCGAAGAGGCAGAGACAGGTGGGTCCCAGGGGCTTGCTGGCCAGCCAGCCTGGTCCTCTTGGTGAGTTCCAGGTCAGTGAGGGAAACTGTCATTAAAAAAGAAAGGTGTATGGAGCCTGAAAAACGATGCCCGGGGTTGATGTTTGTGCTCCATGTGCATGCAGACATATATGCATACCCACACACTTGAACATATCCACTCAGCCACACACAAAGGATCAGAAACCTTATTGTCAATGTGACTAACATTTCATCCTCGAGTTTCTAGATTCTCCTTTTTAAATTTGTTTTCCAAGACAGGGTTTCTCTGTGTAGCTCTGGCTGTCCTGGAATTCACTAAATCAACCAGGCTGGCCTCAAACTCAAAGATCTCCCTGCTTCTGCCTCCTGAGTGTTGTAATTAAAGGCATGAGACAATGTGCCTGGCATTGTTTATATACTCTTTCCCTCCATGTTTTAGCAGCAATCAGAGCATCCTTCTTTTTAATGGTTGGATAACATTGAATGCCGAGGTCTGAGTACGTTGTATTTTTTCCACCTGTTGATGGGCAGTACATTGATTATACCTCTGGGCTTCTGTGAGGGACTTTGATTCCTGAGGGAGTGACCCTAGGGTGGGTGTCAGTCTATGGCCAAATCTCAGCAGGGTGATGATGATGGCAGAGGGGGCCAGAGGGTGTGTTTAGTGCGAATATAGACAGAATCTTCCTTGTGTCTTGGTTCATCACCTTGGGGAGCCTCCTTCATTCCTGGTATTCTCATTCTCTGTCTCTTGGATCATGTGACTGAGCCCCAGCCCCAGAAGCAAATCATTTACACCTGGCTGAGGTCCTGTGCCACTCGAGGTGAGAACTCAATGATTAAGGTAAATTTTATGTGAGCATCCTTTCCTGTCCGCTCTCACAATGGCACCCTGAGGACCTTTCTCTGATTCCAGTCAATTTCAAACCAGAAATAAAAGCTTAAAGAAGATGTAAGCTGCAGTGGTGGACAGAAAATCCCAGATGTTCACTGCAGCAACAGCTTTGGAATCCTAAGAATGGGAAAAGACCAGAAAGGAAAGAGGAAGGACTGGGCAGGACTCCCGGGAGCACAGAAGATCAGCCCTTCATCTAGCCACAGACCAGAGGAGATCCACAGCCCCTCTGCTCACATCCCTGTGGCTCCCCAAAGATGGGTAGGATGGACAGGGGTGGGGTTCTGGCTCAGGGATATGTAATTCTTGTGTTTTGTTTATAGACTGGAAAGAGGATCCCTCACATGACCGGGGGCCCCCACTTCACACCTGACTCACTGGAACCCAGCCTTCACACCTGTGCCCACTCTGTGGGTTCATCTCCCCATAGCCGAACAGGGTTCATCTCCCACTGCTGAACAGGCTGATCCAGTGGTTGACAGATAGTGAACCTTGCAGCAGCTCATGATCCCTCTGTGGAGGTCTTTCCTCTGGCCATCCCATCCCTTAGCAATCACTCCTTTTCATCATCATGCCAGGATTTCCCATTCTCTGACATCGTCTCCAGTTGTTTATGGTCTGTCTCTCCCAGAAGTGGGATGAATGTAAGAGACCTCCCAACAGAGACCGCCTCTGTCCCCAGCTTCCCACTCAGTATGATGCAAACACCAAGTTCATGACTCACAGAAATCGATGAAAGAGTAGAAGGAAGCTTGGGTCTATCCTAGCCAGAAGAAGTAATGGAGCCATGGAATGCTGCCTTCTGAGATGTATGGAGCTGTGTTCTTGAACTCACAGCATTTGTGGTCGCCAATAAAGACCCTCCCAGGACACCCCATCAGAGGATCTATAGGCAGTTATTAGTTACCGGGGGTGGTTCTTTAGTGCTGTAGATCCTGGAAAGTCGACATGCTCATTCTGTAAGCAACTTTAAAGGAAACATTGGGTCACCAAACACACACACACACACACACACACACACACACACCACACACCACACACACACACACCATACACATACACATAAGTGCACACATACACATTATATACACACAAACACATGGTACATACACAAATATACATATTATCATATGCACATACATAAATCATAATACACCATACTACAATACAAACACACAGACATGATATACACACATAAACACATGTATATATTATCATACACACATACATATATCATACTCACATCAGACTACACACACAAACACACACACATACACACATCACACACAAACACATATGAAAGTATAAGCAGGATATGGTTGGTAAGAGGATAATGTCAGGGGAGCTTTGGGAGCAAGAGGCTAACAGGGGGCTTATGATAAAAATTACATACATGTGTGAAAATGCCATAGTGAAATCTATATTATGTAATCATGTATATATAGTTCATATATGCCAATAATACTAGAGCTCAGGTCAGGATACAGAATCCCTAAATATGACTGTGTGGGACCAGACTACACCTCTCCAAATGTTTCTTTGGCCTGTTCTGAGGTAATGGTTTTGGAAAGCTAAAGACAAAGTGTGACTGCCTTGGCTGGGAGCAGCTTACACCCTGAAGGGACTCTACCTTGCCTGTACCAGTGAGAGCATCTTATAATCCCATCATCCCTGGAAGGTTCTATACACCTAAGGAGTCAGTTCCTACACAGCACACACTCCTGCCCCAAACTTGTCACCACCCAGCCTTTACTCCTGGCTCAGCTCAGAATCTCAGCCTCCTCTGAGATTCGTGTTGTGTGGCTCTTTCCTTAGAACTGAAGATTCCATGAAGGCCCAGGAAGTAAATAAAAAGACTCAGGAAGTCCCTGAAACTACAAGCCTCTCTTTTCCACATGATTATGCAAGCAGTAGTATTTGCTGAGGGAGAGAAGTCTCTTCCTTGGAGTTTCCTGCAAGTTGTGCATGGAGCCAGGGATGTGGCTTGTTTGAGTCATCTTCCGGGCTGAGGCAGGCTAGAGTCACTCACGTTCCTGTAAGTAAACCCCAGTAATATCAACATTTAACGGATGTTTCCTATGTGTGTCTTTGACTACACTAAGTGTGGTTGGTCTGGGTTCTGCCACTTCAGCATTCTGGGACACTCCCTAGGCTGACAAAGCTCCACCACACACAGGCTTCCACCAGCCGTGTTGTAAAACACATCCAAATACATCCCGCGTGTGCCCACCTCCCCCCCAAACATTCCAGGAAGCCTGGGTACCAGTGGTACTCAAGGCTTCCTTATTTGAAATGGAGGTATGAGGCCTTGTGTTTATCATTGTCAGCTCAAGAAGTCAAATTTAGCACTGGAAACTCAGCCTCTTGGCACCTATAACAATTCTAGTTTCATGGCTGCAAGATTCCCCCAAAGTGGAGTGAATGCAGGCAGTGAATATCTAAGTAGCTTTGGGAGAAAGTTTGCATTTGAGGAAATTCCATTTAGAAGCTGTAGAGCCAAGAGGACTGGGTCTGGGAGACTTGAAGTGGGCAGGGACAAATGCAAACCAGCTGGGAGCCATGACATCTCTTCACCCTGGGATGGGCTTTGGGGTCCTACAAAAAGGGCACAATGCTGTGGAAAGTCGGGGATGCTTCATGGCTTAATTCCTGTGACTGCCCTTTAAACAAACAGCCACAAACCTTGTGCTTACATGATTGTGAAATCATGGGCAGGACTCTGTTGATTTTCTCGTCACTGAGATGAAATGCCACAAATTGACACAGGCAATTTTAGGGAGGATTTGTGATCTTTCCCACCTTGTTCATGGACTAGGACTCTATCTGGGGTGGGCCCTTTAAAGGGCCAAATATGCTACAGTAGGCCCTAATGCTTTTTGTGTGTATGAGAAGGCAGAGTGAATCAAGGTGTGACTGAAGAGAGGGAGGGCAGCAGCCTCAGGAGAAGCGATCCTTCTAATAATGGGAGCCTGGACTTGTGGCCTCTGGAACCATAGAAAATTGTTCTCTGGTGTTCAAGCCTCTCTGTCTGTGGGGTTTGGTCATTGCAGCCTCAGTAGATTAATGCAAGTATCTTCAGTGAGAAGTTAAAACTAAGGCTGGGAATAGAGGTGCATGCCTTTAATTAGAACACTCAGGGGGCAGAGGCAGGGGAGCTCTCTCCATTTGAGGCCAGCCTGGGTCAACATAGCAAGTTCAAGACCAGCCAGGGCTACATAGTGAGACCCTACCTAAAAATAAATAAACAAGTAAAATAGATACACAAAAAGATAAAGGAAGGCTGATTCTGAGAATGTCCAGTGGCCCTGATTGGCTGGAAGTTGCTTTCTGAGTTCACACACAGGCCTGTCTCAGTTCTAAGGGGGGTGATGCCATGTGTAGTCTTCAAGGGTTGAGATCCATGTCCATCCCTACTTCCTGACAAAGACTAGAATGGAGGATAATATTCTTCATGCTTGATACTCCAGGACAATGTGCAAGGACAGAGAGCCATGTCCAGTGAAAACAGTAGGATGTGTAGTAGAGGGAGAGAGGTAAGAGAAGCCACCCTTGCACTGTCAGGGCCCCTGAGGTTGAAGGACAAGATGGAGCTGGGCCCACCCTTGTGGATGGCGACTCTGGGCTGGGGTAGCTGCATTTCATGGGGTCTCCACAGAACAGCAGTAAGTTCTCTGCATAAAGATGCTGAGTGGCTGAAGATGCCTCTTGTTCAGAGTTCAGAGAGTCCACCAGCCCTCTGAGAAAGATCTGCATGGAGGGAAGTGTCCCTGGCTGTCACTTGGGAGCTGGGTGAGGAAATCCCAGAAACAGATATGATTTCTGGTCTCAAGTCTCAGTGGCCCTGTTCTTCCCCAAGAGATAATCATGTGCTGACCCTGAGCCATGATGTTCCTGTACAAAATTGACCAGGGCAATTAGGGTTGGTTCTTATTCAACCACAGTGCACTTACAGATGTCTGATCCCACTTTCCCCCAGACATTAGATTCTCAGCATCTTATGTCTTATGGTATTTTCTCTCCCACAGCCTTCCCTTTCTCTTCTTTCCACCCTCCCTCCCTTCTTCTTTTCATACCCACTTCTTAAGAGTCTCTGGCTTCCTCTTCATGCATGGCCTAAAATTCTCCAATCCTAGAAATATAAATTTGAAAGTCAAGCTCAATTCTGCTTCTCACACCCCTGACTCTCAGAGCCTATTGGGAAAAAATCACACCATATTTGGATTCTATTAGAAAATTATCATCAACTTTATTGCTGCCCTGCCTTGTTCACTACTGTGCCTGAGGCTGCTTGGAGGCAGGAGGCTGCCACTTCTCAAGTGTGTGCCTGTAACTCAGGTGTAAATTTTTCTAGAGGGTAAGGCCCTAGGCAACCTGGGGATGGCTGGGCAGGAGCAGAGAAGGCAGATGGGACAAGGGGGAGGTGCAAATGTCCCTCAAGTGTCCATCACAAGGTCTTCAGCCTGCCCTGCTTGCTGAAGAGGAGGATGGATATTCTGGGACACTCACTCTAACTCAGCATTTATTTTTCCCCATCTATTCTTGGAGCAAAATCAATACTCCTTCATCAGCAGGCAATGCTGACTATAGTGAACTCTTTAGCGCCAGAAACTCCAGAGTTTCCAATAGCTGGTGCATAACTAATGGACGTCGTCTAAGACACGGGAGGAAGGTGTCATGAGAAACCAACCCTGACATCCGAGGCCAAGTGAAAAGTCAATTAACAGAATCAGAAAACATTTTCTTCATGATTAGCCAGCCCAAGGAGGATTTGGATTCTGCCAGCAGTGTGGTGACGGTAGCCAGGTGTGATATGGAAGGGAGACCTGTCCATCAAGGGGAAGTAGGTTATCTCTCGCCCCAAACCTCATGCCAATCACTAGGAAAGTCAAGTCAAAGGAGGTTATTTTTTCCTCTATTTCTCCAATTCTTGGCTCCAAGCAGGACTCTTTTTTTTTGAAAGAATGAATATGCAATTGTCACATTTTCATCCTTGTTGTTCAGCAAGGTGACCTGATCAGTCTTAACTGGCAAGTGTGACATGGCCTAGAGCCATCTGAGAGGAGAAGCTTCAGTGGAGGACTTGCCTGATTCAGACTGGCCTGTGGATATGTCTGCATGGGGATTGTCTTGGTTGTTAATTGATGTAGGAGGGCTCAGTCCACTGTGGGCAGAACTATTCCTTAGACAGGGGTTCCTGGGCTGTGTAAGAAAGCTGACTGAATATGAGCTTACAAGGAGCATTTAGCAGCGTCCTCCATAGTTCTTTTCTTGCTTCTCTGGCTGTCAGTTTCTCAGTTGGGGGAGATGTTGTGTGGAACAGCAAGTGAGCGTGTCTGTAGGTGCCGATCTTGAATCCCTGCCTTTATTCCTGTCAGCGATGGACAGTGACTTGAAGTTGTAAGCTAAAATAAACCTTTCTTCATCTTTTCTGTCAGGTTCCCCCCCCCCCCGTTTGTTTGTTTTCCCAGCAATATGAAACTAGAAGAGAAGGCAAACCACTTGATTGAGTTTGGCTTGAGTTTGAGATGCCCTCTGAGGTGCCCCCATGGGTTCAGCATTTGATAGTTTGGATATTTCTGGAAACTTTAGAAAGTGAAATCTAGCTTGAAGGAATTAGGCCATGAGGGCCAGGTTCATAAAAGTATATATTTCCCTGGCCAATTCCTGTTATGCTCTCTCTGCTTCCTGGAACTCATGATGTGAACAGCCTCCACCATGTTCTCAAGATGATGTACTGAGCTGCCTGCCATGCTTCCTCATTATGAGGGCTGGAAACCCTTTGATGCCAGGAACCAAGATAAATCTCTCCCCTCCTTTACATTGTGTCTCCTAGGCATCATGAGCACAGTGATGCAAAGCTGGCCACTGCTCCCAGGGTTCTCCATTCTGTCAGGTCCTCCCTGATATGTGGCTCCCATGTCATCACCATGTTAAGATGAGGCTTCAACCTGTGCACACACATCGTACATCGTCCTCTGAGGCAACAACGTTAAAAAGCAAAATCAGATGGCTTCAAATATGCATTTCCAGCACTTGTGTAAGTCCTCCATATGACTTTCTCCTTATTTAGAACACCCATATTCTTCCACAGTCTGCTTCAAACACCAAACCCTGATCCTCTCTTAGGTCCCAATGACTCTCACATGTGAGTCTAGGCAACATTGATGGTGTAGCTTCCCTCACCATTGCACAGTGCATCCCCATCATTCAAACCCCTCTGTCCCATCGAGCCAAGATTTCCTTAATGCTTTCTGTAGACTAGCAACATTGCTACTGCCCGTGGCTATGTATAGATCCCTTTAGTCTTTAGGCTGGAATGTTTGCTTCAGGCAGACCACAATGTTCACTGCCTTTGAGGGGACACGAGGGGAATCCAATGAGTATTTTCTAGAAACTGTTGATGAGGAATCACAGTGAACCTGTGGGTGTCTGCATTCATTCCCATTTTACAGAGTGGATCCAGAATCTCAAATGTGTCAGAGTCTCACCGTCCCAGTAGGTGATCAATGCTGGACATGATGGGTTAGTTTCTTAATGCATTATCTTAAATCATCTCAAATTTAGCATCTTAAAACACCTGGTCAGAGGTCTGAATTCCAAGTGTAGGAAACACTGTTGGTTTGGTTGTGGAATGTCCCTTAGCAGCTTATGTAATTGAATGATCAGCCCTCAGCTGGTGGCATTGCTTCAGGAAATTCTGGAACCTTTGTGAAACAGGGACTTGCTGGAGGAAGCAGGTCACAGAGGTGAGGTAGGATTTGAAGGTTACATCCCTGTGTTCAGGTCCTGTCTCTGCTTCCTGATCCACCCAGTAGAATACACTATCTTAATCTCCTGTCATGGACTGACCCACTCAGGCAGATTATACACCGTAATGGATTGGACACTTTCAACCAGTAGGCAGAATAAACTCTTTCTCCTTTAAGTTGCTTCTTTACAGTGTTTGCTTATAGCCAGAAGAGCCCTTACAAAGGACCTGGGATACAGTCCCAGTACCCATGCCATACAGTGGCTCACAACCTCCTGTAATTCTAATCCAAGGCCATCTGTCGCCCTCTTTTGGTCTCCATTGGGATTGCATGAATGTGATGCACAGACATTTATGCGCGAAAACACCTATACACATAAGATAAAAATAAAATAAAGGGGCTTCTTTAACAGCCATTCTAGAGTCCATGATTAAAGACAACATAGAATTTACATAGAGATCCATCTGGCTTTAGATTAACAGTAAACCCACACAACAATCTAAGTGAAAATAAAAGTGCAGAGTCACACACGGAAAGTCTCAGGGGCAAAGCTCCCAGTGTGGAAGACCTCAGGAGCTCGTGGTACATTTTCTTTCTGTTAATGTCACTCTTTGCCCCCTCCACCAAGGATGGCTGCATATTTTCCCAGGGTCCCTGCAAACCCAGCCATGTGTCTGCACCCATCTTTAACCCAAGGCGATATTCCCCAGGGGCCTTGGAGCTCATTTTCTCTCATTGGCCAGGACAGGGTCACATGCTCACTCACGGACAAGTGAAAGCTGTACCACTGTAGGTTAGACTCCTCTGACTTTCTCTGAGTGAGAGACAGATGGGGTCATCTCCTTGAAGGCTTGTAAGAGTCATTTGGGGGAGAGAAACAACTCTCTGGTTTGGACAGAATATTTAAAAGTGTGGGTATAGCCACACTTTCATTCCGCCCACCTCTATCAGTTGTGGGATTCAGGAACACACACACTTCTATTTATCCTCTGGCCTATTCTTGTGAATACCTGGTTTTTGCAGAAGATGTCCAAAGTTACATCTCTCATTTGTTCTAGACCGGATAGGACTTGTGTGGGCAAACAACAATAGACCCGTCCCAAACCCGTTTATATCGTCTTTCAGGGAACCTAATGGGAGCATTTTCTAGTATAGTTCTATCACTGTGTGCGGCAAGGTCTGTTGGAGCTTTTGGATATTGGTGTTTTCCATGGAGGGAGTCTTTGTTTCCCATAGTTCATCCCTGTTGCTGGTTTCTAAAACCCCACATTTGCTACTCTGCTCAACAACTTGAGGCTTTCAGCAAATGGACCCCAAGGAGGATGACCAGCAGATGCCTTGGATACAAAGCTGTTTTTTGTTTGTTTTCTTTCTAGCTGGAGATTTTAAAGGAAGGAGTTTTAACAGAATCACTGAAAATTGCCTCTGTGTGTCCCCAGGGGCCTGTGGTCTTTCAACCATGATCAATGAGACAGATACTCTAGTAATGAAATCAGTAGGAGGGATGCTGGGCAGCCTTCTTGCTTGAAAGTGTAAGTAACATGTTTAAGTGTAAGGCTAGGACTGGATGCTATCACTGTCCTCTTCAGCCTGCTCTTGCTATCAGAAAGTCTACCACCAACTGGGACCCTCTCAAGGCACTGGATAAGCCTTTCTATATTGGTGTCAACACTTTCTAGAAAGTGCTCAGCACCCAGCATCCAAGGATGGTTGCTCTGGGATCTTAAGTAGTTTTTGCCTGGGTTGAGCAGTCTGCTACTAGCACGATGAGAAAAATCGCACTTTAGCTCCATGTTTTTTTTTTTTTTTCCTGAAAGTCCTCCTGGGCTGAGCTTCAGGAATTAGCACATTTTGTGCCAGCCAGTCATTTCAAAAAGGATTCTTCTCTTTCTTTAAATGTCACATCTTCCAATGTTTATAGGTCATGAGCTCTGAATATCTAGCCCAAGGCTTACTTGTTACACTTGGCTTGGGTGGGATTATGGAGGGTGAGTTGTACAAACATTAGCTAGTTAGAGCTACAGTTCATATTTGGTTGGGCAATTCAAGAAGGAAAGAAAATTTTTTTTGACAAAATAATACATGTAAATGGGTAAGGGATGGTGATCTGACATCCAAATATAGTTCACATGGTTTATCAGGAGTATAAACTACATTTCTTAAAAAAAAGATTTATCCTTAATAGTTTGTAATTATGTGAATGTGTGTGTCGGTGCGGGTATGTACATGTATGTGAATGTAAAGCTCACAGAGGCCAGAAGAGGGTGTCAGATTCCCTGGAGCTAGAGTTATAGGAGGTTGTGAGGTACTATGTGGGTGTTGAGGGTCAAACCCAGGTCCTCTGGGAGAGTAGCCAGTGTTCTTAACCACTGAGCCTTCCTTCCAGCCTCTAAAATGGGTTTTGTGTTTTGAATGAGGTCCTATGTAAATGCTCCAAGAAATGCTTCAATGGGGCCTTCATCAGTGTCTGGGTGAGTCTCTCCTTCACCCTCTCCCAGTTTTAACTCAACTATTTCTCCTACAGCTTCAGGGTTTTCCCTATGCAAATCCCACATTCATCAATGTTTTCCCCTCATCTCATATGGATCCTAAAGTCCATCCTGCTGGTGGAAAAGCTATGAACTGAGTTGGTGGGTCTGGATTTTACCATCACTGGGGATCCCAAGGGAGTTGTGTCTTGCCAGCCTCCATTTCCCTATCTTCACAGCAAAGAACTTACACATGATGGCCTCCTCTGATGTTCTATGATTATAGTTTATGAATATATATATATAAATATATATACATACATATATATGTATATTACATATACATACATACATATCTCACCTTGTAAAGAGTTTGCTGTAATTCCCAGGCGTGACTAGTAACTCTGCTGCTGCCTTCTGGCTTCCATCGGTACTGCATGCCCTTGATGCACAGATGTACACACACATAAAATAAAGTGGGTTGAAGAGCATCTTCAGAATGAGGTTGTCTGCCTGCTATGCACCAACATTCCAGGACTAAAACAGGGTTGAGCTCACCCAACACTGTAACCCAGCTTCTATCATCTAGGGCAAGTGTTTATCATTATAGGGCACATTCCCAGCACAGTCCCGTGACCAGAAGTTTCTAGAAGGAAGCTGTACCTTCCACCAAGACTTCTGATTAACTGATCTGATTAACTGGCCTGCCTATGTTTCCACCAATGTATTTGAAAAGTCCTGACTTATGATTTTCTTTGTTCTGTTGCTATGGAAATTTCTTTCACATTACAAAGTGGGATTTGGGGGGAAACTTTGATGTTTTCTGGCCATGGTTGCTAACATTTGACTCCTGAATACATTGTCCCCTGTTAGGTGAGAGTTGAACTTCTTTTTTCTGGCCATGGTTGCTAACATTTGACTCCTGAATACATTGTCCCCTGTTAGGTGAGAGTTGAACTTCTTTTGTGACAGTCCCCAGATGACAGCTGAGGACTAACCTTCAGCTGTGCATGGCCCAGTGCTGTGCACACAGCTCCTGTAAGCTCCCTGAAGGTTGTTTGAGGATTAAATATATTTTGCCAAAAAGGGCTTTTCTCAGCAAACACACCTCAGATTTCTTCCAGTTTGTATCTCTTGCCTATCAAGACTGAAATACTTGTTTGCTAACCTGCAAGACATCCCTGAAAATGTCATGAATTTATTTCATGACAAAATTAGGGAATCTGACCACTGTCCATCAGGTGTCCATTGAAGTGATTTTAAAGTGAGATTTCAAAGAAAAGTTGTGAGGTTTTAGTCCCGTAAATCAAATGTTCTTTATTGGAATGTGGCTGGAAATAATTCTTCATGTACAGTAATAGCTGTTCAGACCTACAAATAAATTCTAAAATTATACAGCTAAAAGAAATGTGCTAACAGGCAAGCCCTGGCACATGGCAGAGAAATATCATGCAGGGTATGGGGAAAAGGCCGCTTGTACCTTGTGTATTTTATTGTTGAAGCAAACTTCCCCAATGCAGAGAATACTGGTGGCTAAACAGGAGGCTGCGATATGAAATAAATGAAGTTGAAATGAGTTTTTCTACACTTCACACAGGGTAAACCAATCAAAAACTAACAATAACAGTAAAGATTCTCATGCATTTGCTTGAATTCCCACCCAGGTAGCCACTGTGCATGCAGTCAAATCAATATTTCAGTAAAAACCAATAAAAACATATAGAGGAAAAATAACATCTCAACCACACGCATGCATGCCGCCAAAACAAATCATTTCTTGACTCTAAGTTGAGTAATACATAGCTTTTAAAAAAAGAATTCTCATTTGAGTATGGGTTCCCAGTCAAGACTGACAAACTTTCCTGTTTGTTGCTGCACTGAGTTGGCTGTGGCTGAAAGCAATTTAAATATGGGCTGTTGACTAAATGCCAAAGATACATTCTTCTTATCTAATTTACAAGCTACAATGGCTATTCTTGGTTGTCAACTTGACTACACCCAGAATGAACTAAAACCCAACTGGCTGGGTCTATCTTTGAGGAATGTTTTTTGTTTTTTGTTTTTTTCCCCCTAAATTAAATCATTTAAAGTGAGAAGACCCATTTTTAATCTTGATCTTTTGAGGTGGGAAGATCCATCTTCAATCTGAGCCACACTGTCCACTGGCATCCTGTAGAAAGGACACGGAAGAAGGAAACTAGCTGTCCTTGCCTGTTTACTCTCATACTCATGGGCAAGTCCTTTCCTTCACTGGCTCTAGAGTCCACTTCTTCAGGGTTTCCGAATATCCTGAAGACCAGCTGAGACACCCAACCTTGTGGACTGAACCATTACTGAATTCGTGGACCTTTCATTGGCAGACAGCCATTGTTGGACTAGCTGGATCACAGCCTGAAAGCCATCCTAATAACTCAATATATATGGTAATTATTAGGATAAACACACACACACACTCACATACATACCATATACTATATATATTATATAGTATAGCATATATATATATATAGTATAGTATAGTATATATAGTATAGTATTATATAGTATAGAATATATATATATAGTATAGAAACTATATAATATATATAGTTTCAAAATTCATATATATTCTACCAGTTATTTTCCTCCAGAGAACCCTGACCAATATATCAGTATAACTGAAGCCAGAGTTGAATGAGGTTTCTCCCAGACAGAGGCCCCAGAGGGCAGCTCTCTCCTTACCCACAGCTCTATCTTGTCAGAGTAGTGCATGTCAGGGAAGTCATTCTTTTCATTGAAAAAAAAATGAACGAAGAAGTGGGGGGGGGAGATGGCTCAGTCAATGAAGTGTTTTACACAAGCAGAAGGACCTGAGTTCGATCCCCAGAATCCTGGGAGGCAGAGTCTTTGGATCGTGCCTGCCCCTGAAGATCAATCACATGACCTTCTTCACTGAATCACTGTCATTCAGGTGCATCCATTACAGGAAGTGATTGGAGCCATGGAGAGTACCTCTGGGAGGCAATCGGGCACTTGAAAGCATTTATAAATTATCAGGAGTATTTTGCATTAGGAATAAACTTTCTATAATTATTCAGTTGACACTAATTAGCAGGACAAATTCCCTCCCTTAGTTGGGAACTATTTTCAATACATTGGTCCTTCAGATATCTCTTGCAGAACAGAAATAACTAAAATAAATATGGAATGACATATATCACAGGCTTTGTCAGGTGTGTGTGTGTGTGTGTGAGAGAGAGAGAGAGAGAGAGAGAGAGAGAGAGAGAGAGAGAGAATTGAACAGGCCTCTATTTTAGGGTACAAGGCACTCTCCCAGCTCTGATCATAGCATCCACATGAACAGGTGTGATCAAGGGCCTCAGCCTCCATCCGCCCACCTCCTTCGCTCCCCTGAGCCTGTTTCTGAGATGTCTGCAATCATTAAGAATTTGTAAGAAAAGATTTCTCCATTTTCTCGAAATGTCTGGAGCAGATGCCTCTCTCAGAATGCTAAGTAGCCCATCCTGACATGAGTCCTCAGACTGAATCTTTAAAGATATGTGACAGTTATTGACAGGCACTCATTAGTCTGCAGAAGCTGCGGTCTACCCTGGGGCAGGGCTATCTGCAGAGTCATCTGCTCCATCCATCTCCCCGTGCTGCCGATTCTAGAAAGATGGATTCCCTTTCAGGCTGCACTGTGTTCACTCCTGACTCACCTTGAAGACGACTCTCTGGCCTTTGTCATCTTGGGTGGATCTTGAGAAAAAAAAAATCAACATCTGAGGGGTTTGTGACCAGGGCCATTGGCATGCAAGCCCCGAGTTGCTGGGGGAGTGCATGCCCTGTGGAGTGAGTAATTGTTCATTGCATTGCTGTGACAAAATGCCTAGCAAAAGTAACTTAAGGAAAGATGGGGCATGGAAGCTGTGTTGGCTAATTTTATGTTAACTTGACACACAAACTAGAGTCATCTGAGAGGAGGGAACCTTAATTGAGGAATTGCCTCCATAAGATCCAGCTGTAAGGCATTTTTAAAATTAGTGATTGATGGGGGAGGGCCAACCACATTATGGGTGGTTCCAACCCTGGGCCTATGGTGCTGCCTTCTATAAGAAAGCAAGCTGAGCAAGCCAGTAAGCATCCTCCTCCGTGGCCCTGCATCAGCTCCTGCCTCCAGGTTCCTGCCCTGTATAAGTTGCTGTCCTGATGTCATTTGATATATAAGTGGTATAGAAGTCTAAGCCAAATTAACCAATTCCCCCCCCAACTTGCTGAAAGGCCATGGTGTTTTGTGGCAGCAATAGAAACCCTAACTAAGGCAGAAGGACTTGGAAATTTGGTACTTTGGGCTACTCCACACAAAGGGCTCTTGTGTAATTAAGTATCCACAGCAGGATGGATCTGAGAGGAGGCCAGGGCACCCTCAGTGCTGATGCTTGGAGAAGAAGTGGGGACAGGATTGCCTGAGTGACCCAGGGGTATAAATTGCCAGCACAGTACTTCAGCCCCATATCCTAGCTTATGTCATCCATTGCATAAATCACTCAGCTCAACACCACTTTCATGATTATCTCCCTCCCAGAGTCTGCCCAGTTGCAATGATCTGATTCCACAGCCTGAAGCATTTCCTTATTTCTTTATTTGACATTTCTTCTTCTTGTAGTAAAGATTGACCAACCACAACCTGTCTTAAAGTGGAAAGGAAAAATGTGTCAAATTGTGTATGACTGGGGGAATAATGGTTGCCGGAGACAGGGGAGTGGCAGAGTGTAGGCAAAGGAAGACAGGCAGACACAGGAAGAACTGGAGTGTTTTTGTGTGTGTGTGTGTGTGTGTGTGTGTGTGTGTGTGTGTGAGAGAGAGAGAGAGAGAGAGAGGGGGGGGGCTACAAGGGCTACAAGCCAGGGACTACAGACAATCTTTGGATGTCTGGAAATGGGAAAAGGGCCAGGTAATGTAATGCATTCTTTCTCCATGAGCTGTTAGATGGTAAACAGCACTCACCATCTTTATGTTTTCTTTTTAGTGTTTTGAGACAGTGAGGCATATGAAGGATGTGTAGGGAGGGAGCTGAAGAGGAAGGAGAGGCCTTCAGTCACTGTCTTGCTCTGTCACCTGTTGTGGGATAATGCTCTTGTTCACTGTAAAGATTTGTTATTCATATTGGTTTCATAAAACCATGATTGGCCAGGGAGTATAGGTGGGACTACCAGACTAGGAAATTCTGGGAAGAGGAAAGGCAAAGAGTTCCTAGGCAGATGCCATGTAGCTGCAGAGGAAGCAAGAAACTTAGGCATCACTGGTAAGCCAAGACCACATAAAGATACAGAGATGAATAGAAATGGGTTACTAATTAAGAGAGAGTTAGCAAATAAGAAGCCTAAACAGTTTATAATTAATATAAGCCTCTGTATGTTTATTTGGGACTAAATGGCTGTGGGACCAGGCGGGACAGAAACTTCCATCTACAATCACCCTGTTTAGGTGTCCATGAAATGCCTGCTTCCCACAGAAGAGGGTGTCAGATCCTCTAGAACTGGAGTTATAGATGGTTGTGAGTGTCTGTGAGGGTTCCTGAAACAAAATTCCAGTCCTCTGAGAGAGCAGCTGGTGCTTTCAAAAGGGAACCATCTCTCCAGTCTCCAACTTATTTTTTGAGACAGGGTCCCACTGAAGCTGGAGCTCATCGATGTAGCTAGCCTGGACAGCCATAGGTCCCCCTGTCTTTGCACTCAGCACTGGGTTTTTTAGACACGCCATCAAATCTACTTTCTCTGTGGGTGCTGGGAATCTGAACATAGGTCCCCCTTGTGTGTGACAAGCACTTTACAGACCCATCTCCCCATTTACTATCTTGGTTTTCTTTCTAATTCTCCCATCTTTGAAATACCTTTAAAACCATTATTCTGTGTATTATGGTGACTTGACATCAAGACCCTGGCTTGGTTACAAGAGAGGAGAGTCCCCAGGGCTGGCCAATTCTTAGAGACATCAAAGGACTCAGAAGCCCTCCGGGTGCAAACAAACCAGCTTGAAGCCTCAGTTTCCCTAATGTGCTTTTGTTTTATTGAGCTAGGCAGTACATCCCTCTGTGGAATTCTCAAGTGGTGTAGGCAGGGTGACTTCTGTCCCTATATCCTGAGGTTACCTTACTTTGCTCTCTCTGAGCCTCAGCCTGTCTATTTACCTATCTATCCACCTACAAATCAACTATCTTACTCACCTATCCATCCATCTGTCTGCCTCTCTGTCTCCCTCTTTTCCTTTCTTACAAGTTTACTATGTATCTCAAGATGATCCTGGACATCAGATCACCCTGCATCCACCATGAACAGTTTATTCTATTTGGGAGATGGAATCCATGGCTTCATTCATGCCCAGCAAATACCCTACCCATTGACCCCTATTCCCCAGTTAACAATCATTTTCTCGTGCTATGGCTATAGCTGAACACCCATCTCAGAAGAGAGCACAAAACAGTTCATTTTCATAAAAGCCATCATCTTTAAACCCCATGTACTTGAATATAAATATTAATGAGTTTTCTTTAAGATATTTTTATACCTTCCCAGTCTCTTTTCATTGTGACTCTTTTTCTTTAATATTTGCCTCTTCTTTTGACACATGCTATTTGAAGTGGGTGCAGTGGTCAGGGGATTTCTTTCTGGAGTGCCAGGACTAGTTCCAAGCTCTTTTCCTTCTCTTCCCCAGCTTAGCAGCCTCTGGCAAACTTCTTAACTGACCCTGCATCAATGTTTCTCACTTATGAAATAAAAAGTGGGAGTCACTTGTCTACTCATAGACTTTACTGAAAATTAATAAGGGAAACCTGACACAGGGCAGGCTTCAGGTGTTAGGTGTGATTAGCCTATTGGGCTTGAGGTAGGAGGGCGGCTGTACCTGAAGTTTACAAGCATCTGGCCAAATTTTATCACCAAATAAATGGGAGTGGGGGTATTGGTCTGGCCTCTGGTTTTCTGGTTCCTCCTCCATCTTTTCTCCTCCATTTATTCTTGTCTTTCCTGACAGGTACAGAAGATGTATCTGCCTTTATTTTATAGCCCCGTTTTCCTTGGTTGGTGTCACACTGTTAAATCAAATGCATGTCCTGGCCTTTGGAACTTCACAAGGCTGGACTTTAATATAATTGCAGATGGTGAGGGCAGGGGGTAGTCAAGGCTGAGATTGAGACCCACTCAGGTAGACAGATTCAGGGGTCAAATGGTTATTGATCCCAAAGCCATCAGCATCTCATTCAGACTCCAGATGCCTCCATGCTGTGCCTTCTTCCTCTCTCTCTCTAAACGAGGCTACATTTGTGCCAATCACAGTGGCACATCACTAAATGAAAATGAAGATTTATGTTTGCACCAATCATAGTAGACCTTACATATGTACACACAAATTAAATTTTGTGCTTAATACCAATCACAGCAAATATTATACACAAATGAAGCCTTGTGCTTGCATCAGTCACAGCAGATCTTAATGCAAATGATGGTTTGTGTTTGCACCTATCAAAGCTTACCTCTCCAGCCCCAGCCATACAAGGAGAAGTGCTCCCCTCTGGGCTAGATAGCTGAAAATGGAGAGTTCATTGAGGCTTGTGATAGTAAAGAGCTTAATGCAAACAGAATCAATCCAGGCTGGAGCCCTGTCCACAGGAGCTGGAGCAAGCAGTTGTGATCACTGCATAGTTTTCCCCAAGGTACTATGGAGTTCTCTGGATTGCTGATGCTGACATAAGGGTAGTCAAGTGGGGCTGTATGATTGACAGTTCTTTTGCTCAAGGTAGCCAAGGCAACACAGGGAGCATCCAACAGCTACTAGCTAGCTATAGGATCCATCCCATGTCTTTGTTTATTTGTAGGAGAATAGACAACAGGAGTACTTGCAGCAGGAAAGTTGAGGATAATTTTATGATTCTTCAAGCTTTTCATTAAGTTTTTAGATAGTGTCTCTGGAACTTACCAATCAGTCTATCTTCCCAGTGAACTATAGTGTCCATATCTTCATTGCTCAGATTGCTGGCTTTTTCATGTGAGTTAGGATTGAACTCAGGTTGGTGCACTTGTACAACAGATGCTTTGGTGACTAAGCACCATCTCCCCAGCACTAATCTCTGAACTTAGAAGGGAGGGGGAGGAGCAGTTGAAGATCAGGCTTCCACTGCCTGCCTGCCTTTCAGAATTCATTACCTCCACAAATGTCCTCTTCCTGGGTCCCACCCTGGCCCCACGTCTCTTCTCTCCCAGGATGAAGCCTGCATTTGTAGTCTGAACAATACCTGCAGACTCCCCCCCCTTTTTTTGATAAGGAATATGGAGAAGTTTTACTCAGTGGTTGAAGCCTGCAGTGGCAAGATAGCTATCAAATTAATTTCCCGGGCTTTGTTTGGGTAAAAACGAGGCATCTCATGCTTCAAGGAGTGTTAAACTTCTAATTCAAAGATTCTCCCTCTCTCCCCCAGGTTTTCCTTCCTTCTCATTTAACCCACTACAAAAATTAGACACAGTAGAGAGACTGATCGTGGCTGATCACCCATCAGGGCCGCAGGCAGCTGAGATTCAGGGGACCAGACCGAAACACAAGCCTGTGAGTAGGAGCTCACTCTGCTGAGATACACAACCTGATGGTTCATATCATGAACCCGAGGTCACACAAATCATAAGAAGCTGGTGTGTATAACACAAAACTGGCCTTTGTGATGAACCCTGGTAGCCTGTGCCCTCCCTAGGGAATCTCCAAGGTGCTCAGAGTGAATTCTGATCTCCCAGCACTTGGGCTGGGGTCTCTGGAAGGCAGTGAGCTCAAACATTAGTCTTATGTAAATTCTGCCTGGTCTGGAATCACCCCTCTCCCTGGACCCCAAACGAAATTACAACAGGTGGTCACCCAGTGTCACAGAGAATTACGGCAGAGTCTGTGACTGTACACACCTGGGTTGCCTCCCACAGACTCTCTGCTCAGATGGGCCTGGCTCGCCATGGTCTCCTCTCATCACCTGAGCACCTTCAGTAAGATGCGTATTTTCATCCTTCACCTGGCTCAGGATTGGGTTTAGCGGCAGCTGCACAGGAAGGAGGTGCAGAGGCTCCAAGGCCAGGACCATCTGCCTCTCTAATGCTGCCCTTTCAAAATTCCACTGACTACCAGGAAGGGTGGGGGCTGACTCAAGCACCTCTGGGAACCAACAGCAGAGCCAGGAAGCAGGGCTCCCCAATGCCGCACCCTGGTGGCCAGAGTACCGAGCTGGCAGAGGTGTCGGGATTGAAACAGTAACAAACCACCACGTGAAGTGAAGAGGAAGCTGCTGCCGTTTATTACAGAGAGTAATGGACTTATATACCCAAGCCAGGGGATGGGCTAAGCATAGGAGGAAATCATGCACCACCTACATCTGGGGTCAAGGCACGGGCACTGCACACCGGAAAGTTATGAGAACAACTTTGATCAACATTGATAGCACGGGAGTTCTTCCGTTGGGTGGGGAGGAAGAGAACTGTAAGGGACAAGGATTTAAATTTCCTAACACCTACAGTTGCAGGCAGGGGCAGCAGCATTCTCAAATTCAAGTCAGTCCTGGGTTGTAAATTGCAACAGTGCAGTGATAAAAGGAAGAAAAATTCTACCCCAGAGAAAAGTATTGTTTGGGGCTGCTAATCCATAGACATATATATGTGACAAAAATCTGAGAATTAAAGAGAGTCTGAGAGTATCTGTGGTTTTGAAAAAGTATTTCATAGCTTAGAAAATGTTAAAACATTCTGAGAACACCGGTTGCTCTCTGGCTGTGTGGGACTCAGCAAAGCAACTCAGTGTCTACCTTCTTGCGGAAATACGTCTGAACCGGTCTCATAGGCAAAAGCACACATGGCAGTTAATTAAATTTCTGCAGGAGGTGAAGGTGAAATGAAAAATTACCACTTCACACCATCCAGCACTCGCTTCCGGGACCACAGAGGCCGCTCGCTCAGTCTGTATGAAGTGCCTGCTGTGCAAACTGAAGGACCTGAGTTGGGTCCTCCCCACCTCCCCCGCACCTCCCCCCCCCCCCCGCACCCACGTAAAAAGCCAGACACTTTACCCGAACTGATGGGTGCAAAGCCCAAGAGAGGCTTCAATCCTAGACAAAGAGCTACAGGCAACCGAGGAATGCTGGGAAGGGGACAGACTGTTTTTCTCAGCAAGAGCACACAGATTGGTCATCCAAATGGTTATACCAAATGTTCAACCCTGAAAATGTACACATAGGTAACATTATATAGACTGAGCAGGTTACATTTAGGAATATTTATGTATGTACATACACATATATGCATGTAACAACAATTAATGGAAAAAGAGACCACAGATTTGAAAGAGAGTCCGGGATGCACATGGCAGGGTTTGGAGGGAGAAAACGGAAGGGGAGAATATAATCTCAAAAAATTAAAAAATAAATAAAAAATAAAAAAATAAAAAGTAAAAGTAAAAGAAATATTTTTCTGTTTTTATTTTTTTTCATTTATTTTACATACCAACTACACCACAGTTTCCCCTCCCCCCTCTCCTTCTGTTCCCTTCTCCCAACTCCTATTTACCCCTCCCCCTTCATCCACTCCTCTGTTCAGACAGGGCCAGGCCTCCCATGGGAGTCAACAAAGCATGGCAAATCAAGATGAGGCAGGACCAAGCTCCCCCACCCCACACCCCTGAGCATTAAGGCTGGGTGAAGCATCCCAGGATGGGGAATAGGTTTCAAAAAGCTAGCCCATGCTCCAGGGACAGATCCTGGTCCTACTGCTACACAGCTGTCACCCACATGCAGAGGGCCTAGATCTGTCCCATGGAGGCTCCTTAGCTGTTAGTCCAGAGTCTGTGAGCTCCAACTAGCTCAGGTCAACTGTCTCCATGGGTTCCCTCATCACGATCTTGACCTCCCTTGCTCGTACAATTCACCCCTCCCACTCTTCAGCTGGACCCCCAGAGCTTGGCCCATTGCTTGGGTGTGGATCACTGCATCTGCTTCCATCAGTTACTGGAAGAAGGCTCTCTGATGAGAATTAGGGTAGTGACCAATCTGATTATACTAGAAAGCCAGTTTAGGCACCTTCTCCACTATTACTAGGAGTCTTAGCTAGGTCACCCTTGTGGATTCCTGGGAGCTTCCCCTCTACCAAGTTTCTCCCTAACCCTAAAATCCCTCCTCTATCAAGATATCTCTTTCATTATTCTCCTCCTCCATCCCACCCCATTCCTCATGTTCCCATGCTCCCATTATTTCCCTTCCACTCCCAACCCCAGTTTACCCTGGAGATCTCATCTATTTCCCCTTCTCAGGGAAATCCATGCATCCCTCTTAGGGTCTTCATTGTTACCTAGCTTCTCTGGGGCTGTGGATTGTAGCCTGGTTATCCTTTGCTTTACATCTAATATCTACTCATGAATGAGAGCATACCATGTTTATCTTTCTGGGTCTGGGTTACCTCACTCAAGATGATTTTTTTTCTAGTTCCATCCATTTGCCTGCAAATTTCATGATATCATTGTTTTTTGCTTTTTAACAGCTGTGTGAATGTACCACATTTTCTTTATCCATTCTTCAATTAAGGAGCATCTAGGTTGGTTGCAGGTTTTGGCTATTATGAATAATGCTGCTACAAACATAGTTGAGCAAGTGTCCTTGTGGTATGATTGAGCATATTTTGGGTATATGACCAAGGTTGGTATAGCTGGGTCTTGAGGTTGATTGATTCCCAATTTTTGAGAAATTGCCATGCTGATTTTCAATGTGGCTGAATAATTTTGCACTCCCACCAGCAGTGGAGGAGTGTTCCCCTTCCTCCACATCCTCTCCAACATAGGCTGTCATTAGCATTTTTTAATCTTAGCCATTCTGACAAGTGTAAGATGGTATCTCAGAGCTGCTTTGATTTGCATTTCCCTGATAGCTAAGGATGTTGAGCAGTTCTTTAAGTGTATCTTAGCCATTTGAGATCCCTCTGCTGAGAATCCTCTGTTTAAATCTGTACCCCATTTTTAATTGTATTATTTGATATTTTGATGTCTACCTTCTTGAGTTCTTTATATAGTGTGGAGCTCAGCCCTCTGTGAGATGTGGGGTTTGTGAAGACCACCATTCTGCCATTTTGTCTTATTGACAGTGCCTTTTGCCTTACAGAAGCTAAAAGAAATATTTTTTAAAGGCAAGCTTCCAAGGATAGAATTGGGAGTCCTTGTGCTTTAGAGGCAGACACCTTACTGGCTGCGCCACCAATCCGGTCTCCTGGAACTAACTTGTGGCTACTCACACTTTTGATGCCAGTGCCACTTCTGCACTTGGATTATCCCCAACTCCATTCACATGTTTACAATACAAGTTATTACATATTATTTCCTTTCTATAAATAGAACTACAGCTTTGGTGCTTTGTCTGTAGGTCAAATCTTGGAGCAGAGAGATGTTAAATAGCATTTATGTGAGTAGAATGAGGAATCTGCTTTCTGGTTTATGGGGTTTAGAGAGACAAGAACTGCAGCATGGAACCCTGATCTTCCCATCCTACCCTCTGCACCTACATAGCAGAGCCATCAGCAGACATTATTAATCAGTGGCTGATGCCTGGGTAAGTTGGTGCTGAAGCACATAGGTGGTTCAAACCCATCGTTTTCTTTCTTCCTTCCTTCCTTTCTTCCTTCCTTCCTTCCTTCCTTTCTTTCTTTCTTTCTCCTTTCTTTCTTTCTTTGTTTCTTCCTTTCTTTCTTTCTTCCTTTCTTTCTTTCTTTCTTCTTTCTTTCTTTCTTTCTTCTTTCTTTCTTTGTTTCTTCCTTCCTTCCTTCCTTTCTTTCTTTCTTCCTTCCTTCCTTCCTTCCTTTTTCTTTTTTTTCCATTACCAGGAGCTAAGGGAGGTATCCTTGGTGGTAAGGAAGTGTTTTCACCTGCTACTCTGTATGCTTTGTGTTAGCATGAGTCTGGCTGTGGGTAATGAGATGGAAATGGTGTTCTTTTGTGTGTGTGGTAGACAGGATTGAATCCAGAGCCTTGTGCATGCTAAATGAGAGCACCCTGCCTACTGGGCCACATTAACAGCCCAGAAATGGTGTCTTTGCAGTCTGCTGTGGAATTCTTTATGATGTAGGCAATGCCAGCTCAACCATGAAAGAAATGCCTGGGGGCCGGAGAGATAACTGAGCAGTTCTCTGCTCTTGCAGAGAACCTGGCCTCGATTCCCAGGCACACAGGAGAGTTCACAACCACCCGTAATTCTCATTTCAGATGTTCCCTTTTTGTCTCCACTGGTAAGTAACAGCATGTATATACACATACAACTCCTTACACAACTAGAAGATGTCTGTATCCTACCCTTAGGAGCCAAGTCCCAGAAGAGGGGTACTGGGATGGTACCCCTATCCTGCATGGACAAACACAAACTCCCATACATCCACTCCCAAGCTCTCCTCCACCTCTTCTTCTGGAATGCTCACATCTTAGAGTCAGGAGCACCATGGTCTTGGCAAAGCCCCTGTTTTGTGTTGTTCCATGATCCATCAGTAAAGAGGCCCAGAGGTCAGAGTTCATTCAGTCAGGTTAACATGTCAATATCATGTATCACTGTAGGCAGAGGAGAGGGGGAGAAGAGCTTCAGAGGGCTAGGAACTGACCATGCAACAATGTCTGTAGCAAGAACCCCCATCTCCCTCTCAGAAGGAGCTCCTGATGAGAACCTTTTGGTGGAAAGCAGCCATGTAGCCTCTACTCAGCCACAAGGGGGCAGGCTAGGCCTGGGTGGGGAACCATGGAGGTGTCTGGAGAGCTGCTGAGATTTCCCTCTTCTCTGGGCCTGTAGATGTGTCAGTGGGAAAGGCTGGCCTCCATACCCATGAGAAGACGTAGTGATGGAGGGATTCTGAATAAGTAAAAGAAAATCCAGGAGATGAGGACCCCAGAGGGAAATAGGTTAGTTGGATAGAGTGAAGTTCAGACAAAGGACTGTATCCAATGATGCTATAGTAGGGGACCATACTCACTTTTCCTACACCAGGGTGGATACCCTGCTTTGTCTCAGGTATGGACCATGTGCAAACACAGGCCATAAGGCAGGTGCCAGGACCAAGGTCTCGGCCCTCACTCCATTACTCCTCTGACCTTCCACATCAGAGTTCTGACTTCCCCCCAATACCCACCACACAGCAGATAGAAGAAAGAAGGCAGAGAGATGAACACAGTGTCCCAGGGCACAAAGCATAATGGAACCTGTGAGGTGGAACCAAAGGGTGTGGGGATGGACAATCAATCCCCCAAGAATCTAAGTGTTTATTTGACATAGAAAACTATGTCTGTCCATGTGGGTTACTGACTCCCCAGCTTCCTGTTACTCTCAAGGGAAGTTTCAACACTTAGTGCCTCTAAGCCTTCAGACTCATAAAGAAAAGATAGACAGGAGTGAAAAACAACCAGGTAGACATGATGCTTGCCAAAGGCAACCAAGCAAGTGGATTTTGTTTTTGTCTTTTTTTTTTTTTTTTAAACCACAGGGTTGTGAACATAGGACAGCACTGGCCCTGGAAATTTTTAAATTAAGAGCAGGGTTTACACTGTCTAACTAGAGTTAGTATTTCATGGCAGGTTAGGGGGAGGGCCTGAGGAAAGAGGAGTGTCTATTGTTCAGAAGCTCTGGGCAGACTCTCACTAACTAGTGTGTATTCATTAAGGGGGAAAAGATGGTGGAGGAGAGAGAATTATGCCTTTGTGGGACTCAGACACACAGTGATGTTTGAGAGTAGAGATGATTGTGTCTTTTTTTTTAAAAGTGTGTAAGACTAAGAAAGTTTAAATTGGGAGGGAGGGAGGTTGTAGGGATGGTTCACTGGTTAAGAACACTTAATTCTCTTTTGTAGCAAGGTTTGGTTCACAGCATCCACATTATGGTTTGCGACAACCTCTAGTCCAGGTCAGAGGATTCAGTACCCTCTTGTGGCCTCTACAGGTACTGCACTCATGTGGTGTATACACACACTTAAGTAAAAATATAAACATAGAAAGGTTTAAATTTGCTTCTAATTATGATGTTATAAAATCGAGCAAAATAAAATCAAGATGTTGGACCATGATGTTATAAAACACAACTATGCACACATATTTGTAACACAAAAACAAGCCAAAGAAATCTGAGAAGATTGTGCGTGCATCTCTCCTAAGAGAGTGTACTGCATTCAAGACTAAAATAGCTTAACTTTGCTTCTAATGATGATGCCACAGTCACAAGCACAGTGAAAACTGTTCAGTGTTTCTCGATCTGCTTGATGTCACCAGGCTCTTCTGCGGTGACTCTGCACAGATGAGGGCTCTTTTCCAGCCATAGATTACTCTGAAGCTATGGCAAATGGACTCATGCTGTTCATGAGGATAGTGGTGAGTCATGTGTCTGCATAGTCTATCCTGATGTCCTCCGCAGGTGCCCCTCAGGTGTTGCAATCCTCTGCAAATGGCAAGAGGGTGAAGCTCCTGAACACATTTCCCCTCTTTTCTGCTCACTGATTATCTCTATATAATCCTGGCCCAATAGGCAAGCCCTAATTGGGTCTCAGATAACAAACATGGTATAAACAGTTGAGTTGGCACACTGAGATTTGTGCTAATTGAGAGGCTTAGAGACACTCATGGCCTTTGTGTTCAGCCAGCCCTCATTAGCCCGTGTCCATAATTCCCCTCCTAATCTCCCTGTAGATCTTACCAGTGAGGTAATTTTCCTCTGATTATCAGAATAAATTGAAACATGATCTTCAATGAAGTCATTGCAGCCAGGAAGAGACATTTTTTTGGGCAAGCCATCAAGTTGACACCCCTTCATTTCATTCTGTGGACTCTCCTCTCAGGATGGCTTGTAGGCAGAATGATGTTTGGGAGCTTGTGAATGGAAACTAAGGAATGAACTACTGTCTCCAAAGGGCGAGAAAATGGTCGATGCCCTGGCCTCCAATGTCACTCCAGAGTTTAAAGAATTCCCCACACTGAACAACCAGGCAAGACTCGGTTGTGAATAGAAATCTCAGCAGAATGACCCCCTTTGGGATTTCCCAGGTACTTTCAGAGTTCGTAAATTTAGGCAACAGCTGGCAAAGTTTCTGTGCCTTTATTTCTCTCTTCCACAAATTCCAGCCTGACCCCTACACCATAGAAATTAATTAATTAATTAAGATATATTCAGTTCAACACAGACCTGTCACCAAGGAAGCTGGTTAAAAATAAATACCAAATAGCACATATTCTTTTTATAAATCTTTTAATATTTATTATGCATGTGTGCATACATGCATATGTATGTGTGTGTGTGTATGTGTGTGCATGCATACATGTGCATATGTAGACTAAAAGTCTACACAGGTTGTCAGATCACTCTGAAATGTTCCATGAGACAGATCTCTCCCTGAATTTGGAGTTCCCAACATGCTGGGGTTACATGCCCACCTCTAACCATACCAGATTCTTTTGGCCTGACATCTGGGGATTTGAACTCAGGATGTGGTGCTTGCAGAGCTGGCCCTCTCAACTCCCCACATGCTTGGGCAATTTCTATGCTATGTTAGTTCTCACCATGCAGGAGAGAATTAGGAAATAAATCCATATCATTTACTTTCCTTCCATAGGGATCATTAGATACATTTAAAACCCAGGGAAGCAAGTAATCCAGGAAATTCCTGGGCAACTTGAAAATGCTCCAATGTCAACTGCTGTTGCTTAGCAGTGACAAAAACACTTGATGGGGACAGCTTAAAAAGAAGGAGGGTTTGTTTTGGCTCATGGTTTCAGAGGGTTCTCTCCACTGTGGTGGGGCAGTGTCCTGATTGCTGGAGCACAGCAGACCAAGGGAAAGCAGTGGGCTGTCTTTCTCATTCCCTGTTTTAATTCTATGACTTGGGGTGGTGTTCCCACATTCAGGGCAGTTCTCCCCCCTCCTCTCTGAGGAAACCCTCATAGGCATGGCCACAAGTGTGCCTCATCAATCTCCTAGGTGATTGTAAGTCTAGTGAAGATTATTAGGGAGATTACCTATTACATTAACTGTCACAGAAGGTCATCTCTCAGGCAGAAATTTTCAGATATTCCAAGCTAAACTGGAAGAGGTGCACTTATTTTTAAGATTTAACACTTAATCATTTTTCTTAAAAAAAAAAAAAGAAAAGAAAAAAGCAAGGGTCAGTGGTTAAGAACAAGTGCTCTTTCAGAGGACCTGAGTTCAATTCCCAGAACCTATAGCAGATGGTTCACAATTGCCCTTAACTTCAGATGGATCCCATGTCTGTGGCCTCCATGGGCACTTCACTCATATCCACAACTTGCAAGCATAGACATAATAAAAAACATAAAGTAAATCTTAAGAAAGAATCAACTTATCTTTAGGCTAACGTCGGAAAAATAGAACACATTATAGCTAAGAATTAAAATGTTCATTGTGGTTTTCCATGAAGCAAGAAATAGCTATAACAAATTTACACGAAAAAGAGTGTAGCTTCTAAAACTATTTTCCAGAAAGGACTCACCATCCTGTCAGGACTTCATTAATCCAAGGTTTATGAAACAGGTAATATTTCAAAATTGTAAAACATAAAATAGGCTCAGACATCCTGAATTTGCATATAAATAGAAAACTCAGATCTACACTGCTAGGAAAAAATTATTTTCTACATTTTTCATACAATTTTCACTAAATTAGCCTTTAAAAATGTCCTTGTCGTGTAGATTGATTTTTTTACTTCCTATTTAAACAATAAAAATGAATTTTTTCCCTGCCAAGAAATGGCTGCATGAGATGGTTGAACTCAAGGCTAGCCTCCTGACTAAAGTGCTAGACAAATGTGCTCTACAGGGCACTCCTGAGATGAGGATGTCCTGTTCCCTTTATCTCACCATTTGGTCTCTGCCATCTATCCAAATCCAGTCACTGCACACGGGACCTAGGAGACAGCTCCCAGTCGTTTTCCTCCAGAATGGCTCTCCTGGGTATTTATGGGGAGAGCCCAGCATTGCATTCTCTCAGGGTTGAACATTTCTACCTCACTGTTTTAGGAAGACTTGGCCGTCCCCTCTCTGGTAATGACATTCTGTCTCTGCTGTGGACTTTATGATGTGAAACAACACGAGTTGTCTCCTTGTTCTGCGGATCAGAATCAAACCCTGAGGATAGGAGTGGGGCTCTGTCTCTTTTTGGTCGCCAGCCTGAGCACTTCTCTGTAGGCTTCGGACAGAACTGGCTTATACATCTGTTGACATTATTTTCAGGGTTTGGTTTCATGGAGCTGTAAGTCTGAGGTTATCATTTCCCTGTTGGCTGTCAGTACGAGCCCCCACCCTTTCAGTTTAAGCCACTCCCATCTGTTCACCTTTGTCTTAGTTAGAGTTTCTATTGCTGAGAAGTGACACCATGCCCATTTAATTGAGGGTGGCTTACTTTCAATTTCAGAGTTTCAGTCCATTATGATCAGTGACAGGGAGCACGATGGCAAGCAGACAGACTAGTTGCTGGAGCTGAGGGTCCTGCATCTTGACTCAGAGGCAACAGGAAGTTGACTGAATGTCACACTGAGGAAAGTTTGAGAAAAGGATAGCTCAAAGCCCGCCCCCACAGAGACACACTTCCTCCAACAAGGCCATACCTCTTAATAGAGCCACTCCCTTTGGGGGCCATTTTATTTCAAAGCACCACAACCTGGAGACCAACAGTGACATGTGGAGTCCCTTCTAGGCATCAGCTCTTTCTTTATCTCTCTCCTAATAACTCTATTCATAACCTGTTCTGCCATTTACTATCTCTACGCACAGGTCTTTAAGCTTGAGAGTCTGGGTTGGGGGAATACCTTCCATAACCTGGAAGGGCTATATCCTGAAAGAGTAGCAAATACCACACTTTCATACCTGTAAATTCAACCCAGCTGGCACAGCTTCCCCAATGGTGGTCATCAGGGTCATCCCATCCTTGGGTTTGGGGGAGTCTTCCTTCCCTGTGTGGGGTTCCCAGGTAGCTGGACTCACACTATTCAGACCAGTTGTGGAAACTGCAACCTCTTGGTCCAGCATGACCTGGGCTCATGATCTTGGGGACTCAATTCTAGGTTCCCAGGTCCATAGGTCTTATTCAGAGGCAACCAGCTGCTACCCTTCCATCCTCTGCAGATTCAGAGATCTCAGGAGAGGGACCTGAAGGCAAGGTGCCTGCATTAGCCAGGGTTCTCTGAAGGGACAGAACTGATAGGATAAACATGCATATTAAGAGGCTTTATTAGAGTGACTCACAAGATGCAAATCTAGTAGTTGTTCAGTCCTCAAGATTGGATTTCTCTGTGGTTTCAGTCTGGTGCTGGAGTCATGGAAGATTTCTGAAGAGCTATTTGTTTTCAGTCTACATAAGAATTCTGAAAAATTTAGATTTAATATCAGTTGCAGCAGCAGAACAGATGAACTTGCCAGCAAGAGTATGGGCAAGCAGGCAAAAAGCAAAAGCTTCCTTCTATGTCCTTTATATAGGTTGCCAACAGAAAATGTGACCCAGGGATTTCTGGGAAATGAGACTGGTGCCTCTACAGCTATTGATGGCTACAGTTAATGATACAACATGCACATGTGTATGGGATGTCCACAGAGGCACAAATGACCCACTAGTAGCCAGTGACATGCCTTCCTCTACCACAGGAATATCAGAAACTAGAATAAAAGGTGTAATACAGACTATAAATATAAAGCCCTTCTTCTTGGGGTGGGGTGAGGGGAGGGTACTTGCCTCAGCTTCACCGTGCTTGGTTGTATACAGTGTGTGTGATTTTACAGCATCAGGTTTTGGGGACCTGATTTCTTGGAAAGATTGCCCCAGGCTCAGTGAGTGTCCCAAACAACCCTAGTTTGAGAGCCTCAATACTATCTCAATGCTTGGAGATGGTAGGAACAGAGAGCTGTCCGAGGTGCTGATAACAGCCATCAAGGAAAGAGCCACATCTGCAGAGCTCTCAAGCACGGCTCATGATCATTTAGAGGATTTGCCACCACAGCTAGAGAATATAAATTGGTCAGCATTTTATGCTATGGTTAGCATGAAAATTCCAGTCCAGTGAAAAGATGCCTCTAGTTTGCTTTCTCCCATCTCTAGTAATGCCAATGTCTAGCTTTGTTTACAACTAATGAGAATAATTCAAAGAATATAAATCAAAGATTTCATAGAGTAAAAAACAAATCAAATCAAAACAAAAAAAAAAACAATTAAAGGCATCAAAGTGAAATGTCTGGATGAAGCTTCATTGTATTTTTACACACATTCACAACCAGTCCCAAATGCATGCCCAGTTAGTTGCATGTATATTTAAAGCTACATGAAGAAGGGGTGGACTAAATTCCTGTTCAACCAAGTGATGTTGACCATGAACTAATTATACCTCAATCATGCAAGATATGAAATTCATATAGATGAGTTCTCCTCAGATAGCATTCTGGTTTGAGGTTCACTGTGTATATAGATACAGTGAATATGAATATCCTTTTAAATGTCAAAGAAGGGTTGGAGAGATTGCTCAGTGGTTAAGAGCACTGGATGCTCTAACAGAGGACCTGGAGTTTAGGGTTCAACTCCCAGCACCCACATGGAGACTCACTTTAGCTCTGGGGATCTATATTGCCCTCTTTTGGCCCCTGTGAGTACTACACAACACACACACACACACACACACACACACACACACACACACACAGAGAGAGAGAGAGAGAGAGAGAGAGCCAACATATACACAAAGAAACATACAAATTAAATTAAATGTGAAGGAAGGCACAATTTACTCCCCATATTCCCTCTCCGTCTCTTACCACTCTTCTCTCTTCCCCCCTTCACCACTCCAGCCACTCTTCTAGGGCTGAAAGAAATACCCCGTCCCAGTCATTAGACTCACATCCAAATATTTGATGGGCAATTTATAAAAACTTGGATACTTTGGTTATTTGATTACCAAAGTCCTTTTGATGTCTTTCTATTTTTCACCTAGAAATCACTGTACTTTCCCACTGTGATTTGTTAAATGTAAATATTCAGGCTCTACCCCACCTTTTCAGCTTACTGGAACATCTTCTCTTTTATATTTTGGGCTGTTGGGTGAAGGCTGATGGGTTAACATGTTTGACTGTGTGTATGTTGAAAATAACAGTACCCTCACAAGTCATGTATCCCAATATGTAGACACATCCATCAGTAATGAAAAAATAGCTCTAACAAAAAACATAATTAAAAAAAAAAGCCATTCTGGATTTTGCACCTGGGTTCCAATTAACTGTGTGTCTGCCCTTTCCTTACCTCCCTTTTACACAGCTCTGGTCTGGTGGATAGACAAACTACATTGTCTCCACTTTCTTTCCAGGTAAGGAAAAAATGATGTATTTTTAATAGATTCTTTGATAACATCACACATACGCACATTTTGATCACATCAACCCTCTAGTTCCTCCCATATTCCCCTTAAGTCTCCTTCCCAGCTTTGTAATAATCCCACCAAACTCAGAAGAAACCACTCTATGAAACTAGGATCCAGAATTTCCAGTCCAAAGTGCCAATGCCATGGGAAACCAGGCCCAGAATATATGGAAACTTGGATTTTCCAGAGAAGATGATTTTTTATGGTGTTGATAGAATGGTGTCCCTTGAACAAGTGTGATTGAAGGAAGGCATAATTCCAATTAGACATAAGTGTGGTAGTGTATTTGAAAATAGGGTCATTACAATCACAGGTGAATAAAATGGAGTCCTCATGGACTAGGGTAGGATGTGGTCTAAGCTGACTGCTGTGCTATTAGCATAGCACAGTGGTGGTTCTCAACCTTCATAATGCTGTGACCTTTTACTACAGTTCCTCATGTTGTGGTGACCCCAACCATTAATTTATTCCCGTTGTTCCTTTATAACTGTAATTTTGCTATTGTTATTAATAGTAATGTAAATATCTGATATTCTATATATTTGATATGTGACCCTTATGAAAGGGTTTTTCAGTCTCCTAGGTAGTCATGTCCTTTAGGTTGAGAACTGCTGGCATAAGGGAATGAGCAAAACCATTGTGCTGAGAGACACCACACACTGATTATTAAGGCACTTTCTATATGGGTGATATTGGCTCATGGGGTATTCTAGGCATCCACTTGGATTTCCAGGTTTGTGTGTCCAGACTGGAGGAATTCTACCAAGGCACTTAGATAGCAGCAGAAGCAGGAAGAGTTGATTAGAGAAAGATGCACTTCTGAGGATGGAAGCCAGCTGCAGCAGGAGAACGTTCAGACACTCAGACAGCACAGATCCACCAGGCATGCATGCTTTTCTGTCATGCAAAGTGGAGGGTTTTACTGGTACCATGCACAGTGTAGATTCAAGTGTACTCTGCATGTTTCATGCAGCTCTGCATATAACTTCATGCTTCCATGCATGCCTCACTAGCATCTTAAATCTCTCCCCAAGGGCATGTGTTTTAACGTCATAAAGAGCCACACAGGTCACCTTTAGGCACTCTGCTGTGTCTCTGACCTTGCACCATCGGTTCCTGTCAGTTTTAGTTAACCTCAGATGGAGGAACTTTCCCTTCTGCCACTCTGCTGTCTGTCTTTGTGTACTCCCTCCCTCAGTCCATCAATGACAGATGACAGAGGACATATGAAGGAATGTAGTCTACAGGCCGGTTGGACTATATAAATCAGCTGTCATTTTTTTTAGGTGCATATGTGAGCCTCTGAGACAATACATTGGGCAACATAAGCAAGGATTATAATGGCACATACTGCATGTTCTCACTTATATGTGAGAACACACAGTGTAAAGGAAGAGAGTAGAGTGGTAAGTAGTAGGTGGGAACAGGAGAAGGGGAGGGAGGAGCCTGGGCTTGCAAGGAACTCACATGGACGCTCATAAATATCTGTAACTCCAGTGCCCCAGTATCTGGCACCCTCTTCAGGCATCTTCAGGCACTGCACACACATGGTACACAGACATACACACAGGCAAAACACTCATACACATAAAATAGATAACTAGAATCATAGCCCTAGAATCTATATGAAAAGATGGGCACTGCAGTATGTTCCTATAATCCCTGTTCTGGGAGGGAGTTACTTGGAGCTTTATAGTGAGCTCTAGGTTCAGTGAGACACTCTGTGTCAAAAATAAGAGAATTACTTAGGAAGTTACTTGACAGTGACACCTCTGGCTTCTACATACAAACACACATACAAGAACACACACACACACACACACACACACACACACACACACACAAATAGCCCAAATATATCACTCTTTCAAATCCTGAGATGTTACTGTTAAAGGAGACACCCCTCCCCTTCCCCATTTCTCTATCAACTTACTGTGGCTTACATGATCAAAATTAATATTTTTCAATTCCCCAGATCTTATTCCAATGACTTAATTATATGACAGGCATTTCCCCTCTGAGGGCTTCTGAGAATCCTATCTGGCTTCATCATCTTCAGGCAGCATACAGAAACAGGTCTATTTACTCTGAAATGTGCTCCTAACTGCTTTAAAATGATGACTGTGGCCTCAATCTCAAACGGCACATTTTTTACATTATTCCTCTATATTTGTAATTGCTGGGAAAGGTTCTTTTTTTTCCAGAGGACTTGCTCTTTTATTGGGCCAGAATAAAAGTTGGCCTGACCCACATTTCATCTGTCACCTTTTGTATTTTTCTGTCGTGAATGCAAAATAGTAGAGTAATCCAAGACTGTGCTGAGTCGTGAAATTGAAAGGGCTAAATGGCAGGGGAGTTTCTTTTTTTCTACTCTGATTAAATAGATTCAAGAAATTGGAGGATTTTTATAATACCAAATAGAGACTTGCAAGAAGAGAGCAAAGAGTATGTGGCATAAAATTGCGCAGGAGAGGGCCGAGGTGGAGAATACTTAGAGGCACTTACTCCATTCAGATCTATCCTGACTTTACTGCTAATGAGACCAGACATCACAGGTGTCTTAGGTAATAGGCCTTGACTTGCAAACACTGTACCTGGACCTCACTTTGTATAAAGGAGTAAGAGCTTGGAATGAATGTGGGAAGTAGAGCATGCCCAGATGTTCATCTTAGAATTTTCCAAGGGCCTCGGTAATAATGGCAGTGAGGTCCTGGTTTTGGTTTCATCCAGCCTCTTAGTGAAATGGGGCATTTTGGTTTCTGGCTGCCTAACTTGCCCCCAAGGTCAAGGGTATTGGATTGTGCATTTACAGCCATCTCATCCACAAGATACCATTTAGTCATTCAACACTAGAGGTAGCAGAAACACATAGAGATTAGAAAACTCATTCGAACTCATTCCTGACACTGACAATTGTCAGCTTGATGGGATCTGGAATCACTAGGGAGATGGCATGCTTGTAGGAATTGCTCCAGTTAGGTGAGGTGGTGTGGAAAGTCCTATCATTCTGTGGGTGGGACCATTCCTTGGTCTGGGGCTCCTGGATTGTTTGAAAAGAAGACAGTAAGCCTAGTCTCTGCCTGCATTCCTCTCCCACTTCTGATTGTGGATGTGATGTCAGACACTCAGAGCTCCTGCCACTGTGACTCCACCATGATGGATAGTAGACGGTACTTTGTGCTGTAAGCACAAAAACAGATGCTTTCTCTCTTAAGTGGCTTTTATAGGCATATCCTATTACAACAGCAGGAAAAGGAATGGAGACAGTATTGCCCAGAGGGGAGCTGGTATTTTGTTTGGGGGAAGAGGGAACTTCTGAGATACTGCTTGGTTTGCGTTTTGACCTGTGGGTTATAGTTTCAGCAAAGCACGAGTGAGCAGAGGACATGAATTTTCCCTGTATGGAGGCGTGGTGGGACAGGAAGGATTGTGCTGCTGTGTCTCATCATCTCTGTTCTATCACTCCACACATTTCTCATCATGTTGCATTTGGGTGAGATGGAACCTGGCAACCAAACCAGTGCATCTTGGGAATCAAAAGCCATCACTGACTGTGCATCCCTTAACATTTGGAATGAGCCTCATTACATCGGTCACCTTCCCTGAGGCAGCTCCGAACCCTCATTTAACACCATAACCCAGAGTAGGTGCCTCCACTTGTTGTAAAATCTGCATCTTACATCTGGCCTTGAAATGAAGTAAATATAAAGGATGCAGAAGTTGATGTTATGTGTTGGGACACAGTGCATTTTTGGGTAAACCTGGCCGCTGAAGCCTTGCCAAATTAGAAAATGGCCAATTGTTTTAGCAAAACCATTTAATGTACAATGTTGCCAAGTTATTTCCTTCCTCTTAAGGTAGGGAAGCCCCAGAAATATATGCAGATCTTACAATGTCTTGGGAAATATGATATTTATCTCAGTTTTAAGAAGGTGTGTGACTGTGGGTGAGGCAAGGTCCTCTGACCATGTCTGGGATATTTACAGCCATGTTTGAGGCAGGGGAATGTCAGTGTTTACTATTTCTCACATTGAGAATTTGTGTAGCATGTGGATGAAGACTTGTTACTTTGAAACAATGTCTTGTGGGCTAGGCGTGCCCACTAGTGTCTGTAACCTATGAACAGAAGCTCTCAGAAATAATGGTTCCTTCCATTGGGCAGTCTGCCAGGCTGGCTGGTTAGAACTCCAGTGACTGTTAAATGTTGGAATGTTGCAGGTCCAGAGCCTAATTACAATTTATCTTGGGCTAGCTTGGTCCTTTAATAGCCATTCCTTGCCCTTTTCTGTGTCTTACCTAACATCCTGTGACTAACAGACAATACCATTTGAGATATATTGACACCACAGACCACATAGCATCAATCAAAAGGCTAAGTCCATGTTGTAACCTGCCTGACATTTCCATCAATGGATTTACACTTTCTTTGTCCTGTTTCTATAAAACTCCACAAAATTGTTATCACATTGGAACAGAGAACTGGGATAATATGAATCTCTGTCCCTAGGTCATAGTCACTCATATTTGGCTCTAGAATAAGCCATATATAATTCCCTTTGTGCTAAGAGATAGGTTTGGGGCTTTGACAAATCCTAGTACTCCAGCAGGCTGAGGCAGGAAGATCATTATTAGTTTGAGTCTAGCCTGGGTTACAGAGTAAAACCCTGTCTTATACAAATAAATAAATAGGGACTGAGGAGATGGCTCAGAGATTGAGCACTTGCTGCTCTTACAAAGGACCAGAGTTTAGTTCCCAGCACCCATATCTGATGGCTCACAATCAATTTTAACTACAGCGTCAGTTGCTGATGCCCTCTTCTGGTCTCTGCAGGTACTGCATATACACATACACAGGCACACATACACATGTGAACACATACAAACACACAATTAAAAATAAAGGTAAGTCTTTTAATGAAAGACATAAATGAAATGATAAAAACAATGCCTTCCAAAGCAGAGGACACAGCTGTTCTGTAACCACAGAGCAGGACACAGTTGTTTCTCACAGTAGGTGTTGATATAGCCAGGGTCAGTTTTCAATCAGTAGGATTATTTGTGGAGCAGAGGTCATGATTTCTTTATTGTGAAAAATCTTGTTTTCTATCATGGAAATAAAAAAAATCCTCTTAACCCTATGACACATTACTGTGGGAGCCACAGAAGACTTAACCAGCAGTAATGGCTACCGATTTAATGGGGTGGGGACCAGGTGTTTAATCCAGCCTTTGTTCTGTATTCTGGTATGGTTGGAGCTGTCACCACACATAGCAACTGTAAAGGGACATGAAAATGTCTGAGAACCTAGTCATTATTCCAGAAGAGGATTTGTGGAGTACTTTGAACTGGGTTTTCCCTCCTGTACTACTTTCTGGCATCCCGGGACACAGGGCAGCCATCTGTAGCACTGCTGACAAAGGAGACAAGGGAGAGGGGGTGCTATGGGTTTCTAGGAGAACTAAACACAGGCCAGAGCAAAGAAGAGCCACACAAACAGGCGTAAGGTAGGACGGTGGTACACGGGGTGTCCAGCGGCTGGCTCGGCTGCCTCCAGGTCTCAAGACAGCACTGGAAATCCTCAAGACAGCCTCCCATCTTAAAGATCTACTGAAGTGCATCAGGCTGAGCAATTCCAGGGAAACCACAGAACTGCAAGGTGGCTGGAGGCAGGTGGGACTGCAGGGCTGTGTGCAGTTCCAAAGTGAATAAAAAGGAGAAAGTGAGCTAAGCACCAGCATCCATCTCTCTCGGCTTCCTGACTTTGGACACAATGTAACGGCTGACTCAAGTTCCTGCCTCCTAGAGACCGTGACTTCAAACCACCAGCTGAAAGAAACACTTTAGTTATTTTGTTAGCTATTTTGCCATAGCTAAGAGGAAAGTAGCTACTATAACAAGCAATGAAGTTAGTCAGATTATAGCATCACAGCTACTTAATGATGTGGGCATATTGATGAGCTCTGGGTTTGATTGAGAGAGAGCCTGCCTCTTTGATTAAGATAGAAGAGTGATGGAGGATGGTTCTTGAAGTCAACCGTGGGCCTCAGCATGCATGCTCCCATGCATGTACACCTCCCTTCATCACCCACAGAAAACATAAATAAGCACTCCTCCTCATACACTGATAAATGAAAATAAAATGGACTTAGTGTCTATACTATGCAAGAATCTGAGAGTAATTTGGGGTTTAGCTGTTTTGTAGAAAGAAAGACACTCTTTGTGCTGGGAGTTAGTGCACTCCTACCCCACACTCCACCTCCTGAAAGAGCCAAAGCAATACTCCTTGAGAAGCATGGGCTCGTTTGCTATGACATTGCTCTGGCCTTGCTTCGTCTATTTCCATTCCTGATTTGCACAGAGGGGAGGCAGCACAATTTATCATCTCTCGGGCCAACACAGCCATTTGGGGAAATCTATTTTCGTACATGCAGAGCGATGTCTTCAACTTGGCTGATTCCTGAGGAAAATCAAATCATCCCCCACCCCAAGCACCACTCACCTCCCTATCCATGCACCTTATCAAAAACATCTCCCCATTCCATATCCATACGTATATACAAACAAGTTCTGCAAGAGACATGCTTGTTGGATGAGGCTTTGCAGGAAGTAATATACACACCAAGCATAGACACAGCTTCAGGCTCTGTTTCTTTGTGTGTGTATGCTTGAAATCAATATTCTGGGGCGTTAACTTTTTGATGTTGCTTTTTTTTCCATTTTCCCTTTTCAATCAGAATCTCAGCTCCCTATTCTTTGCCTCAGGAGTAAAACAGGTATGTTTACTTCTGCAGGGATGTTGAAGGATGTAGGGCTTGGGAGGCACTAGAGACATGAGTGTTCTACAGAGCGAGACACAGCTCTGAGCCATGTATGGTTACCAATCAATCAAATTCTTAAGCATTACTGCTTGAGATGAAGAGAACTCCTCTCAAATGACATCATACTCATCGTACTCACTTTCACAAGGTCAGCTGCCATCTTTTATTCTTCAGTCTTAAAGATGGACACAGGCTTAGGGAGAGTCACAGAGGACATGAAGGGTAAGCATATGGTATCCAGGGTGGCCACTGTCTTTGGGAAGCTGTTGGGGAGCTCATTAGAAATAGTGCATCTTTTGGGATTGGCGATTTCTGGTCAGTCCTGAGTAGGAAGTGAGATACTTGCCAATTGCTGTCAGGTCCTGATTGTTCTGATCTGGTGGTTACAGAGGCCATGCCTCTGAATTCTAATATCACATAGTTTCTCAATGATGCCTGCTTATATATCCAGTTATCTCCTGGACATTGTCATGTTATCTGAAATAGTGACTTTTCTTCATGCTGTGACAAAAAGTCTGACAGGAGCTGTTTAAACATGGGAGGGTTTATTTTGGCTAAAAATTTGAGGGTAAAACCCATCATGGTTCCAAGAGTATGAGGCAGTTATTTATGTGGCATCCATAGTCAGGAAGCAGAGAGAGATGGATGTTGCCCTCTGCTCACTTTCTCCATTGTATTTAGTTCAGGACTTCAGCCAATGGCATGGTGTTGCCCACATTCAGGGAGGGTCTTCCTATCTCAGTTACATATCCCTGGAGACATCCTCACAGATACACCCGGAGGAGTGTATCCCAAGAGTGCTGAATTCACTGCACTGAAGACAAACTGACACAGAGATAGAAGGTGACAATATCTCAGATGTGGGCAGCCCATGACTGCATGTGACCACAGTCATTCCTGAGCTAAACTAATTCCTTAGTGACTATGCTGGCTCATCCTATCAATATAGCCTACACTCATTTGAACTACTCTGTTATTACAATCTAAGGTTCAGTAAGAGATAATTATGGGCTACATTGCTTACAGCAACCAAGGAGTTAATTGCAGGCTTCATGAGGACTTTTTGCTTTGAAGAGACTAATGTTCTGTGTTGGTTTTGTTTGTTGCTGGCTCAGTCTTGGTTGGTGACAAAGCGTTTTTGTTTTGTTTTGTTTTTGCTCTGGGCATGGTTGCATCCTGGCCATGTCTGGGTATCTCAGCTTTAAGAGTATTGCAGCCTCTCTGTGCTTTGTTCAATAAACAGCCTCCATCTGCCCTAAGCCTAAGATTTACATACCTAAAAATTCAACAATACACATGCATAAGCATTAGCCATCTCACAAAAGCATCCTTAGGGTGCTGTGGAGCTCAACCATGTTTGGATAACACTGCCTTGGATTATGCATCTTATTTTAGCAGCATGCTTTTAGGATTTTTGACATAAAAGTAGACTTAAAAGTGATTCTTCATACTCTTTGACTTTCTTTTTCCTCAGTAAACACAGCAATCTTACAACAAGCCTGCTTAATTATCAGCTATGCAGGCTGTATGTATGGGCTCAGAGCTTGTTGTATACTCTGTGTAGTTAGCCAGGTTCATGAAAAATATGGCTGCCAGTGTGTTCCTTACTATTCAGAGTCAGCTCTCAGAATACTTCTAGAAGGTTTGCCTGCCTTTTGGAGTAGGTTATCATGTCTGTGAATAGATGGCCTTGGAGATGACTCTTGAGACTCAAGTGACAAGAAGACCTGGGGCTTTCTGTGAAGATGGCTGTTGTGGAGCAATTCCTTCTGAGCTGAAACAGTGCATCCAGCTAAAAATCAGGAAGTAAACTACTCAAAAGTTCTAGGAAGTCCCTGAAACTGAACAGAAGTGCTAGGTCCCTCCATTTGCAAGCACATATAAGCAGCAAGGACTGCAGAGAGTCGCCCTCTGACCAGTCAAGGTGCCTGGAAGAGGTTTAGATCAACTGAGCTACTTGGAAAGGACACTTTTAATCTATTCAGTTGACTACAAGTAGTGTTAAGTGTGCTCCAGTGGTGGGCTTTGTTGATGCAGGAGCCATTGGGTCATTTCTACTTCTGAACAAGCATCCACTCACCCCAGCTAGGGAATTGACAACAGATGAAAGTAAAGACATCACCAAAGTCCAGGTTGATGAACCAATGCATCTAGTGGGAGTCACAAGAACAGTGGTGACATGTTGCTTATTGAACCAGAGGTGACTCCAGAACAGTGGCACCACCAAGAAGTCCAACTCCATCAAGGATGATGACCTCACGGGCACCCCTTTAGTTAACTTTCTACCTTCAACATATTCTAGAAACTTCCAAGACCATGTGTGGCATGTGGGCAGGAAAAATGATGGCTGCATTCTAGGTGAGGAGGCTGTTCCCTCCCTTCGCATTTCCTACTAGGGAATGTTGACAGTTCTATCACCATCCCCTCTGACTTACCTCTGTTGCTCACCATAGCAACTTCTGTTTCAGGGTGGTCAATGATCCTATCATTCCCATGTCCAGGGGAAATATTTTGTTCCAGCAATCCCCAAACCTGATTCTGTGATACACTCATTCTAGCCATGAGTTGCCTCTCCACAGCTTCTAAAGCAAGGGGCCATATTGGCTATGGACTTGAAATCTATAAAACTTCAAGCCCCAATAAATATTTTCTAAACTCTTTCTCTCAGGTATTTATTATCATGATGGAAATCTGCCTAACATAGGTACTGGGAAGTTAAGGCCTAGCAGAAGATTTTGGAATTGAGGTTCCAGTAAGGGAGGGGAGTTGAATGACTGGCCTCATCCCATGAGTCCCCAACCTGCTGAAACACACACAATGACAAGCAAGGAATTCTGGGGGGTGCTAAGGCTAATGACAGTTACCCTTTCATTGGTCATTTAAAATATCTAGGTTTCTACTTTCCACCAGCCCATTTCCTTGCACTACAAAGCTATAGTGAGGGTAGCCAGGCCAGCAGAAAACATTTGATTGCTCATGCAAGTAAAATGGTAAATTTTTTGGTGCCCCAAGAAGAGAAGTCCTCTACTTTTTTCTCCAGTTGTTCTTGTTTGCTTTCTGGAGAGAAAACAATGAACAAAAACAGTGTGGGGAGGAAAGGGCTTTATTGCAGCTCACATTTCACAGTTCATCACAGAGGGATATTACAGCAGGAACTCAAGGCAGAAACCCAGAGTCGGGAACTAAAGCAGAGACCAAGGATGCTTAATGACTCATCTTCTTAGCTTGATTGCTTCCTTATATTTCCAGGACCCCTGCCCAGGAATGGCATTGCCCATAATGGGCTTGGGCCTTCCATATCAATCATTAAGTAAATCAAATCAAATCAAACAAACAAACGCCCCACAGACATGGCCACAGGCCAATGTGATGGGGGTTATCCCTCAATTAAAGTTCCCTCTTTCCAGGTATGTCAAGTTGGCAATGAGGATTAGCCATTGCATCAGTATTGCTTTCAGAAAAGGAATATTTATGAGTCCTTCAGCCATGTGTTGGAGACATAAACTCATATTCTTAAAGATTAAATCAATTTCTTTAGCTCTGCTTCTGGGAACATCTCCTCAGAGGCCTGCTCTGGGCTGTGACCACCCACTTGCAAATGACATCTGTGTTTTGTCTGAGTGTTTGGTCATGGTGTCTGGCCATCAGAGTAATTTTCTATTTACTACAAAGATATGAGAGGCTTTATTTTCTCTTTTGATAACTGACAATGGATATGATGTAATGGATAGTACATAGTTGAAGATGAGTAGTAGTGTGGTTCATTTCTGTCTTGCACATTTTACATGTCTTGCTCATGTTGCCTACCTAGGTCTTTCCTAGAGTTTAGTTAGTAGTAAACCTGTCTCATTCCTATTCTCCCAAGTAGGTAATGATTAGCTATCTTCTCATCAAAGTCAGTTAATGCCTATAGAATAGATGGACAAAGGTGAAGGGTCCAGTCTCTCAGCTTCACCCATCTCAGCCAGTGGAATCTGTCAGCACAATGATTTATAGAAACATCAAGAGGATTTCCCACATCCTTGGATACTCAAATTAACACAGGTCTATCTTCTAAATGACATGCTGGCTGAATGTGCTCATGCATAATGTCAGTGTCACAATCTCAAAGTGACATTTTAACAGCCACATGGCTTGGTTGGGTTTAGTCTTCATTCCTGTTATTCCCAATGCATTCCCAGGTATGGACACACATTTCTGCATGAATATGTTATTTTGTGGTGATATGCTATTTTGGTATTATGACTTTTGGTTTTCAGGTGTATGATAAAGAGCTTGAATGAAAGTTGATTGAAATGCTATTACTACTAAATTTAAATATTTTAAAATTAAAATAAAATAAAAACTTTAAATTAATTAAAATAAAAATTCCAAACCCTGCCTTGAAAGGCTAAAAGAATCTGACAGTTATCTATCAGTATCCAGGTCTATTCTCACAACCCACAATGGCATAACGCTGATATATTGAGATGGAGCATTAGCGGCCATCCTGGACCTAGATCAGACAGACTTCTTTCTTGTCCATAGCAGAAACATTGGATGTGCAATGAAGCTTTATTTATGTATATGTGTATGCATGTATTGTGTGTGTTTACCTACATATATATTTGTGCATCACACATACAGTGCATGCAGGGCCAGAACTGCATCAGGTCCATTAGAACTGGAGTTACAGATGGTCATGAGCTGCCACATGGGTGCTGGGAACTGAACCTGTGTCCTCTGAAAGAGCAGGCTTTGCTCTTCACCACTGATCCATTTCTCTAGCTCCTGCCATTTTATTACAGGGAATAAAAGGTATAAAAATAAAAAGTAAAACCACACTCATCTAGACTTCTTTTGAGTCTTGTGTTTTATGCTTCATGAGTCCTCAGGTTTACCATAAGTCCAATCAAGACAGATCCACAAATGTGATCTAGCATCATGTGACCCTTTCCAGTCTTTTAAAAAAAATGCCCTCCCACAAAAACCTCAATACCCAAACAAAACCTTTCCAGTAAGTGTGCACATCTGGAGTGTGTCTAACAAAATCGTACTGCAAATTAGTTACCAATTAAGTGCTTTGTTTTGTAGATGAAGTCACTTTGTGATTGGTATCGTATATTAAAAGTACAATTTTATCAGCACCTTAAGTTTTTGGGACTCTCACACAAAGTGAGCTTGAGCTTGTAGCCATTAATTAGCTTAGCATTAGCAAACAGGTAACATGGGCCCAGGAGTGTGGAGTTTGAATTGCACAATAGTGCCAGTGGTTTCTGAGGAGAGCTTGCTGGCTCCCCCTGCTAGGCCTCAGCAGACCCCAAATTTCAGATTATGGAATTCATGTTTCAGACTACAGAATTCGTTTTTCATTGTTCTCTGATTTCTCCCACAATGCCTTTCTCAGGACAAGAGCATGCTTGGTGATGGTAATAATTAGTGATGACAAATGATACAGGCAAGAATCCCAACGACAGAGCAGCAGTGGGACTGGGGGGGCAGAGCAGCTGGAGTTCGGAAATTTGCTGCATTTCATTGTGAGAGAGCTCTGACAAAAATTTAAATCTTGAATCTTGCAAAGCAGAGAGAGTATTGACTACTTAAATAATGAACAAACACACACACTTTGCATTCTGCGGGGGACAATGGCCTGCAAAAGTCAAACAAAGCAGGCTGCCAATCACAGCTTGTTTCTCAAAATAGACTTTGTTTTCAGCTCTGGTCCAAAATAGATTCCCACTCGCCAGCACTTCGCTGTAAGTAGAGACTCATTTCAGCAGGGTCTGCCTTTCTCCCAAGTCACTGAAGAGAAAAGAATGTTCTACTTAAAAATAGCAGTCTCTTCCTCTATTTTTCTCTTGTCTTATTTCTGCCCTGCAACATTTATGTTCTCAGGCACACTCCCTCCCTGTGCTTTTGCTGTGAACAAATCTATTCTACTCAAGCAGGAAGCAAACAGCTTCCATGGACCTGGATTCAGAGGCATCCAGAATCCATAGAAGGGGCTGGAGAGAGGGAGGAAGAGGGAAAAGGAGGAAGTAAGGCAAAGGGGATGAGGGATGGGAAATTGGTTAGTGGCCTAGTTAGACAGTGACCCTGCTAGAAAGCAACACAGTCCAATGTGGCTGGCAATGGCTTGTGCACCTTCTTGGATCTCTAAGCAGGGCAAACCCAGGAGAAATACCCATGGCCAAGAGAAGATATGAGCAAAGGTGAGTTGTGAATCCAACAACAGTCAAAGCACGCATTTTCAAAAGGAAAAGTAAAACAACGTTTTAAAAGTTTTACAGATTCCTAGGTCTGATGAAAGCTGTTTCTATGTGGCCTTAGGACCCTTTTCAGTTTTGTTTTCTGATCTCAAAGGGCATATATTATTTTGTTCTTTAACATGGAGAGGCAGAAACCAACTTCTCTTAGAAAGCTGATGGATCTGGACACAATAGGGTCAGCCCCTGCCTGCCAGCAATGGGTTGAAGAATCTGTTTGTCTCAGTTTCCCAGATTCTCTGTCCCAGGACCACTCACTATGATACCCACCTGGCCTCTAGAGCATGTTGGGGGTAGGGTCTTAGCTCTTGTGTGTGTGTGAAAAATAAGTTGTGTTTTTGTTTTTTTTCTCTCTGTGTCTATGCACATGAGTGCTTTGCCAACAGAGGCCGAAAGAGGGCATCCTATTCCTCCTGGAGTTAGACCTACGGGTGGTTGTGAGCTATCAGTTCAGTGCTGGGAACTAAACCCAAAGCCCAAAGCTTCCAGACTGCATCTCATTGGCTGCCATTTAACATTCGCCTGTGCTGAGGATACCTCCATGCCCCGGGACAGGCAGACTTTCTGAGGGTGTAGGTGTCATGCTTATACCTGATGTTTTAATTTCCCTGCATGAACTATGGACTTGATCCTCAAACAGTTGTATAAATTGCTGTTTTTTTTTCCTTGCAAGCTTCATCTTCCATCTCCCATACTTCTCCACTGATGGGTTCTGAGCCAGACAAGATAGACTGGGATGCAGCTGTGCAGAAAGTGTGACTTTCTGCCCTGGAGTGAGGTTTCCCTGAATATCTATTTCAGGATGGAGATCATGTCTTTCCCAGTCTGTATCCAAGAGGAAGCATACTGCTGGGTGGTCTCCATTTAAATGTGATAGATAAACTTTGACATTCTAGGGATGCCTAGAATATACAGCTCAGTGTTTGCTGTGGCTGGCTAACCCACAGTTGTTGGCTGTCCTGGTCAACTCTGGTTGTTAACACAGAATACTACAGGTTGAGTCTATTGAGCAAATGAGATTTTTTTTTTTAAATTGTGGTTCTGGAGGCTGGGAGGTTGATGTCAGAGTGCCAGGATATTTTGTTTTATGTGAGGATTCTTCCTGGCTTACTGTCTTTATAAAGGGAGAGGGGGGAAGAGAAAGAGAGGAGGAGAGGAGGGGGAGAAAGAAGAGGAAGGGAGAGGAGAAGAGGGCTGTTATCTCTCTCTTCTTCTAAGCCCTGCTTGATGTTGGCCCCACAGTGAAGGCCTTCTTTATTAGTTACCTACGTCTCCAGACACAGCTTCAGAGGTTCTGTGAATAACATGATCCAGTCCAATCTAGTTTATTTGTTCTTAATTTTTGGAGGAAATCTAAAGTCAAGGCACTAGCTGGGCCATGTTGTTCTACTAAACTCCAGAAGACAACCCCACCCCGCCCGTCCCCGCCTCCCACTCTTTCAGCTGTCTCTGATTTCTGCATGGCAGTATCATTCTCCACCTCGTTATCACAGAACTCCATTCCACATGTGTCTCCATGCCCATTTCTCTTGTCAGAGGGATGGTCATAATCCTTACCTCAATCTGATATGAACTCATGTTGTTGTTAACTCATTTTCTCATCCAAGACCTTACTTCTACCTGTGGCCCCATTCTGAGGTTCCTGATGACTTTGAGTTAATTCACCTGCAGTGCCCATGTCTGATCACCCAGGTCAAAGGGGGGAGGGGCAGGTATCCATGAGAATGGAGGACTCTGGTTTCCCATTCAGCAGCCTCAAAATGGAGAAAGCTAAAGGAACAGTTACAAAATACCTTTAATTTAATTTAAAGTAATTTAAATTTCGTGGCAATTATCTGTCCATTTATCTAGACCTCTCCCGAGTCTGTTTCTAATTTTAGCAGCATAGATTTTAAAAACAATGAGTTTTTGATTAATATCATTCTCATGGGACGATTCTCTCTTTCTGTCTCTCCTTATCAATTCATTTGGCACATCAGCTAAAGTCTGCCTTCCTTCCTGCCTCCCTCTTTCCTCCACTTCCTTCTTTGTCTCCGTGTAGCCTGCATTTCTTCTCTCTTTGTTCCTTTGTTTGGCTGGACTGGGGCTGGACAGCTGCTGTTTCCCCTTAGAATCCTCTGAACAACTCCCTTCAAGTTGCAATTTTTGTCCACTTGGAAGTAAAGCGTGGAAATTACTATTTTTTTCTGCTTGTCAAAATCATATTTAAAATGCCCATGCAGGTAGAAAACAAATGCCATTTGTATGAATAACTAATCACATTCCAGGAAAAGCCTTTGGAGTTTGTTCAATCAGTTCTGAATTCTGGGAGCCATAATGCATAAAATCTTTTCTCCTTTTTCTTCCCTATTTTTTTAAATGTAAAATTGCTCATTTCTTTTCTTCTTTTGCCTGACATCTTCCTTGCCCTCATCAAACTAGTTACTTTAACATTAGCTATTGATGGAAATTTTTATTCAAGAACATAGTTTTTGTTTTGTTGTTGTTTTTATTCTTCTGTGTCAGGACCTGTATCCAGCTAATGATTTCATTGTTTCCCCTTTGACCTTTTGCTTTACAGGGCTGCATGGAGGACCTCAGGTGGGTTTCCTCCAAAGCAGATACAACACCCTCTGCCAGGGGTTGGACTAAGGAGGTGGGAGCTCATACGTGAAGCTCAACTTTATGTGTGATGGAGAAATAGATACTCAGGGACACAAAGATGAAACAGTGAATCAAAGAGTGGGTGAAATGCGATCGAGGAGTCATGGAAAACACAAGAGGAGGCTGTCATCAGCAGGGATGGGTCAAGGGCTCTGGAGGTCAAACTTAATTTGCAGAGGCAGACTGTAGAATTAGAGGCCACCTGGGACTGAACAAGGGCTTTCAGAGAGGGGACAGGAGGAGCCACTAACAAGACTAATGAGACATGGTGTCTTAAGCAGATTCTGACCGTAGTGAGATCTGTGTCTGGTTCCCAACTCGGCTTCCTGATCTGACAATATGTCCCAGAAGGACCCTTGGAGCTGCTGAGCAGTGGCCTCATGTGATTTCTCTGTAACTGCTTCTACTCTTCCTGGAAATCTATCATCATCCTGAAACTGAACACACACAATCTCCACATACTGGCATGCAGCCTGGACCAAGAAAAAGTTTTTGTACTGCTTAGTTAATCATTATCTTCCTCTAAGGATGTGCCATAGTTTTCTTTCTTAACTTAAAATTTTTATTGTGCAGGTTGGGTAAGACCCTACTATCACATGATCTTTAAGGAGCCTAGACGTTGTTTGTTCTTTTCATCCATTTTTCGTTATCATTCATCTGCTTTCTATCGCTGACCTCATTGAATCAATTTCTGACCATTTATTTTTATTCTTCTTTATGAAGGCATCTGATCCCCCGAAACTGTATCTACAGATGATTATGAGCCACTAAGTGGGTACTGAGAACCCATCCTGGGTCTTCTGCAGTAGCAGCCAGTGCCTTAGCCACAGAGGCATCTCTTCATTTTCCCCTTGTTTTACAGTGTGTTTCTCACATGAAATTCTAGAGTTCATTCTCTACAGTTCATTTTTTAAGATCACTATTGCATTTAGTGATGTCAGAATGTGATTCCTTTTATGCAACAGTGTGGTATTTTTCTTTGAATAACTTAACAAAATGAATTTATAACTAATCAGTTGTGGTAGTTTGAATGTATTTGGCTCCCATAAATTCATAGGGGGGTAGCACTGTTAGGAAGTGTGGGATTGTTGGAGGAGGCTGGATGACACCTGCCTTTAATCCAGACCTTGAGACTGGAAGGCACACATTTAAACTGGGCCATAGCTTCTGAATGAAGAGTGTCACCTTGGGGGACCAACTTTGAGGTCATTTAGTATGACAGTCAGTTGACTTCTTGTTGTCTCTGAATTGAGATGTAGGACTCTCAGTTTCAGCATCAGATCTGCCTGTATGCCGCCATGCTCCCTATCATTGATCATAAATGGACTGAACCTCTGAACCATAAGCGAGCCACCATCAATTAAATGTCTTTGTAAGAGTTGCCATGGTCATGGTCTCTTCACAGTAATAAAAATCCAAATGAAAATATCAGTTCCTCCAATAAAGTTGTTTATTTTATACTTTTTTTTTTTTTAAAAAAAAAAAAAAATAAAGTCATAGCACTGAGCTGATCAAGCCATTATAATCACAAAGTGGGGGTGAGACACAGGTTGAAACCATTCAGATCATCAGGATTATGGGAGAACTTCCAGTTGGTCCTGGAGCCTGTCTCCATGGAGACTCCAGAAGAATGGATATAGTGCTATTAGTCAGGGTGATGAGGATAAGAGTAGAGTGCATGGGGGCAGCAGGTCATGGTACTGACCCTGAATGTTGGCCACCTGGCAGTTGTGTCCAACTGGGAAGAGATAATAATTACTAATGATGCATCCCACATTTGTTGGAGTATAGTCTAAATTTTCTGGACATGGCAAAAGAGCTTTCTTATTGAGTCTAGAACCCAGGAAGTTTAATAATTTAAAAGAGTTATTACTGAATAAACCCAGGTCTGTTTCCTAATATTTATGGTAAGCGTTGTAATTATAAGACAGTATTTTCTACATATATTTACGGTCGTTGATTCTCTCAGGCAAGTGAATAGCCTTGAGGTTCCTGTGGTGAGAAATTAATTTTGGATTTGTAATTTTTTAGTTGAGAATTTTAAGAGAGCTTATGTAAGTACCAACAAGAGTCGGGTGCTCAGCCGAAGTCAAGGGCTCTCTGGAAGTTTCTCTTGTGAGATTTATTAGGACTCCTTAAGTGCTTGAGAGTGCTCCCCATGCTAATGAGGTCTATCGGTTGTTTTAAAAGGGGCCAGAGATGTTAAATTTATGAACACATCTTGAAATATATAAAATAATGTAATTCACTAACTCATTAAAACTCCTTCTTGAAAGTGGCGTTAAAATAAGAACTATGTGAATAGAGCAGGAGGAATTTCCCATTGAACCTGTAGCCTTCCGTACGAGCTTGCTTCTCTTAACATTTGTCTTAATAAGTCCGAATATTAAACAGAGAAGAATCTAAACAAGGGATGTGGCATCATTTTATTTTGTTTTTATTTTATTTTTCTGCTTGGATGATGCCTGAAGGGATGGAGCTTCAGGTTAACCTGCCCTGGCTGGGAAAATGCTAGTCAGATTGCTTAGGTGGACTCTGAGGGAGCCACAGAGACGATAGGGGATATGATCTAGAAGCAACCTGGGGAATTTTCTAGATCATGGTTCTAAGTGTAAGGGAAGCAAGCAAGATACAGTTTCTCAGTATTAATATGTAATTTAACCAAACAATTTAATTTTAATCTCTATAACTCAGTCATCTGTAACTCATCTCTTTGTTCTTTGCATAAGAGAGTGCTCCTGCAACTAGTTGGGAAGGTGCCTCTGCTGGAATTAGAATACAGGAAAATCTTACCATTATGAGCTAGTATATGTAATGGGCATGGGGCTGGGAGGGGAAATGTCACAATGATGGTGTCAAGAAGAAAGGTATGTTGTTACTCAAGTCCTTTAATGTCTTCATTGAACAAAAGGAACAGACAAATGTACAAGGTGACAAACACCTGCCAGGATGTGCGCATCTAATTTGCTCTATCCACACAGTTTTTATTGCAACTCTCCTACTTCGCAGAAGATATGGGAGGCAATCCTGCAGAATTGTCTGGCCCTAAAGGAGACTGGCTACCATTCACAGGAAGATGTACGCAGCTGGAGATGATCATGTCTAACAAATTAAATCAGTTCCAAAAACCACAAGTTGTTTTGTGTGTGTGTGTGTGTGTGTGTCATTTGTGGTTAGATTTTATGTAAAATTGTATGTATATGTATATATATATATATATATATATATATATATATATATATAACATGAAAGTAGACACAAAACAGTTTAGGGTGACCTAGAGGACAAATGGGATTGTGGAAGGAAGAGAGGGATGGTAGTGGGTGCAATTGGGGCACATGTATTAGAAATATGGTATATAGTTATCAGGATGCCTTATATAACTTGGTACCCCATGCAGTTAAAAAAATAGAGTTTAACAATAAAAACCAATTTAAAAAGGAGGCAGACTAGATCCAGGCAGGGGAATGTCTTTGTGGAACATGCCTTTCAGCTTGTTTTATGCTCAGTGTCTGAAACTACTGAGCAGTAGTGATGGCCATGGGACATGGGTGGAGTCTCTGTTTGCAGACTCAACTCTGCAGATCAGATGGAGTCCACTATGCCAACGATGTCACTTCCTTTCTGGTTAATGATGAGATAATAGAGATCCCCAACTGGTCAAAGAGTGGCGTTGTCCTCTCAATAATGGGAGAGGTTAATGTCTACTCCCAGCTTTCCGCACTGGGCTAGTTGGCACCATTCAGGCATGTTTGTACTCCACAGGCCAGAGTCTATTGTTCTATCTTTCACTTTGATGTTCTGATGGCTTTGACTTTTCCAGGGTAAGTTACAACCTGGCAAGCAGTGCAACGAACCTCTCTGTGTTTCCAAGATGAGACAGGGCAAAATTTTCTCTGTGGGGAATGGCTGTCCCTGAAGTAAAACAACCTGATGGGAGCCCCAGACACACACACAGAGTCTTGTTTGGCTGGGAGAAGGTGCAGTAGGCTCAGACCTTTGATCTGAGGTATGAAAAGAAAAATGTGTTAGCAAATGCCACTTTTTTATTTTTTAGGCTGTATGTTGTTTCCCATTTCGTCTTGGCTCTGCACCTGTGTGATTATATCCTGCTTAGGAGTATGTGGGGAAATCAAGGGATCTGAGACATAAGAAACCTTCTATGGTTCTTCCATCATCCTGCCCTGCTTTGCCACACCCTTATCATTGTTGGATGATACAACATATTACATATTCTACTAAATTCCTTCTCTCACACAAGCTCATCCAAGTACGATAATTGTAAGCTGTTTTGTCTGTCCAACAACAGAAGTAAGATGTGAACCCAAGAGGTTGGCTTTGTGGTCCTTTTCAGACTTCATACTGCCCATTGATCTTAATTTTCTTCATGAATTTACAGAAGCCCCAAACAAAGAAGCATGGGTCTGACCCCACCACTCCTAACCTGTCAATCACCTTCAGAACAACCCCCATCAGTCCTGACTGCTCTGATTGAAGCCTTTGGCCTTGGTGGTGACTGTTGTCTGACCCTAAGCCCATGAGAAGGAAGCTTTGCTGTATTCTTACCACAATTCTGTTCTTGCTGATAGAGAGGAAGCAGTGATGGAGTATGGTAGGGGTGCTGACTCAGGACTCCTGGAACCTAATTAGAGGCAGTAGGGATGGAAGGACACTCTGCCAGAACTGGAGTCTTATTATAAGGACCATAGTCCAAGTAAACGCCACCTTAGATTTTTTCAAACCAACTTCAGCCTCCCTGTGCTTCCAATGCTTAAGCCTCTTCCTTCACTACATTTTGGAGGGCAAGTCTTCTGACAAGATACCCAACTCAGAACCCACTTGCCACACAGAGGGGGCAAACCTGCCCCAGCAAAATGCTGAGGATAGCAATGACTCAAAAGAGTTGAGCAGTTTCTTTTGCCCCTCCCTTCCCAGGAGCAGAGTCATTCTGATTAAAATATATCTTCTACAGTCTCTGCAATTCATCCTTCGAAAGTCAGCTAGACATAAAAAGGGCAACTTCTTCACAAAACGAACCCACTCAGCGATAGCTCCTTCTGTAAGTTAGCTTTTGTTCCACACAAAGTCACTTTATCAAGAGCTGCTTCAATTTTAGGATCACATCTGTTGCTGAGGCATTTATGGCCATTTTTCTGTTCGATTTTCCTTTGCTGAAGGGCCCATGAAGAGGTTGATCTCCCGATCTCAGGGCTGGTCTGTGACTTTTGGCATCCACTCTTGCTTAGGAGCACACAGGATCTGTAATTGCAGTCATCACACTGAATGATGGCATGTAGACAACGGGACCTAGAAAGAACCTTCAAGGGCAAAGCCTCATCCTTTATCATTTTCATAGCAACCTTTCTCTACCCTTCACCAGCATCAAACATGCCACTAATAGGAATCTAGGAGAAGCTGGCAGACTGGCCCCTAACTATATAGATATGAATAGCAGCTGGCCTCATTTGCCCAGGGCTGACCACTGGCTTCTGCACCCTCTAGAACATTCTTGCCATGATGGAGCTTGCCTGTGGATAGTTTGGTTTCTCTGTGTCAACCATACCTTGCCCACTATGGATATTCTCTCTTTATCTTTACCAATGAGGCATTTTCTCTAGTGTACATTCTTCATTGTTATTCATGTTGATGGGGAAGTTCAGGCTGGTGCATGTTTAATGTTATACAAACATGAATTCTGCCCACTTACTTTTGAAATCATTCCATTGATGGGAGATGCCATTATGTATATATGTTTCTCATACTGGTTAATGAATAAAGCACTGTTGGCCAATAGGAAAGGAAGATAGGAGGGACTAGGAGACAAGGAGGAAAGAGGAAGTAGTAAGGAAGTCAAGTAAGGAAGTCAAGATGGAGAATCTGGAGAAAGCAGAATGCCGGCCGGCTCCCCGATAAGAGAAGACCACGTGAAAACACAGATCAGCAGAAATGGGTTAATACTTAAGACAAAGCTAGCCAATAAGAAACTAGTACCAGGCCAACAGCATTATATCAAATACAGAGTCTCAGTGTGTTATTTGGGGCTGGCATGGCGGCAGGACCAGACCAGTGGCGGGCGGAAAAACCTTACTCCTTACAGCCCCAACAACCCCATATGAAAATCTCTTCATGTTCAATCTCTCTACATAACACTGTTTTTGTTCAGATAAATGTAGTCAATCTTCCATACATTTTACATGATTTGTAGATTCCATATACTGGCAATACAATATAAATATATGATTATTGAAATTATTGCTATATTAATTAAGAAATACTGATACGGAAAATTACCAGGCATATTTGGTTCAGAGTCCTCTGAGGAAACAGTTGTCCCTCCCTCCCTCAGCTGTGGTTGCTTGCAGAAACTCCCTCCATGAAGACTGGGCTTGTTGACTGACATTCTTTCATAGAATGGGTGGGTACCAGGGTCGTTGGCTCTTGACTTCAATTTCCAGCAACTTGTCTCAGCAGTTTTTATTCAATTAGGCTCTAATTGAAGATAGCCTCACAATTCTGAGAAGATGCTAAGAATCTATAGGTTGGGAAGATTAACTGAAAGAATTCCATCTGCGTGGCTATAGGAAGATATAATCCATGCTGGTTACATACTTTGAGTGTGGCAGGCTGTTGTCAGTAACCCTTCTTCCATGCTTTGTACACTAAGTCCAATAAATTCACTGGTTCCTGTGGTAGTTTGAATAGGATTGGCCCTATAGGATCAAGTATTTGAATGCTTGCTTATTAGGGAGTGGAACTACTTGAGAGGGACTAGGAGGTGTGGCCTTGTTGGAGTAGGTGTGGCCCCTGTTGGAGGAAGTGCGTCACTGGGGGTGGGCTTTGGTATTTCAAATTTTCAAACCAGGCCCAGTATATTTCTCTTCCTGCTTCTTGTAGATCAGGATGTAGAACTCTCAAGTTACTTCTCCAGAACTATGTTTGCCTACATGCCACCATGCTTCCTGCCATGAAGACAATGAACTGAACCTCCAAACCTATAAGGCAGCCCCAATTAAATATTTACCTATTTAAGAGTTACCGTGGTCATGGTGTCTCTTTACATCAGCAGAGCAGTGACTAAGGCAGTTCCCCAGAGTGGACTTTGGTGGAATTGCACTTTATTTTGTTGTTGGGAGTCTTAGAAGGAAGAGAAGACATTGCTTATGTCTCACTCAGGAAGGGAACTCTCACAATGTAGTTCAACACAGACATAATGTTTTGGAATATTTTCTAAATACAACTGGTTTGAGTGTGGAACCTCCAAATATAAAGGGGCACTTGCAGCTTTTTAAAATTTGTAACACATATGTTGTATGCAGTATGTGAATATCAATTTTCACAGCTGTCTGCTCCTCTTGGTGAACAAAGTATCTTCACAGTGAATGGAATATGCTTAAAACACAAAATAAGTGGGTGGTCTGTAAGGAACTCTTCAGAGAAAATGAGAAGAGCAGTGAGTGAGATAGTCTTGAAATAAGAAAAGTTTTCTCTGAAAAAGTTGGGAGTGTTAACAGATTTTTAAAGGATCTAAACTATTTAATCCCCTTTGCAGCAGATAGCAGGGCTGGTTTTATTCAATGCACTGAATAAATGTGGTACCAAGTAGGTATTACTGAAGAAATCTGTGACTCAAAACAGAGCCCATCTTTCAGTCATATAGAATGTAATGAATCATTGGTTTGTTATAAATTAAATATTTTTGATTTGACTGAGAAACCAAAGTGACAACAAATGCATTAATTTCACAGATGTTTGTGAGATTGTATTTGTCTGACCCAAATAGGATAACAGGGATGCTTATTAAAGACATAGATGCTCTTCTAAGGAAGGAGAAATCCAACTGAAATACTGATCTGCTGGGACACTGCTGCCAATGTAGATGAGATATGAAACCCCACATCCAAAGGGATACACTGGCAGACATATCTGTATATGTGTACATGTGCGTGTATGCATTTCGTGTGTTTGCATATTTAGGGTAGATATATATGCATGTGTATGCTTGTATGGGTAGATCAGAAGACAATTATGTTCCTTTTCCTACATTTTGGAATGGTATATCCTTTGTCATAATATGTTGGAACTATGTTATCTATATTTTGATTTTTATAGAGGATTAGAGTTAAGAGATTGCATGAATCTCAGAAGTCTGTGAACTTTGGCCCTTTTAACATGGTTGAGACTGATAGATTACAGGAACTTTTGAAAGTAGACTAAATGTATTTTTGCATTATGATATGGCTACAAGCCTATAGGGGCCAGGGATTGGAATGTGGTGGTTTGAAGCAGGCATTGTTAGTAGGTGTTGTCTTGTTGGAAGAAGTGTATCACTTTGGAAGTGGGCTTTGAGGTCTGGACTATGCTCAAGCCATGCCTATTGTCTCAGACCACTTCTTGTTGCCTGTGAGTCAAGATGTAGGACTTCTCAGACACACAGTACCAAGCCTGCCTGAATTCCACCATGTCACACCATGATGATAATGGACCAAACCTCTGAAAATGTAAGCCACCCCGATTAAATGTTTTCCTTTATAATAATTGCTGTGATCATGGTGTACCCTCACAGCAATAGAAACCCTAATTAAGACAGGTACTATAGACCTTGGTTTTGACATGGGATATCTCACTGACATAGAACTCACCATGCAGTCTAGGCTAGCTGGCCAGCAAGATCCAGAAATCTGTGTGTCTCACTCAGCCTCCCCAGTGCTGGGATCACAAATGTACATTACCATATCCAATTTTTCAAATGGGTCCTGGGGATTGGGCTTAGGTCTTTATGTGCAAAACAGCTCTCTACTGAGTGAGCCAACTACTGACAGCCTATACTTCCTTGCCTATGGGTTCTAAACCCAAAGCCAGTGGAGCCAAGGCTTGTGGAGAAAAGACAGGAGAGTTGGCTTCCTCCCCATGCAGGCTCCGTGTCACCAGCAAGGCCCACTGGGGTCAGTTCTCTCTATTTCAGAAGCATATAGTAATTTGGAATACTACATATAATATTAGATAGTGGTAGCTCACTTAGAATATACTCTTCCAAAACACATCTTCAAATAATTTACTAGCTGCCACTTAGATCTTAACTCAAAAGTCACATCTGCACACACTTCACACACTCATCCAATTTCCATCAGTGGTTACCATTCAAACACATAAATTTAATTTTATCCTACTTTCTAATTTTTCTGAGTGAAGTTCGAAGTCTGAATTTTACATTCATTCTCACAGTGTTCCTCAAATGCAATACCTTTTTAGGATGTATTTATCCTAGGAAATGGTTTGAACTGTTAAGAGTGTCTACTCCAGGCCACATTGGTCTGAGAATTGCCTATGGAATGTAACAGCTTTCTCACTGGAAAAGGCAAAGTGAGGAATAACATTATGGGGGGAGAGCCACCATGACCATGAAGGACCAATATGAAGAAATGGGACCTGAGAAACTTACATGCACCAGAATCAAAAGAAATGAAGTGTTGGTGACAAACACTACATACAGTGTGGGTACCATCACCACCTGTCCATTCTCCATCTACAACAGTAGTTCTAGGTCACCATATCCTGTAGCACAAAAGAAAACTGGTATACAAGCAAATAGGCCTGATGTGAACTCTACTCATGACCCCTTCTCCACAAGGCTCTCCCTGTCTTTGTGAACATGCTTATTCATACACTCATACTGGGTGCTGCACAGGAAAGAGTTAGCAAGCAGACCCAAGACTGCCATCGTTCAGAAGACTTTCTACAGACAGGACATGCCACTTAGATCAATGGCTCCCTGCACCTGTCTGTTAATATAAGCCCTATGACTATGCTGAGTGCCTATTTTTAGAGGATTCTTGTGTGCACAGCTCTCATTACATTCCCTGGTTCTGGAGTCTCTGATGAGCATCTTGTGTGCAGAATATTTCATACTGGTTTGCATGACTCATGCTGGGAGAAATAAGCACATCCTAATGTAAGCATTGGGAGAGGACTTGGACGAATGCTCCCTTTATTCCAAGTGTCTTTTCCCCTCATTGCCTTATCTGCGTAGCCATGTGCTATGAGAAACTGCATCCATGAGGACAGATGTGTACCAAATCCCATGTGTGCTCCAAGCAACACTTTAAATGAGCTGATTTGGGGAGCCCAGAGACAGATCCCAAGAACAGTGTATTCTCCTTTATGGAGGCATTCCTTCTCTGTCTCTTATTTTTGTCTCTGCCTCTTTTCCGTCCATGGTAGGTCCAGGATGAATGTTCTCTGAACAGATGACTTGTGTAGGTGCCAAGAGGAGATATTTGAGGAAATTTCATGCCCCAGAAGAGCTCAGAATTAACATCAAGACTTTCAGAGGAAAGATTGACTGGTGATTTCCTCTGCAGGATGTGATTGGTGTTTTCTCAGTCTCCACAGCCTAACCTCAGCATGGTACTTCTGTGAAAGTCACAATCAGAAACTGAGGTGGACACAGGTCGCTGCTCATCAGCTACCCATTTCATCAACAGATGAAGTGTCTTGTAGCAATAGAAGCAAACAGAGGCATGTTCTGGAGCTCAGATCTTTCTCAGAGGAGCTCATATCTGTTTCTATAGGAGAGTCTCTAGAGTCCAGTGAACTGAGGAAGAGGGATAATACACAGCATACAGCCATCTGAGATTGTATACAGAGCATGCATATGGATACTTCACAGAAAATATGTTCAAAGAATTCTAAGTTTACATACAGCAAGTCCCTTGAATATGTCTGTTCTGGCATGCCAGGAGGCAGAAGACATATTTACATAGCTTAGGGTTCGGTATCCACAGAGTGGTGTTTATAATTCTAGGTTTAAAACTTTGATTCTATGGGTCTTTGAGTCTCAGATTGCTCATCCAGAAGATGCACTTAAGAGCCCAGGTCACAGTGTCTTGTCAGTGAGATGAAATCATGTCTATGTGAGTCTCACTGATGCCTGGGAAACATCAGCCATGGTGATCCTCACAGGTTGGGGCCATATGAGCCAGGGCAAGTCTCTAAGATAGAGGGTGTTTATTAAATGACACTTTGGGAACTGAACCTGGAAGTGGACAGTGCGCGGGGGCAGGGGGGGGGCCAGTGCTGATGAGCAGTGAGGTTGTAAAGAAATCTTTAGTTGACTTCCACAAGGACATTCTGCGACATGGTGACTGAGGGAATTTCCTTAGTAAGGCTGGGCTAGCCAAGTTTTTGGTTCCTGCACCAGTCAGTCATCAGATACAGCTGGCCAAGAGAGGACACAACCTTGGCTGAGGAACTGCTCTGCAGCTGACACCATTCCCAGAGGGATGGACAGTTACCAAATCAGCTGACTGCTCTTCCAGCACTGGCATAAAAAATGTTCCTGTCCTTGAGAGGCAGGCAGGATGGCCTCTGAAAGTCCCGAGGTTGGTAAAGGAAGGTAGTGGCTTGGAGGCTGGTGTCAATGAGGAGAATATAATAAGTTTGCACAGAATCAAAGATGCTCTCTAATAAGTTGGGATGATGGAGTCAGAGAGTGCTACTCTACTCTCTTCTCTGCTTTAAAGTCATCTGTCACCCTCCTGTCCTGTCTACTTCCCCCCAAGGCTGCCTGTCTGAGACTTGGCTCTGATCTATTTTAAGATATATTTTTAACTGAGCTTAAATTGGGTCTATGTGGAGAGCTCTTGGAGTCTGCTTTCAGCACTTGAACAGTTTCTCTAAGCACCCCACACACCCTGGCATGTGACAGGCTCTGGTAATCACTGCTGACATTGCAGTCCCCTTACAGTTTCATTTTGGATTGGATGTTTTCCTCAGTTTCTCTCCACTTTATTTTTTTGAGACAAGATCTCTCACTTGACCTGAAGCCTCACCGATTAGACTAAACTAACTGGCCATCAAACACCAGGGATCCTCTTGTCTTTATGACCCTGGCACCAGCCTTTATACATGAGTCATTTCTCCTACCTTCCCATGGGTTCTAGGGATGGGAATGCAAGTCCTTGTTCTTGCATAGTAAGGCACATTATCAAGTAAGCCAGCCCCATGGCCCCTAACATTAAGATGGATTGTGTGGTTTTGAAGCACAGCCTAATGCCATTCACAGCTCACTCTAGTTTTGCAGAATTTTCATTAAAAGATGCAACACAAGAGCAGAAGCCTTTGGCAAAGTGATGCACTTTTCATCAGTGTGTCATATAGTTGGGAGCCTGTCCCTGAGACTGACAGCTTTCATGGGGCACCATCACAGCTTTGTCCTTGACTGGCACCAACTGCTCTATAATTTCATGTGTTTTATTTATTTCCTTTACCCAAATATTTACTCTTGGTTTGTCTTAAGCTAAAATATCCATGAAAGGATGCATTTGACGGGGCTAATTATATTTCCTCTAACATACAATTAGAGTATAGCTACCAATTTTGAAAATAAAAGCTTAAAAGCAAACACAGCAAGGTATTAACATTTGTGGAAACTTGGTGGTAGATGCAGTTATTTAGTTGTTTTCATTCTTTTGAAAAATATTCATTTTTACATGTGTTTTACTTGCATGCATGTCTGTGCACCATGTTTATGCAATATCCATGGAATCCAGAAAAAGATGACAGATTACCTGGAACTGGAGTTATGGGCAGTTATGACTTGCCATGTGGGTGCTGGAAACCAAACCTGTGTCCCCTGCCAGAGCAGAGCAGTAAATATTAACCACTGAGTTAGAATCAGGTCTCTGATTCTAATGTTTGCAGGTAACAAAAACAATTGAAAATAGTAAGAATCAGTTGATTTTCTTAAAAAAAAATGACTTATTGTTAGGTTAAAAAAGAACACAGGTGTCTGCAAGTCAACAACGGAGTGCTATTTTTGTCAAGATTTCCTTTATTACAAGTGTGTGACTGGCTGAGTCTTGTCATTGAGAACTCCCAAGGCTTCTGAACATGTCTCTAATGATACTACCTGACCATATGCTTCCTGCCTCTGCCTCTTTTCTCTGCTGTAATTTACAGCAACTTACCTTCAAGTAAATTCCATTCACATATAAACAAACAAACAAAAAATCAAGCCAATAGTTGCTGAGGAAAGAAACCCTGACTTACACGTCCATGCACCCATACAGACATAGACAAACATTCATAATCATATACGATAAACACACACACACACACACACACACACACACACACACACACAGCATTTATGCAATTGCTAAAGCTTTGGCAAAAATCCTGACCCCCCTAGGATGGCTGGTTGCTCTGTTCAAGGAATGCACAGATTGGACTCTGTGGACCTCATTCATGTTCTTGGCTCTGTCATGAAATCATTGTGTACCTGAATTTCCCTGTGTCTCAGGTTCCTCTTCCATGAAAACAAGGCCCTAATGAGAAGGGTCTAACTCACATAGTCATTTTTCTCCCTCTCTGTTGGATCTTGATGAAGTTTTTGTAAAAATCTGTGACAGGCAGGTTAATATAACTATGAACAATCTCGCTTAGACAGAAAGGCAGAACAACAAGATCATAGTCCCCATCAGGTGGAACGTGACTGTTCACTACAACAGCCTGCCTGAGGATGCTTCACCCCTGAGCTCCTCTTGTGGACTGGAGGTGGAGCCATGAGGTGGCAGAGTCACTGGGGAGGAGACTGGGAGGTAGACTTGCAGGCAGCATTACTCCTGTGGTCAGAAGTAAAAATATATGTAGAGGATAGAGGGGGCAGAGCCAAGCACCAGGGAAATTGATTTTGCTGGTGGACTAAGGTACATAAGATTCACTGGCAAAGACATATTAGGGTCAAACATTTTACCTGAGATGGTAAGAAAAGTGACAAATGATAGAGTATAAGGCTACAAAATGCATGATCTTCAGCTAGGAGTCTTCTAACCCACAGAGGATGCTGCAGAGCTTAAGCTACTCCCCATCCCATCACTGCCTAGAAGAGCATGGCATTACACTATCTGCAAGGATGACACCAGGAACCCTCTCTTGGAAATGTATGCTTCGCAATTAAGGATGGATGAACACAGAGGGCAAAATTCAGGGAAGAAGTTTGCATGGCCCTGATTGACATTCTTCTGGGATGGCTCAGAGGGTCAGTAATAGAATTTCCTGGAGTCTGAAGACCAAGGAATAATTCAGAAATGCAGAGCCATTCCATCTCATGCTGATGGGATGTTAACTTGAACAAAACTGCTGGGAAGTAGCCAAAAAGTTTTTCCAGCATATGAGACTCCAGGATGGTAATGCTTTCCGGGGGTATTTGTTTGTTTTCCATTTTTAAGTGGTGTGTGTGTGTGTGTGTGTGTGTGTGTGTGTGTGTGTGCAGGTATGCATGCTTATAAAAGTGTGTGCATGTACTTGCATGCTTGTTTGTGTGTGTCTGTGCATGTCTGCATGTGCAAGCATGCATGTGTGTGTGTGTGTGTGTGTGTTTAGGCAAATAGGCTTGTATTTGTGTGTGCATGCACACGTGGAGACCAGACATTGATGTCAGGGATGATCCTCTATCATTGTTCTACCTCAGTAACTGAGGCAGAATCTCTCAACCAAGCCCAGAGTTTGATATGGCTAGTCTAGCTAGTTGCCTTGCTCTGGGGGTTCTCTGTCACCATCTTTCTGAACTGGAATTACAATTGGACCACTGTACCACCAAGCACTGACACTGATTTGAATGTCATTGGAGATCTAAACCCTGATCTTCATGTCTAATCTCTGAGACATCTCTCTAGACCTCCTGTAACTTTTAAAAATTAACTGAGTCATGGAGAAGGCTCAGCACTTAAGAGTAGTGGCTGCTCTTCTAGAAGTCCTGAGTTCAGTTCTCAGCACTCATATGACAGCTCACAACCCTCTGTAACTCCAGCTTGAGGAGATTCAATGCTCTCTGCTGGTCTCCAAAAGCAATAGGCATGCATGTGGTCCATCAATCTATCTATCTATCTATCTATCTATCTATCTATCTTATACACATTCACACAGAACACTATAGAAGTAAACCAAAAACAGTTTTTAAAAAACTCAACTGATTCGTGGGAGAAGCATTGGTTCTGATTGTTTTTCATTCCTTACAGCCACCACACTGGGCTGTGTATGAATAAAAGCAGTGTCATGGAAGGGAAAGGAAGTGAAATGTCTCAAGGTCCCAATTCCCAAGCTGAGTGAGAAACCAGCTCATCCCCACCCCCTTTTTTTCTTTTTACATTTTCATCCAGTCTGTCCTGGGAGCTCAATTGTGAGCAGTGCAGTCTTTCTCAATCATCTTCAAACCATTCCGTCTCTCTTTCCCCAATTCTATCAGCCTCTGAGACTCCAGGATCCTGACCTAGACATCTGCCCTGCCACAGTCTAAACATTTCCAATTCACTTCCCTGGCCACAGGTCTCAGGCTGGGATGGCAGATCCCACTACATGGTCAAGAAATCCCTGGGGGACTGGCACCCCCTCTCATGACCTGTGATCTTGTCCACTCTCTCCACTCACATTCTTGTGGGAAGTGTAACTCCTTAGAGGCCCTGGTCTGACCTTTTTCTTCCAGGAGTTTGTGATTCCTGATTCTGTTGCACAGAACAGACCATATCCCACCTCAGAAAAACTTCTGGGTTTTTCTCCTGGGTATGTAAGCCCCCTTTTAGCTCTGTCTCCAGTAGCCCTCCTAAAATGGTCCCATAATTTTCTGAAGATGTGAAAGTCCTCTCCTTGTCCCATTGAACTACTTTGTCCCAGTCAATATCTGCCATTATTGTTTGTCATTTGCACCCTTCTTTTATCTACTTGGTATGTCTTCTAGGGTTTCCTCTGTTAGAAGTAGATTTGGATGCTTTCTACAGTTTTTTTTTATATTATTATTATTAAGATTAAGAAAGCCTTCTTGCCCCAATATGGCTCCACTGTGCCTTTCATTAGTTTTAGGTTCTTGTCTGTTCTCTGCTGGTGGATGGATTGTCCTTTAACAGGTGGTTCCCAGAATTGAGAAATCCTGTTCATTCAGCACACGAGGTAGAAGAGAAGATAGCAGTTCCTTTACCCAGGTCTCTGCCTACACACTGTGGACTTAGGAAAGGAAGGATTTGCCTTCAATTTCCATCCCCAATATGAAGCAGCAGCCATTACAGTTGGGTTCCCAAGTTCAAGAGATCCAATTCAGGTGGAGAGTTGGATCAAATCCACATTCAAACAAAGAGTTTGTCAAAAATAACTACATGGTGTAATCTGAAGGAAAGCTTCCGGCTTCATAGGGAGCAGGATTTGCTCTTTATAGTTCTTATGAGAGAGTCTGTGGAGGAGGTGTGTCATGAGGGAGCAGAGCCAAGGTCGGCTGACATCACCTAAAGAGATATAGACATTATGATTTCTTCTATTTCTGGACTAGGCAGGTGTTTAAAAAGCCCCAAGGGCATTCCTGGATATGTGGCCTCTAGAGAAATATAGACTTTGCTGGTCTGTGATGTGGGTGTGTGGTTACTTGTTCAGTCTGTAATTTTTAAGATCCTCGTTGTTTATGGCTTTGGTGTTTGGAAGGGTCCATTCTCAGGACAGGGTGGGATTTGGTGCTTTCAAGACCTGTGCCAGAGAATGGCTGCAGCTGGATACCACCTGTCAGTTCCTCAGAGCACCTGCTTTGCTGCAGGGAAGGCTTGGGTTTGGGGTGGTCGCCTGCCTAGAGGGACCACAGAGTTTGTCTATGGGACAAATAAAGAACTGTTGGTTTTGGAAAGAAGACAAATTCAGAAAAATGGAAGTAACCATTGAAGAGAGACAGGGTACTGATGAGAGAGTGGCAGTTAGAAAGCTGAGGCAGGGGACTTGAAAGTACTGATAGAAAGTAACAGTTACAGATCTAAGACCCAAAGTAAGTTACAGATCTGAGATAGGGATGACCTCAGGGTCCTGAACACTAACAGTTACAGATCAGGAGAGCAGCTTGGAGAGTGAAAGCAACAGTAACAAAACACAAAGTAACAGTTACAGATCAGGAGAACAGTAACAAAACACAAAGTAACAGTTACAGATCAGGAGAACAGTAACAAAACACAAAGTAACAGTTACAGATCAGGAGAACAGTAACAAAACACAAAGTAACAGTTACAGATCAGGAGAGCAGCTTGGAGAGTGAAAGCAACAGTAACAAAACACAAAGTAACAGTTACAGATCAGGAGAGATGTTTACAGGGTGAAAGAAACAGTAACAAAAGAAAGAACAAAAAAACTGACAAACTTGATTAGTACAGATAAACAGTTGCCATCAAAGGCACAGTAGGAACCCCAGGTATGAGAGTCTATCTGGGACTCCCCATGAACTTTATATAGCTCCTGGGGGCCTCGTGTCTGCTAACTACTACGTGATGGATAGTTTTATGTCTCCTTGACCTAAACTAAAGGCATCTGAGAGGAGGGGATCTCAATTAAGAAAATGCTTCCATAAGATGGGACCGTAAGCAAGCCTGTAGGCCATTTTCTTAATTAGTGATTGATGGTGGAGGGCCTATCATGGTTGCCCCCCTCCCCTGGGCTTGTAGTCCTGGGTTTATAAGAAAGCAAGCCATGGGGAACAAGCCAGTAAGCAGCACTCCTCCATAGCTTCATAGCTTCTGCATCAGCTCCTGCCTTCAAATTCCTGCCCTACTTGAGTTCCTGCCCTCACTATTATATGAATCTATGAGTGAAAGAAAACTTTTCCTCCCCAAGTTGCTTTTGGTCATGGTATTTCATCACAGCAATAGTAACTCTAACTAAAGCACCCCCTCTTCTCACTGCCTGGTCCTGTCTGGCTTAGCAGTTGCAATCTCTTGGAGAGGAGGTCAAAAGCAGCCCTTCTTAAAGGGACTCATCCCCATTACCCAGATTGGCCCAAAATCGGCTGACATCTTCATAAGCACTCTAATAGTGCTCTGTCTTCTTCACAACTTTAATCACTTTAGTCTCTGTCTCCGTCTCTGCCTCTCTCTGTGTGTGTGTGTACATGTGTTTGTTGCAGTATACATGGAGTTCAGAGGACACTTTAGTGAGTCAGTTCTCTCCTCCATTATGTAGGACCCAGGAATTGAACCCAGGTCATCAGCCTTGACATCAAGCACCTCTCTCTGTTGTTCCATGTCATCATACTTCTTAGTGGGAAAATGATTTCTAATCAGCTCATGTGTTGCCAGCTATAAAGATTGGGGTTCCACGAATGTGACCAAACCAGATCAAAAGCATCTTCTGAATATGCAGAAAGGCCCACTGCGCCAAATGCTAAATGCTTCCCAGCTTCCTCATTAACTTTGGAGTCTTGTTCAAAGAGGCAAAGGCTCTGAGCAAATGGCTCTTTAGGAAAAAAAAAATACTTAAAAGGCCTCCCTCCCAAATTTGGCAAGCAATTCCAAACTCTGAACATGCCATAGAATCACACAGTAAAAAGTCACAGCTGCTTGCAGCTGTGCCCAATCACACTTGGGATCTCAATTAAGAAAATGCTTCCATAAGATGGGACCGTAAGCAAGCCTGTAGGCCATTTTCTTAATTAGTGATTGATGGTGGAGGGCCTATCATGGTTGCCCCCCTCCCCTGGGCTTGTAGTCCTGGGTTTATAAGAAAGCAAGCCATGGGGAACAAGCCAGTAAGCAGCACTCCTCCATAGCTTCATAGCTTCTGCATCAGCTCCTGCCTTCAAATTCCTGCCCTACTTGAGTTCCTGCCCTCACTATTATATGAATCTATGAGTGAAAGAAAACTTTTCCTCCCCAAGTTGCTTTTGGTCATGGTATTTCATCACAGCAATAGTAACTCTAACTAAAGCACCCCCTCTTCTCACTGCCTGGTCCTGTCTGGCTTAGCAGTTGCAATCTCTTGGAGAGGAGGTCAAAAGCAGCCCTTCTTAAAGGGACTCATCCCCATTACCCAGATTGGCCCAAAATCGGCTGACATCTTCATAAGCACTCTAATAGTGCTCTGTCTTCTTCACAACTTTAATCACTTTAGTCTCTGTCTCCGTCTCTGCCTCTCTCTGTGTGTGTGTGTACATGTGTTTGTTGCAGTATACATGGAGTTCAGAGGACACTTTAGTGAGTCAGTTCTCTCCTCCATTATGTAGGACCCAGGAATTGAACCCAGGTCATCAGCCTTGACATCAAGCACCTCTCTCTGTTGTTCCATGTCATCATACTTCTTAGTGGGAAAATGATTTCTAATCAGCTCATGTGTTGCCAGCTATAAAGATTGGGGTTCCACGAATGTGACCAAACCAGATCAAAAGCATCTTCTGAATATGCAGAAAGGCCCACTGCGCCAAATGCTAAATGCTTCCCAGCTTCCTCATTAACTTTGGAGTCTTGTTCAAAGAGGCAAAGGCTCTGAGCAAATGGCTCTTTAGGAAAAAAAAAATACTTAAAAGGCCTCCCTCCCAAATTTGGCAAGCAATTCCAAACTCTGAACATGCCATAGAATCACACAGTAAAAAGTCACAGCTGCTTGCAGCTGTGCCCAATCACACTTCTGAAGCCAGGCTTTGTTTCCTCTTTCCTCTCTCTCTCTCTTTCCTCTCTCTCTCTCTCTTTCTCTCTCTCTCTCTCTCTCTCTCTCTCTCTCTCTCTCTCTCTCTCTCTCTCTCTCCTTTGTGGGTTCTAGAAGGGCTCAGGGAACCAATTGTGAAATTCAGCATGAATTTTATTGTGAGAAGCATGGTAACTCAAACCTCCCTTACCTGAATACACATATCAGGTACTAATAGGAAATTGGAGCAGAGATTGGTGCATTGGGAGATATTCCTTTTTGAACTTAATGCAAGCCAGTTCCAGAGATGACAGGGTTTGGAACACTATTCACCATCCTCATCAGATGCCTTTCCTTTAGCCTGTTGCAGGCCTTCAGCACAACCCAGCGAAGGCACAGAATTTGATTTTTGAGTATCCATCAGTGTCGATGAGGAGAGGGGGCAAAGTCACATCTTGGTGCTCACAAACAAGGAGAAGTTTTGTCAGCTGTTGAGAAACTTGGATTTGGCTTTACAAAGGCAAGTCAGAGCAAGGCATTCCTGGGTTCAGAGTGAAGAAATGCCAGCAGGTCTTCAAATATTCTCATAATCCCATGAGTTTAGTACTGCAAAGCCATGCTTTATCCAAGATGCATCATAGGCAATGAATCTAGCTCACAGTATACAAGATGAGGACAGAAGGGTATATAGACATCATAGTGGCTAGAACTACTCAGGAGACACACCTCTGGGCATACCTGTGAGGGATTAGCTGGATTAATTTAGCCTCTGGGTGTGCTTGTGATGGGGGTTCTCTATCAGAACATAGAATACTGGGCTTTATTAACAGTGTATTTTCTCTTCAATATCACTGAACCAGGTAAGGGACATTCAAAGATATGGTGTTGAAAAGTGAAGGAGGGGCCTGTAAAGTTACTCTGAAAGAAGGGCATGGCAAGATAAGGTAATTGGCAAAACTATCTATAATGTGAAACGTTAATATGATTTCCACATCAATGATCTGGTTATTCATGTATTAGCAACTGGAAGCAATCTTGTCAAAATCAGGAGTGAGATGGAGGTATCCACAGCTGCCCTCTAAATGCACTGTGCTAGCCAACAGCCATGTAAAAGATTTGTGTCTAATCCGTTCTGTCCATTGTGCAATAGAAACTAGAGTTTTGCTTCACATGGTCCAGGAAGCCTATTTGCAGGTCACTCATTCTATCTGGTGTCAATCATTTCTATTCCAAGGAACAACTGAAAGAAACATGGGGCAACAACTTCTTAATCATGCTTATACTCTACAATAACTATGCACCACAGAGTAGTTGATCAAATGCAAGAACTATCCTCTTGGGCATAGACTAGTTTTTTTCTCCCAATGCATTGTACCTGACTGTGCTGTCAGGGTTACTTTAAGGGAAGAATTGCAATGGTGATAAATCAGGGTTCTCAAAATAACATACATTTTCCCCACTATTCCTTCCTCCCTCCTCCCCCAGAAAACAAAGACCTTGAAGTCAGGAACTCTCTTCTTCATAGCTTAATAACCAACTGATCAAGTCTGGGAACAATGAGTTTAGTGGACATGTCTCTGGAGAACTTTTATTAGAAGTAGAACCATGCATCATTATTACAACTGCTTACTGGTTGTTTTAAAGTTTTTATTTCTGCAACAAAACACCATAACCAAAAAGCAAGTTGGGGAGGAAAGGGTTCATTTGGCTTACACTTCAGTGTTGCTGTTCATCATTGAAGGAAGGCAGGGCAGGAAATCAAACAGGGCAGGAACCTGGAGGCAAGGAGCTGATGCAGAGGCCACGGAGGAGTGCTGTTTACTGGATTGCTCTTCATGGCTTGACAGCCTACTTTCTTATAGAACCCAGGACTGCCAGTCCAGGGATGGTCCCACCCACAGTGGCTGGACCCTCCCCCATCAATCGCTAATTAAGAAAATGCCTTACAGCTGGATTTTATGGAGTTATTTCTCAGTTGATGTTCCCTCCTTTCAGGTAATTTTAACTTGTTCCCAGTTGACATAAGAATTGCCAGCACAATGGTGGAGCTCGGGGTCTTTGGAGTGAAACTGCCGGGGCGTATAGCCCCGCTTTGCTTCTTGCTTTTCAGGTAGCAAATGCTCTCCACCCCCACTTTTCCTTATCAAACCTCTGCCCCAAGGGCTTTGTGGCATATTATCAGGACTTTGGATTTTATTTCCACTGAGATAGAAATCCACTAGAGAGGTTTGAGCATGAGAAGGATGCAATTTAGATTGCATTTCAGAGGGATTACCTGGGTTGGTGTGTGAATAAACGAGGGGGGGGGGATGGCAAGGCAAGAGCCAGACCAGTTGGGATGCCCTCAAGGGCTAACCTGAGACTTAGAACACAGCCCTGAGACAGTGGTTCTTCAAGTGACATGGAATGGTGGTTAGTGTCATTCCAGAACTTATAAGAAATGAAAATTCTCTCATGTCAGAAGAATTGAACTGGAGACTCTGGGGAAGGTTCCAGACAGCTGTCTTTGATAAGTGATGCTCACTCAGATCTGAGTCTCTGTTCTATATTCTTGGCCCTACCAAAGCAGGCAAGCAGTGATGCTAATGTCAGCTTGGAAGGGTGGACAGACTGGGAAGACTAAGCATTATTACTCTAACTTTGAGGTGATGGCTGGAGATTTAAAGTGTGTCTTGCACCCCAATGGATAAAGGACTTCAAGATGCATACTTACATTTAAAGCTCAGGGGCTGGAGGAGGTCACACAGGAGTGGTAGGAGATGGCAGGTTGCAGGTTTGAGCGATGGGGTGAGTCCCCCTTCAATGGCTGCATTACTTCCACACAAGGTGAGCCTCACTATGTGGCAGATATGAAGCCAGTGCATCATTGGGGGCTCTGTCCCCTGTGGTGGGACCTTTGTCTCTGGCTGCCATGGTTAAATTATGTGATCATTATAGTCTCAGAAAAGTAGATGGCCACAGTGACTTACTGCGGATGTCAGGATATTTGCTAAGTGTTCCTCCCCTTTCATTAAATTGAACTTTAATGAAACTATTTCTATTTGTGGTGTGTGTGTGTGTGTGTGTGTGTGTGTGTGTGTGTGTGTGTGTGTGTTGGGGACAACTAGAGAGTGTTTCTCAGTTGCATTTGTAATGAATGTGTAGATAACTCCTCTTCTGGATGAAAGGACACATCTGTGCTGGCGTGGATGTGATACTCTATGCTTAGCTGCATGGGCATTGCTATACTAGTTCATCTTGTGTTGCTCTCTCTCTCTCTCTCTCTCTCTCTCTCTCTCTCTCTCTCGTGTGTACTCATGTATAAGTGTATGTGTGCATGCGGATGACAGAGGTCAACCTTATGTACCTTCCACTTTGCTTTTTAAAAGTCTTCTCTCATACAGTACATCTTGACCACAATTTTCCCTCCCTCCACTTTTCACAGTCCCCACTTCCAACTTCTCCTCTCTCCCAGATCCACTCCTCTGATTCACTTCAGAAAAGAGCTGGCCTCTCATGGCTATGAACCAAACACAGTATACCAAGTTACAAAAGAAATATATATATAGAGAGAGACCCAACAAAATGATTGCTATTGATATTCTGCTGTACTCATAGGTTCGTGCTTATCCCAATCATCTTTAGAGAGGCCACTTTGTATCTTGACACAGTGTTTCTCACTGACCTGGAATTAACTCATTAGAATGTATACATTGATTAGTCAAAATGTCTCTACCTCCTTAGTTCTGATGTTATAAGCATGTGACAGCATACCTGGCTTTTTAGGTAGGTTCTATGGATTGAACTCAGGTCTCATGCTTGTGAGGCGGTGAGCACCCCACTGATTGAGCCATCTCTCCAGCTTTCATATCTCTCTTGGCCAGCTGTGAACTATCAAGGCAGCAGGTACTTGCTCCTCTGCAAAGATTCAAAAGGCAACTGCTTGCCCTTCTACAGGGATGCCAAAGACAACTGAGATACAATTGAGTAGGAAGTATTCCTGCCCTAAGCTAAAAGTATATCCTGAAAAGTTGCAGACTCCTCTGTCTGCTTTGTTGAGGAGCTTCTGCCTAGCTTGGCTTAGCATTTATTCATTTTAATAACATTTCACATTTTCAAGGTTGACCTAGACCAATCCCAGCATGGGCAATTCTATAAAATCTACCAAAACAAACAAACACACACACAAACAAACAAACAAAAAACCAAAACCAGAACAAGCAAACAATCAAAACAAAACAAAAAACAGAAAAAAAAAACAAAACCCACCCTAACTCTTATCAGTAGTTCTTGGCTTCTTGTTGCTCTTTGGCTTTGAGAAGATAAACATAAATGCCAAAACTTATTTTTATTCAAAATAAATGTCTAGAGAACTGGAGAGGTGGTTTAGGGATTAAGAACAGTTGCTGTTCTTTCAGAGGTTCTAGGTTCCTTTCCTAGCACACACATGGCAGCTCACAAACATCTGTAACTGCAGTTCCAAGGGATTTGGTGCCTCCTTCTGGCCTCTTCAGGCAATGCATACATGATATGGACATACATGCATTCAAATGCCCCTTCACATAAAATAAAAATAATAAATTAAAATATTTAACATAAAAGTTTAATTTCTAGAATTTAGAAAAATATAACATTCTGACACACAGAAGCACCAACCTGCATTGAATTTTCTTCAAATTACAAAGGTTGGATTATCTCTGCAGGCAAAGTCTTACTGTGTGTATGGAGATGCATTTTAGGTTAACCTTATGAATGGATTGTGGGGGGAAAAAGCCCTCTCAGCAAAGTGTTTTTTAGGGAAGCAATTTTTTTTAAGTTCTGTATTTGATCAATTGACCTTTGTGTTTTAAATTTGATTAAGGGTGATATATGGCCATAAATGAATAGAAAGTGATCCTGTTCTCTTTGGAACAGAGAGTGAAAAGAAATCAAACCATTCTAGATCTGCAAGGCTTATTTTTGAGACAAATCTGTAATGCATCCCTAGGGGCAGCTACCAGTCAAACTGTTTGAGCTCAAAACCAATAAAACTCTGAACATCACGTCAAATCTTACATGTGTCTGTCTACATGAGGAACTGCTGGTACCTACACAATTAGATATATACTTTTAAACAATTTGGATTCTCAGTTAGCAACACACACACACACACACACACACACACACACACACACACACACACACTCCAACCACTGTTCTCTTAAGATGGTTGTTTGGTCTGAAGGGAGCTGAGCCAATGGGAATCTTGTATGGGTAATGCAACTTTTGGCTGTGACTCACAGAATTAATCCAGGTGAGGCATGGTTTTACCTCAAAGGCTATTCTAACACAATTACAGAAAATTCCTCCAGCTCCCATCACTCATCAGTAATCACATGATGTCATTCTTACTGGAGCTAAGGATGACACTGGTGACTCTCTTTGGTCTCAGAGTCATTTCTTCTATGGTCTGTGTCATATTTCCATATGAATAGGCCCTGGCTGCATTGAGACAGGAGAAACATTTGGTATGTTGGTGACACCCTGCTGGGAAATAGAAGTTGAGAACTGCATTAAAACACAGAAGTTTTCTAGAAGCTGTGGCATCCCCCCCCTTGGGGAATTTAATTTGAAGTTTCAGGAACTTGGGGGGTGCAAAGAGAGGAGAAGGAATGTATTGTGGTCATTTCATTACAGCAAAACTTTAAAGCACAAAATCTCACTTTACTGGATATCTTGATGGGACTAGGTAGATGGAGCAACAGTTAAGAACATTGCTCTTGGATAGGGTACAAATTCAGTTCCAAGCACTCACATTATGGGGTTCAAAACCACCATAACTTCATCTCTACTGGATCCAATGCCCCTTTCTGGCCTCTGCAGGTACTGCACTCACATGATGTACATATCCATACACAGATACTGACATAAACTTAAATATAAATAATACTAATAATTATTTTTTTTTAAATCTAAGATGGATGTCCTCATTGGGATTTCCATTGCTGTGATGAAACACCATGACCAAAAAGGAACTTGGAGAATAAAGGGTTTATTTGGTTTATATAGTCTTAGTCACATTCCACTGAGGGAAGCCAAGGAAGGAACTCAAACAGGGTGGTGACCTGGAGCAGGAGCTGGTGAAGAGGGAATGGAGGATGCTACTTACTGGCCTTTACCTTATGGCCTGCTCAGCCTGCTTTCTTATAGCAGTCAGTACCACCAGCCCAGAAGTGATACCACCTACAATGGACTAGACCCTCTCCTGTCAATTAAGAAAACTGCCCTATAGGTTTGTCTGCTTACAGCTTGATTTTTACAGAGGCATTTTCACAGTCCAGGTTTCCTCTTCTCAGATGATGACTATAGCCTGTGTCGAATTGACATTAAACTATACAGCACACTAGATGTGATGGTAAGCCTTTACTCACAGCACTTAGGGTACAGAGGTATGTAGATCTCAGTTTGTTGTTGTGATAAACAAATCACTCTGACCAAAAGCAACTCAGGGAAGGAAAAGATTCATTTGCTTTCTACTTCTGGTTCACAGTCCGTCACTGAAGAAGTGAGGGCAGGATCTTGAAGCAGAAACCATTGAAGAGCACTGTTTGCTGGCTCAACGCTGGATTGCTCATGCTTAGCTGGTTCCTTTATATAGCACAAGGTCAAGTGCCTAGTGGGTGGTACTGCTCACATAGGCTGGTCCTTCTGTGCCAGTTAATAATTGAGACAACCCCTCATAGATACGCCCACAGAACACCCTGATGAAGACAATTACTCAACCCAAACTAAGCTGCATCAAACCAACAGTTAGTGTTAACTAGGACACACTCCCAAAATTATCCTTGAGAAGACTACCTTAAGACCATTAAAAGAAGACTCACAGGTCCCAGATGATCCCAGTAGATGCTATTCTTAGAAGTGTCCCCAGTCTATTGCTGGTCTTGATATTACAAAAAAATGTAATATCTGATGATGGGGATTTGACCTCTTAATAGCAACTATATAAGGTGATATAAAATGGGGGAAATGTCCTAATAGAATGAAGATGGGTATCCGTGGCTGAGGAGGGTATTTTCAGAGAAGAATTTCACAAAAGGCTTTCCCACAAATCACCAAGAATGAAGAGTAATGCATCTGGAAAAAAAATGTCTTGACAAGCCCAAGAGTGATTTTAAAAAAATAGCAGTGTCAAAGGCACACAGGCAGACTGTGAAACAAGACTTTTTATTTAATGTGACTGAAAACCCATTATTTCCACAAATGTGACTTTACATGAAAGGGACAGTCAAAGGCACACTAATTTAGCAGATCAATTATTTTGAATTAAAGGCACTCAGAAAAACATTAGGTAAAACAAGGCCATTGTGACCTTTTTCTGTGTTTCCCAAAAAGAAGAAAGGGGGCTGGAGAGATGGCTGCATCAGTTAAGAGTTTTCTATGTTAACATGAGATCCTGGGTTTGAGCTCCCAGAGGCCACATCAAAAAGCTGAGAGCAGAGGCATATGCTTATAATCTAGCACTATGAGGAAACAACGGGAGTAAGCTCCTAGGACCTTTCTGGAATACCAATAGAGCTAATCAGCAGGCTCCAGGTTCAGTGAGAGACGCTGTCTCTAAGAAGAAAGTGGAGGGTGACAAAGAAGACACCTTGTGCTGACTTCTGATCTTTAGTCTCAAGTGCACACACAGAGCAGCCTCTATACACACACACACACTCTCTCTCTCTCACACACACACACAATAGTAATAATAATAGTAGTCTCTATACACACACACACTCTCTCTCACACACACAAACAATAGTAATAATAATAGTAGTAATATAGTTCCCACAAGATTCTTTCCTTCACTAAAAGAATAGTGTGATATGCTTCATGGTGGGCCCAGTCAAGTCCAGACTCAATCCTACACAGATCTCACTAAAATAGTTAAAATAGCCCTTAGTCATTTATTTACAACTGCTGTTCTCTGTCTAACCCACAGTGTGAGTTGCTTCTAACAGGCCTGTTAGGTCTTCGTTTCTTCAAGAGGCCTCTGGAGTCTCACAAAATAAATAAATAAATAAACAAACAATAAAATAAAATTAAAAGTGTGTGCTTCTTTCTGCTGATTTTCACAATGGAAACTGTATAAAGGAGCCCCCATTACTCAAAACACGCATGTGAAGGACAGCTGCTTGGGGAATTGCATTTCAAACAAGACTCTTCTATATCTCTAAGACTTAGAATGAAAACAAACAACAACCAAAAAAAAAAAAAAAAACCAATAAACAAACCCACAAATATTACTCTGGTCATTTGGAAGGTGGACTAACCTTCTGTACACACAATAAAATGCTATGAAGTTGTCAATCAACTTGGGACTCTGGTTACAAGCTGAAGGGAGTGTGAGCTACAAATGGCTCGGAGCCAAGTCTCTCCAGGAAGAGAACCTTCAATCACCATCCCTGGATAAGCAGCTTCAGTGATGGTAGGTGGCAGAGGACAATTCTGCGACAGTCCAGCCTCACTGACTGCCTCAGGACAGTTCTGTGGAGCCAGTACAGGCCCAGAGCCATTCTTACAAGGAACAGATTGCTGGCTGCTGCTGTTTCTACTTGAGCTCTGGCTCAGTTTTCAGTCCTCTGCTTCCATGGGGAAAGGAGGGAGACTGTGCAAGGAACCTCCCTCACTGTGTTTCCAGGATTCCTTAGCGGAAAGGCTTTGTAAAGATGCTTTCTCTAACACATAAACAGGTTTGTGTGTGTGCACACAGAAGAAACAGGAAAAAGCTCCAAGCCTCCTAGACTAGGACAGAGTAGTGAACATCTGAAGACAGATGGGCTGACATGAAAACACAAGTGTGTTTCCTCGGCTTTGCCCAATGCTTTCCCAAAACTTAGCTCCCACTGCCTCATTTAACAATAGGGCATTTTGCATGAAATATAGGTATCTAGTGATTTTTCAAGATTACAAATCTGAGACGGGGCAATACGGTGCACTAATCCCACACAACAGTAAGATTAGCCACACATGAGTTTCATCTGTTGCTCTCTTCGGAAGACATGGTGACTCTGAGTGAGTCACTCTCCTGTGGTGGTTTGAATAAAAATCACCCCCACAGAATTCAGGAGCCGCCTGATACCATTCAGACATGGCCAAGTCCAAGAACCACACCACACACAACCAGTCCTGGAAACGGCACAGACATGCCATCACAAAGATACGAATCTCTTAAGGTGTTCGACCCCAAGTTGCTGAGGAGCATGCACTTTGCCAAGAAACACAAGAAAGGCCTGAAGAAGATGCAGGCAAACAATGTGAAAGCAATGAGTGGACGCACAGAGGCCAAGGCCCTTGTGAAGCCCAAGGTGGTTAAGCCTAAGATGCCAAAGGGCCCCAGACACCAACTCAGCCGTTTTGCTTTCATGGCTCACCCCAAACTTGGGAAACGGATTAGAAGCCACATGGCCAAGGGCTCTGCCAACCAAAATCCAAGGTTCAAACCAAGCCAGAGGCCTCAACTCCAGCTAATAAGGCCTGGGCTTCAGTTCCAGCTCAGGCTCCAAAGGTGCCCAGGCCCCTGTGAATGCCCCATAGAAAAGGTTTCTGCCACTGTAAAGTCAGATAGACTGGTGTGACACACCTACACACTTTCTGCAGATCAGTGCCCTATGCTGTTTTTACAAATAACCTTGAGACAAGACCCGTTTAAAAAACAATCATCCCCATGGGCTCACATAATTGAATGCTCAGTCATCAGAGGGTGGTACTGCTTGAGAAGGATTAGGAGGTATGGCCTTGTCGAAGTAGGTGTGGCCTTGTTGAAGTGGGTGTGGCGTTGTTGGAGGAAGTATGTCACAGCAGGTGGGCTTTGAGGTTTCAAAAGCTAAAGCTAGCCCAGTGCCAGTCTAGTTCTTCCTGCTACCTGAAGATCCAGATGTAGAACTCTCAGCTAATTTCTTCAACATTGTGTCTGCCTGCATGCTGCCATGCTCCTTGGCTTGATGACAATGGACGAAACCTCTGGAGTTGTAAGCAAGCCCCAATTGCAAGAGTTGCGTTGGGACTGGGGGTAATTGTCATCAGAGACCAGAGAGACTTTACACAGCAACTGATCGTAGCAGAAGCAGTTTCCCACAGCCAAATATTAGGCAGAGCTTGGTGAGTCCTGCAGAGGAGAGGGAGGAAGAATGGAAGGAACCAGAGGAAACAGGGACACCATGAGAACAGAACCCACAGAACAAAATAGAAAGAAACTCATGGGGGCACACAGACACCAGGGAGCCTGTAGGGGTCTGACCCAGATCCTCTATGTACATGCATGGCTGAGTACATGTTGTTTTTGTGGGATTCCTAACAGCACAGCGGGAGCAGGGCCTGTCTTTGACTCTTTTGCCTGTTTCTGGGATCCTTTTCCTCCTACTGGGTCACCTTGTCCAGCCTTGATATGATAGTATATGTCTGGTAGTATTATGGCCCATTATGCAATGTTTGGTTGATGACCCTAGGAGGCCGGTGGGGAGAGGCTGGAGGTAGGGAAGGGAGTTTAGAGAAGGGAAACTGTGGTCAGGAGGTAATATATGTGAGAAGAATTTTAAAGAAGGGAGTCGCCTTGGTTATGGTGTCTTTCACAGCCATAGACTAGTGACTAAGGCACCTGGGCTGTATGTGGTTCTGTGAACTCAGACTCTCATCATTTCTGTACCCTTTCCTTATCCACTCCCAACAGCTCCCTGCTTCACATACCATGTTATCACTTCAGACACACAGGGGCAGGGCTGTGTCTAGGGACAGGGCATGTGTCTAGCTGTCTTCTGATTTCTACAGGCATGGCCTGGATCAGGACTTAACAGCAGATCATTGAGAAATTTACTGGAAGTACAGCTGTCATTTCTTCTATTGGTTTAGTTCTCTTCCCAAAACGTGCCTCCATTATGAAGCCTCCAGGGAGGAGGCAGACATGCTTGGAGGTGAGTCAAAGTGAGTGGATCTACTTAGGATACGGAGTTTGATCACTGGAAAAAAAAAAATCAAGGCTTGCCACACGTAAAGGAATCTGAGATGCCTGCTTGAAATCCTTTGTGCCTCTCAGCAGGGGGATTACCAGGGAAGGGAAGATGAACCTGTGAGTACCCCCTGAAAATAGCAACATAACTCAACCCGGGGTCCTCCAAACAGCTGGACTTAAAATTGAAAGGAATTATTTTGTCTGTCATTAAGACTATAAAAGTAGGACACACAATAGGAGATCAATTTTAAATCATCTGAGACTGCAGGGAAGATTTTTTTCCTTGGGGCTCTTTTCAAGAGGGCTAATGTGTGTTCCTGCCATGGCCTTTTAATAAAGAAATCATGCATTATGCAAACATTAACATTTAAACCAATTATGAGCAATTGTAGCCAACTCTTTGAAGAATGTAGAATTGAGTTACAGCTTCTTTTATGAATATGATTCCTTTACTAAAATAAAACCAAGAGAGTTATGTCTTGTGCATCAGCTTAAGCTGCTGGAAGAAAACTCATTTCATGTATTTATCCTCTCGAATGAGAGGACATTATCAAAGAAGTATATGTGTAAATTATGAACTTATTGCCAGTGAATGTGGGAGATGTGTCAGCTTGATGATATGTATTCACCTGCTAGCAGGGCACTAAGGGAATTATACCATCCCCAGTTGACATTTGGCCTCTCTATTTACATGCACACAATTATATGTGCAGGTATACATATATATATATACATATATACATACACACATACATGTATACATACATATATACATACATATATACATATGCACCTGCACAATGCACCTGCCAACATGTACCTGCACATACATGTACATATACACATGTACACATACAGTTACACACATACACCTGCACACACACACATGCACCTGCATACATTCAGATGCACACATGTACATTCACACACATATGCATATACACTGGTACCTGCATACACATATACTCACATACAGTTGAACACATATAGGCACAAACATGACCCTGCACATGCATACACATGTCCATGTACCTGCACACACACACACACACACACACACACACACCAATACACACATGCACCTGCACACAGCCATGCATAATACAGATATCTACACACATGCATTTAAATATGTATCTGCCCCCCCCCACATACACATGCATGCATACAGCTGCACACACAAATACCTGCATACCCACATGCTCACACACAGTTGAAAACACACAGGCACACACATGCCCCTGCACACACCACACACACACACACACACACACACCTGACCATATACCTGCACACACACACACACACACACACACCAATACACACATGCACCCATGCAAGCAAACATACATGCAGATACACAGGTACTTACAAACATGCATACACACATGTACCTGCACACACATGCATACATATATATGCACAATACATGTGCCTGCATACACACATAGGCATATATAGTTGAAAACATATAGGCACATACATGTCCCTGTGCAATATACATGTCCATGTACCTGCACACACACACGAACACACTCACATCAATACAAACATGCACCTGCACATACCCATGCATACACACAGATTCCTACACACATGCACATACACATGTACCTACATACACACATGCTCACGCACAGGCATACACATGTCCCTGCACACATATAAACACATGTACATGTACTTGCACACACACACAGCAACACACACATGCATCTGTACATACACACACATTTGTACACACACACAGCTGCACAAAACACTGGTACTCATGTACAACTGCACAAGCACAAATATTTTATTATACCGATTTGAGCTCGAGAAAACAGCTCACAGTCAGAAAAGTTAGAGACTAAAAGCTTTAGAAATAAAGCAACTTAGGAAACTAACAGGCATATAACTGTATGACAACTCACACAAATGTCCTTCCTCAACTTCCTGAATATCAAGTATTTTCCAAACCATAGTTTGACATTTTTATTGTGATTCTTCATAGTTTATGGTAAAGGAAAACAACATCCATATTTATAATGCAAATGACTTGCATGCACTATGTTTACTGTTTCCCTCTATGACATACTCGTCACAGGAATTAATCTTAACAGCTGTGCCTGGCATTCTGTAAAGAATCCAGTCAATGTGCCCTTCTTATGACTAATGAAAAAGTCTCTTCTTTTTTTTTTTCTGCAAGAAATGAAAGGCTTTTAGAAAATATTTCACTTTTTATGCTGAGATGAGTGTTCTATAAATGTCATCTTTCTCTTTCTATTTTTCAACAGCTAAACTAAGTTTTATAATGGGGAAAGGAAAAAAAAACCAACAAAAACAAAGAAGACATGCCTACTTTCGGTCTTGGGCAATGCAAAATTCACAGCAATGTGGGATAAATGGCCTGAGTCTGTGACCCTGTAGTGGGGATACCAACATCCATGTTGCTCATGTCACATGGTTTTCCACTGGTGATGAGCCTAACATAGAGATACATGTAGTTGACAATGACAGGAAACCCAATGCTCACTTTTACAAGGAGCCTGTGTGTATCCTGCAGGATCAAGAATGAAGTGTGTTTTACTCAATGTCAAAAGTTTCCAGCAAACTCATTTCCATGAATTTCATTATCTCATGGGGAGAAAAAGTTCTTCAGAAAATCCACACGTGTTAAATAACCACAATTTTAGAAATTTCCTGCTTTTGGTAGGTAAAATCTACATAACACGTTGTAACTTTATTCTCAGCCACTAAGACATAGGCCAGATGTATTAGTGACTTTTCTCACTGCTGTGACAAAATGCCTGGCAAATGCAATATAAGTGAGAAAAATCTGATGTTGGCTCATAGTTTGAGAGTGCATGGCAACCAGGCATGGTGGCAGGAGGTGAGGTGTCCAGTTACATGGAACCTGAACTCAGGAAGCAGAGAGAGAGATGAATGTTCATCTCACTTTCTTCTTTTTATTCAGTCCAGGAGTCCAGGCCATGGCATGGTACTTCCTACATTCAGGTTGGAGCTGATGGAGCTCCTCAGAGACTCTGCCTAGAAATCTTTCACAGACATACCTAGATATGTGACTTCTAGGATTCTAAATTCCATCAAACTGACTGTGTTAGCCATCACACCAGGAGGGGCATGTAGCAATACAGATATCAGCTACAGGGTCATTCTTTATACTAGAAATGTGGTTTACATCTTAGAGAAAACCATGCTAAATATGTTTTATGTGTGTGGGTGTTTTACCTGCATGTTTCTTTTTCCACCACATGTGTGCCTGGTGCCCTCAAATATCAGAAGAGTTACAGATGGTTGTGAGCTGCATGTGGATTCTGAGAAAAGGATCTGGGTCCAGTGCAAGAGCACCAGCACTCTTAACCATTGAGCTATCTCTTTAGCCCCATAACTTAGGGATTCCCCCCCTTATTCTCATTTACTTCTTCATGTGTCCTGCAAAAGGGATGCTCCAAAGTCACAATAAAATTGTGTGTATTTATGATGGGTATCAGGAGCTAAAGCCCAGGTTTGAGAGCCATTTTCCTGGACATTTCTTCATATTATTTCTTTTACCATCAATAAGTAGATAATATTATTAGACTTTCACCTTAACAAGGTGTGACTGACTTGATTTCAATGTTCATATTCAAAGCTTAAAAGTTCAACACAGAAGCATTCAGATCCACTTGGGTTTATCTCATCTCATAGTTTGAGGGTTCATAGTCCTTTATCATAGGGAAGGCATGATGGGAATAGAGAGTCTAGCTATGGCAACAGGAGCATGAGGCAGTGGTGTCAAATTGCATCCACAGTCCTTAGTGCATAACACACACACACACACACACACACACACACACACACACACACACACACCAGATGTAGGTGACTTGGCAATCCAGAGATCATCTCATAGAAACTACTTCCCAACATTGGCATCATAGTTCAACACAGTATCTACAACTTACATTCATGTGTTGTCAGCTTGACAAGTCAGGGTCATCTAGGAAGAGGAAATTTCAACTGAGAAAATGCTTCCATCAGATTGGTCTATGGCCATGTATGTTATACGTTTTCTTGATTAAGGACTGGTGCAGGATATCTATACCCTCTGAGAGCAGTACCATCCCTGAGCTAGTGGGCCTAGGATAAATATAATAAAGCATGCTGAGCAAGCCATTAGGAGCAAGTCAGTAAATCTCCATCCTCCCTAATTCCTGCTTCTGCTTTGTCTTGAGTTCCTGTGCTGACTTCCTTCAGTGATGTACTGTAATGAGATAATGTAAACCAAAAAACTCTTTTCTTCTCACGTTGCTTTTGGTTATTAAGCTTATCAAAGCAACAGCAATCAAATTAGGACAATCCCTAAACCCCAATATTGTTTGCTCCATATTGGGATAAATGTGGCATTATTAAGGAATGGTCTGAATTGCATGAGATGGTTCAGCCGTGAAACTGCTCTTGCAGAGGTGCCCTCTTCTAGCCTCCTTAGGCACTGCACTCGTGAGCACAAACCCACACAGAGATACACACATCTAAAAATAAGATAATCTCTCTTAAAGGTCATGGGAGAGGTAGATTCAGAAAAGAGAATGGGAGTTCAAACGATTACTTAGGAGAAAGAATAAGGTAGGGCCATCCTGTGGCTTTGCAGAATAGAGGTACAGATTCCAGTACCACGAGTGGGTTATGTGGGCATACTGGTTATTTCCCTTAGGGGTTCTGTGAGTTTTGAAAATGGATCCTTGCTCAATCCTGAGCCCTTGGAGGAGGGTCTGTGTGGATGGGGGTTAACACTTAAGTACTTTTTGTCCTCAGTGTCTCCTGTTAGCTTGCTATGGTTGCCTCTGCTCCTTTTGAAACTTAGATTAGGTGGGATCTCTGACACAGGGTTATCAGGACTTTTGGAAACAGTGACACCCTCTCTGTTACAGCATGAGTTCAGATGGTAGCTCTAGACGGTCATAATTTATTTTCATTTACACATTCGGAAGCTAATTGATAGCATGCAAGAATCAAAACTCTTTCTGTTAACTCTACGATTTGAAGAAGTCTGAAGCTCCAATATTGAGCTCTGAATATTGGATAATAATCCCTAACTGTCTTACTTTGGGTTGCAATTAGATTACAGCATGGCCAAAATCATCTTTGGGAAGAAAGGGTTTATTTGGCTTACACTTCCAAATCACTGTTCATCTCTAAGGAAGTCAGGACAGAAACTTAAACAGAGCAGAAATCAGGAGGCAATAGCTGATGCAGAGGCCATGTAGAGCTGCTGCTTACTGGTTTGCTGTCATGGCTTGCTCAGCCTGCTTTCTTATAGAACCCAAGACCACCAGCCCAAGGGTAACACCACCCACAGTGAGATGGATCCACCCCCATCAATCACTAATTAAGAAAATGCCCTACAGGGTTGCCATCAGCCTGATCTTATGAAGGCGTTTTTCTCACTTTCTCTCTTCTCCAGTGACTCTAGCCTGTGTGAGGTTGACATAAAACCAGCCAGCATAGTAACCAAGCAGGTCTTACACACACAGTTGCAGAAAGCCAATGGCTACTACTGAGGTTACTTTATATTTGCAAACCAAACACTTGTCAATTTACACCCTTCCAAAACATTTTGAGTGGCATGCCCAGAGGCTGACACTGTTAGAGATGGGTGGTGGGAACCCTGGGGGTCATGGTTCCTGTCATCTGTACTTGGAGTAAGTGTGAATTTTTCCATAATCAAGCCTCTTTTTTTTTTTTTTTTTTAAAAAAAGGTGTGATGCTGCTGGGGATCTGGCTCACTGGTAGAGTGGATGCAGAGCAGGCATAAAGTTCTGCACCTTATAAAACCTGTGTTGGCACATGTCCATCACCCCAGCACTTCTGAGTTGGCCAAGGAAGATCAGAAATTCAAGGTCGTTCTTGGGGTATGGAGGGAGTTCCAGCCAGCCTGGGCTATGTGAGACCCTGTTTCAAAACAGAAAAATAGGAGATCTGTACTAAAACAACATCATCAGGTTGTGGCATCCAAGATATAGCCACCATCTGTGGTTTTTGCATTCACCCTGTAAATAAGAGCTTAGGGACAGAGGGATAAGGGAAAAAAAATGGCCCAGACCCACCCTAAGGTTTGAGGCTATTCATTTATCTTCTTGTTGTTTCCAGTAAAGACTTTGCTGGTTTCCCCTTCATTTTGATTTTTTCTCCTTACCAGTATTTGGGCTGTGCATAAGAGCCTGGCAGGGTGAAGGACCTAGAGACATTTAAGGCAGGGAAAAGTCTGGCATTGTTCCGGCATTGCTAGCTGTGGCCTGTAGCTGGACGTGGAGTTCACTAGTCTGTGAAATGGGAAATTTACAGAGGATGTAATAACCAAGGAACACCAAGTGTCTAAATGTGCCTCACAATCTGTTTCTGAAGCCACCATGGTGACAGGTGCCATTTACCCAGAACTCTGCTGAGTACCAGGCCTGGGTAGAAGACGACAGAGGTGACACCAGCTGACCTGCCAGAGAGATGCTGGAAATTGGGGTTGTTACTTTATGTGTATAAATAGCGTTATTTATCAGCAAGTGATGTTTCTTGGGCACACAGGGTCCTTAAGGTCAGATTGGACACAGCCTCCATCTACCAGTAGCCTTCTCCCGTCTGTCTGGTCTCTGCACAGGTCTTCATGGATCAGAGAGAACAGGTGCATTTAAAACCCAGTGGTGACCTCCATACATGTGGAGGAAAAAGGGCCAACACTATTTTTGTGTGAAGCTCAAGGGAAAGGAATTGCATGTGCCTCGAGTCTAGCAAATTTAGGACTCCTGGGATGCTGACCTGTTAGAATGGTGGTTCTCATCCTTCCTCATGCTGCGACCCTTCAATACAATTCCTTGTGTTGTGATGGTGCCTCCCCAGCCATCACTACTTCATAATTGTGATTTTGTTACTGTTTTGAATCATAATGCAAAGATCTGTGTTTTCTGATAGTGTTAGGTGACCCCTGTGAAAGGGTCTTTTGATCTCAAAGAGGTTGTAACCTACAGTTTGAGAACCACTGTATTGGAATGACCAACAGCAAGAGTAAAATGGTCTCAGCCTTCCAACCTTGGCCCCGAGCCATGGGAGCTGTGTTTGGTGTTGGGAGAATATTTGAAGACAGCACCTTCAAGCGTACAATGACCTTAGACATCATCAGGCCTGGATGAACGATAGCTCACAAATGCTGGGTGAACTTTTCATTTTATTTCCACAAGCAACTTCTGGGATTTTTCTGGCTTTACTTTTAGGCTCTATGTTTGTGGACTGGCACAAATGTATTTCTCTCCACACACAAACATCACTTGATCTGATCAAAAAAGGTAATGGCGTAGACAAGGGTGGTTTATAGACATTTAAAAACAAACAGGGAAACCTCTCATAGGATTTGTTTGCACACCTGCAAAGAAATGCCACTCAGATGCACGCCTCACAGAGAGAAAAGGCTGTACACTTCTTTGAACTAAAATACCTTTTATCTTTGGAGTTTAGTTGAAAGAATAAACAGAACAAAAAGCATGAAATATGGAGCTAGCAGAGCTCATTAGATGAAAAATTAGCAGAGATGAGTCCACAGGGTTATGTTGACTCCGTCAAATGATCGTCTTTCAGAACAGAGACAAAAACAAGAGAAAGCTTTAAACCTCTTTATGCATGAAATCAACGTAATTATATTTTCACTCAGGTAGGTACAGTCCCGTGCTTTCTCCATTTTTCTTCTCTGAGGCTTTAACAAGCTTTTTACTTCTGGTGACTTGTGGATAAGCTGCTGACCCACAGTAAAGGAAGCATAGCCATTTTGGCTTCCCTGATGATTCTGGCCCTTCATCTGCACGCGACACAGTTTAGACCATTGATCAGGGAGGACCCATGTGAGTGAACCTGGGGGCAGCAGAGGCTCCAGAAGATCTTTATCCAAGGAGACAGAGAAACCTCTAAAGTCTGCTACCTCTAAGGTCTGTTTTGTTTATGCACAGAAACAGAACAGGAGACCATACTGCAAGGGCACCAGAGTTCAGGGCTATATTAGTTTCCTTCTTGGTTGCTGTGATAAAACACTAGCCAAACCAGTTTAAGGAGGAAAGGGCTTATCTGGATTACAGCTTAAAATCCATCACAAAGGAAAGTCAGGGCAGGAACTCAAGTAGAGAATCTGGAGGCAGGAGCTGAAGCAGAGGCCATGGAGAGATGCTTCTTACTGGCTTGCTCCTCATAGCTTGCTCAGTTTGCTTTCTTTATAAGTTAGGACCATCTTCCCATGCCCTTTGTTGTTCTTCCAACTGTCTTCACACATAAACCCCAGGACTGACTTTTTTTTTTTTTTTTTTTTTTTTAAAGACAGTCTCTCCATGTAGCCCTGACTGGTCTGGAACTCTTTGTATAGACAAGTCTGGCCTCAAACTCATCAAGTTCCACCAGCCTCGGCCTTCTGAGTATGGGGATTGAATGCATTTGAAGGTACTAGAAATTTCCCCTACCTACAACGGCCTGCCTTACTTTAGCTATAAAAATTAGGCACACGAGTTCACTGTGTTGGAAGTGCCAGGGTCCCTACCGAGAAGATTCCTATCAGCACTGGCTTCTAGAAATTATTATTTTTTTTACTACTTTTTTTTTTTTTTTTTACTATTTTTCTTATTTTACATATTGATTCCAGTTGCCCCTCCCTCCTTTCCTCCAGAAACAGACACCCACAGCTAAACACTGAGCCAAACTGGAATCCAGATGTAGAGAGGGAGGAGTGATTAGAAAATGGGGACAAGACCAGGCTACAGAAACCCACAGAGACAGCTGACCTGAACATGGGGGGAGCAAATGAACCCCCAGACTGATAGCTGGGAAACCAGCATTGGACTGATTCTAGGAATATCTTTAGGTCTTGAAATCAGACTTGAGGAGGGTTTTCTCTGACAAAGGAGCAGGTCTCATAAACAAGTAAATATTTAGAGCTGGACTCAACTCTGCTTGGAGACCTTGGCTGTGGGCAATCTGCACATGAACTTACTCATAAGATGCCTACAGCAATTGTAGGGCAAAGGGCATAGTACTTACATACCACTCCCACAGTCCCCATTTCCCCTCTTGCTGGTCCCCTCCCTCCCTCCAAATGATCTCTCTTTTTGCTTTTATGCACATATGTTGTGGGATATTTGTACACTGTGTGAAACTGTATTGCTGTGATTGGTGTAATGAAAACCTTAAGGGCCAATAGCTAGGCAGGAAGTATTGGCAGGACTTCTGGGCAGAGAGGAAATAGGAGGAGATGAACTGAGGAGAGACACCAGGAGACATGGAAGAAACTGGATGGGCAGCATAGATTAATAGAAATGGGTTAATTTGAGTTATAAGACCTAGTTACAAACAAGCCTAAGCTAAGGCCATGCTTTCACAATTAATAATACGTCTTTGTGTCATTGTTTGACAGCTGGCTGGCGGGACAGAGAAAGACTTGGTTGCAACATACATACTCCATTATTGCATTGTTTGTTTCGTGAGAATATGGGAATGGCTTGAGTATCCCTAAATGATGGGGGTATCCTACCATTGCTTGATTCTCCATGAATTGTTCTGAGACAATAAAAACACTCAAGCAATAACAATACCTGAGTTACAGATGTAAGTAAGTCATAGGTATGGCATTTTGTAAGCAAGCACAGCTAAAGCCATGGTACGCTGTTCCAATCCCTGCCCTTGGATAAAGCATGGCAGCAATACCTCAGAGAACTATCTGGAAGGCCATTCATCAACTAGGTAACTGTGGTTACCATCTGCACATGAGGGAGGGGCTGGTGCAGTGAGCAGAGAGAAATGAGCTTGCTTTCATATTCATAAGGACCATTTCTTACATGCTACTTATGTAATTACAGTATTTTAAGGTGCTAACTCACACTTGTATGTTTTTTTCAAAGATGTCTTCTTTCCGGTTTCCCCATTCAACATGGGACTCCTGTGTTGATTCAACTGTAAGGGGAAAGGAAGCCACTCTGCCCCACACACAATGCTCTCCTCCCTCCTGACCCGAGCTTGCCTTTTAGCCGTCCTCCCTGGCCACACTAAAGGTATCTCTCTCTTCTCCTGGATCACCACCTTCCTCATCACTGAGTGTATTCAAAATCCCATCCATCCCCCAGTTTCCACCTTTTCAGTTTCCCTAACATAGTTTCCTTTATCCCCACAACTTTAACTGAATATCACCAACCCCTCAACCCTTCGTGTGCATTTCTGCCCTGTTTTCATGTGGCCTCAGGGTCTCACTCAGGGAATGGAGCACATAGGCTAGGAGACTAACAGAAGAGCTCCAGATCTGTTCAGTCATGGGGAAGCCCTCATCCACACTGAGTGTAGGAATTCCAATGAGGCTGCTTTGGGGTTACTCATGCTCCTGTCAGTACCCTTCCCCCCACTCATGTAAATCAGTCTAATAAACTCTGGTTCCTCAGGGTAAAGGTTTGAGGAATTGAAAGTTGGGGTGTTATTTGAACCTTATAAGGAGGGGTATGGATGTTGTTGCATAGTCCCTGCTTCCACCACATCAGTATGAAAATAAAAAACCCGAAGTTTCCTTTTCCACCTAAACAGAAAATGTAAGTTATAAACATGCTTTCAGCATCCAATATTAAATAGCAAAATCAGCCTAAACGACATCGAGCAGACTTACAGCAGTGGCTCACTTAGACTCATTTGATACAGACTACTGACAATTGCAGATATCATTTGATTTCCCCCAAACCTTACCATGCAAGCCAATTTTACTTCCTTGTAGATCTTTATAATCTTACCAATTCCTGGAACATTATAACAAAATACAGAAAATACCCCCCCCCCCTTTTAACTAAACCTGACTTGTTTGGAAAAGATAGAATAATACTATTTCCCAGATATACCTGGTGAATAGTGGAGTAGACTGAAATTCACACAAGGCCTCAGCTCTGGCTGCTCACCCTGGGCATGCCCCATCTTCTCTAGCCAGCGTGCCTTCCAATGCCAAATAAGATTTCCCTATCTTAAATCCAGTCACAGAGTGTAACAAAAGCTAATGCTTCAATGGTTCAATGGGAGATGAAAGTTACATTCACCCAAATAACATGGTAAGCTAAAAAACAAAACAAAACAAAAACGAACAAACAAACAAACAAACAAACAAACAAACCCCAAAAGACAAAAAGAGAAGAGACAGTAAACTGCCATGTGTGATGCTGTTCAGTTATTAAGAAGTAATGGCCATGGGACACTCTGCTGTGAATGACAATGTCCCATAGAGGACCAAAGCAGGCTCAGGGAGAGACTGAGACAGACCTCCAGGAAGGGTGTGTTGCTGAAGGGACTAGAAGATACAAAAATCAAGGTGACAAGGGTTTGTGGTTGAAAAACAGAAGCCAATTGAACTTTAATGCCTACCTATATGAAATGTCCAGATTGGAGTTCACAGGGGCAAAGAATCTCCCCTAAATAGAAAGTTCATCAAGGGGTAGGGGGCAATGTCCACAGTTTCATATGAAGATGTATGTGACTAAAGACAAAAACAGTTAGGGCAGGACAAGAAGCAGAGGCCATGGAAGAATGCTGCTTATTGGCTTGTTCCTCATGGCTTGCTCAACCTGCTTTCTTATACCACCCAGGACTACCAGCCCAGGGGTGGCACCTCCCACAGTGAGCTGAGCCCTTTTATATCAATCACAGATTGAGAGAACACCCAGGTAACCCAAGTTTATGCCAAATTGACAAAATCTAACCAGCTCAAGGTCCCAGCAAGGGCCTGAGATAAAGTGATTAAGGAACCAGCTGTGTGAAATTGGCTCATGTGAGTCCCAACAAAACTCTCTCATGTTGCAAAATAGCATTAAATTGTCATAGCCCAGTTGTTCCTATGATTGCATAAAATACTTCAGCAATGTTTGCCCAAGCTAGTAAAATAAACGTCTTATGTAAAATGTACCCATTAATAAAAGATGAGCATTATTAATTCAGCTGTCCTCGCTCATCTAAATCCCAGTGAATTTATTTCTTTTATTCACACGGAGATTTTTGTTATTTTTGAAGTTTTGGGTTTTCAATGTAATTATGGTCTAGCGCACTCACAGACAGGTTCTTGGGAGTTATGCTGGTCACGTATATATCTTTTCCAGTTATGATTCTCAGAAATATTTCATTAAAATGAGTTTTGCACCAGGGTTCACCCAGTGAATTGAGTTACTGACAGCAGAACAACGTGCTGTCTGCTCCTCACATAATTTTAAAAACTCTCTTTACAAATTATCAATCACATGGCCTGGCAAATCTCTTTGTTTTCTCAGGCTTGGGACCTGAGAGTTCAGATTGCTATGGGTGTGAGCTAGTAAACTCTGGACTGTGGTGCTTACTGCTCTTAACCATCCTCTTCCAACTTTCTAGTTTGTGTTTGAGAAAAAAGGTAAATGAAGACCTCAGCAGAAACATCATGAGTGACTCTGAAATTCCTGGCTACAGGCAACATCCTTACACACCTGCCTGAACTTAGGACAAACTGGGTGGAAGCACCCAGGAAGTCCTCACAATGAGGGCAGGGTCAGCTATGACACTAATATTTATAATGAAGTCCTTGTGGAGGCAATGGGTGGATCTGTAGCACCTTCAGAGTGCACTGTCTACACTTAAATGGTGCAAGGGAACCTTAGCATCACCTCCAAGTTCCTTCTCCTCTAAGAGCCATTTGCAATTTATTCCCTCAGGGGACCCTGCCTTTTATAGCCCCCATTGTGTACAGTGTGTGCACATTTCTGTGTGTGAAGGCAAGGAGACAGTGTGTCAAGGATGCATGTGGAAGTCAGGACAACCTGAGTTGTCAGTCTTTATTTCCCATTCTGTTGATGAAGAGAGTCTCTTTGCCCTTTGACCTCTGTATGCACCCAGCCAACTGGCCTGAGCACTTCTGAGGTTTCTCTAGTCTTTCAAACTCCTGTTTCCCCACAGGGGCACTGTGTCTGTAGGCATTCATGCAGCATGTCCAGCTTTTATACAATGCATTGCTTTCCTGTAGCTTTGATCAAACACCATGACCAAGGCATCTTACAGAAAGGAGGGTTTATTTGGGCATCCCATTCAAGAAGGAGAGTATAGTGATATATTATTTATGATTTATTAAAGCTTACCTGAGGATTCAGAAAGCAAAGCCAGCCACAAGCCCTAGAAGCCAGGCACACACCTTTAATCCCAGCAGCCAGAAGCTAGGAGGTGGTGGTATACATCTTTAGTTACCTAAGATTTAGGATTGAGAGTTAGATGGATCTCTGTAAGTTCAAGGCCACTCAGATCTACACATCGATCCAGTCCTAAAGAGAAACAGCTCACACAAATATGGTCTCAGCATCTGGGATCACCTGCCTTTAATCCTGGCATTAGGGAGGTATATAAAACAGGATCAAAGAGTCAGGATCAAGCATTCATTCTCCAGCCACATTGAGGAGTCTCCAGCCACGCTGAGGAGAGGCAGCAGAATCAGTCCATTCAGCCCGAGGTAGTGGTAAGAGCTAGTGGCCTGCTACTTTGAATTTCTGTTCTTTAGCTTGAAGTTTGAACTCTAACATCAATCTCTGGGTCTTTTATTGTTTTGTATTACAGGAGAGTTAGTCCATAATGTCTGGGGAAGCATAGTAAACCTCCAAGCCCTCAAAGCTTTCCTCAAATGCTTCCTCCAGTGATACCCCACCTCTTCAATAGTTCACAACACCCTATCATACACTGGGGATTTGAACTCAGGTCTTTGCTCTTGTATGGCACATGTGTTATCCTCTGAGCTGATCTCGGAGACATCCAAATTTCTATCTCATTGTGAAATGACTGTCTTAGGATTGCAAAGGAGTTACATATGGCTATAGTAGGAAAGGGTGGGTGTACGAATTAGAGCATCACATTCCAGATGACTCTGTAGAATCATTGAACACCGTGAAGCCTTAACTTACCCTTCTATAAAGCCATACTGATGTCATCAGGTCCCCTCTAGAGTAGTGAAGCAACAGAATGAAGTGTGAGCCTAAATGCTGTCATTTGATCCTCAGGATGTCAAAGGATCAATTTCTTAGAAAGTATGATTGACCCTATAAGCAAACAAACATATTTCTCTATGATAGAAATTTTTTCTCACTTATTTTGTGAAAATTTCCTACTTGTATACTGAATTTACATTATTTATAGCCCTTCATCTCCCTCTTCAACTACTCCCATGTACTCATGACTCCCTTTCAGATTAATGATATATATATATATATATATATATATATATATATATATATATATTTTATTTAGTTGTGAGCCTAGTCTTTAACGCTGAGCCATCTCTCTAGCTCTCATGATTTCTTTTTAATTGTAATAGTTCCCACACTAGTGAGTCCATTGAGTACTTCTCCTGTGTATATGTGTCTAAGGTTGATGAAGACCTTAGAGGAGAATCTACTACTGCCACTTTCTTATACAAAGATAGTTTCTAACTATATTATAAATAATTGCCCATCTACCCAGGGAATAACTCTAGCCCTCACACCTCATCATCAAAGAATCTTTTTTTTTCAATTCAAAATTTATATAATGTATTTGGGCAATTTTAGATGCTTCTTTCTATAGGAGAGACCATTACAGGAATTTACAACTGGTCAAATTGCAGAGAACAACTGACCTTAGGGTATCCGGCCCCAACTGATACATTCATAAGACAATCCCTACAACCTAAGGCCCCAGGAACATCACAGAAAGAGGGATGGAAAGATCGTAAGAGCCAGAGGACCCCCACACCTGCTATGAGATTGTGTCTTCTATATATGACAGGGAAGCAGGTTTAAGAGACACAATTGTGATGTCAGTCTTCATAGGAGGTCAACCTGCTTAACTACAATACCAGTTTACATGGCCATATGGGATGTGGAAATTTCACAGGGCCCTGTCACTAGATGAAGAGCAATGGGCAATCAATGGATCCCGAGAGATAGAGAGTCAGTCATCTTCAAGGATGAAACCCCTGTTAGGTTATAGCAGACATCTTAAAGAGATCCATACCAATTGCTTGGGGACTCCATGTTACAAACCTGTGGTTCTTAGCTATTTCAACAAACACTTTACCATTCAGAAAGCCTCTTTGTCCTTCTTGCCAAATTATTTAGATTAATGTCAATTTCATTATGGAAATATATACAGGAGGTCGAGATTCAACTTAAATTTCATGGTAGCTGCTGTATAAATATTCACTATTTCTTATCTCAGTGAGAAGATACTGAGTGCCCCTTTGAAACATGTGGTTCAGTGCATCCAGGGGTCCCTCCATGAACTGCTAAATGTGCTTTCCAGCTGTTGGCTTCAGATATAGTTTCTAGATGACAAGAAATTAAAAAACAGAGAGAGAGTATAGTCAGTCTCTGTGCTTCCCCAAATTCCCCAAAAGCATCTTAGAATAAAATTTCAGTTTTCTCCCCCCATCAAATCTCACTTTTCCATAGTATGCAGTACTGTATCCTGTTGATCAAATGCTCTGTGTTGATATAGAAGGGTTTAAATATATAGATTTTAGCATCTTCCATGATGGGACCCTGGTGACTCATTAGTGTTCTTAATCTTCAATGTACCTTTCTGTAAAATCCAATGGATGTCTCTGTCTGAAGTGGGTTAGAAGATTAAATATGTAGACGTGTGAGAATTGAGTTTGTAGGGTATTTTTGTGTTTCCTTTACAGTTCCAATTTTAGCCAGCATTGTCTGTCTTGTGTTGACTAGAAGGGATGGCATCAACAAAAGGATGGAAATCTGGATGCCAACACAGAAACATGAATGTTGATGGCTTTTAAAGAAGGTTCCTTACAGGGGTCATGAGTACAGTTTAGAGGACATACAATGGGTCACATACACTTTCCACCTGAAACTTATAGTCAGGATTCAGAAGAATCACCAGCCTGTTATGCATAAAGGCAACACATGTGGGGGTGAGGAGGTAGACAAGTTAACCACTTAAACTTTGCTTTGAACTTCCAACAGCCTTAAAAGCTTTCTATTTTTTGCAATATTTATTTATATACCCACATTTGAGTATGGCATGGCACATGTGTGGAGGTCAATGGACAGCTATGGTAATTGGCTCCCAGAGCTCAAGCTTGCTCAGGTCATCAGACTTTGAAGCCAGCATCTTTGCCCACTGAACCATCTTCCCCATTTTCATCAGAAAGCATTTGATGGGTTAATACAGCATCACCATGCCCTCTATCTAATTGAGAATTCAAGTTGTCTCTAGGGAGTCAGACAACAGAAGGAACAGACTGTGAAGGGATGTGATAGGCAGCATTATGGCTAACCAAAGATACCCTGCTATGTCACAGTGTGAGTGTCATCACCAACTGGCACCAGTGTATTGACAGATTATGTATCTTTTAACAGATGAGGGTCTAGCTACAGGGGTGCTGTGTATGATGGGGTGAATCTGCTTCACCTGCTATCTTGGCCTCCCAGTTCATTAGATGAGAGCAAGTAGCTGCCACCATCAGAGTCACACATTTGTATGCTTCCCTCTCCATGAGGGACGATATCCCTTCAATCCATGAGCCTGTCCTCCATAAGTTGTTTTTGTTGAGCATTTGGCCACAGTGACATGAACCTGGCTAATCCAATGTCCTCATCTCCAGAGATTGTGAACACTTTGCCTTAGCTGGCAAAGGGGACTTTGTAGCTATCCTTAAGGATGCTGAGGTGAGAGATTGTCTTGTTTCCTCAGATGACTGCAGCAGCTCAATCATGTCTTTAGACATGCGTAAACTTCCTGCTTGGGGTCAGGATGAGCTGTGGCTACAGAAACATGTCATGGGAAAGACATCCTATGCTGAAGAGTTTTAAGTGTCAGCAACCTAGAAACATGGGAGACATCACCTACATCAGGTCACTGCTGCTAACGCTGCTGCTTTGCAAAGAGGGAAGCTGAGGCTCAAGAAGGACAAGATCAACTCAAGGGTCCCACATTTAGATATTGGCACTGTCTCTTCAATGATTTAACCATTGCTTTTTATTTCCTTTAAATTTTTATTATAGGAAGGCCAGAAGGCTATAGAAACATGGGTATTAAATAGAACCTAACCTAGCACACAAATAGGCCACTCTTGTCTCTTCCATCACTAGAGTAACATACATCCCAGAGCTTCAAGGGCTTCTGTAGTGGCATCTTGCTTTGCCAGTGAACTTGTGATGGTAGCCAATAGACTCCTTTGTTTTCTAGACAAGGACTCTCTACCTAACCAGGCTGGCCCTGCACTTGAAATCCTCCTGCTTCATCCTCCAGAATGCTGGGATTGCAGATTAACACAACTGCTCGTGGCTTAAGCACCACAGCATTTGCCAAGAATTCTTGTCACCTGGCAGAAGTGTGGGAAGCTAGAGGAACACATACCAATCCATATACACTATTGTAAGCAGAAACTCATTCTTTCATTTCAGTAACTTGTATTAATTCCAATAATAATTGTTCTCACTATTAGATAGCTGAACATGGTTGCCTATTCATTCAGGAATCTCACCTTTATGATTTCTACAGGCAACACCAGGACAAAGGTTGAGATCTGTCCTAGTCCTCTCTGCAGGGACGCCAGGCTCCCCCTATCTCTTCTTTAGTCTAGTGATTACTGTCTTCTCTGACCTTGAGAACTGAAAAAGTTCCTCTCATTTTCAAGTTAAAAATTACATTCCCTTAGCCACTCAGAATGAATGCATTTAAAACCCAGTAGATTTTTTTCTTTGATGGAATAGATTTTCTCTGAAGCCATGTACACTAGGTGGGGTAACCAAACTCCTGGGAAAGGATGAGAAGGAAAAAGAAACGCTCAAGGAAAAAAAATCGCAGCCAGTGTCTCTCATCACAGGTTCCTGCAGGTTTATCTTCAATGTCAGTCTCTCATCTCGATCACAAGTACAAGTGGCAGGAACAGAGGGAGGGGCTGTCCTACAGGCTCACCCCATGATACCCAGAAGGAATGAGCAGGGAGGGTGCTTGTTGCTCTGACTCATTCTCTCGGTTTGCTTTAATAAAATAAAACAGTTGATGAATATTGCTTTTATGAATTGTTTGCCTTGATTTTTGTTTTTGGGACCCAAAGTCATTGTACACAGTACTGGGTTTCATATAAACAATTGTACAGATAACTAATTATATAGGGAAATAATTATATACAAACAATTATATATGCATCTATGCATATATATATGTATATATTCTGCATGGGAGAAAAAAAAACTTGGTGCTTATTATTATTTTACAAATTACCCAGCCAGCCCTGTAATCCCTTGTTTTTACTGAGTGAAGAGTTCATTTTATTTTTCTATCATTCTTACAAAAATTCAGTGAATAATATTCTTTATAATCAGATATCCTTGATTGTCACCCTCAATGACCTTAATGCCTAAGCAAAGAGGACTCATAGAGCCCAAAAGAAGATCACTCCAAGGCCTGCTTTCTCCTTCATAGGACATTAGAAACCTCAGCACTGAGAAAGGGTGATGTCGTTCAGTAGGAAAAGCATAAAACCATGTATTTGATTTCAAAGAAAACCCAGCAGGGTAATGCATGCTTGTCAACATAGTGTTGGAGGTACAGAATTCAGGCTGGTACCCGGAGATCTCTGCTACCCAGCTTAGCCTAACCTTGAGGTCAGTAAAATACCCTGCCTCAAAATACAAGGCAGACTGCACCTGAGGAGTGACTGAGGTTAGATGGAGTTGCAGTAGCTGGAGATTAAGAGCCCCACATCATGGGAACAGTTTGAAAGTCACATTTCAGAACCAAGATCTCTGAAAGGGTAGAGCTGGGCCCACCACCTCTAATGACTTTTAAAATGGTGTACCAATTCTACATTTTTACTGCTTTTCTAAATAAAGATATCAAAGGGGAAAGAAAATCACCTAAGACCCTCTAAAAGCTTTTAGCATGATCAAATTAGCCACTAAAATGCAGTCCTTTGAAATATTAATAGTAATTTTTGTAGAATAAAAAATAATTAAATTTGTATGCTAATCATTTTAACTTGGCTCTGTCATTATTTTTTTTCCCTTTCATTGTGCAAATATCTTTGGGAGAGAAACATAAATCAAGTTGGTGAGTGAAGGGAAAAATGCTTTCACCCCAAAGAACATTCCTTACACCTTAGAAGGCTGACAAAGGCTCTCCCTGGTGATAAGAAGTCCCCTGAATGCATGATGATGACGGTACAGACCCGTGTTCCAGCCACAGCATGTGACCTCTGACCTCAATATCAATATTAGTTTGACTAACAGGTGAGAGACTGAAGCCCACGAAGTACCCATGACCCCTCTTTGACTTAAGGTCACTGACTTTTAAGTTGATGCAGTCCCTCTACTGTGCCTCACACTTACAAACAATATTCTATTAAGTTCTGAAGTCCAGAGAACACAAATTCTGCCATCTGGGGCATCATGAACCATATCATGTGACTCACTTCCTTCTTGAATGTGATAGGCAAACACACTGAATTGCAAGGCCATGGGATCTGTCTGTCTCTGTAGGATGGGAACTTCAGGACTAATTGGCAAGAAAGCCAAGAAAAATGAACGCCAAAGCCAAGCAGATGCTCAAGACTCCCTTCAAATGTAATAAAGGCCCATTGACTGCTGACGGTCATTCTTGGAGGATTTGGTGCACAGGTGGAATTTATTAAAAAGACCCCAGATGCCCATTTGACTCTGGCCTTTACGATGAAAATGTTTTCTTTCTCTTCTCTATATTTGTTCGTGTTTAACTGAACTGGCAGAAGATGGGACTGTGTAGTGTGAGACACTTGCTCAGTGACATTTCTGCATATAGGAAAACGGGATCAATGTGTTTAAGTTAAGCTTGATTGTCACTTGCTAAATACATTCCCCAGAGTGGACTGCTTAGGAATGTGGGAACAATCTGTGCAATACTGATATGGGAATACTGGAGGTAATTCACAGCTCAGAAAGGGTGAATTTTAGAGGGGAGTTTATTATATAGATTCATAGGTGGCATTGTGTGTGTGTGTGTGTGTGTATGCATGTATGACACCCATACACACAGAAAGACAGAGACAGAGAGGCAAAGAAAGGCAGAGACAGAGACAGAGGGAAGGAGAGACACAGAGAGGAGAGAGAGAGAGAGCCTTATATATCAAGGAAGTTCTTGGGACATAGAGGGCCATTAAACTAAGTGTCCGGGAGCTTTTTAAAGGATTTAAGGTAGAAACTGGGATGATATCTAAGGATGAGGTTGAGTCCAGCTGACCCAACTAACAGGGGACTCCTGTCAGTTTCTGCTGTCAGTTTCTGTTGCAGCATCTCATGTAGCCTTTACGCAGGGTTGTTCGTTTAGGAGATACAGACACAGGGCCCAGAAGCGGCTTCTAGCAGGGGCACTCTCAGATGGGCTGTTTTGGGGTTTCTTTCCTACACAGCCAGTTTCTGTGCCCTGTTCTCATTATTAACATGCAGCCACATATTTCAGATTCTAGGATCCTCTTTGCATATGTGACTCGCATTAGAAGGATGGGAGAGGTGCTCATATACAGCATGCTCCTGCCTCCAGTTATGAGGGAAGCAGGAAGGGATTCAGCCACATCTTAGTAGTGGCTATTTTCTTCTCGCAGGCATAAGTCACTTGGATTCATGTTTAAAACCCCACAGATCGGCAGCATCAGTGGAGGAAGAAAAGACATTCATCATCTCAGACTGACAATTCCCCCAGGGGGTGGGGGCTGCTCTGCCCGCCATGCCTTATGGTCAATTATCTATGATCATTCTCCCATGCCTCTGGACTCAGATGTGGCTTCATGTCTTAAGTAGAAAATCATGGTCCCTCTGGCCTTTGAGGTAAGAGAACTGTAAAAAACACATTCAGAACCAACAATCACCAGCCCCTCAGGTGGGACTCACAATGTAGGCGTTAGTCACCTGGAACAATTCAACCCGTGAAGCTCAAATCCCCAGCCAGACTCCCAAACTGGAGGATTTATTCTACTTTCTGAAGACGTGGCTCATACCAATTGCCACGTAAAACACACAGAGAAAAGGGAAATTGTTCCCCAACTCCTACAGAGAAGACATTAGGTAGCACACCACAAACTCTGGATGCCCTTCTTCAGATAGAGTCTAGATGCATGTGACACAAACTATCAACAGCATAGTGACTTAAGACAGAGGGAACGTAGCCGCAGACTAGGACAGAAGCCTGCAGCATGAGCCTCCCTGCTTCTTCAAGAGCCTCGCTTTGGAGCGTTCTCAGCAGTGTCTGTGAATACATCCATCGCTCAGTTCTCTGTCTTTACATGAATATCTCTCTCTTTCTCCTCCTCTCTGCCCTGCTCCTTGTTTCAATATTTGGACTTAGGTCTAAGCCTAAGTGGAGGATGGCACATTTCAAGAACCTCAACTTGCTAAGTCCTAAAAACATCCCACTTTTGTATTTCTTCACTGGTGCCAGAGGTCAGAGGTAAAGGGCATATCTTCATTCACTCCACTGCAGTAGAGAATGGGATCTCCAAATCACTAGCCTTCTTCATTTTCTTCTGCCTTCTGCTCGGTCAAATTAATCCCTCTTGCATCACATAGCTGTGCACTTGCATATCTAAGATTTGATTCCAACACGTGCTACATACATGATTTTTAACCAGCCAGACGAAAATTTCACTGGAAGTTAGAAAGGTAAAAGACACTGGGAGCATGGAGGATGGGGGATCAGGAGCTTAAGGTCCTGTTTGGCTACATAGCAAGTTTAAGGCCAGACTAGGAAACCCTGCCTCAGATATAACAAAACCAAAACAAACAAAGAGTAGGGTGAGCATTTACTTAAAATTCTGCAAGAGAGCAGAGTGAACAGCTCAGCTTCTCTGAAGAAAGTATGTTTTGTAGATTCGAAGTGAGGGCCATCTTAGTTTGCTCATTGGTTTAATCCAAAGAAAACCAAATATTGTCTTATTTATTTTTATGACTGGAAAGAAGTTCCCTCAAGGCTTGCGTCCACTGTCCCCTAGAAGTGTGTGTGCTGGCTAGATTTGAAAGTGAAGTCACCTCCTGCCAATGGTAGTGCACTTTGGCCAAGTAATCAGAAGGACTGTTATCCAGTAAACAAGGATAAGAAGGGTTTCTCTTTACTAGAAAGCAGATCTTGTAACTCAGTTTCTATTTACCTGGAACCCCCTTACACTTCTCCTAAAGGTCAACTACAAAGGTCAACTATAGCAGTCAAGGACATCTAGTTCTGGGTTCTTGACAGTTCATTTTTTAACCTGATGTAAACTTGGAGGAAAGAAATGAGGTCTAAGAATAAATATACATGTATTTTTTTTAGTTGTTTATTTATTTATTTATTTATTTACTATTTGTTTATTTTGTGTATCACTCTGTTGTGAGTCACTCTGTGTGGGTGCTGAGGACAGATTTGGGGCCCTTTGGAAGAGGAGTAGGTGAGTTGTCTCTCTAGCCTATGTATTGATTTCTTATGAGAAATATTCTTATGGGAAATATTAATCACTCCCCCACAGCTCTTTCCAAAATTAACTCCAGAAAATCTTCTAGTGAGATCTAACCAAACACAAAGACCCTGGAAAACTTAATATGGCTGATCACATGTAAATCCTAATACACACACAATATGTATGTATGTATATAGTATGTGTATATGTATATATAGAGAATTTACACAGTATATAATTCTTCTATTTAAAATGTAGATTGTGGTGGCTTCTAGTATCTTCACAAACTTAAACATGCATCACTGTGGTCAATTTTAAAATGTTCTCATTACCTTGAAAGGTAACACACACACCTTAGCCATACTTCCTAGCTGTCCCATCCACTCATTTCTCCCACTTCTAGACATCCACTGATGTATTTTCCTCTGGCTTTGTTCATTCTTGAGCCTCCTCATAAATAGGGACACATAACATTTGTTCCTCTTCAACCTGCTTCTCTCACTTAGCATAATGTCCTCATGATTCATTCATGCTGTTCCTGTCACAGCTTCATTCCCGCGGACAAATGATGTCTGGCTGTAGGGGTGTGCTCCTTTTTATTTTATTTATATTTCAGCTGCTGTGCCTTCGGGCTGTTTCCACTCTTTTGTCTCTCATGAATGACTCCACCATTACCACTCATGTCTAAGATTTGACATGGATGCATGCTTATTGCCGTTGGGATTGTTGGACCAATTGTAGGTTGTTACAAGTAGTTTTCCACCACCCTGGTCCCTCTGCTGCACCAGACCCAAATAACACAGAGAGACGCTGTATTAGATATAAAGCTGTTAGTCTGTTACTAGTGCTTCTTATTGGCTAGCTCTGTCTTAAATATTAACCCATTTTAAATCAATATAAGTATATCCACATGGTCTCTGATGACAAGGGTTCCAAGCCTTTGTCATCAGAGTTTATGGTTCCTTCCTTAATGACTTCACTACTAAGCTTCTGTAATGGAATACCTGACCTTCTTTGGACACTGGGTTCTCGGTAGTGTCCAGTGGGAGGAACTGTGACTTTGGGGTGAAGATGAGAGAATGCTCAAGAGATTGTTCTTTCTGTGTTTTGGTGGCTCAGCTCTGTCTGGGTTCCTGCCAATGAAGCCACAGCTACTGTGACTTGCTGTCATGGTTTTCAATGTTTCTGCAACAGGATATTTATTCTAGCTTTTTTTTTTCAGCTGGGGAGAGAGTGAAGAGTTGATATATGGACTTCACAGTGACAGCAGCTCCTTGGTGCCTATACCATACCATCTCCTATGGACCTGGTCCTAACCCATCCACTTAGAAACTGCCTTTAGGGGCTGGGAAAAAGTATGAAGTGCCACAGTTTGAAGCCCCATCATCCAGGTAGTTGCTAGGGGGTGGGAGGATCCCTGTATCTCAAGAATTCAAGAAACAGAAACAAGGGAAACACAGAGCAAGCTGTCTAGCTATGCAATTGGAGTCAGCTAATTTAAAGAGAGGTACTATCTTATTGCCTAAGGTGAAGAATGATGGAGAACACCTAAATATATCCCTTGGCTTCCATGGGCACACTCATGCATACAAGTACATGTGCACACTCCATTGAGATGGAGATTGCCTCTACTCCATTGATTTTCATGCCTTTGATACCATATAGTTCCTATGATGAAGCTAATGGGTAGGTGCCTTTAAGTTAATAATAATCATTGTTTTTCCACATTAAGTCTTGTCCTGGCTGTGTTCATATACCTTGCCCACATCCTCACCATGTCAGTATGAAACAGAGATTCTCATCATCTTTCCCATTCTTTTTAGATAATAAAACTTGGGTACAGATATCAGAGCTAGTTAGTAACAAAGCTGGGACCGAATCCTCATTGGCCTGCTTGTCACATCTATGCATCAGTCTTTACAGAGTTCAGACCATCTGTGGGGTCAAAGTTCTTTACAGCAGACACTCAGCTAGCTGGTTTACTTGGCAAGATGTTGACAGTGAGACAGATTACACTCTTTGGACTTCAGGAGTCACCATTAATTGGGGGGAAATCCATGTTCAATGTGACCAGCTGGGACGCTTAAGTGTACACAGAGAGACTGTCAATTAATCTGCTCAAATAGGTCACAGCTAATATGTGATCACTGCAGAGGGGCTAGGTTCACACCCCATGCAACACAGACCCAGGCAGAAGCAGGATGATTTAGATACAACCCATGGCTTAGGAAACATCATCTTCTCATTAAGAGGAATAATAAAAGGCTTGGACCCAAATTCAGGTCCTCATGCTTGCATGGTGAGCACCTTATCCAATGAGCCAAAGCCCTCCTCCCCATTCCCCCAGCTCACTTTGCAACTTTTTGCCTTAGCTATTTGACAGTGCCAGCTTTCCTAATCAGCACAGCTTTTTATTGAACCTTAGTACAAAGTAGCAGGTTATTCATCTGATTTATGGCCTTCATGGGAATCTGGTATTGTAGCCCTTAACATTTCTGTATAAATTTTATATAACCAGCTTGCCAATTTCCTAGAAGAATAATCCAGGATTTATGCTGAGATTGTTAGGCACAACTAGGGTACATTCCCTTCCCTTGGTTATTTCCTTTTTCTGTGAGTTGAAATATTTTAAATTATAGATTCATTTGCTTTACCTGTTAGAAAGTTATTTGGCTATTCCAGTTCTTCCTGTGTATGTTTTCAGCTGGGTTCTCTGCTACATCTGAATCTTTGAATTTATTCATCATAAAGGTTTTTATATTATCATTTTATCTTTTTAATGTCTCGCACAAGCATTCACCCTCTCTTTATTTCTGGCATTGCTTTCCTGCCATTACCATCTTGATTTCTCAGCCCTCCATGGGCACTATTAGCTTTTCAGTGTGCCAGCCCTTTTAGTAGCTGGTGAAATTATAGTTTGCTTATCGCTAATTAATTTCTGCTCTTTCTCAATTATTTTGCCTTTCTACTTTCCTGGGGTTTAATTTGCCTTCTAATTGTCTCAGATGAATGTTCAAGGGATGGATGTAGAAGCACTCTTTCTCACAAAGGGTCGCCTTTTAGGATGGAAATTCCACTTGGTGAGTACCAATCTAACTTTACTCACTGAGTTCTGCCTCAAATTTTGTCATGCTTTTCTGTTCAAATGCAAATGTTTTAGAATAATTATACATTTCCAAAGATTTTAAACTTTTGTAAAGTTTTTAAATCTTTGCTTATACATTATATCTCAGACTACATTGTCAGATATTTTCCCAAGGAGCTGGTCTTTTTTGTATTGTTTACACAACGAAGAGTTTCCAACCTACTTCCATGTCTACACTTGAAGTGGATCTCATTGTAAAAATACATATTTAACCTAAGAAGATATTTATTTTACTAAAATTATTAGGAGATTTTATTAGAGGAGTCAATCACTTTACATATAATTCAATTCCTACTGGATTTGTTAAAAATACCCTACTCTCCTCTCCTTAAAAAAAAAAAACTATGCATCTATGTGTGTGTGCTTATATGTGTTTGTGTGTATTTATGTGTTTGTATGTACATCTCTGTTTTGCTTCTGTATTAGTGTATGCTTATGTGTCTACATATGTGAGTCTATCTGTATATGCATGTATCTGTCTGTGTATGCATGTATTTGTATGAGTATCTGTGTGTATCAGTATGTGTATGTATCTATGTTTGTCTGTGTGCTGTCCTCTCAAAAGGCTTTGGTCTCTGCATCATGTTTTATTGCTTCAGTGTTCTGGCCTTTTCAGAAGTTAGAGCATAATGACATTGAGGGTTCTCTCCTTGGCCCAACACTGTGTTAGCTCAGATTTCTGCTTGTGAGTCCTTCATCCTTTGAGAAGGCACCAGATAAATGTCTCAGAGAGAAAGCACAATAGTCCATTGAGGGTTTGTTTTTCTTCAGACACTTGAATATGGAAAGACAGACAGGAAACTCTGAGGTGTTCTATCTGCTCACATAATTTTCAAAATTACCCAGTCTAATACAAAAAAAAAAAAACACAGACAAACTTAAAGCTTCCTAGAAACACAGATGAGTACTTAGAGCCTCATGTTCCCATGATAAATGCAGTTGATATTAAGAAACATCTCTTCCCCTGAAACAAAGAGAAGTTGTCTTTTATTTCAGGATCCTAAAGGGTTAAAAAAGCCTTCATTTATCACACAATTATTACACTCTTTCTAAGGATCATGTGTTATTCCAGTATCAGAGATGCAGACAGGCTTAGTCTTGGAATTAGGAATGTCAGTGTCCAGACACTGAAACAGACAAAGGCCCTTGGCAAAGCAACTGTAGTAAGGGTTTCACTGAACACTAAAATGTTGTCATTCCCATTGAGTTAGACGCCATATTAATTGCCATTCCAGAGTCAGTCTTTAGCCAACCCACATTTATCATCCTACAGTTGGGGAAGACCCAAGTTTAAGACAAATCTCCCCACAATCAAGATATCCCCAGACTTCCTGGAGGCTCTAAGTTAGAGCCCCTTGGATGTCAACCATTCTTGGCATCACCATCATAGCATCTAGGCACTTCCAGGCACCCATGGCAGTGTCCATAGCATTGGACTTCTGCTTCTGTCCTCAGAGGTTTCTCTGTGACTATGCTTTTCCTCCCTCCTAACAAGGATCCTTGTAATGCCTTGGGTCCACCAAGATGACCCAGGACAACAATTTGGTTCTTGCTCTGGACTTCCCTCAGCTTCCCAGTCCTGTGACCACCATCATATTGAGCATACAGAGTATTCGGTAGAAGACAAATGATGTTTTTTGCAACGTGAGGAACTTTCAGTGTTTTAGTTTGTTTCCTGTTGTTATAATAAAGACCATAACTACAAGTAACTTGGGAGGAAAGGGTTTATTTCATCTTCCATCCTGTATTCCATCATGAAGAGAAAAGTAGAGGCAGGAACTCAAGGCAGAAACCCAGAGGCAGGAACAAAAGAGCTTGCTGACTGGTTTGCTCAGTTCTTTTCTTATATATTTAGGGCCACCTGCCCAGCTGTGGTACTGCCTCCAGAAATCTGGGTTCTCCCACATCAATCACTAATCACTAATCAAGACAAACTTTCACATATGTGCCCACATGCCAATCTGATGGAGGCATTTTTCAATTGAGGTTCCCTCTTTCCATATAACTAGTTATGTCAAGCTGACAAAAAACAACCAACCAACCAAACAAAAAACCAAAAAACTATAACACTTGGGGAATGAGATCCAGCAATGACAAAAGAGACAGTTACTATAATCTGTAGTTGGGGCAGCTTTATATTATGTGTAAAGTCTCCAGAACATCTTCTCTGAGAGACATTTTCCTGTCCAAGTGATGGACAGGTCCAGGGGTTGGACATGTTCAAATGGTTGATGGACAGGTCTAGGTTATAGACAGATCCAGTTGGATGGGCTCTTTCAGGAGGATCAGTGATGTGTATTTCTTCTTTGTCACGAAGCCCCAGAGTTATGGCTTCTGGTACCAGGTATAGGTAATTATTAACAAATGACCATCCAGGCAGTTCAGGATGCCATGTCCATGTTAATGGTCAGAGCTGAGATTCAGGTCTTATCCTTATGATGAGTAAGTACATCCCTGCCACTGCCTATTACAAGGTCCCTGATGACCCTCAAATCTTGTCATATCTAAGTAGATACCCAACAGAACGAACTTCCACCTCTCCATTAAATCAATCCTTTGTTAAATCCTGAAAATTCTTTTTGCTGTGGCAGACAGTAAGCTCACAGACTCTGAGTGTGAGGACTGAGTATCTATCTATTCTACATATCCCATTAAAGTACCCATGTGATAGTAAATTTACCCTTCTTCCTTATGATGAAGCTATATACTTAATTAATAATGAAAGTAGTAATATTTGCTGCCAAATATACTAAACTCCATCACTGCTGGAGATCCCTGGAATCTCTTATCAACTACAGAGGGAATTCCATAATATCTCCTCAGCAATCTTGTAAACTGAAAACCATTCCAACAGGGAAATATATTAATAAAGATATTTCTGCCACTCTTGAAAATCCCAGGAACTCATTACAGCAGGAAATGCTTGTACAGAAGCAGCTGAGTTATGGACAGTTCAGCTGACTTCTTATTGGGGTACTTCTTTGTGTTGATCAAAGCCTTAATATGTCCTGCTTCATTAATTCAGGCCATTTCCCTGGTGGATTTGGAAATTCAAAGGTGCAAAACAAGGTAATTACACAGATAATTTGATAACTGCTCCTATGATCTCCAGCACAGATGAAGTGAATGGATGCAACAAACAGCCCTGCCAGGAGGCCTGTGAAACCCCATTCACTTTGTCTATGGCTGTTTTCCCATCAATGGGGCAGGGTGCCTGCTTGTATTAGTTCCCTTTCTTGTTGTCTGGGCCAATATACTTGACAAAAGCAATTTAAGAAAGGAAGGGAGGATGTCCTGGTTGGTTTCTTATCAACTGATACAAGCTAGAGTCATCTGGGAAGAGTGAATTGCAGTTGAGAAAAGGCCTCCAACAGACTGGCCTGCAGGCAAGCCTTTGGGGACATTTTCTTGACCAACAATTGATGCAGGAGGAAGTAGCCCATTGTAGGTGGTTCCACCCTTAAGCAGATGGTCCTGGCTTGTATTAGAAAGCAAACTGAGCAAGCCATAAGGAACAAGCCAGTAAGCAGCATTCCTCCATGGTCCCTGCTTCAGTTCCTGTCTTGAGTTTCCTGCCCTGACTTCCCTCAGTGATGTCAGCTGTGAAGCCAACAAACCCATTCCTCCCCAAGTTGCTTTCAGTCATGGTGTGTACAGAGATGATTTTATGACTACTGTTTGCTGTGACCTGTATCACAGAAGAGAACAAGGCAAGAGGGTTTACTTTGGCTCATAGTCTGAGGGTCTAAAGAGACCTTGAAGCCTTTTACTCCCCAGGACCACAGCTGGAGAGAATCTCTTCCTCTCTGCACTTTACAGCTTGAAGAATTTCAAGGTCTATTAAACAGGAATTCCTCTTTGTTCATGATGTCCATGCTTTTCTGGACAAGTGCATTTTCGTCAAAAATTGCTATTTAAGAGCTAGGTCCTTACATCAGCTACCATGTGGGAAACAGGGCAGGGATAAGTATGCAAATAGTTGTTGAAACTGGTGAAAAATTTGCCTCTGGCCAAGAATCATGTAAATCTTGGTGTTATAACGTTAAGCAAGGTGTCGAGTCATTACAGCATTCAATTATTTTGATGCTTCAAGGCAAATGTTTCCAGGCCTGGAATATTAGTCTATTTGACAGGCAGCAAATGCTGTTGTGTTTTTATGGAGTTATGCCCATTTGTAAAGACATGAACTCATGCTGTTCTGCCTGCTGTCTGTACCACCATTCACATGCCAGAGACTAATGGAGGGGGTTCCACTGTGTCCTTTTATAGGGGGGGATGGAGCTAAAGGTGTCTGGGGAGCAATTACAAGGTCAGGGAAGACTACTGTCTTAGTGTTTCTATGGCTGTGATTAAATCCATGCCCAAAACCATCTTGGGAAAGAGAGGGTTTATCTCAGCCAAGAGCTAAGAATGAAGTCAGGGCAGGAACCTGGAGGCAGGAACTGAAGCAGAAGCCATGGAGGGGTGCTCCATAGTGCTTTGTTCTCCATGGCTTTATAGTCCAAAACCACCTTCCCAAGAGTGGCATCACCCACAGTTGGCTGGACCTTCCAATACCAGCCATTGGTTAAGACCTAACCTCAGGTCAGTCTGATAGGCAATTCCTCAAATGAGGTTCTCCCATCCCAGATGAGCTGACACCATGTTGTTTAAAACTAACCCACATGTACTTCTATAAAACCTTATTTTCAAAAATCAGAGGGCAGGCAGATATCCTCAGAACGGTAGCCTGATGGCGATCATACCTGCTATGTTTACTATATCTTTTAAGTCTCTTCAATGGACCCCAAGGAAGGACAGGGGTTCCTTGGCTATCTATTCACAAAGCCATTTGACTTAATTGGTTACACAGGAACAATTTAGTGTTTGTGAAACAACATTCATGCATAAGGCAGTGAGCTATACACTTCACATATAGTATGTCATCAGTGTGGATAGAGAGTAACAGTGGACATTTAGAGTGGACAGCCTATAGTCCTGAGAGAAAACATGCTCCTTCCCATGTGTTTTATAAATAGAGTTTTATTGACATACAACCCTCCCCACAATGGCTAGTTCTCCATCAGCAAGGCAGAGTTCCAGTATTAATTGTCTTTGTCACGGTGGTGACAAAAGCAACTTAAGGAAAAAGAAAGTTTGTTTTTTTTTTTTTTTTTTTTTTTTTGGTGTTTGTTTGTTTGAGACAAGATTTCTCTGTGGCTTTGGAGGCTGTCCTAGAACTAGCTCTTGTAGACAAGGCTGGTCTTGAACTCAGAGAGATCCACCTGTCTCTGCCTCCTGAGTGCTGGGATTAAAGGCATGTGCCACCACTGCCTGGCTGGAAGAATTTGGCTCACAGTCTGAGGGTGCAGTTTTTCATGACAAGGAGCATCTGGTACCTAAATCTTTCCACAGCTCTTTTGACAACCACCAGAATGCTAACCCTTTCTGAGTGTCTTAACATTCCTGAACACATATCTTTGATTCTCTTGACAACTCTGTGAAAGGTGACACTTACCAGAAGAACACCTGTCTTCTTCAGGGTTGCCTGCCTCTGTCTCTGAGGTACTGAGCTTATGACACATCATTGAAAATCCCAAATTGCTTTGCATGCTCTGATCTCTGACATTCATCTTTACTGAGGGTTGGCATCACATCTGTGTGTCCTGGGAATTGAACTCAGGTCTTCAGCCTTGGTGGCAAGCGCCTTTACTTGCTGAGCCATCTTGTTGGCCCCAGATTCGTTCTTATTTTCAACTGTGAGGTTATAGAGTTTTCAGTATTTTCTTCTACTTCAAGTATCTCCTCCACCCCCCAACATACAGCCCTGGACACTCACCAAGGTATTGCCTGAGGCTGTTGAAGGATGGAAGGTTTCCTACATCCACAAACAGGCATTTAGCACCATTCAAAACCTGGGCAGCTTAAGCAGGACATTGATGCATTTGTCTCAGAGCCTGCAGAAGGCAGGACACATCATGCTATATTCTTATCACAGTTGCTCATTTGGGCTTTCAGGGAGCTTGGCTATAGTGCTGTACAAGACACCATGCCTAAATAACTTCACCCTTTGCAGGAAGCTGAGTCTGAGTCATCTTGGACAAATATATTTCACTCCTGACACTCTGTGATTCATACAACAATCTCACCATGAATATCATCGTTGCCAAATTACAGCACAGGGGCAGACCCGATTAAACACATTGATTCAATTTTAGTGTGACTGAGTTATTGACATGGCTGTGAATTATCTTATTTGTGTGCAGCCAAAGGGCAGTAACAGAATTTGAGGAGAAATTATGTCTGGGTAGCATGGGTGAGAACATGTCTAATTCAGGGACCTTCTCACACCAATGAGAGATTTTCCTGGGGCATTAAGGTTGACAGAATTCTCTATGGTATTAACCTCATCTATCATCATCCCTTTGGATGTGCGACTGGAGAGATAGGTAACTACAAAATTGGTTAAAAACAATTTATATGAATTTCTTTTAAGTTTCTGTTGTTAGTTTGTAAATGATATACTTTGGAATTCTAGAATAGGAATTTATACTTTCAATTCTAACGTACCTGCTTTACTCTTGGACTGTTACTCCTTGCATTAATTATGACAAGCATACAAACAACTGGATCAGACATAATGCAGTAAGCAAGCCAGACATCATTGTCAAATATCACACGCTTTTTAGTGAACTACCCTAGTCTGACTCATAGACATGGCAGGATGCTAGCAATAGGGGTAAAAGGGTTTGTGTGGCCTAATGAATGTAAGTCTGCATTTTGAAAAGTGAAAATATTCTGTAAACTTATTGTTCAACAATAAGAATGTACTTGGTTGGCACTCCTGAACTGTGCACTTTATGTGTATTCTGGGGATCAAATTCAGATTGCCAGGTTTGCAAACCAAATGCCTTTTCCCCACTACTGAGTCCTTTCACTGTCTTGAATTGTAGCTAAAATGGTTATAACACCAAATTTGATGTTCAATATATTTCTTTACATTTTAAAATCTCCATGGAGCTTGTGAGGGGCTCAGTTTGTAACATGCATATCATGCAGACATGAAGATATGAGGTCTTGTCCAGGCACTCTCATAAAATCTGGTTGCTGTGGTTTCTTCCTATATAGGGGTGGTGGTGGTAGAGACAGGAGGATCTCTGAGCTTCACTGATAAGTCACTGGGGCCAAATGAATGATGAACATCACATTCGATGAGAGATCTTGCCTCAAAAAATACAGTGTAGAGTGATCCAGTATCATCTTCTGTCCTCTACATACAGGACATATATGTACACACATGAACATGTACACACACCACTCCTACCAGTTACAAGAGTTATTATAATTGAAAAGCCAACACAATAATAAAGCAACAATACATCAATTAGATGTTGAAGCCTCTAGAAACTTTTAATACAATTGTTTCACATAGGAGATGAGGTTTCCAACACAAGTCAGGCTACAGGCTAGTAAGAAATCAACAACACTCTTCTATTGGCTTCTTTTAAAGTGTGTGTGTGTGTGTGTGTGTGTGTGTGTGTGTGTGTGTATGTGTGCACATGCATGTGGAAACCTAAGATTGATACTGAAGGTTTTCTTCAATCACTTTACATGTAATCTCAACTAAATCTAGAACTCAAGGATATGTCTAGCCTGCTATCCAACAAATGTAGAGGTCTCATCTCTGTCTTCTGAGTGATAGAACAACAGGAGGGTAACCACACATGTCACCTGGCATCTACATGTGTACTGGAGATCTGAACTCCAGCTCTCACAATTGCACCGCAAGTATTTTAACCACTGAGTCATGTCTCTATACCCCTATTAGAATTTTGAAATTCCTTTTATATTACCACCCTATTTTGAGAGAGTATGACAGACAAGAAATGAAGCTGGGTGAGACAGGAGATGTAAACACCGTTCTCTGACAGCCATCTGTACAGTGAAGGAGCCAGGAGTAGGAGGCAGGGTAGGGGTGATCATTAAGAAGCAGGTACGACTTAGGAAATGAAAGAGGTTTGTTTTAATCTGTTTCAGAGAGTGGCAGTAGCCTGGAAAACACTGAGTTCAAAGATACTGATCACCATCCCGTGGCCATATTTGATAGTATTTTCACTTTGTGGAAAGGACCCTAACTCTAGGTACAGGCAGGAAAGAAATGCCATCCCCAAGTCATAAGGAAAGGGTGAAAAATTACTATTCTGTTTGCTTTGTTGGCCATTTTCAGATCTTGTTTGGGTGTACCTGTGTATGTGTGTGTATGTACACACATGTGTGCATGCATGTGGAGGACAGAAGGCAGTATTGGGTACCACTGAATGCCAAGCACCTCCAGCTTGTTTCTGGATTCAAGTTCTCTCACTGGCTTGGAACTCACCCAGTAGGTAAGCATGATAGCCATCACCAGGGTTCCTCCTGACTCTGCCTCCCGAGTGATGGGATTACAAGTGTACACAACATCATGCCCAACTTTTTATATATTGGTCCTGAGATTGGAGCTCAGGTCCTCAAGTTTTGTAAAGCAAGCAATTTACTGACAGCTAACTCTTTAGCCCCAGGTCTTGCTCTTCAGATCATGACTATAATTTGAATATTGTTCACTGTAGATCTAATGTTCCCCATTCCTTGGTTGAGACCTTGAGCCACCATACAGTACATTACAAACCATGAAACTTCCATTGGCTGGTAAGAACCATCTTCAAGCAGGTTCTTTATATGAAGACAGCCATAGTTTTCTATGCAGTCCTTACAGGACCATCTCTGAAGAGCTGTGGGGTCTGGTCTTCGGCACCACACTCTACTTCCAGGATCTGTCCTGTTCATTCTAGCAACTCTGCACTCTAGAATATCAGCAAAGAACTTGCTAGAATCTACCTCTCCCTGGACAGGGAGTTGTTAGAGTTCAGAATCCATTCAGCTTGCATGTCATTGCTTGGGGATCACTGTCCTTTGCTGACTAATGTTGAGTACCTTCAAATTCATTGTTCTATATATTTTGATTACATTGAGGCAGGATGTAAAACCATCCTAATGAGTAGATCATGACGTGCTCTCACCTCTTCTAAAGTAGTAAATGCATGCATGTGCTTTGTGCACCCATGCATATTTACCATTGTATCCTCATGTGTAAAGTACTTGCTGCAATGCTTTCCATTACTTCTATTGAATATTATTTCATTTGTGTGCATCTACAGTGGTTCTGTGGCAGCTTGCCTTCTCTTATGGATGTGTTTTATTATTATTATTATTATTATTAATCATCATCATCACTACTACTACTACTATTATTATTATTATTATTATTATTATTATTAATGTGTGTGTGTATGTGTAGACATGTGTACCATGCATACTATGGAACACATGTTCAGGTCAGAGGACAACTCTAAGGAACCAGTACTCTCTGGATGGAACCTTTACATGGATTCTGGGGATCAAACTCAGGCCATCATGCTTGCACAGCAAGCTTCGTTACCTGCTGAGCCAGCCTTGGATGTGATTTTTTTTTAATTAGCTTTACTTAAGTATTATTAGCAAATAAAAATTGTACATAAAATTCTTCATTTTAATGTAGCTAATTTTATCTTTTCCATTAAGGAATTTTATTTTCTTTCCAGAGCACTAATTAAAACTTGTTGCATAACTCAGAGATGTAATGGGAGTCTCCCATGTTCTCTCTAGAGCCATTGTTGCCTTCCATCTCACTTCTAGACAAATGGTCAATGCAGAGTCCTGTGTTTAAGTTTTCTAGAAGTATCATACTTTTTTCTGTCCTCTGTCCCGTTGACTGTTCATTGGAGCTGACACCACACACCGAGAAAGCGGTTCTCCACTGTACAAAGGTGGCACGCTTGTCATGCGTCAAGATACCCATTAGCTGTAATTTTCATCTCCCCAGCATCGCAAAGCCTCTGAGCACTATGCTTAGCTCCTCAGTCTCTTAATGAGGATTCTCGGCAGGTGATGGGCTTCTGCTGAGAAGATGAGGTACTGTCAAATGCCTCGAGCTGTGCAGAACCTCTGATTCCTGCTTCAACTGTCTCTCTTTCCTTCTCCCTCGGTCCTCACAGTTCCAGCTACCTTGAGGGCTGTGAACTTTGATTTTCATCTTCCTGTCTTCATAGGGATGTTGGGTGTGCCAATTGGTATGTCTTTGGCTAGATCTCCTGCTGAGGCCTATAACCCTCACCCCATCAGTCACATAGGCAACATTTGGTGGATGAAAGTCATGGGAGGCTTCAGGTCATAATGAGATTTGTATTTCCAAGTTTCTGTCTGTGGTGACCTTCCTTAAAAGCCTTCAAAAACAACATTTTAAATTTTACTTTGATGGTACATCTTTGAGTGTTTCCCTGCATGCATGTACACATACACATATGTGCATGTCTATGTCTGTATATAAATTAAGTTATTCATTTATTTATATCTTAATTGTGTTCTTGGTGTCTGCAGAGGTCAGAAAAGGGCATCAGATCCCCTGGAAGTAGAGTTTCAGGTGGTTGTGAGATACCACAATGAAAGCAACTGAACCAAGGTCCTCTGCAAAAGCAGCCAGTACTCTTAAGCACCAAGCCATCATATATATATATATATATATATATATATATATATATATATATTTCATTGAGTGGCTCATACATGTGTACAATGCATTTTTATTATACACTCCCAACTGCAATTCTTGCAAGCATCATCATTACATGTCTCCTTCTGCATATCCTGAAAATATCCACTGAACCCAATCAGTGTTGCCCACATACACATGGGTGTGCGGTCGTCCATGAGTAACCTATGAGGAGGCCACAGCCTTGAGGAAAATTGGTTCTCCCTCTCCTAGCAGTAATCAATTATCAAGAGCTCTTCAGCTCAGGGTGGAACCTCATGATGCCCTCCCTGCCCCACAGCTGTGTGCTCCTAAGTGCAATAGCCCAGTCTTGTCCAGACAACACCACTTCACAGCTCTCGTCCCCTATTCCCTTGGCTTCTACAATGTTTCCACCTTCTCTTCTCTGTTGTTCCCTGAAAGTTTTGTGGGAGGGGAGGTGACAAAGACACCCCTTAGGGCTGAGCACTCCAAGTGTCTTCCCAGATTAGGCTAACTACAAACTCGGCAGTCAGACCCAGAAAAAATTTCTGCTTTCATATCCTTGTTATGAGTGTTTTCTGTCGCATGCACCTCCACTGTTTGGGGGCTTATATTAGGAACCTATGACCTTTTGTCTAACTCTAGATCAGTTCTGCACAGCTCATCTCAAACAACATACATGAAAAGCAGCACCATGGACAGGGCCCCGACCACCCATTCATTCCATCGTGGCACCTGTATTAACAACTCTGGGGAATGGCCATGCTTTCCTGGTTTCCTGGAGATGAAGATCAATGTCCACTTTTTAAAAAATATGAAGAGATAATGAAATCCTGCAGAGGTAATTGGAACCAGGAAGGAGCCACCAAATCAAAGTGACTACACCTGAGTCAGCTTCCCCACAAGAAGCAACGGCAAGGTAGATATGCCACCAAATTAGCAAAAACCATGAACTGGCTGAATTACCACATGTCATCTCCATTCCTCCTGGCTTTAATGTCTCCCCACTTGTGGTGGCTGTGATCTTCTCAAAGGGCTAGGTGGCTTGCTTACTCATTACATGTCAGCTCTCAACAATGGTGAAAGAAAAGTGGAAACAAGTCAGACCTGTGGCTGTGACATTGCCCAATGGGGATGCTGGTCACTGTGGAGTCCCCTGCTCCAAGAGTCCTCTCTCACCCAACTGGAGGCTTTGAGAAAGACTCCTGCAGAAATTGCCTTTGAATAATGCCCACACAGAAGCTGTGCATTTATTATTGTCTTTGATGCTATAGTTTTTGACAAATTACTGACATTTGTTATTGTCTTTCCTCTAATCTCAGCCTTGAGAGTCCTGCACCATGGCTGGATTTATAGGAATGTACCACCTAGTCTCTACAGCAACTGCATCAGCAAATCAGAGAAAGGACAAAGGTTGCAGTATCCATTTGTTTATGGTCCTTTTTATTTTTTCATCTGAAATAAGGTGTTGGACTGCTGGATTAGATAAAATGAAAAAAAATCATTGTGGAGTGGTCCTATGTGTCTTCTTCTTCATTGTGGGCTATTTACCCACTGTTTCTCTACCTATAGGCTGTATGGAGAGACCTTAGCTACCCCCATGCCTCTCTGACCCTATACCCTGTGGAGAACAATCTCTCCTGGCTCCAAAATCCTGAGCCAGGTTGTTAGAACATTGAACCCAATTGAAAGGAAGCTTGCATAAAATTTAGTTTCTCTGCAATACCAAGTGGATTGTCCTGAAGGTTTTCGCCAGCTGACACTGGGGAAATGCCATTCACATGAGAATGGGAGAACTGCAAACATGATGAGCATATTGTCAACCAAAAGGGTGTTCACAGAGTTTATGAAACATTTCTATGCTTTTTCTGTTTTGTTTTGTTTTTTTAAGAAGCATGTGGTCTACTAAAAGATTTTAAAAATTGTTGCCGAGATGGGGGTGAAGGGTGGAGAGATGGATCAGTGGTTATAAGAACACTGGCTGCTATTTGCAGATGATCCTAGGGGACCTAATGCCCCTTACTTAAATTTCTGGGCACTTTATGCAATGCTGCATAGAACTACATTCAGGCAACACATACACATAAACTGTGAATTGCAAAGCTACCAGCTGCAATAAATCTTTTCTTCTTTAAGTTGTTCATATCAAATATTTTTACCCCTTGATGATCTCTTTCTCTACCACTCCATCCTATTCCTGTGGCAGACATCACTAATCACTCCTGGAACATTCCCACTGGTTTCACATAGACATAAAAAACTTCCTGATGCTGCCAAGGCTTTGAAGCTTCCACTCAATATGGATGATGAATGCATATCACTCTGGAGACAAGTTGATGTTGTGCTAATGGGTTCATTAAGGACAATTCCTGTGTGTTTCTTTTCTCTGTATGATCAAATTTTTCAAAAGAGAGAACTTTGATACTGGACTCCAGGTACAACTTTAAGAAAATATGTACTCCACTTATGACTCAACTTAGTTTAATGGGTTGCTAAGCGGGTATGTAACCTTTCAGAATCTATAGTGAGGTTTTCAAAAAAAATTAAAGTTAAAGAAATGGGCTTACATATCTAAGATCAATGCGAGTTGTTAAATACATTCTTCTGATGTGTCATACTCTATCAGGATATTTTCTTATGATAAGTTTTATTTTATGTTAAGGAAAGGGTTTTCTGTTTCAAAGTTTCATTTCACTTGCCATTCCATTGTTAATTTGGAAAGCTGCAGCATGTGTTTAAAGAGCATTCCTTCTCCACAAAAGATGAATGAGTAATGGTTCTTCTTAGCTGAAGGTCTCCATCCAAGCTCTTTTCACCATTATCCCAGCCAGATGAACAGACAACCTGTTAGGGGCACTAGTTCAGAGATAGGACTGCTTCTTTGGATAATAGAGACATGGTGATCTCTAGTCCTGAAATGAAGATTTATATATGATCATGCTTTGGGGGAAAACCTCACCAAAATTTAATGGGATTGAATAAAAATATTATCAAGGTAATAGTAATATATTTTGTGGTGGCAGTTAACTATGCTCTAAGTCTTATTGGAAATTCTTTCAGGTTGGTGAAACTAGAGTCACCTAGGAGACACACCTCTGAGCCTGTCTGATGATTGGAGAAGAAAAAAGAATGGGTCATTCCGCACTGTCAGGCAATAGAACAGGGAATCTTTTTCTGTACAATTCCTGAAACCATCAAGGGCTCATCTTTAACACACACTCACACACACACACACACACACACACACACACACACACACACACACACACACAAACGCACACACCTCCTCCAAGGATCATGAAGAAATGCATATTAAAATGTAAAAATCAAGGTCAGCTGGATCCTTGTTCTGTGGAAGTCTGCAGGAGCCCAAATTTCTGATCAATAAATACAATGTCATTTGCTGTCAAGAGAAGCAAAGGATGCATATTGAACTAATTTTGGTTGTTGGCTGCCACTATGGAACAAGGATATTGGTGCCATTTATATGGGAACTTGTTGGGGGTTTGGCTCATGTTGCTAAAGATGTAACCTGAAATATTGATAGGATTCACTGTACTTTGATTCTTGGCGTGTGCGTGCACGTGTGTGTGTGTGTGTGTGTGTGTGTGTGTTGTGCTTTTTTTTTCCTTATAAACAGATATGGAGCTGGTGGCACTAATTTACTGAACTGGGTGTAGTCAAACAATAACTGAAGCCAGATGCCTAAAGTTCTCTGAATCTAATTCCAGTCCTGATGCTCTCTTTCATTGTCTCAAATTCCATCTACATCAGAATTTCACTTTACACACAAGTAGCCCACATTCAGTACCTGCTCTTTCAGGAAATATTTTAATGATTCCAGGTTAGACTGTTCCCCTCATCAGCAAGACTGATGGAATCACTCCTTACAACACTGTCAGCAAATACACTGTAGTTATCCATTGAAAAGACTTAAATGTTTTCAACTGGGAGAAGAAGATGGATGAAGGAGGGGGATGGGAGGTGAAAATGAATAACATTCATTATATAAATCAACGAAGCTCTTCGTGGAAATGTTCCACTCCATATCCAACACACAAGCACAAGAGATTCCACATAAAACATATTCTTCAGTTTGCTTTTTGAGAAACAGGATTTATGGGGAAAAGCAAAGCTTCCTGTCTCTGCAAAGATGGCATGTGGCTCTAGCCTGCAGCTCCCAGAGCCTTGAACTTCAGCTGTTGGGTTTGAATCTCCAGCTGTAGAAGCTTCTCCTAGATACTGAAGGACCAGGGAGGTGAAGCTGCCCCACACCAAGGCTCTTCTGGACTAGAACAGAATGGGGGAAGTGGTAGAAGTGCTTCTCAATTCATGGGTTTCCTGATCCTGGACCAAAGAGAGCTGTCATATAGTCCCCCACACACATCCCCAGAGACATCTACAAATTAAAACCAACAGTTTCTTTGCAATGACATCCTGCATTTATTGCACAATAACTGTATGCCTGTATGCCACTATTACTTCATGGAATCTTCTGTCTGTCTGTCTGTCTGTCTGTCTGTCTCTCTCTCTCTCTCTCTCTCTCTCTCTCTCTCTCTCCCTCTCTCTCTCTCTCTCTTTCTCTCTCTCTGAAATGGCCAGTTTTTAGTGTATTATCTTAAAATAGAAGATTATAGTATAATTTTTTCCCATGACATAAGAAAAAAAATCAAGTGAATTGTCATTTACTTTTCTATCACCATGATGAGACACTATGACCAAGGGAACTTGGTGGCTTTGTTATAGTTTCAGAGGGTTAGTCCATGACCATTGTGGTGTGAAATATGTTGGCAGGCAGGCAGCTAAGGTGCTGGATCAGTACCTAAGAGCTCATGCCTGATCCACAATTGAGAGAGAGAGAGAGAGACAGAGAGGAAGAGTGAGAGAGAGAAAGAAAGAAAGAAAGAAAGAGAGAGAGAGAGAGAGAGAGAGAGAGAGAGAGAGAGAGAGAGAGAACCTGAGCCTAAGCTTAGAGTAGACTTTTGAGGCTTCAAACCCTACCCCTAGTGATATACCTCTTCCCATAAGGCCACATCTTCTAATCCTTCTCAAACAATTCCACCAACTGTTTGGAAACAGCAAATATATGAGCCTGTAGGGACCATTGTCATTCAAATCAAACATTGATAGCTTTTGTCTTCTTTAACTTTGTTCTCCTGGGAAAACAGGATTGAGCTACATCAAAGTTTGCACAGTGAACTAGGTTATGTTTTGTTTTGGTGCATTCTTGAGTGACTAATATGAAATGAGGTAAAAATCCAATTCACCTAGGTATGAGGAGTAAGTGTGATGCACAAGAGGGAGCAGTCTTGACAAAGGACAAGGAAGAAAAAGTATCATTCTGGACATAACATGCTGGTATTTGCTTTAATTTGAAAATGGTCTCTGAAGTTAGTGAATTTAGAACTGAGGCTCCATCTCTATAATTTTTCTGCCCAGGGACATGAGCCTTGACTTTGGGCTTCTGTTTCATTAAGGTCACTGCTCATACCATCATCATTACATATTACAATGCTAGTAGTGACCCATATCGTTACTCATAAGGCATTCCCCAAACACAAGCAGTAATAATTATGATGCCGATGCAGTGTTCATTGCATTGCTCCTCAGTACCTGCTCTTTGCTTGATGTGGCATTCAGAACTTAACTGTACCCATGTGCCTGCCATCTGCACCCTGCACACTTCGTCCTCATTGCCAACCCCCCATCCAAAGGACTGTGGTTAATACAATGGTACATCCATCAGCGAAACAGATGAGCTTGGCTGATGAAAGGGATGGAAATTGGAGCCATAATGAGCAACTGTATCATAAATGAACATAAATTACATTGTCAGTCTATTTACAATTTCACATGGCACCGAGCCTTGCAATTATGTCCATTTAATTATTGCATTCAGAGGATTTTTTCAATAAAGATTTCTCACTGTGGCCAAACAGCCCATTTGGAAGCTTCTTGGCTACATGGTATTCAAAGCTAGACTGTGAAAGAATCCATCATTGCAGATACAGAACAGAACTTTGGGCTAAGGGTCTAAAATCTGGAGACCTCCTGAAAAACTGAATGTTCAAGCATTTGGAACACAGACAGTCATATTGTCATGGTTACAGAGATACTGGGTTGATTTTAAGTATCATGGTGGTCTGGTCGGTCACCTTATTAGTAAGTAAAGAAAAACAGATTCTTAAAAATTTTGCATGAGTAGTGTCTGGTGGTACAGGTAATCTTGGCTATTCAATAGTTGGATGCAGGAAGACCACAAGTTCATGGCTGCCTTGGGCTATTGGGCAAATTTGGGGGCAGCCTAAGCATATCAGCAAGACCCTGTCTCCAAATCATAATTGGAAAGAGCTGGGGATACAGCTCTGTGATAGATGTCTGGCCCAGCATGTAAGGCTTTTGAGTTTTGTCCCCAAAATAGAATAAAGAAAAAAATAGAAGCTTTAAAAAATTCCCCGAGGGCCCGCAAGATGGCTCAGTGAGTAAAGGTACTTGCCACCAAGGCTGATGACCAGAGTTTGATCCTTGGGACCCACAGGGTAAGAGGAAAGAACCAACTCCCACAAGTCATCCTTTGACCGCCACACATACACTGAGTCACACAAAGGTATGCACAGAAAAGAAATAAACATGGTAAAGCAAAATCCCAGAAGCATAACCAAAAGGAAGTTCTTTGGAGCCTATGATCTTGCAGTTATGTGTTAAAAAGTATAATAAGAGGGGATAATAGGACATATGTGGTATAACAGAACAAGTGAAGAATATGGAAGATAAAGGTTTAATTGGGTGGGGGCAGAAAAGTGAGGAAAGGAAGGGTAGGAGGTAAATTAACCAAAAGCTAAGGCTGTATCAAGAAGTGTTATGAAACCACCACAGTGGTGGTTTGAAATAAAAAAGCCCTCCAAAGGGTGTGACACTACTAGGTAATGTGACCTTTTTGGAGTATGTATGGTCTTATTGGAGGAAGTGTGCAACTATGGAGGCGGGCTTTGAGGTCTCATATATGTTCAAATCATGTTCAATGTTTCAGTTCACTTCCTGTTACCTTTAGATCAAGATGTAAGGGCTCTCAGCTCCAGCACTATGTCTGCCTGCAGGCTGCCTTGCTTCCTCCATGATGATAATGTACTAAATCTCTGATCTATAAGTAAGCCATTCCCATTGCAAGCTTTTCTTTATGAGTTGCCATGACCATGGTGTCTCTTTACAGCAATAGAAACCTAACTAATACAGCCATTAACTGCTCTCCTGACTCAACTGAGGCCTGGCCCATGGTGATAGGGAACCCATGCTTGGCACTAAAACATGTCTAAAATCTAAGGCTAGGAAAGTCATAGGTCCAAGGGGAGGACCTACTAATAATGATTTTGTAAATATTATTGCTGTCAGACTGCCTTCTATAAAGTTATGTTAATATCTTTAGAGTTGCTTTTATAGATGGGATGTCTGTAACACACACACACACACACACACACACACACACACACACACATACACACACCATGGGGAACATGAAGGGGCAGAAAGAACAGAGTATGGAAGGAAGCTATAACATGTTATCCTTTGGACATGATGTGGCTATTGCACAATATGAACACACAGCAGCTGTGGCCACCTGCACAAGATTAAGTTAGTCAAAAATGTCAGCACAAATGGGAGCTGAGCTCCCGAGGGCACAGTTCTAGCTCAGGAGCTAATGGCAGTTGGTGGCTTCTGTGGGGGAGGGGAGCTACTTTCCTTAGGAGTGTGGTCCCTGGAAAGTTCCCCATATCCCAGTGGATGACATCAATCCCATGAGCAAATAAGCAGCATTAATTGTACTCAATGGGTTAAATAAACAAAGATAGATAGATAGATAGATAGATAGATAGATGATAGATGAGACACAGATAGAAGGAAAACATTAGGTTGTGATTGGGGATTCTGGGTGGGAATGGATGGAAAAATAGGGGTTGGAAATTACCAAGATACACTGTACCCATGTATGAAAATTTCAAAGAAAAACTTAAAAAAATCCTCTGAGTTTCTTAAAAATTGACAATATTTCTCAATTAAAGAATTACTTACTAAAAGTACAAAGACACTTTAAATATGTCTGCACTACAGCAGCTATATCATCATTATTAAATAAGGTTGAAAATATATTCTTTGTGTCATCAGCTATGTTGTCAGTTTGAGTTTTTCTTCAACCTCTAACTCATCAACTGTAGATGTACATTTTTTTCTCCATAGATGAGGAGGGCTGCATTGCAATCCAGTTTCCACCAAACTTAGTGAATCTGATCCATGCATCCATCTCTGCCATTTTAGCCACAGATGCTCATTTATCCATGATGGAGCTTGGTTCTCTGCAGGAGTTGATCTCAATAGCCCGATCAAGACAAAATAAGACTCAGCTTGGTTCAGAAATTGAATTGTGTTCTGCCTAGTAAAAAGTTCCATTGTTGAATTGAGAGGAGTTTTGCTTTTAAATGAATGAGAGGTAGCATTATACTTCAGACTGTGGTGGGGGTACAGTGTGTCATGGGAAGCGCATCACTGAGGCAACAGGCAGCCCTTAACATCTTTTGGGTTGGGAGTACTTCTCTTGCAATGCTGCACTGGTTCTGCCTCTAACTATACCCCAGAGGCTTCTCCGCTAAGCCTTTAATCTTGAAGGCAACTACAGCAAACCAATTTAGGATTATTCGAAATGTTAGTTGCATGTGGGGATATCCAGAAAATAACAGATATAGGGAGACATGAACCAAGTCTCTGCCTAAGGAGTGAATTCATATGTCTGTGCTATTGGTGAATCTTCCTAAATCCCTGCTTTCATTATGATTCAGGTCAAATCAATAGGAAAAATCATCATACATTAAGTATGGTGTCACAGATCTGCAATGTCAGAGTTTGGGAGATAGAGGTAGGAGGATCAGGAGTTGAAGACCAACCTTAACCATATGTCAAGCTCAAGACCACCCTGAGCTACAGGGCACCCCTTGTCAAAGAACACAGTAACAGAAGCATCATACAAAGCTATCTTAAGAGTTTCTGTAAGTTCTTCAGTTATTTTTGGCATTAAGAATTTCCAGAGCACCAAGAAGGAGGCTGCAGAAAAGAAACAAGATCCCTGCACATGATTATTGTTTGGTATTTGTTTTGTTCTAATATTAGGGCTCACTCTGTAGCCCAGGATGACTGCAAATTCCCAGCAATCCTCCTGCCTCATCTCTCTGAATAGTGGAGTTACATGTGTGAGCCATTTCACTTGGCCTTACAGCTCTACCAAAATGTCAGAGTCCGAATTGTATCCAATGTACAGCAATCAAGCAACCCCCCCCAAAATCAGCCCCAATTGTTCCATGCCTCGGTATGATTCTAGCCATCACTCCCGGAAGCATTTTGAGGAATTAATTTTTCTGTTTTGTCCATGGAAATTTTGCAACCATTTCATTAGATCTGCCAAGGAATTTTAACCAGTTTCCACACACTGAATGAAGTAGACCAAGACATCCTTCAGTGCTTGATGGGAGATGTCATTCTGTAAATATGTTTCTCATACTGGTTAATGAATAAAGCACGGTTGGCCAGTTACTTGTTTCTTATCGGCTAGCTCTGTCTTAATTATTAACCCATTTATATTAATCTAAGTATGTCCACATGGTCTCATCTTACTGGAGAGTGAGCCTGTGGTTTTGCTCTCTCCAGTCTCTCCATGTTGACTCCTCCCTACTCTTTCCTCGAATCCTCCTTGTCTCCTAGTCCTGTCTATCTTGCTTTCCTATTGGCCAACAGTGCTTTATTCATTATCCAGTATGAGAAATATATTTACAGAATGACCTACCCCATCAAGTGCTATGCAACTCATGACTCTCACTCTTTTCTTCAGTGTGAGAATCTTCTGTATGGTCTGCATTGATCAATGAACAGACAAGAGACAAAGTGGGGCTTCCCTTTTTTTCTGACATCTTACGGAGGCTGCAGTGGTCATCACCACTCTCTGAGCTTCATCATGCCACCTAAGGATGACAAAAAGAAAAAAGATGCTGGAAAGTTGGCCCAGAAAGACAAAGACCCAGTAAATCAGTCTGGTGGCAAGGCCAAAAAGAAGTGGCCCAAAGGCAAAGGTTGGGACAAGCTCAACAATCTAGTTCTGTTTGACAAAGCTACATGCAACAAATTCTATAAGGAAGTGCCCAATTATAAGCTTATTACTCAGGCTGTGGTCTCTGAGAGACTGAAGATGCAAGGTTCCTTGGCCAGAGCAGCCCTTCAGGAGCTACTTAGTAAGGGACTTATCAAGCTGGTTTCAAAGCACAGAGCCCAAGTAATTTACACCAGAAACACAAAGGGTGGAGATGCCCCAGCTGCTGGTGAAGATGCATAAACAGGTTCAATCAGCTGTACATTTGGAAAAATAAAACTTTATTAAATAAAAGAGAGAAAGATAAAGACAAAGTGGGGAGATTGTGTTGACAAAGTCTGTGGCTTTTTCCTGAGTGGTAACTTCTTGTCTTCTGTATCCAGCACACTCACGAAGTGCAAACTGATGTCATACATCCATGAGCATTTCCCAAGGACAGAAGTTTTAGGTTGCAACTGATTGTAAAACATAATCAACCAATTTTAGCAAAAAAAAAAAAAAAAAAAAAAAAAAAAAAAAGAAAGAAAGAAAGAAAAAGAAAGACAGTGGTGAGTGGTGAGGCATTGCAAGAATACAGCATTCCTATTCCAGAGAGTTGAACTATCATAAGAAGATCACGCATTTAGGTATGAGCTAAACACTTATACAGTAAAGACTTTCCTTCCCATTATATTTGCAAAATATTCACTTACATGGACATATCGAGTTAAGAATAAAGATCTCTGTTACAAAGACTTCCAGACATAACAGTTGTGACTGATCAGAAAATGAAAGCTATAGTTAGACAATGTAAAAGAATAATATGAGAATGCCCTTTATATTTAGCAAGAAACAAACAACAGCAAAAGAATCAGAAAGTAGAAAGAGACCCTGACTTGAAATTGTTTTTGGATCTTTGGTATGTGTATTCTTGAGAAGGAAATCTTGGTGGGCATTATAAACACAAACCAGACATTTCAATTTTCTGAAACTCTGAGCTCATACATAGACACAGAACTAAGAATCCTGTCCCACAGAGTCTTGACATAGGTGGCCAAACACTCAGACTGCCCAACTGCTTCAGTTTTCTTTGTATTTTGTACATTGTAGGAGGCACATATGTGATGCCATTTAACAAATGTAGTATAGTAACAGTCAGATATGTTTTCTTACTGAAAGCACTTTGAAAGAGTAGTGATTCTGGTGAGAAATGTCCCCGACAGACAGGCTCAGGGGGTTCAACACTTGATACCCAGTAGGTGGCACTATATGCAGATGTCATAGACTCTTTAAGAGGCAGAACTTTGCTGGAGGAAATGCATCATTGGGGACTGGGGATGGAATTGGAGAGTCATAGCCTCACTCCATTTCTTGTTCACTCTCTTCTCTGTGTTGCATTTGAAGATGTGCATTCTCAACTTCCTCTTCCAAACACCATGCCTTTCCATTGTGAAGGACTCATTACTCATTACCCTCTGAAACCATGTGAACCCAAACAAACTTTTTTTTTTTTGCATAAGTTGCCCAGATATTATTTTTGACCAAGAAAACCCAATTCAAAAGGTGTTTGCCTCTAATGGACATCACTACAAAACATGCCAAATTCATTATGATTATTTTTCATATTAAATCTTGGCCAGCAAGTATCCATAACTTGACTAAAGCAGAGAGTTTTCAAAAGAGTCTTCCAGGAACAAAGTAGAAAACCATTGTCACTTCTTGAGAAACAAGACTTAAACAAAGACAGCTCAGAGGGTTAAACTACTCACTGAGCAGATGTGAATAATGAAGATGAACCTTCACTCAGGCTCTATTCACCTGAAGACTATTCTTCTGTGTTCCTTCACCCCTTAGCCTGACAAAATGAAGGTAGTTTAAAGCCATGTAAGCAAGGCCACTTCAAATAGAATTGAGAATCATTCTTACTTACAAGGTCTTTACACATTTTGTGATAGAATTTGTAAAGTATGTTAGGAAATGCAGTACAATTCCAGCTGCTCTTTCTTTGTCTTCTCTTGAGATCACTTGGGGATTTCCCCCCATTCATCAAGCAGAAAATGAACCAAATCCACTGACCAAGAAGTCTTCAGTTGATCAAAAATTTATTCAGAGCCGGTGAGATTGTTTAGCTTTAAAAGGGCATCTGCCCCCAAGTCTGATGACTTGAGTTCAAGACCCAGGGTTCCCACGGAGGAAGGAGAGGACCAACTGTTGCAGGTTGTCTTCTGGTTTCCACATGTATGTATGGTACCACACACAGAGAGACACAATGTAAGCTTTAAAATTATTTGAAGAGAAAAATTTTAAAAATTGGAAGATAGTTCTCATTTATTTCTCTGTGTGTCACTTTATGCTTTGTCTAATCAATATCTGTCTACTAATATAGGCATATGTAATATTTGTATTTAATCTGTAGATAGATGTTACTATAGACTATGAGTTAATAGGTGTGATATATCCATCCATATCTGAGTTATAATACCAATTTCTAATCTATTTTCCTATCTGGTCTGTAAAGACACCCAATTAGATTAGATATCTGATATATAAGATAGATAGTCCAGTAAATATTTGATTTACATTAAGATGTGATTTGTACAAGTACATATTAACTATCAAAATATCTCAACAGATTGTTTATTTAAAAACACCATTTTTGTATGCTGCTCATTTTATGTGTTATTGCACATACCTAAAAATGTCAAGGTTACTTTTTTATTTTGATTCATTTTCTAAGTTTCAGGAGAGGGTTCTCTTGTCATGCTTAATTGAAACAGGATATTTCTGTTAAAATTACTACTCAGCAAAAAAAAAAAAAAAAAAAAAAAAACAGTGAAATCCAGTGGATTAAAAGAATGACATTCATTTTTATTACATGAACATTCTGTTTGAGTTGGAATAGGGGCTGGGCCAGCCTTGTTGTACCCATTAATTGACAGGTAAGTGGTTGATCATTGTCTGCTGACTGATACCACATTAGGGTTGTAAGCAGACACACAGAGGCTGACGCTGGCAATGGTGCATCTTCCTATGTAACCACTTGACTCCCTCTGACCACAGCAGCTGCATCCAAAGTGTTAGAGTTCTCAAGTCACCATGCAGACAGTGTATCAATGGCTCCACAGACCATTGTCTAGCATGCCTTATGTCTAGCATGTCACTAAGACAGCTGCAGAAGAGCACTGAGTTCCAAAGGTGAAAGAGAGAAAAAAAAAAAAAAACAAAAATCACTTCATACTTTTGAGAAAAAAAATATAACCACATAAACCTCCATCCTAAATACATCCATTCCCAGAGTCCATACTTCCACACAAATCACAGGTGCTTGCTGTCTTACCTGCATTATGTTACCGTCTTCCCTGATAGTCATTGGTGGTGGATCCAATTGTCATCCCCATTTTACAGATGAAGAAAGTGAAGCTTGGGAGACCAGTTGCAGGCAAGACATATTGGTGTGGCTGATCGAAAGTAAAGCTGACTGTGACACTACACACAGAACATAAGAGGTGACTTTGTTTGGGACAAACTGGAGAGAAAAAGCTGGCTTCTACTTTTTCTCCTTTCTGGTTGTTTGAGAATTGCACACCTGCATATAATGTGTTCCAATCAAACCCATTCCTCATTCTCTACCTTCTAGCTCCTCCCATATCACCCATCACTTCCCCCTAACTTCGTGCACTATTTTTTTTTTAATTTGATGAGTTCATTGGTACTGCCTGTATGAGCATGGATGGAGGGCCATCTACTGGATCTTGGATAGCCTCTCAGGAACTGCATCCATTAAGGAAACTGACTGTCCTTTTCCTAGAAGCCATCAATTGCCAGTAGCTCCTCAGATAGGGGAGGGACTTTGTGCCCACCTCTCTCCATGCTGGGATTTTTAAGGCTAGAGTTTGCACAGGTCTTGTATATGCTGTCACAACTACTGTGAGTTCTTATGTGCAGCTGTCCTGTTGTATCCAGAGGACAATGCTTCCTTGTAGCTATCCACCACCTCTGGCTCTTACATTCTATCCAAAACCCTCTTTTGTTGGGACCAGTTTTAAGATTTGTTGCTACATTATTCACGGAAAGGACATTGAATCTGCAGGCTGGAGCTGCCTGAGAGCTCATGCCCTCATTTCCCACTGGACTTTTGTCCTGACTCAAGCAATAAACCCTGAACTGAGAAAAGCAACAATGAATATTGACTCATGATCACAGAGTCTTCCCTTTCCAGATACAGAATAGGCTGATTTTTCAGGTGCAAAAGTGCAGATGTCTGTATGAGGGCACATACATTTGTGCCCTGAATCCCAAGGGTTTGAAGATTGTAAGATCAGTTTGCACAGTGCTGTGGGACAGAAGAGGACAATTGCTTCCAACTCTCAGGTCACCTGAGGGAGAATGACCTTTGTATTAATCATGGATGGCTTAAATTTCTGTTTGCTAAGCATTGACTTTTGGGACCTTGCCATGGCAGCTAATTGCAAGAAACACCAAAGGAATGTTCATCTTATGTAGGTAGTTTAATACCTTCAACACATCTTCACCACCTCCTTCATGAGGGGGCTCCTACATTGGGTCCACTTTGTCTCTGTCCTTGTCACTTTATGGTCAGTAATCAGAAAACTGCACACAACCCCAACACCGGGGGTTACCAGCCAGCTTATCCATGACAGGTGAGATTGTGAACACTAAGAGATCCTGTCTCAAGAAACAAGATCTCCAGTGCTAGAGATTGTCCTCCACATGTACCCATGTACACATACACACATGCACGCACACATGCGCACACACACACACACACACACACACACACACACACACACCACAGAGAGAAGGAGACAAACTGACACAAAGTGAGAAATAGACAAAAAGAGACAGATGCACACACTCAGAGACAGACTTACACAGAGATACACACACATAGAGACAGAGACATACACAAAGGGAGACAAACCCAAAGAGACAAAGAGACAGACATACACAGACACACAGAAATAGAGATACACAGAGAGGCAGAAAGATAGAGAGACACACACTCACACACACACCATTCTGAGTAGACGCATCAATTACTTCAAAGCTATAGAACTGGTTACTGATTATCTATGGTAGGGAATCAAATTACCAAGTACTGAGCAGAGGAGTCCCTCTGTATGAGATGATAAGGATGAGGACCAATGTGTCTTCTTTGCATTTTGTTCTGCAGACTGGACATCGGGGTACAACACTCTGATCTATTTTTTTTTTACCAGCTTTCATACCAAAATTGATGAACAACAAGATATCAGTCTCCAAGGCCTCCAGTCCAGCACCATTTGGGGGAGATTCCAGCTTTGGAAAAAGAAAACGATCTTGATGCCCAAGATTACAGGAGGATGTTCCAAAGCTCATAGAAGAACCTCATCTCTTCTGTTGGGTGAAGAGGGGCCCCAAGGCCTCCAGCTTCTGTATGATAGGGCCTCAAACAGCTAGAGCGATGTCTGGGGGGGGTTTCCAGAGAAAACTGTGGTAAATATGATCCATCCCTTGACCTGATATTGTTGCTCATATAGTGGAGCAAAATTAAAGGAAGAAAGGACTTCCATAGGCGAGCACCCAGCATAAGGCATAACTTGATGAATTTATTATGTTTTCTTTATAGAGAACATAAATTAAAATACTTTCTTCCAGAATTAAAACACAGTTCTGTGTGATCCCTGGAGGAATCATGTTTCTGGAAGACATGATTAATATAGACTGCCTTGTGAATTCCAGAATGAACAGAAGTATGATTTTTCAGAAACACCCACCAGAACAGAACCCACCCTTCATCTGACAACTGGAAAATTATTAAGTCTTAAAGCACCTCCTACTCTGCAATGATTGACAGTAACTGCTGTCACTATGTCTGGTATCTTAGTCAAGTGTTAGCTAAGACACAAAAATGGAAACATGGTGACTACATAAGAAATACTGAACTAACCAGGGCAAGAAACACTCGTTTTCATTTACTCTGGAGTCTTTGTCTTTCTTTTTTTTTTTTTAAGAAGGTTAAAGCAGCTATATGAGCTATTTTTTGTGTATATGCATGGGTGTGTGTGTGTTGTGTATGCACATATTTATGCTTATATGTGTTTGCCTGTGTGTGAGTATCTGTGTGTATGCATATGCGTGGAGGCCCAAAGTTGATACTGTCTGTCTTCTTTGACTGTCCCCCCTTTTTTTATCTTTATACTTATTTTTTATGTGTATGGATGTGTATGTGCTTTCACACATATCTCTGCATTGCTGGAGGAAGCCAGAAGAGGGATCAGGGCATCGGATGCCCTAGAACTACAGTTACAGGTGGTTGTGCCTCTATTGTGTGTGAAGCCAGTACACTTCAACACTGTTCCATCTCTTCTGGCACCTCTCCACTTTATTTAGTGTGGCAAGATCTTTGGCTGAACCCACAGATTTCCCACTGGGCTAGTCTTGCCCTGGAGGCTCATGCCTCTCTGCCTGTGAATCTCTGGGGATCCTAATCCCAGCTTTCAAATTTGTGTGGTGAATGGCCAAGATGCTTCATCTTCAATGAAGGGATGGAATGGTGGATTGTATGATACTTTGTGGTCAGCATTGGAAAGAAGAAACATACAGAGCTTCAAAAAATACTCCATGCCGAGTACTTTCTAATCTCTGTGAATTATTCATGTGTTGGTATGATCTTTGTTTAATTTCCTTGATGATGTGAAAATCAAACCTCTCCCCAGGGAAACTCTAAGGAGTTAGTTTGGAAATCCTCTGTGTTTGTTTAAGGGTCCTCAATATCTTAAATATTTATGGAAATATTAATATATAAAATCTTCCTTTGCTACCGGCATTCAGTGGCAAGGCAAGAGCCATGGTGCAGACTCTCCTGTGGCTTTCCCTAAGGCCAAAGGAACAGAGAATTTTATTTTTTTTTCTGTCTCTCTGGAATAAGAGGCACAATTGAAGAGAATTAATTGCTGACAAGTAATTACTTTCTTTACTCCAGGAATTGTCTCCTGATTAGGTTTGCAAGCAACATCGCAGTGAGGCCAGGGACCTCCAATCTCACTCCCCTCCCCCATACTTTCCTAACATTGCTGATGTGTGAGAGTGCTCTGCTCCCTAGTAACTGTTTCCTATAGGAGACACATGACATATATATCCCCTCACCACTAGATTTCTCATAAAATAGGGGACAGGTTGGTGAAATTTGAATCACAGTTAATGCACACAATTGAGTATCAAGCAAGAATGTCTCACATGCTGTATGGGAAATATTTATTCTTTTTAAATTCTGGTTGCTTTTCCAGAGGACCTGGGCTCAATTCCCAGTACCTTGTAGTGTGGTTCACAACCACTTGTAACTGCCCTTCCAGGGGATCGGATGACTCTGGTAGCACCCAAATGCCCTCAGGTGCATATGTCCTACCCCACAATTAAAAAATAATTAAAATAGATCTAAAAAAGTTTTAACCCCCCTAATATGAATGATATACATCAATACATGTATAAAAGTGTCATGGTGGCTAGTTATGTGTTATTAATATGTGCTAACAAAAGCCTTTAAAAGATATTAAATCCAGCAACTGTACCTTCCTTGGTTGGAAGAATAAATGTATTGCCCTTGTGTGGTGCTGATAGGACCAGTTCAGTGGTGGAAGGCACTGGAAGAGCATTTGGTACTGAACAAATGAGTAACTCTGTCCATGGCTGCTTAGTAGGTAATTACCACACATAGAGGGATGTGGGGCAGAGAAGTAAAGAGCCCTAACTCACCACACAACCTCCATCTTTCCTATGTTTTCCCAGGCTACTCTGCCTCACCCTATCCACGTGCTAAAAGAGATGACAGATAGATAGCAGCTATATTTATGGATGATCTACAAAGAGGCTTGAGTTTGAAGAATAGTATTCTCTTGTTTCCATCTCCAAGGCTAGTCCTATTTGTGGGCTAGAGGCAAGGGCTGTCTCTAAATTTATTCATAGCAAAGGAAAACTTTACAGAAAGTCTAAACTTCTGCTTCCAGAGGCCAACTTCTTTCTACTTTCATTTGTGGCTAAATTTTGTCATAAGCTACATAGATGTTATATTTCCATTCCCAGATTCTCTTCAAATAAGGGAATAACTGGGGAAGCTTTTTACCTCAAACAAGTTTAAGGAATTTACTCAGATGGGCTGATTAGCATGTGTCTTCTCTGACACAGTGGGTTGGAGGATGGAGAAGGTTCTAGTCCAAAGGAGGTTCAGCTGGGAGCTGACTCCTCCCTCTGGGGACTCCATCAAATAGAACTCAGTTGCCTTCCTCAGCTTCATTTTCTCCATGGTGGCAGCCAATGTGTCCAGACTGAACCTTCAGGAAGATGACTGGACCCACTGGTCTCTATGCATGGGGTCATGACTATACCTGCCTGCAAAGCCAATTGGTGCTGCCAATCAGCTGTGGGCTTATAAAGAATACAACCCTCCTGCTATGTGGGTTGCTTGCTCTAAATTCTTCCATCCTCCAAAGTGAACCACACAGCAAATTCTGTCTACCCATCTCCCTAAGAGCAGATTCTGTCTACCCATCTTCCTAGGTGACTCTCAGCTACTCACACCTATTTTTAAAATCCATATGAACAGGCTGAAGGCAAAAGAAACACATTTCTGATGTATTTCTCCAGTTGCTACAGAGAAATGATTTATTTTCATCTGACAGGTGATGTCATCAGTCACGAAACATCTTTTATTCTTGTCAATTTATGTAACATTCCTGTCTGCCATCATAACCAGAGAGATGGAAACACTGACGTCACCAATGAATGTTTGTCTAATAATTGATGTTGAAGAGATACATGTAGGTGATGCAGGCAATTTAATGATCCTCAAGTAAAATCCTCAAGTAAAATCAGTCCCTGTAGCTAGGCAACGGGTGTGTGGATATGTGAAAATTTGAGTATGTAATTGGCCAGGTCAGATACCTCCACAAAAATCTGGTATTGTCAACAGATGGTATGGTGGAGGACACACCCAAGTAGCCAAACAATATGAAGGTTTATTTACTTTGACCCCTGTTCTTCACTTTCTGTAAAGCTGTTGTTACATCTTTAGAAAGGGCCCCTGACTCCTAATACCCTCTCTACTCAAATGTGGATCATGTGTCACCAACAATGCATAGAATTCATTAATCACTTCATTGAGGGTCTCTCTGTGTGTGATGCTGTTATTCACATTGGCCCTGCTCCCAAGAAAGCAGATGAACACCAGACATTTACAAATGAGCATGGTGCGTTGAAAATGATTGGGATGCAGGGCAGGAGGCAGGCATGGAAGCTGCAGAGGAGCTTCTCTAGTCATATAGAACTCTCAGAGTCCATTCTGACCAACTAAACATGGTACAATTCAGTACAATTCACAACACAATCCTTATGAGGAATTCAGTCATTATCTGAATTGCAGTTTCTTTAAGGAGTCATTTGTAACTAGAAAAATGTAAAGAAAATAAAATCCTGTAGATAAGTATCAAAACTTTTCATGGTATAATCCACCCTCTGAATGGTAAAGCATATTTTGAACATGATTTTAATCTGAAAACATATTCTTCTAAGTAATTTTATTATATGTATTTGTATGTATGTGCATATGCACATGTGTCATGGTATGCATGGGGATGTCAGAGGACAGTTTTAGGAATTTGTTTTTCATCTTCCATCTTGTTGAGTCCAGCAGGGATGGAATTTAATTCCTCAGGGCAAACTCTGAGCCCACTTAAAAGACCTGGAGACACATTATTGACTTCGTTCTCTCTTAATACGTGCAACCAATCTGTGAAATTGAGAATGTACTAGACTATATACATACACTCTCTCATATTCAGGTAATGGAATGAATCCTCATTTTGAATTTGAATATAAGGCCATAATATATAAGGACTTGTGTCACTGAACTGTAATTATGCCATCTCATGAAAGCATTCCTAAACAAACAAACAAACAAACACTTTAGTTGCTAAAACTGTTTTGGGCAAAATTGTCTCAGGCCATCAACAGCAGCTTCAGGTAGAGGCACTGTTATTTAGGACAGAATGAAAGACAGGGGATGGAATAGAACATGGCTCCTTCTTTGATTCTTGCATTGACCAAGACAAGCCACATGGCTATCCTATTTTGCATGTGGGCTTTGAAGTGGATGCCATCATGTCAAGCCAGGCATGACTTTCCCTGAGGACCACCACACTGCAATAGAAACCCTAAAGAGTATGCTTCCTGGACTTGACTCTGAACCTTTTGCCTCACAGGATTTGGAAGAAGCATTTGCCACAGATAAATACATTACAGCTCCTCTGATAATATTAGATGTGTTAAGTTTGTTTATGCTGTGGAACATTTCTTTTAATGACACAAACATGAGTTGCATTCTTTTATGTTGCATTTGTTTAACTCTGTGAAGCTGAGTTGCTTTGCTTGTCTAAAACACCCGATTGGTCTAATGAAGAGCTGAACTGCCAGTAGTGAGGCAGGAGAAAGGACAGGCAGGGCAAGCAGGCAGAGAGAACAAAGGAATGAGAAAAGTAGGAGAGGAGGATGCTAGAGACCAGCCACCCAGGGACACAGCCAGTCGTGGAATAAGAGTGAAAAAAAGTCATAGAAGTTTAAGGGAAAAGTTCAGAGGCAAAAGGTAGGCAGATAATTTAAGAAAACCTGGCTGGAAATAAGCCAAACTAAGGCTGAGCATTTATGAGATAGAAATAAATTTCTGTGTGTATTTATTTCAGAGCTGGGTGGTAGGCTCCCTAAAAGAGTCAAAGAGGGAAAAAAAGCATAGATGGAAGGAGACGAGACTCTGACTCTTGCTCCTGGTGACCCCAGATCTTGACATTCTATGCAGCTTCAATCAGCACACAAATGTCACTGTCCATGTATCTAACAAAGGCATCAAACTCACTGCTGGGCAGTAGTCCCTAAAGGCTGTAGCTGTGAAGAAAGGGTTTCCATGGAACTTGGATTAGAGAGAGAAGCTGATCTTCCCGAAGAGTAAAGACTGAGAAGAACAAACTTATTATAAGCACATGCCACGGGCTAGACAAAGAAAGAAGGCAATGACCATGCCTGCTCAGCATGGGCACCCCCACACCTTGAAGTTCATGCAGCTGTGACCTCAAGATCCCTTCAGGTCAACAGCTACCACTGAATAATCTCCAGGAAGCCATAGCTGTAGCTGATGAAACAGACCTGACATTCTGCACTCAAATTTCAGAGGAAACAATGCCATGTGGAGTTAACTCCATTGTGGTGGGGAAAAGAATGGCTCCATTGTGGTGGGGGTCAGGGCGAGGGAAAGAGTGGCTCCATTGTGCTGGGGTGGTGGGATGGAGAGAAGGTGCCTCACACTCTGAATTGTAGAAGTGATGCTGGCCCATCCAACAGACTTCTTATTTTCACACAGCTTGTAAACTAAATGCAGCCCAAGGTTAAATCCTTTTGACTTTCAGCCCTACCCTTGCCAACTCTACATTGTAATGAGTCTTTTTTCCATTTTAATCTTATATTTATAGTGATTTTTAAGCGCATGGGTCAGTGTTACACTGTAAATCTTACCAAGAAGTATTGGGCTTAAAATGCACAGGTTTATACTATAACCATCAATAAAATCTTATAAATGTTGGAGTCTAATTCTTAAAAAATGGTCTATTCATTTGGTGTTGCTGGTATCTTTTGGAGGGCAGAGACCAGCTGTGTATTATTTAGATTACTACTTCATCTATGCACCTTAACACTGGTTACTCATGTCTGAAATGCACAATGCCTGTTTGTGCATGTGGTTCACATGCACACACACCTATTGCTGTGTATGTAGTACATGGAGGTTGATGCCTTGTATCTTCCCCTGCCTTTCTTCCTATTATATTTTGAACTTGATGCTCACTGCTTAGCTAGGGTGGCTAGCAAGCTCTTGAGGTCTGCTTATCTCTGAGTTCCCCAGGTTGGGATTAACAGATGGGCATTGTGGTCCCTCGGATTTTGTATGGTCACTGGAGCTCAGACTCAGCTCCTTGTGCTTGTGTGATAAGCACTTTGCCCACTAAGCTATCCCCCAGCCTTGCACTGTTATTTTTAAGTTACTGGAAAGTGTTTCTAATGCTATTCTTCTTTCATGGGAAAAAGCAAAAGTCACAAGGAAACCCTGAGATTATGAAATCAATGGAATCCCAATAAAACTGAATTCTGCAATGAAGTCGGGAAGTTGTTGAGCACAGACGCTCTTGTTGGTGCACCTCCCCTTGAGTTGCCAGAGAACATTAGTATCTTTCCATTTTGTGTAAATCTGTGATCATGACTTGTAGGTAAAGTGTGACACCTCTGTGAATCTTCTCACCCCTTTTGGTTTCTGCGTGGTCTCCTCACAGGTCATCCAGCTGCTTTAAGCAAACCAAGGGGATTTCTACCTTAATAACCTTTGCTTCATTCCCACATCAGTCCAATTACTGATTAGGGAAAGACACTCACACACACTGCTTGTCCTGCACATCGGATATATGGTTTTCTGGGCAGACTGGCATTTTAACACCACTCCTCTGTGTCAGCATGTGGACACATGTCTAAGAAGCCTATCCACTTTCATTTCTATAAAGTTTTCAAATCTTATTAAGTCCTTATACACATCTTGAAGAAAGAGAAAATGAACCAAAATTGTTCCTGCTGAGAGCCTCCATGTCACTCAAAGCATGCCATGCCTCACTCTATCTATCACTGTGGTGCAAGAAGCATGCAAGGCTTTGGCAGATAATGACTGCTTTCTTTGGGGTGGATTTATAGACTGCGTAGAATTTGTCAAAATTTACAAGTAGATGCTGAGTGAATCTGCAAAAAAAATGAGTAAAAACTAGTTTGTATTTTGACAAGTCACAAAAATTTCTGTTGTTTCATGATTCCTGCGGATGTAAAATCTTCCTAAAAAACAAAGATAACTTGAAACCTTAAGAAAATTAGCACAAGAGAAGAGGAATGTGGTTTGTTGTAGTAATTTTTAAAAAAGATTCATTTTAATTATTTTTTAATTGTGTGTGTGCGTGTGTGTGTGTGTGTGTGTGGTGTTCTGGGAACCAAGTACAACATGGGAACTGAAATTTAGATTACAAGAATGCACCTAAGGCTGCTTGCAGAATCTTGGGGCCACAGTCCACTGATCCTGTGGGAAGATGTGAGGAGACAGGGGAATGCCTGGAAGGTCAGAGGGCAGATCTGTAGGGGTAAACAAGAGATGCTATCTCAAATATAGGTGGAAGATAAGGGCTGGTACACACCTGCTCTCTCTCTCTCTCTCTCTCTGGCACACACACACACACACACACACACACACACACACAGAGAGAGAGAGAGAGAGAGAGAGAGAGAGAGAGAGAGAGAGAGAGAGAGAGAGAGAAGTCTAAAAAGTAGAAACAAGAATGCTCATATCTGTCTTTGGAGACTTGTGGATCTTCTCCTAAATTCCCATGCCAATCACTGTAACACAGGATTTTCCATGAGATGGATGGGTGTTTTGAGATACAGGAGGTTTGGTGTTAAAAGCAGGACAATCCTGGGGAAATTGGAATGGCTGGCCACCCTAGAAACTACAAGAAGATAAATGAGAGCACAATTTGACTAAGAAATTTGTCTTCGTTACATCAAGTCAATGACAATTCCACCAGGTGTGTGTAGTGGAGAAGTAGGCTCCCTCCCTATCACTGGTGCCATGGACTCTTATTCTCTTTCCTTCTGTCTTTCTCTGAATCAAGCATCTGCACAAATATGACTACTGTTCAGCCATAAGCATCCAAGTGCAGAATCCCTCTTCATAATCCACTGGATACTGGGAATTGAGAAAAATTTCTGTTCCAGATTCTCGGATGGCATTGTACCTTCTAGATGGTGTTTCTCCCAGCCCCTATGAGAAGCAAAGCCCCATGGGCATGGTATGATGAATCGTACTCACCCAGGTTGAGCAGATCCAATAAATCATAAGGAACTTTTACCAAAGGTGGCTACGCTGTGAATCAAATGGGAGCTGGCGGCCTGACATTTCACAGATCGCAAATTAAGAATAATAGGCTCCCCTGTGTTAATCTACATGATAGGTGGTATGAAATAGAGGACCTAGGATGAATTTCTATAAATGATCTAATTCTGTAATTTAATGTAATTTACAGAGTCACTTCTGTGTTTCAGGCATTGTGATGGATCATGAGGTTTTTGAGGTAAATTAAGCAATGAGTCTAACTCCCTTGATAAAAAGACTTATAGACACATAGGTACATAAATATGTGATAGGTAGGTAGAGACAAATATTAGATAGCTAGGTGATATGGATAGGGAGATACATAGAATATAGATGATGATAGATACTTTATAGAATATAGATAGATGAGTTAGGTGAAGATAATAGATTGTTGACAAACATAGATGGATGGATGGATGATAGATAAAAAACACCCATCAGCCAATGAATGACAAGATCCACTGAAGTATATCTGAATATCAAAGTATTATTCAAATCAAATTAAATGAGAGACTAATACATAGGAGATAAACTCAAATGAATGTGAATGGTAACTACAATAAGAAAAATGATCCATGGCAGGCTATAGGGCAAAGCTAGTCACCTTCTAGGCTGCCAGACTGTTGATGTGTTTGTTGCTATTTGGGGACAGAAAAAAAAAGCTGAAGGCTGATTTCTCTCCCATGGTGCCTAGGTGTCATGATTTCCTTTTCTTTTACTAATGGAATAATTTGTTTTTATTTTTTCAAGTAGCAGGTACACATCAAATTAAGTATGGCTTCCCCTGCTTCGGAATGGTTTTTATATACTTCAAATCGTGATTCATTTGTGGTACAAAAAAATTATTGCAAAGGCTGTTGGAACAATAAAGATATATCTAAAATGATGTATAATTTACATCTCTGTTAGTCCTAACATAGAAAAGAACTCTAACATGATGCACTGACCGATTTCATACACACACACCACAAACACACACTCACATCTTGAAAAGATATTTCACCAAAAAGGAAACAAAGAGCGAGTACACAATAGGCACATAGTATTTACCCAGATCTTTAATGTTTTTAAGTTCATATATTTGAGCTATGTAGAATTTTTTCTGAGACAGGGTATCACTATGTACCCAGGCTCTCCTGGAAATCAGAACTTAATCTGCCTCTGCCTCCCCAGTGATAGGATATCTGACATACATGACCATGACTGACCCCTTTTGGTATTTCAAATTCATGAATTTGTGTCAAACAAAGATTGTAATCATGAAATTCTAGTAATTTACTACAGACAATTCATAAAACATTGAATGACAGAGTTGTATGCTGCAGCCATAAGTGAAAGTTACAAAACATTTTTTGAGCAATATTTTTCCTCAAAATGCATGTGTTAAAAAAGTAGAAGACCTTATTATGTCAAAAGTTTCCATTGTGATTTTTCTGAGTAGTTGGCGATTTGATAATTTTTATTATCTCCTTAGAGACTATCTGTGTTTTTCAAATTTTCTAGGATATAATTGTTCTTGTTAAGTTTCTGTTGCTGTAATAAACACCATTACCAAGAGCAACTTGGGGAGAAAGGGTTTATTTGGCTCACACATCCTGATCACAGTTCATCACTGAGGGGAGTTAGCACAGAAACCTGAGGGATAGGAACTGAAGCAGAGACCATGGAGGAATGCTCCCCCTAGCCATCAGCATCAATTACTCAATCTGCTTTCTTACACAACTCAGAATCACCAGCTCAGGAGTGGTACTGTCCACAGTGGGCTGGACACTCCCACGTCAATCAGTAATCAAGAAAATGCACTACAGACTTGCCCATAGACCAACCTGATGGAGACAGTTCCTCAGCTGAAGTTCCCTTTTCCCAGGCGTGTCAAGTTGATAATGATGCTAACTCTGACAATGTATCAATTTTATAGCAATGTGAGTAGAAGTAGATCTAAACACCACATCCATCTAGGGCCAAAGAACAAAACAATGTATCAATTTTGTATCAATATGAATGAAAGTAAATCTAAGTACCATATTCATCCAAGTCCAAAGAACAAAACTATATATTGTTCCTAATGAGGACAACACATATCTTCTAAGATGCCTTCTGGGGAGAACCTCCCAGATTTTAAGCACCAGGGATAGAACTACAGCTGACCAGCAGACACCCCTGGGTGAAAATGCTTTGTGCTGGCTATGATGTCCTGAACAGTGCTGCCTTCTATTTTTTCTCAAGTTAATTTAAATTTATCCAAATAGGGCCAGAAAATATTAGCCAGAGGCTTTGGTAATGGATTTTGTAGCTCAAGCCACGTAGACACCCTACTTTCAGTATACTTTTCTTTTGTTACTGAGATACCCTCATAGAATTATGTGTATTTGAGAATGAAGACTAGCGATCACAAACAAAAACAAAAACAACCAAAACCAACAAAAACCAAACCAAACCAAACCAAACAAAAACTGTATGTGTGTGGGTCAACAAGTTCAAGATAACATGATTGGCGGTGCTCAAGATTGTCCACAGGTGGATATAAGTCTTGTCAGGTGTGTAAAACCACTGATTTGTTTCCAGTATTCTCGATACAATTCTTTAAAAGTGGAATTTCCCAGCTGTTTGTGTGGCCACATCAAATCACACGTTCTTACCCAGCTTGTTGTGTGTGCACTGGGTGTAACTCTGATGACTAACTCCTTGTGGATCAGCTGCCCTTCCTGAGGGTATCCCACCCTTTTCCACCCTCCTGCCTGGACCAAATGCTGACCATTTGGAGCCACTGGGAAGAGGGGCCATGTGAAGACTGATGCATTGGCGAACTAGTGAAAGTCTTCATCCTTAGACAAAGCCATTGTGCGTGATGTCTTGGAGCCTGTCTCTATATGTAAGAGATGAGTGAACTTCCCTTATAAAAAACACCCAGTGCCCCAGCTATGATCTCTCTTTCTAATTAAGGAGACATTTGTTGCTCAAATAGGATTTAGCAAATTGCTTTCTGTGTATGCCACATATCTGGTTTTGACTCTCTGCCTCCCATCAGGTTGCTGTGCCTGTACAATCCCTGTGAGTGAACTTGGATATTAGTGTCACTCAGTGTTAACTGTCCTTTACCTGTTCTAACAGTATCCAGATCTGCTGTTCGTGCGCACTAATTTACTCCCCACATGATTGGTGTCTATTTGCAAGCATGTTCCTGACCTGTCCCACTCACATTCTACTTGCACAGAGTGATAGACATTCTCACTCTTAGGGGCGCTAATTGAAGAGATTTCCCCCAGGTAAGAACCCAGGTGTTCTTGCTGGATCTCTTGGAGTGACACACTGTTTTCCAACTGATAATCTAATAGGGAGGGTTGAGGTTATTACCAGGTATGTGGGTTCCATCACATGGACTCTAAAATGAAAATAACCCATCAGATGTTAGTAAGATAGAGAAACTGAGATTCCAAGAGATAGAAAAACTGATTCCTAGGCTGAAGCTGGTGTTGTCCTGAACCTTCAGGCATAAGAGTCATCAAGACTCCTGTCCTCTTCTGACTTCTTTTCCTGTCTATCTCCTCTTCCTCACCTCTCTCTCCTCTGCTTTATTCTTCTCCTCCCTCTCTCCTTTCATCCCTTTTCATCCTAGTCCCCTTCCCTCCTCTCTTCCCTCCTATCCTTTTTGTAGGCAGAGTTTTCCTGTTCCAACAGCTGTTCCCAAATAACCACAGAGGCTTAATATTAATTATAACTGTTCAGCCGATAGCTCAAGCTTGTTATTAGCTATCTCTTACATTTTAAATGAACTCATTTCTATTAATTGATGTTCTGCCACATGGTGTTATGTCTCTTTCATCTTGCACCTACCTCCTGTTTCTTCTCTGTGTCTTGCTGGCCACTCCTCTCACTCTGCCCTTCTTCCCAGCATTCATTCTGCCATGCAAATCCTACCTACCTCTCAGCCAATCACCTTTATTAACAAGAACAATGCATTTCACAGGATACAGAAGGATTATTCCACAGAAGCTCTCTCCTACTTTTCCCTCTCTCCTTCCCTTTCACTCCCATTGTGCCCTTGTCGCCCTCCTATTCCCTCCTTTTAAATTAAAACAAGGATGAAGTGAATCTTCCCCTGCTCCATTTATCTGCAGAGAGCCCTGATTTAAGGATAAAACCAGAAACAACAGTAGGAATATCCCATTGTGTTGGTCCCTCACTCCTAGAACTAAAACAAAACCTATCTGTTTGCTGTCTGTGAACAGGATGGGTCACAGCTCTGCACCAGGTGTCTCTGAAGCCCTGGGGAGAAAGCAGAAGAGGAGAGTATTGTCTGGGGCTCTAAAAGGTCTCTGGACTCTCCTGTCATGGCCTCAGTGGCCTCAGCTTTGCTTAGTGACTCAAAAGCTGAAAGGGAAGGGCTATGTCCAACACAGCCAGATTTTCAGAGCGTAGATTAACAAAATCCCCCATGCTCAAATACCACATTGTAGCTCGTTTTTAAAAGTGAGAAATGGTTATAATAAAACTGAAAGATGGAGTTAACATCTCAGGAAAGCAGACTGCAAATAAATGGACAGCTTCCTAACAAGCCTCAGAAACCGGAGGCCAAAAGGTGGGTGCAGTTTCTCATTAAGAGATATTTCGTTTTATGGCGCAGTGGTCCAGACAGGTGCCAGGGAGAAATGTATGAGGGATGAAAGGCGCTTTCCAAGGGACCTTTCAGAACCTTCAGAGAGGATGGGGACTGTGTGCTGGCATGGATTTCATGATCAGGACTTGGGACCCACAGGGTGGTACGGGGCTGTGGCTCTCATTGGCAGGACTTCTTGTTGCTAATTATGGACTGCAGGCTGAATCTCCATGTGTTTCAGAGCAGACACAATCCCACATTACACCACACTTCCATCACAAAGGAATGTAAAAAAGGCATCAGAATTCCTCTGGCTTATTTTCCTGTCTGATGAATTTCTGTTCAAAACCAAAAAACAAACAAAAAACATGTCATAAGCCCTAACTGCATACAGCTCTGAGAACTAGTGATTACATATTGGACGGGGGTGGGGGGTGGGGGTGGGAGCAATTAAAATGGAGGAAATGGACAAATATATAGGGAGAGTTTTTATTTTTTTCATTCCATGAGATTATTCTTTCACTGTGAATATAGAGTAAAACTTAATTTAAAAGTCAGATAAAGGACAGTGTGAGACTAGTGATCCGTGTTTTTTTTCTAGGTGTGCATCTATGTGTGTTGGGGGTTCCCTCCCTCCTTCCTTGCCTTCCCCCAAGAGCTGTCCTGCATCATGAAGAAGCACAGCAGGGGCTTATGCTAATTCTGGTTGTTTACAAATATACCTGGGAGTATCATATCAGGCACACTACTGCCCTTCAACATTGGTGCAGGAGGGAGCATCCCACAAACTCCACTAAATTCTGTGCTACACTCTCGGCCTAGTCCTGGGACCTCTTAGCCTTGAATGCAGAAAGATAATATGAGAGGAGAGTTGGGAGACTCAGCACAGCCCTGGCAGCTTGCTCTATCTGAAGGATGCTTTCCCTATTGAAGATAGGCTCAGTTTCCACCACAGTGAAGGCTATTGGTAAAGAGGATCCTAGAATCCTTGCCACTAGCCCTGGTAGCTAGTGGTAGATGTGGTGAGCTCATTGGTTGTAGCCTGGCAGGGGTGAGGTCTCTTCATCCTAGAATCATGACAATTGTGACCAGTGCTTCCATAAATATATGCATGTTTGTGACTCAAATATACTGTCTTCAGTATATCCCTGGTGCAGTATCAGAAATGGATCATATATTTTACCTATTTTTAGTATAGTTATAAATCTCTAAATTTGAAAATATTTGGTGAGCTTCTTGTCCTGCAATGCAATACTTCTACCTGATGATTTATAATGTGTCAACAATGAGAAAGGAATGAGCAGTTTTCTTTTGTGTTTGTAGTAATTTCAGGAATTATTTTATTTAGGCATTATAGTATGCATCTTGTCTATACCTTAGCTTTTTAATACTTAGTTGTTCATGGTCTATCTTGGTATATCACTTTTAAATCACTTTTATGTATATGTGCCTGAATCTGTGCAGTGACAGAGGCCGTGTGTGTGTGTGTGTGTGTGTGTGTGTGTGTGTGTGTGTGAGAGAGAGAGAGAGAGAGAGAGAGAGAGAGAGAGAGAGAGAGAGAGAGAGAGATCCCCTGGAACTGGAGCTACAGATGGTTGTGAGTCACCATGTGGATACTGTAAATCTAACCTAGGTCCAGTCCTCTAGAAGAGTAACTAATTCTCTTAACTGCAAATCCATCTCTCCAGCCTTTACTTGTAACTCACCTCTGCTTGAAAGAGTGCTATGTTTTCCTTTTAAATTACTCCTTGAAACTTGAGAGGAAAAGGAAAAGCAGTCTATAAACCAGGTAGTAATTCATCTGGATAGACTTTATTCAATGCCATTGCCTGTGTGTCAGTCCTTTTCAGGGAAGGATGGGTATATTCTTTATCTATTTGCTTAGTGATGGTGGAAGTAAACCTTGGATTTATCTCCTAAAATCCAGTGAAGAGCTGCTGACTAGCTGACCATTCAAGACTTCTAATATCCTCCTACCCCTATGGGAGAGAGGATGTGTCCTACAGATCCAGGAGTTTCTTAAACAGAACTTTAGTGGCCTCAAGCTGTTAATGCATACATTTACCCACAGACACTAGTCTTTTCCTCATCAGAAGATCCAGAGAGAAAGAGTCATTCCATTTCAGTCTCTTGTTCATATCTGCATTAGTTACACTTCCTCTTGCTGTGACACAATGCCTAGCAAAAGCAATTTAAGGGATGGGATAAAGAATTTATTCAGCTCACATTTTGAGAGGGGTACAGTTCAATATGATGGGGAAGGTTTAACAGGAAGAATGTGAGAAAGCAGGTCACGTGGCATCCACAATCAGGAAGCAGAGAGAGATGGATGCTGGTGCTCAGGTCACTTTCTCCTTTTTATTCAATCTAGGACCCCAGGACATGGGATGGTGCCACCCCTGTTTAGGCTAAGCCTACCCATATCATATCAGTAAAGCTGATCTAAAATGACCATACAAACACATCCAGAGGTTTGTCTCCAAGGTGAATCTATTTTCTGCCAAGTTAATAATCAGTATTAACCATAACACTATGTGATGGCAGACTCTGCCATTGGAAAGATGTGTTTGAGTGAAGAAAACAAAGAAAGGCGAAAAGATGATGTTCCCTTTACCATGGAGTATTGCAAAGGGTTCAGGGATAATAGAAGATGGCACAATAAAAGTTCACACCAATGGGAGATGAACTAGCCTGCTTAAGAAACATCTCTGCACCACAACTTATCACAGCAATATTTAAATTACAGGGGAAACCATGTCCCTTGAAATTTAACTTTCCCCTATTCATTGTCCCTGTTGGTAAAAATATAGTGGATATATTTTTAAAGAATGGTTATATTTTATGTGTATGGGTGGTTTATCTGCATGTATGTATGTACACCACATGCATACAGTGACCAATGAATTCAAAAGAGGTTATTGGATTCCCTAAAACTGAAATTAAAGATGGTTGTGAGCTTCCATGTAGATGGTGGGAATCAAACCAGGATCCTCTGCAAGAGCAGCCAATCAGTGCTTATAACCACAGATCCATCTCCCCAGTCCCAATCCAGTGGATTTAAAATTATACCTCAGGACATTAGCCTCCCTAGTCTAGAACACAATTCCTGGCTTCAAATGAAGTCATTGGCCATGGTCTGATCCAAATTCTGTTTCTTGGACAAAGAATAGATGAGGCATCTCAAGGAGGAGGGGGCACCGAATAGAGCATCACAGAGAGATTTTTGCAAGGGAGGTGAGGTATTGGGGAGGTAAAGAGCCTTTGCACCTACTGCATTTGACAACTGTGTTCAAGGTCATTGGGAATGACAGAGGCAAGCAATGATAAGAAGGATTGGGGACAAGACCCTGTTAAATGTAGAAGATTCTCCCCAGGGAGGGGGGCGGTGAAGATTGTAGCATAAAAGGATCTGCTCCTGTACCCTTAAAGTTAATGACTGATGGAAGAAAAACTAAAAGGACTTTTTTTCTTAAATAAATAAAAAAAACAAAACAAAAAAAAAAAAACCAGCAAAAATTTTAAAAACACCACTCAAACTTCTTGCAGAATGAAGTGGACCTTATCCTTATATTTCCCCAAGTGACTAAGCAGCAAGAAATTAGTTAAAACAAAATAGAGAACACACACACACACACACACACACACACACACACACACACACACACCATGAATGCACACAAATCGGCGCTTAGCATAGACCCTACTGGAATGAAGCTAAAAAGCTGAACCGAAGGCCTTAGAAGAAAACCTCAACCAATAGCAAAACACACTGAAACCCAGGACAGACATATCAATACAGAAAAGATAGAAACCATGCCAAATCTGTTTCATAATGTCAAAGCTGTGACAATGAAGTCCAAGGGCACAGATTCCAGGATGGTTCGGAGAAAGCAGAATGGTTGAAGATTGTGTCAGCTGCATCCTAAAACACATGGAATTACTGTCATTATTCAAAAGCCATCTGATGTCCATGGTGAACTGAGAAATTATCCACTTCTCAGAAGAAAGTGTGAAGAAAACACCTAAGATTCATTAGCACTTCCATTAGAATTTGATACACAATAAATACTCTATTTCAAGTCAGCAATATACACATAAGAGTGTGGGGGGGAGAGAAAGAGGAGAGAAAGAGAATCAATAAATGCTTAAAGAGCTACATTGTAAACTATTTAAAACTAAGTTTTTTTTTAAAGTGCCAAATGTTGGGCTGGAGGGATGAAGAGATTGCTCAGTTGTTAAGAGTACCAGCTGTTCTTGCAGAGAACCTGGGTTTGATTTCCAGGACCCATGCTATAGCTCATCACAACTGTCTTGTAACTCCAGTTCAAGGAGATTCCAAGCCCTCTTCTGATCTCTGTGAGTACTAAACGTATATGTTGCTCATGCATCCATGCTTGCAAAACACTTAGACACTTTAAATAAAAGTAGACACGATGTTAAAAGTAGCAAATATGTACTTTGTGCTGTACTCTGATATCAAGTGACAAAACTAAAGAGTAACACACACACACACACACACACCTACCTTAAGGTAAAGCAACTTTGTAAATACAAATTGTGGTTCTAAGGAACAAGAATCACTACTTGCCTTGACCTATGCCAGGAACTCTGAAACTTTGGAGAGGAAAACACAGGGGTTAAATTTTCTTTAGTGCATGTACAGTAGATTATTTTGTTTCATGATTTTTCTACTTTCAAAACTCTATATTTTTTTAGTCAAATTGTGCCTCCTTGTGGGGTAACTGAGGTGAGAACAAAACATCTATGGGCTAGAAAAAGAAACCATTAGAAGCAAACAAAAATATGAAAATTACTGGAGTATTGCACAACCTTATTTAGTGAATATAAAAATAAAGAATAGCTCTTTCCCTGACTCTTTTATCTTAAAAGAAAATTAATAAACCACAAAGAACTACCTGCTAATTTGACTACATAATATTTTTAAATATGTTTATTGAACATATTTTATAAATAAACCAAAAGGCAAATGAAAACTGAGGGAAGGCTTAAAATACAGATGGCAAAGCATCAGTCTCTTATATAAAGAGCATTTATAAACCTACAAGTGCAAACATAAACACTATATAAGGTGGATTAAGGTCTTGAACAGGCAAGAATAAATGAAAACATGCAACATAGGAAATATATATCTGAGGAAAGATTCAGCTCTATTGTTGATAGGAAGAATTTTGGCTATGAAAGGAAGAGAATGAGGAAAGGATAAAAAATTATGAACCATAATACCTGGATGGATATTATAAAAGTATATTATATAATATCACAAAGAAACCGCTTGCTTTGTGTAACTAAAGAACAGTAACAGAAAGATGTGTTCTTCAAACAGTTAAAGATTTTAATACTTTGTCAACTTTGTTGGCACACAATATTAAAATGGACATTTACATAATGTCAGTGTTTGGATGAAGCAGTGTTGTGTGGTACTGTTCCTGGGGAGACAAAAACAAATGTATTACTCAGCCCACATAGGGACCTGACAACAGACCACAAAAGTCCAGCTTGGTGAACCAATGAGTTTTCCTGGGGTTATTTACAGGAGTGTGGGTGGTTACTTAAAGGAGCAGAAATGACAGAAAGACAGCTGCATTGACACAGTCCACTCCAACATGGGTGACAGCTCCCAGAAGCTAGAAACCTGGAGCTCACTGCTGCTCAACAGGTTGAAGAGTGTCCTTTCCTAGTGCTTCAGTTAGTCTCTGACTTTCCCAAACATCTCATTTAGTGTGAGTGTGTCTCAGCCTCCACACTGCTTGTCTGGGATGGGGAACTAGTGAATCTTGTCAGTTTCAGGAACTTCCTGAAGCCTTTGAGTTGTTCACTTTGTGAGATTAAGGAGCCTCCTTGCAGGACAGACTGTTGCACCTCCCATTAGAACATCTTGTATCTTATTATACTCCCCTCCACGAAGTGACAAATGCAGACAGCCCTGTTCAACAATTCCTAAAATTATACTCTACCTTTTCTGAGTAATTAACAGTTTTACTATCTAGATTATAAGCCCCACAAGGCTTTTATTTCCATCTTCAACTCTAGACCATTGCTGAGCACACAGATGCCTAATAGGTATCTGCAGAACTGATGCTTGAGTGACTCAAATGGGGCGGTTGGTGGTGGTGGTGATAGAATTACCTTTACCTAAAAAATCAAATCGCGGCAAAGTCTTGCCTGAGAGTCTGGAAGCAAATTAAAGTGTCAAGTCTGATTATAAAATGGACTGCAGAATCTGGGGAATTCCCAGTGCTGTAGCCTTTTCTTTTTCAGAAGAACTTTTTCCTACCCAGAGAGCATAAACCCACGCTGAGGACTTATGGTTTTACATTGCCACAGGGGTAAAAAGGGACGTGAGATGGAGCTGAGGGCCCATCAGCAATCCTATCAAAATAAATAGGAATGGAACAGACCAGCCCATCTGTCCCTGTGATCAGCGATCATCTCTCCTGCTATTTTAGCTGTTAATTTCCCAGCTCAGCTGCATCGCATGGTGCCTCTTCTGGGGAAAACAGATGACAATTCACTTTGCGAAGAGAATCCATTGTTCCCCGAAAGGCAATGCTGAAAGCCAAAATTTCCTCTGCTGCCTGCAAACGAATCTTTCAAACAAAAGCATTAAAATAAATAGGCTGAGCCTCAAATAACATAAGGACTTTAAGAATTCTCCCTCTCTCTGCATCATCCACAGAGGTGGCTTTATAAGTATATAGTAAGAGGGATGCTGAACGCAAACGCAAACTCCAGCCATTTCAGGGAGGCGGGTGGAACAGACCTCTTCACAGCCCCACTTCCTTTTATGCACTTCCTGGGCAGATGCGAAGGCCTCATCGCTCTCTGCTATTACATTAGCTCAGCCCGGGATTTTCCAACAATTAAAAAGGCAGTTACAGTGGGCTGGTGATACATGTGTTCCGGTGGCAGAGATAGGAGGATCAAAAGTTCAAGGTCATCCTCAGCTAAACATGGAGCTCAAGGGCAGCCTGGGCTATGTGATGACCACCCAACCACACACATTATCTGGAGAAATGCCCAATGTTGCTGGATCATATGAAATGATTCATTCATTTATTTTTCTTCAGATTTACGATTTTGAATTGATACCGATATCTAGAAATCCCTAGTTCTCACTCATCTGTCCAACATAGGAAGACAATACTGTTATATGCACATGTATACACGTGCACCTCCCACCCCCCCACACACATGGACATTTACATGTGCATATATACAACACGCTCAATGTGCGTTGTACATCACTTTCCTCAGATTTAAACTATTTTCTCCCCCCGAGGAAGGAGGTAGCTTGTGAAACCCAGAAGGTAAACAAGCTCCACGAAAGTGAACTCTGGCACAATTCCTACTTCCCAGCTTTTATAAGAAATGGGCATCTGTTGAGAGGTTGAAAACTTGGCCAGCAGAGCCCTGTAGAGGAGCGTGGAGCTGCCTGCAGGCTGTACAGACAGCACCAATGTTGCAGCTCTCCTGACTAGTCACCAAGGCTGGGACGGGCCTTTTGGTAATGCAGCTACTTTGGTGTCATCCCTCCTCCTCCTCGTCAGTGCTCCTTACCTACACTCTTGTTGCTAACACAAATTAAAAATTCACTACTCATCATGATGGACTTTAGTAGTGTTATCATTAATTTGTTTTGTTGTGGGTGAACAGGTGTATGTGTGCGCATGAGCGTGTGCCTGAGTGTATTGTGTATCCCCCCCCACACACACACCAAGGGGGAAAATTCTCTCACACAACAGCATATCACTACCTTAAACAAGTAACTTTGAAAAGCCTCCCAGGCCTGGAGGGATCTGCTGGTGTCTGACATTCTTGGGGGACACAGCTGTCCAAAGGAAACAAGACAGAAGGGGCCACAATTACACCCCCAGTGGACTTCCTGACCTCTGGCATGTGAACGTCTTCTTTGCTTGTTCAGAATCAATGCTGAGGTCCTGAGTCTAGCTCATTTCCAGGGCTCAGATTTCCCCTAAGATTTTCACTTACTGTACAGAGAGATAACTGGAGAAGAAATGTGAGGTCGTTTTCTGAAACGAGAGTGAAGCTGGTATTTCTCTTCCCTGAGATCTGCTCTCCTCCCCTCTGGGCCTGTACCCTGCTCTCCCAGGAACACACTGAAGGCTCAGGAGCCCACAGTCCCCTGATAATTGCTGTCTGGAGGCCCTGCCTGCCAGACTTTTCTGAGAAGTGATTAGGAAAGAGGACATTTTGCTGGCTTCTGGTTTCAGATGTTTTATCTCAATTACATGAAATTCGGAAGAAAGAGAAGGCCGTTTCACTTCAGCTCTCTGCTCTCACTGTGCTTTGCAGAGTGGCAGAAATAACAGGGTCAGAATCTCAGTCAGCTAAGGACTTTCAAAGACTCTCAATGTGACATCAGGTTCAGTCTCACCTGCCACTCGCTCCCACTGGGAAGTGCAACTCAGCGAGGATGCTTGTGGAACTAATCTTACTCAAGGGGAACTCTGACTTTTCCTTTCCTAAGCTTAGGAAACATTGTGCAGTCAGTTTTCCACCACTATAATAGCATAATCGAGGCAATCAGCTTATAGAGGGGAAAGATTTATTAGGCCCATAAGAAGGTGCGCCCATTGCTTTGAAATATGGATGGGCATGCCAGATGGTAATGGCAGGAATCTTCAGCTAAGACAACAAACAATACAAAGCAAAACAAAACCAAAGCCAGGAAAAAAAAAAAAAAAAAAAAAAAAGAGAAAGCACTGCCCTGTGGGCTGAAGACTTAACCACTATGTCCTACATCAATAAAGGTGACATCACTCCAAACAGTGCCACCCTGACACACTCAAACTACATTCAATGTACTCACTTCTTTAGTATGTACACATGCTAGGGGGTAGGGTGAAGGTCATGACAGGAGAACCCACAGAGGTAGCTGACCTGAGCTCATGGGAGTTCATAAACTCTGGACCAACCTAGGTCCTGTGCATGTGTGTGACCATTGTGTAACTTGGTCTGTTTGTAAGGCTCCTTAGCAGTGAGATCAGGACCTGTCCCTGGCACTTAGCTTGCTTTCGGGAATCTGTTCCCCATGATGGGTTACCTTTCCCAGACTTGATACAGAGGGAGGAGCTTGGTCCTGCCTCAACTTGATGTACCATGCTTTGTTCATGCCCATGGGAAGCCTTACTCTTTATGAATGGAGATGGAAGAGGAGTGAAAGGGGAAGAGGGAAAATGGGAGATGGGAGGGGAGAATCGGGAGAAGGAAGGGGGAGCAGTAGTTGGCATGTAAAATAAATGAAAAAAAAAAGCTCATACCTATGTGTCCTCTTTTTTCTTTTTTTCTCGATAACTCACAAAATCAGCTTGTACTATTGTCCATGTACTCTCGGGTGTGGGGTCTTCCACTGGAACATGGCTGATCAACCAGGAGCCACACTCTTAAAGAAAACTGACTCTCCCTCCCGTAGTAGCCATCAATGTCCATAGCTGCTGAGTTAGGCTAAGTCTTATGACCCAATTCTTACTCCATGATAAAATGTTGATTGCCTTGATCTTGTGTAGGCAACCACAGCTGCTGTGATCTCATGCACATTGGTCCCGCCCTATCCAGAAGATACCATTCACCAAGGTCATCTCCAACCTCTAGTTCCTACAGTTTTTCTATTTTCTCCTTCCATGATAGTCCCCGAACCTTGGGGATGGGAGATAGAAGGCTGTGGTACAGATGCATAGTTTAGGGTTGGGCACTACACTGACCCTTTCTCTCCATACATTGACCAGTTGTGAGTTCCATCATTCACTGCACAAAAAAATATATATTCTCTGATGAAATTTTAGAGCTGCATTAATTTCTGATTAAACATAGGAATTTAGAGGGCAGTTAATACTATGTTCATTTACAAAATAATAATAGTAGGTTTACCCTTAGAGCCCATGAGGTCCCTAGACATGGATTTTTTGGACAGATGTACAGTACCAGGCAGCTTGTGTTCTACTTTGCTTTCATTTAGACAGTTGTCTTCAGATAGTCAAGTTTCAGGTATGTTTGAAGACCAAGTATGAGCAAGGTCCTAGGTCTCTTCTGCTCACAGGTTCTTCAGGTCTGAGTCCCACTAACTAATTTGAATGAATCATGGGTAAGATCATCACCTTTCATGATACCATATCCTCTCCTTTCAATTTTCCTGAGAGCAATATGGTTTTTCCTTCCTTATTGTCGAGTAATATTACACTGTGAATGTATAGCACATCCTCTTTGTTATTTGTTGACAGACATCTAGGTTCATTCTATAACTTAGCTATTATTGACAGTGCTTCAGTAAACATGGAAATACAAATATCTCAGACTAGATTTTACAGATATCTACAGGTGTAGTTGAGCCATATAGCTCGGGTATTAGATAAAAAAGCACCTTCCAACATTATTCATTCTAATTTCACCTCAGTTGTGGTGTAGTCTCCACATCCCATGCTCCTTCTTACTCATAGGTCAGAAATTCAGCTATCAACTATCTTTACTTTACTGAACAAGATCCTGATTGTGCCTTGACAGTCATTCTTAGTTTGCCATATTTGGGGCATGCATAGCCCACAAGGACTGAGCACTGTTGAGAGAGAGCAGTTCTGGACAGGGCATCTTAACTCCCCTGTGTACAATTACCACACCACATATGGGGCACTTTAATAAGTCTCACGAGGCTCATTCTGTCCACTGGTGCACAGTAGAAGACAATTTATTTAGAAAAGATTGAACTGAGGTTCCCTATCTTTGCTCTTCTCTTGGAGATGGACCTGAATGGATTTTTCAGGGGTGTGGCAACCTGTGTTGAAAAAAAAGACACATGTTGTCAAACTCTAAATGTCACATTTATTTGGTCACAAGTTGTTACTGTTTCTAATGCTTAAAATAGAAAAAAAAATGTGACTATTCCAAAGCCAGAGTGTGTTAACATACTAATAGTATGTGTTTTAGAACAGTGGGTATTTGTGTACCCATTCCACTAATTACAGCTGTGGACATGAGGAAGATGCATGTGAGGCTAAACTTAAGGAGAGGTAAATGTCATTTTACATTTTATTTGTGAAAACAGACTGTAAAACATTCTTTGAGAGGTAAGTAGACTGAATTTTTTCACTTATTTTTGTTACATTTTTTACACATTATATTTTGATCATGTTTTACATTAACACTAAATGCAAAGTGTGGAGTATTAACAAACAGATAGTCTTGGTATTCCTTTGTCAGGAAAAATGGGAAATTCTATCTGAAAAATACGTGAATAGGCCTAATGATCACTTAGGGTCTCCTGAGTTTCAAGAACCAATGATCAGTAGTGTCCAATGAAAACTACATCAGATAACAAGCTTTCAAGCTTTATCATTGTTTGTTTAAAAATACAATGAATATGTTTTGAAATGCACAGTGATGATGACAATGAACTAATATTGTCTGTTGCTATATGTTGCAGTTAGATACTATATGTATGTAGAGAAAAACAGAGAGAAACCATGTTTCTAATGTCAAATTGAGAGACAGTTGAAGGGCAACAGTAGAATCTGAATCTTTTTGCTGAGGGACATTTTGTGATAGACAGATTCCTGCCTTCTCATCCACATAGAAGGATCTGAGTTACAGCAAGTCAACAAAAGGAATTTCCTAACATGGACCCCAAGGTCTGTAGGTGCATTTGCAGAGATAAGAGTATGGGGAGCAGGAAATGGGAGATTCTATAATGTTATTAGACTCATTTGTCCATGTCACCAGGAGTGCTCTTGAGATACAAGTATATCCCAGAAAGATAGAGCAGTGTCTAGAAATACCAGCCCACAGCGGGAACCTATAAAGGTAAATATTTCCCAGTTGTAGCATATCACCTGCATGGGAAGCCTTCCCAGGAATTCTCTATCTGGGATTAGCACACATCTACCTCTTCACTACCTCTTGACACTTGCTCCTTTTCCAAGGGACTCAGGTGTCTTCCATGTGATGTCATCAGCTCTGCCAATTGTCCCTGCTCTGTAGCCACTGGCATTATGATGGAGATCACTGAGCTGAAGGACTGGCACACTTACTGAATTGAGTCAGCTTCAGAGTGGTGTCTGAACCCTCAAAAGAATTTTAACCTCAGCATTTAGAGATAGTGTTTGGAGTTTATCAGTCTCTGAAGGGAATTTGGAAGCACAGAATTGACTTTATGAACATTATGCAGTGTAATTACATCTTCACTGGGCCAGTATGCTCTAGTCCCTACAGAGAAGACACTGGCCTGATATTCTAATACGTATTAAATAATGCTTTGTAAAGCGGCATTTATCTGGACCAGGCTCCCTTCACTAGCCCCAGTAGGCCAAACAAATATTAAGTTTAATCACAGTCCATGAGATTGGTTGGTTGCAGGGGTCCTTTAAGTCAGTTAACAAAGTAAGTTGCAGCTAAATGACTGGCTGATTGAATAGGCTGTAGCCAATTGGATTGCTTTCTCTACCTTTCTTCTGTGCTTATAAATGCCATCTGACATTTTTGGCTGAGTTGTCAAAGTTCATTCTACCTGTTGGAGCGTCCCTCTTTGTGAGTCCTGCCTTTCTCTCTCTTTTTTTGAGACATTAAATTCAGTCACTCTAAGGGACTTTCCACTGAAGATGTTTCATTCATTTCTGGACACACTACAGTGGATCCACACTACAGTGGATCATATTGTTACCCTGTGTGATGGTCAATCAAAACTGCTAACTAGACTAGGATTAAAATCACCTAGAAGACAAACCTGAAAATTTCTCTAAAACTAAATTTATTAATTTGAAAATTATTATTTCTTCTTCTTGATGCCAGAGATCATGACTTCATTTCTTCTAAGCATGGCCTGGATAGTCCTTCTAGTCATTTTCTTTTGTGATTGGATCATGCAGCTGAGGAACTTTCTCCTGCTTACTTACCTGTGCTAGAAACTGGCATGCTCACACTTCTTTCTTCCTAAAGGGCTGGGATTTTACGTTCGTGTTGAAAATAATCTCTATTTCCCAGTAGGCTTCTTGAAGCCAAGAGAGCTCATTCGTTAATTTTGACCTTGGAACTGTCACTAGAAAGTGCTGAAATTCCTAAAAGTCTCTTTAAGGTATTGTCCCAGCTGTCAGTTTCTTTCATCCATCTCCTCCTTAGTTGAGAAAGGTATAAAGCAGCTTTTTGCGACATTATTGAGTCAAGTCAAGTACAAAGTCAACAGAGCCAAGAGCTCAGAGGGCCATGGGCTCTGCTACAAAACATATTCTCTGAATAGTTCCACATAGTCTGAGTCTCAGCTCACAGCCCCAATATGCAGTATGAACCCTAGATAATAAACAGTAAAATTCTTCATTTTTATTAGACTGTGAGTTCCCAGGTTTTTGAAATCTTATTTACTTCCTTTGTTTTTTGCAGTATCTGACACACACACTTCTGGGACATAGGTACAATGTACTGATCTGTTGACTGATTCAGTTAGGGCTTTGAAGGAATTGGAGTCTACTCCAATAGGTCCCAATGTTTACTGTTGGATGCAGAAGGCTTGAGGCACCCTCATCGTGTGGAGTCTGCTCCCGTCTGTCCACAGAGGATCCAACATGAAGCTTTGGTTCTTAAGATTCACCAAGCTTTCATCTTTGATTGGAATTATTCCTTTCAAAGGTCCTGTGAAAAAGGAGAATTCAACACTTGTGTTTCACATCTTTCCCTTGTCCCAGATTTCCATAAAAGGATGGCCCAGTCCAATTTGCAGGAGGAAATTGAAAACACATCTCCCTGACCTCAGGGCATGATGGTTGGAGCTGCAGAGAATGTTCAGCTAATGGGAGAAGCAGGAGGAGATTAATGGGTCTCAGAGGCAGAACATCCACACAAGCTCTGATGGCACAACACCGAGTATATAAACTGGTGCTTGCTGTGTCCATCTGCACAAAAAGAATTGGGAAGTCTTAAAATTTTGTCAACTGAACCTTGGCTGAGAGGAGAGTGATGGACCAAGAGTCCTTCATGCCTTCTTGATGATTGAGATAATTCACCGTCTTTTGGAGAAATAGCAGAGGCAGATAGTGAAATGGCTTTGCCACTGAGAGTCACATGGGAGCCAAGAAAGATAACATGTCCCCGTGCTGGAAATAGAAATGCAGTTCTATTTGTGACTGTGTCCAGAAGAGTAAATAGGGTTCATCCTTTAGCCCAGGGACTCAGGCTTGGCATTCTCTCTGAACCAGAGAAACAATTAAACGGGGTGGAAACACTCCAAGCTACCGAGACCTCCTTCTGCCAACATGGGCAAGGAGGGGGGACATCCATGATTCCTAGTCAGTGCAGAGGTCTCCTGCTTTGCATTGCCCTCTGGGTGCAAGGATGTAAGAGATGGAGTTTGAGGTGTCTGCTGATGCCTCAATCATGTATGCCAGCATTAGGGGAGCCCTCTCATTTAAAACCAGTCTGGGCCTGATTCAGGCTTCTCTTTATCATGGTGCCTTGTAGACACAGCTGACCTGGCTCTAAGTGCAAGTTCATTATGCAAAAAGACACTGACTTTGCAGAGTAGTGAAGGGGTTTAAAAGTGAGAATAAGGTGTTAAATCTTGGCTCTTAGATTAAATGCCTACATGTCCAACTTCCCTCCATCTCCCACAAAAGCATGTGCCACCAATTCTTTCTTTGTGTCATCTCTGAATAATCTGTGTGTAGAAGACAATGTCTAAAAGTCTTCACATTATTTAGGTGACTGTCCTGTGTGGCCTTAATGGTAAGCTTGACACAACGAAGGATCATTTCATAGAAAAACTTCCCTTGAGAAGTTTCCTAGATGATACTGTTTTGTGAACATGTCTGTGGGAGATTGTCTGTTGTTAACTGATGCAGGAGAGCCCAGCTCACTGTGGGTGGTGCCATTCCCTAGGCAGTGGTCCTGGGCTAGAAAGCTGAGTACCATAAGTGAGCCAGGAAGCAGAATCTTCCATGGTTTATACCTCCAGGTTCTTGCTTGAGTTTCTGCCCTGAATTTCCTCAGTGATGGCATGTGACCTAGACGTAGAAGACAAACACGTTTCTGTGCCAAGCTACTTTTAGCCTTGGTACTTGTCACAGAAATAGAATCCAACTTAGAAGAGTGTCCTCAAGAGAAGATGCCAGATCTGTGACAAACTTGCTCAAGTCAGTGTTGTGGAAACTGTAGGAGAAATTCCATTAGTGGTATGAAATAAAAGCCCAGCTTTCAATCACAGCTTATTTTCTAAGCCATCAATCCATCACTTCCATTGCTTTTTGAGACCCATTCTATGCTTATTATGCTTTAGTAGAACAATAAACACTCACGCTTTAGAGGCGTGCAAAGGTGCCATGTTAGAATACTTGCTCTGCCCTTGGCTAGGTCTGGAGCCTTCACAGTACAACACACAAAATCATAACAACATGTAAAATCTCATAATGAGTCTGGAATTGGCAAATTGTGCTTCCCATAGACCCTGTTTCAGTTGGGTATGGTTATCGGAATATAAAATGCATTCAGATTTTGTTTGAATTCCACGCATATTTTCAGAATCTTAAGCAAACAAAAAGCCTAGGCTTGAGGAGACAGCCTGTCCTTATCACCTTTCACAGAATGACCCCTTACTGTTTTGAAATGACTTGAAGCCAGGAACCTTTCCAGGCTCTTCATTTCTGAGCCCATGGGTGACTGGGCAGGAAACTGGGGCTCTTTCCCAGGCCAAAAATCCAGGGATAAAAGTGTGGTACCTGAGGCCACCAGGAAGGACCTGATGTGACTGCAAATATCACAAGAGCTAGAATTTCAAGCCATATGAATATGGTATGTTCTTCATTCCCATTTCAGAATTAATGTGAGGATTCACTTTAACACTCCTCAATGTGTTAAATTTAACATTATAGAGGGGAGAAGATGTGCCTAGCAACCGTGTTCCTTCTGTCTGTTGATATTATGCACCTCTGGGCCAAGGAAACAGCCTCCATGTCACTGGAGGGGCAGACACTCCATGTGCTGGCATCTGGAGAGAAGACGGTGCCAAGGAAAGGCTTGGAGCATAATTCATTTGTTTATGCTCCTGGCTACATCTTTCATCAGCATCCAGCTCTACTGCCAGGGCTCATGAGCTTCCCAGAAATATTGCACCTTGGTGCTCTGAGTGCTATGCATGTTGGCAGCTGCCATATTGTCCTACCTGTGACCTGCATGTCTTCCTGGAATGACCAAAAGCTGACTTTCCCCTTCAAGGCAGCTTCTTCTCAAAGCCAATGATGACCAAGTCTGAAGGCCCATTTCAGATTTTAATGCATGAAGATCTCAACTCTTCCCTCCTTCCTTCTCTCCCTCCTTTTCCCCTCCCTCTCTCCTTCCATTCCTCTCTTCTTCTCTCCCTATTTCCACTCAGAGATGCTCCCAAGGACCTGGATCCTTCCTGACTGGCAGCACCAAGAGTGTGGTCTCCAATCAATTACTTCCATTCATCAATAAGATCACACTCGTACAAAAACATCCAAGAGACTTGGAGGTGTGAATGGTGGTGGTGCTGAGAACTAGATCCCTTCAGTGACTTTGTAAGTGGAGTTTGAGGGTTTCTCTGAGGACATAAGTGGAATCTACAACTTCCAGAAATTAATGTCTCCATCTTCTCACTCAAAATATGCAATGTGGAGGCAGGCCACTCTCTTAGGTTGGCTCCAGCCTCCACAGCCTTACATAGTAAGCTTATATAATGTGAAGTAGAAAGTAGTGTTACAAGCAGTTTTTCCACCAACCTGGGCCCAGAGCCATGTCAGCCCCAAAATAACACACAGAGACAGTATATTAGATATAAAGCTGTTGGCCTGTTACTAGTGTTTCTTAATGGCTAGTTCTGTTTTAAATACTAACCCATTTCTATTAATTTAAGTGTTTTCATGTGGTCTTATCTTACTGGAGAGGGTCCAGACTTCTTCTCTCAAGTCCCTACATCTTGACTCTCCTACTACATCTCCCAGAATCCTCCTTGTCTCCTAGTCCTGCCTATCTTGCTTTCCTATTTGCCAACAGTGCTTTGTTCATTAACCAATAAGAGAAACATATTTACAGAATGACATTTCCCATCAAAGTAGGGTAAAGACACAGGACCAGGAAGTGAATGCTTTTCACAGGGAGCTTCCTTCCAGGAGAGTCTGCTGCATCCATGATCAAGAGGCAGATGGGAGGTCATCAAAAGAGGTCTCCAGGAAAGAGCTCCAGAATGATGGTGCATGGGGTGATGTCTGGATAGGTTTGTATCATCATGAAGGTTACAAACGGATGACCACATTTTCACAAGTGAGACAGTGGGGTAAAGGAAAAGCACATGTCAAGGTGTCTGTGTTTCTTGCTTCTATATATCTACACTTGTGTTCAACACATCTGTCTTCTAATTTAACATAGGTAGTTTGGAAGGTAGGGTTCTGATAATAATATTTTTGTGAAAATATAAAAGTTTGCCTTAGTCTTCCAGCTCCTAATCTCTGTCTTTCTGTGTATCTTTCTCTGTTTCCCTCTGTCTTTGTTTTCTGTCACCCTCTCTTCCTCTCTCCCCCCTTCTCTCACACATATCTCTTTTTCTCTCCCTGAGGGTACACACATATCTTAGAGGAATAACCACAGTGGGCGGCTACAGAAATAAACAGGAGCGAAGCATCCCTGGCTTCCCTTCTCCATCAGCCCCAAGGACACAATTTGACTGAACTCCCAGATTCCAACACAGACTGGGAAGCACTGGGGCTCTGTAGTCATTTCTCTGTGGTTGAAAGAATTGGAACACAACTCTAGAATTTGGCTAAATGCTGTATCACATTAAATAAGAATTAATAAGGAGTTCAACAAGCCCCTCAAGGGCATGTGGCAAGTGGAATGTTTCTAATAGTTTTAATTGGGGTTGTATATAGGAGACACTGACAGTGAGGGAGGAAGGCAGTTCGAGTGTGACCTGGTGGTAGGGAGGAACAGGTACAAGTTACTGGGAAGCCAGTCCCTCCTCAGCCAGTGTGGCTCAGCCTGGCCAGTCTTTACTCTAAGCCTAGGTTTCTTCATTTCTTAACAGCAGCATAATAATAGATTTTTTTCCCTGCTGTTGCTACAGATGGAGGTGGCACCAGTTGCAAACATCTCACCATACACTGCTAAGAAGATAGTGGGCCTTGGATAAATTATGTCTGTCACTACTGTTACAACATTATTGCTACCGACAAGGATCACTTGGTTAATAGGAATCAGAGCTGGAATTTCAACTCATTTTGCCACTTCCTCAGCCTATGGTTTTTCTCTAGCTGTAAACAAATCCAGCATCCAAGCCTCTCACTGTGCTAGTATGGATGAGGGCAAGGGTGGGAAAGTCTTGAAAAGAATAACGAAAACATGTCAAACCTTCCTCCCAGCAGAAATAAAATACTGATAGTTCCTCAAGAAGTAGGGCTTGTACCCACCCGCTTCTATGCTGGAATTTTATCTGACTTGAGCTTGTGCAGGTCTTGTGTTCACAGGTACATCTTCCCCGTCATGTACAAGAATCACATTTTCCTTGTCATCATCCACTGCTACTGGCTCTCAACAATCTTTCTGCCCCATGCTGCCATTGTGACCTCTGAGCCTCAGGAGGAGAAGTGTGATACAGGTGTCCTATGTAGGGCTGAGCTCTACACAGTCTCATGTTCTCTGGACACTGATCCGTTGTGGATCTCTGTGTTAATTTCCAGCTACAGCAAATAGACACATCTCTGATCAGTGTTGAGAGATGTGCTGATCTATGGATATAAGGGTAAATCAGCAGAAGTTGACTTAATACCATACCCATTTAGGCAAGTAATAGCAGTAGGTTCTCTCCTGGGGCTTGTGACCTGTTTAGTCACATGTTCATGGCTCTACAATGGTATTAGGTATGGATTCCATCTTATGGAAACCAGAAAGTAGTTGTTTTTTTTGATACAAGCTATGAGAATGGTTATTGGTACTCCAAAAGACCTTCCTTTCACCCCAAGACTTGAATAATGGGGAAACATTGGAGCCTAGGTAGGAGATTACATCCAATTCTTCTTGAACTAGTCAGAACCGTGGGCATTTTTAGTTTCACCATTGTAGCCATTTGAAGGCTACTGATGCATAATTAAAACTCAGAGTCAAACTGGACTGTCCCAGTTTGCATCCTGTATAATCCTTTACTGAGGGCACAACATTGAATAAGCAACTTAACATGCCTGTGCCTCAGTTTCCTTCTCTGTAGGGTGGATGATCATAGTACCTTCCTCTGAGGGTTGGTCAAGGAATTAAATGCATTTGCTGTTGTCAAGGTCTCAGAGGCCTGCTGGGCAAGAACCAGGGGCTGTGCAAGCAAGGGTAGTGTTCATAACATAATAATCTCTAAAATAAAAAAAGTAATGTAATATAGTGATTCAAATCATATAGGGCTGCGTTATTCATTTTAAAACAAGATGTTATTAAAAGTTTAAAGCATTGCCATTGACTCCAAAAGCATTATCTCCCTTGGCTCTCTGGACAGGATGTTCTGGTTCCCTAGAAAAATTGGAGTTTGCTGCTTGGGCAGCTGCTCTCATTAATTTTAATACAGACGTGACTAACTTATTTCACAAAATGTGAAACATAGTTTTTAATTTGCTCTCCTGGATCCTGGAGGGCTGGGGTGACACGCTGGAAAATATATCAATTAGGTTCATTTCCCAGGGAGAGATACTAAACCTCTGCTAACCAGGTCAGTGTGGAAGGAGCCCAAGCATTGAAGGTGACCCTGAAGACCACAGAGCTTATTGGAAGCTGTAGGGGGAAGCAGGGCACTCATTGGTTCTGACCGCAAGGTTTTGCTCAGAGGTGGCTAGGCAATCTCAAAAGTGTCCGTGCAAGAAAAAAAAAAAAAAAAGCCTCTATCTTGGGGAGGGTTTGGTATCTGCTGTAGAATGTAGTTTTCAGAAGGAAATGGCCACCTCCTTCATCAGATCACTAGTGCCCTCTTTCAAGAGTCCATCATGTAACTTTTCTTCCAGCTCTTTCTGAGGTTTTAAACCAAATTTCAAACAGTATTCTATTCCAAATAACGCCATATAAATCTAACAAAGAATGACTTTTTGGCTCAACAGAAATACAATTACAGACTGTAAAACATTAATGATAATTACATAATCATAACTAATACTCAGGCAGTGTTAAATTTGCTGATTGCCTCAATATGTACTTTTATTATAGCCATTTTGTTTAAATCAGGGTGAAAAAATAATAAAAAGAAAGTCCTCCCACTTTCTTAAGCTGATGAGGCAGCTTCTTAGAAACTGAACATTATCTTGCCTCATCTCCTCTTGACACTTGCTCAGTGGAAACCTGACTTGGGACTGGAGAGATAGCTCAGCAATTAAGAACACTTGCTCCTCTTTCAGAAGACTTGCATTCAGTTTCCAGCACTCTTGTCAAATGGCTCACAACCTTATGTAACTCCATCTCTGGGCAATCAAACCCCCTCTTCTGGCCTCTGGATGTACTACACACACACACACACACACACACACACACACACACACACACACACACACACCAAAATACAATAAAAAGAGGAAGAAAACCTACTTTTTCTGGTGTTACCTCTCACTTCTTGAATTGGTTCATTGCATCCCAGAAGTCAATTGAACTTACTAGTTTACTAGTTTTAGAGGATATTCTCTGCTACCTCATAGGTAGTTCTTCGTAGGCTGTATTATCCTTCCTGATGGGTTTCTCCTACAAGCAGAAATATAGGTTTGTTTACTGAAGGCCCCATTGGCACCTCCACTTTCCAACATATAACAACTTCACCACCCTGCACAGTCATCATCCTGGGCCACATATTCATGAAGGTTTTGGGATTGTGATGACTTTCTGGGTTTTATTACTTCTGCACACAGAGCTAGAAATATTTTCCTCTGAAGTCAAAAGTCCCCATCCCACTTTTTCTAATTTATAAATTAGGATGATTAGGGTGACGATATGCTGTATCTAATTCTAGCAGGCTCATATGTTTGAACCCTTGTTCCCTCTGCTGGTGATGCCATTTTGACAGATTGCAGAACCTTTGGGGACAGGGTGTCTGGCTGCACCTGGGGGCAGAATATGAGTGTTATTACCTGTCCCTGCTTCAAATTACACCACTCTGTGTCTTCTGACTCTCCGAAAATGTGAACCACTCACACTGCAAGTTCCTATATCTACAGACAGGGCTATCAGCTTTCATGCCTTCCCATGATGCTGGACTAATTCTCCTGAAACTGAGCCAGAAGAGATCTCAGCTCCATTACATTGTTTCTGTTAGCCATTCTGACAAGAAGAGAAACTAGCACAGATAATAACATTTAGTCATCAAAAAACTGTATGTGGAGGAACCGCTCAAACAGCTGTAACATCATCAGATTATAGCACTGAGGCATACAAAATTTAAGACTTCTGTTATGGCTTAGCAGGTAAAGGTGTTTGCTGTCAATCTGATGACCTGAGTTCATTCCTCAGGACTCACTTGGTAGAGGAATTGAATAGACTCCCTTAGGTTGTCCTCTGACCTCCAAACCTGTGCCATGGCATATACACATCCTCCCAAATGTACATGAAACAAATAAATAAAAGGAAATTAAAACAAAAACCAGAATACATCTGAAAGTCAAGGTTTAAAGCAGCTCCATCAAGGTAGGATCACTATCTGTCTAAGAATGTATACTGACATTCAAATGAGTTAAATGTACTTTTCATGAGATAGTGCTTTGCAATCTAGAAGGTTCTTTAAGAAAATGAAAGAAAATGAGGCACCTACAGTGTTTGGGGAAAATAAGCTTTGTGTATGGTTTCCTTCATGCCTCTCTGCTCTCCACCAGCAAGTTCCCTACTGGTTTCCAGCTGAGATTCTCTGTCTGCTCTGACAGGTCTTAATTTTTCCATTCTATGCCTCTTCCTGGTTAATCTCCTTCTTTCTTCTTGCCTGCTGGGAAGACCCTCCCTGCCCTCCTTGCTCCAGGTGGTCCCTGCTTCTCACAGACCTGGGCTATGGATCATAGCCTCTTTATTTCACAGTGATAGATTGTGCCAGGGTAAGTTACATAGAGGAGGTTAAATTTTTAGCTGGTTACATAATCAATTGATAATTCACTGCCAAATGCCAAATTTTAACTGATTTTCTCTCTGAGGGCATTGCTGGTGTCAGACCCTACTTTCTGTCCTTTAAATCAGTAATGGTAGGGAAGGGAAAACTCCCTTAGGACTAACTGCTGCTCTTGGTGGACGTTTTATTTGCTGTGAGGCCATCTTGGCATATCTTTATGTATGTATGTGCTGGGGTATACATGCGTCTGTGCAAGAAAAACATTCATTCACCGAAAGATATTGCCCGACACATCAGCACTGAAACATGGCTTGGAAGGCTTTGCAGATCCAGAATGGTCAGGGATACCAAAAGATAAATAGGCATTTACTGCTTGAGGTTGCCAGTCTTAGTCCAAGTATCATACAGAACCAAGGCTGTGCCCTGACCTTTCTTCTTCTTCCTCCTCTTCTTCCTCTCCTTCCTCCTCTTCCTCCTCCTCTTCTTCTTTTGTAAATAAATAAGATTGGACAAGATGGCTTCCTGGCCAAGAGCATGCACTACTTTTTTGGAGGACTAGAATTTTGGTTCCCAGCACCCACATCAAGTGTCCACAAATCTCTTATAAATCTAGCTCTAGGCGTCCTCTGGCCTCCTTGTTCAGCTTCACTCAAGTATATATACTGCCAAGCATTTATGATACAGACTAAACGAGGTATACTTACATATGTAGGAATGTATGTGACTATAGATACACATATAAGTATCTAACAGCAATTCATAAAAGAGAGAGAGAGAGAGACCATGGATTTGAAAAAGAAAAAAGAGGTCTATACATGAGGAAAGGGGAGGGGGGAAATGATGTAAGTGTAGTCTCAAAAAACACAAGAAGTTATTATTTTTTTTTATAATTTTTTAAATTTAAATTTGAAACAAGCTTGTTTTACATGTTGTCAAACCCAGTTCCCACACCCTCCTGTCCTCTCCTGTTCCCCCCACCAACCCTGATCCCATCCTCTTTCTGTTCCCCAGTGAGGGTGAGGCCTTCCATGGGGTGTCTTCAATGTCTGTCATATCATTTGGAGCAGGGCCTAGGCCCTCCCCCATGTGTCTAGGCTAAGGGAGTATCCCTCTATGTGGAATGGACTGGCAAAGTCCATTCATATACTAGGGATAAATACTGATCCATTACCAGAGGCCCCATAGACTGCCCAGTCCTCCCAACTAACACGACATTCAGGGAATCTGAGTCAGTCCTATGCTGGTTTCCCAGCTATCAGATTGGAATCCATGAGCTCCCCCTTGTTCAGGTCAGCTGTTTCTGTGGGTTTCTCTAGCCTGGTCTTGACCTCTTTGCTTATCACTCCTCCTTGTCTGTAGCTGGATTCCAGGAATCTGGCTCAATGTTTAGCTGTGGGTATCATTTTCTGTCTCCTCCAACTACTAGATAAAGGCTCTAGGATTGCAATAAGGTAATCACCCATCTCATTATTGAGGAAGGGTATTTAAGGTAGCCTCTCCACTATTGCTTAGATTGTTAGTTGGGATCATTCTTGTAGATCTCTGAACATTTCCCTAGTGCCAGATTTCTCTTAAAACCTACAATGGCTCCCTCTATTAAGGTATCTCTTTTCTTGCTCTCCTCTATTCTTTCTGTGACTCAATTTTTCTGCTCTGTCAGGCCCACTTCTCCCCTCCTCTTCCTTCTAAATCCCTCTCGCCCCCCCCCCATTTTCTTGGGAGATCATGTCCCTTTCCCTTTCTCCAGGGGACCATGTAGGTCTCTCTTAGGGCTCTCCTTGTTTCCTAGCTTTTCTGGCAGTGTGGATCGCAGGCTGGTAATTCTTTCCTCTATGTCTAAAAACCATATAGGAGCGAGTACATACCATGTTCATCTTTTTGTGACTCACTCAGGAAGGTTTCTTCTAGTTCCATCCATTTGCCTGGGAATTTCAAGATTCCATTGTTTTTTTCCCCCAGCTGAGTGGTACTCCATTGTGTAAATATACCACATTTTCTCCATCCATTCTTCAGTTGAGAGGCATTGCTTCCAGGTTCTGGCTATTATAAATAATACTGCTATGAACATAGTTGAACAGATATCCTTATTGTATGAATGTGGATCTTCTGGGAATATGCTTAAGAGTGGAATTACTGGATCTTGAGGTAGACTGATTCCCATTTTCCTGAGGAATTGCCATACTAATTTTCAAAGTGGTTATTTTTTTAAACACACATGATTTTAAGAAATAAAAGTGAATCTATGGAAGGATGGAAGTTATTAGGAGTTTTGTTGCTAGTTATATGTAGTGTGTCCTGACTACTTTCCCCATGCCATGTGATTCTCTGGCCTTGATGGCTGCTTGAGCATCCTCATGGCTAAAACAAGGAAAAGGCACTTTACTGGACAGAACATATCCCTTGTCTTGAAAGATTTTTGCCACTGAGCTGACAGGACTGTGTTTGTTGTGGTCTACAACATTCCACTCACTGGGCACTGACTGTATCCCACAGTATCCTATCTCACATTCAGAAGTGAGGTAGATTCTCCTCCCTTAACCACCTCCAATTAATTTTCCATGTCAGTCATTTGACATCCTTTGCTCTTGGGGTGTGGGCATGAATCTTTATGTCCATACTCTACCCTCTTTCCAGTTCATCCCTATGCTTATCTGTTTTAATTGTTAACTTGACACAACCTGTGAGCACACCTATGGAGCACTCTCTTGATTGTTCATTGATTTGGAAGTAAAGATAAAGTTTCTGTCCCACCAGGTCCCTCAGCCCTTTAGTTTCAAATAAATACACAGAGGCTTATATTAGTTATGAACTGTTCAGCCGATGGTTCAGGCTTCTTACTGGTTAGCTCTCTCTTATTTATTAACCTATTACTATTAAACTATATATTGCCATGAGGCTGTGGCTTACTCATAATGCTCTGGCTTGCTACTCATTTGGCGACTACATGACATCTCATCTCCCTGGAGGCTCCTCTCTGCATTCCTCTTCCCAGCATTCTCCTAGTCTAGTAGCCCTGCTTATACTTCCTGCCTGGCTACTATCCAATCAGCATTTATTCACCAACCAATAAGAGAAACATATATTCACAGCATACACAAACAGAAGGATATCCCCCATCATAGAAAGACCTAGTCTTAGAGTGAGGAACACCATTCCTTCTTCTTCTTCTTCTTTTTTTTTTTTTTTTTTTTTTTTTTTTTTTTTTTTTTTTTTTTTTTTTTTTTGAGTCCTGGATTGTTAAGAGTGGAGGCAGCTAGCAAAGCACCAGCTGTACATTCACTCCTCTGTCCCTAGTTTTGGATTCAATATGACTAGATCCCTTAAGCACCTGATGCTTTCCCTTCCTCACTCTGATGAACTGCAACCTGGAATCTGAACTTAAAGCAACCCTTTCTCCCTTAAGTTGCTTTTTGTCAGAGCATTTCATTGCAGTAAGATACACGAAACTAGAGCAGTGCTTAACCCATGAGAAAATTTTACTGGAATTTTCTTTGCAAACACACTCAGAACCACAGTAACTTCAGAGAACCTCTACCCACTGACCATCTCCCATCCTCATCACCATTTTCCCTCATTACTCTCTATGACAAAGTGCATTCCTTCCTCCATTCCTTTATCACTTCGTCCCTTTGTCCCTCCCTCCCTTTTTTCCTCCTCCCATTCTTGCTCTCCTTGCTCTTACTTTGGTCATCTAAGAATATTACTGTAGGTCAATGCTATGCATATTAACTATATTATTCTAATGTTCTAAGTTCCTCAAAGGTCAATAGTTTGGAGTGGGGAGTGAAAGGTAAGCTGAGATGCAAGACTGGAGACCCATCTTGGAGCACATCTGCCAGCTCTCCATGTTCAACTCCTGTCTGACATCAGCCACACTGGCCTAGATGGAGTCCTAACACTCTGGCTACAGTCTTACTCCAGGACCTCCATGAATAGGGTTCTCTCTGCCTTGACCCCCGGAGAGCCCTCTTGGCCTACTTATAGCCTTTAACCCCCATCCCCCACCATACTGATTTTCTGAGGTCATCCCTGACCCAAGCTTGGTACATATTGCTCCTTACCCACTTCATACTAATTTACCTTAAACTTAGAGGTAAGCATTGTAATTTGGTGTCTTTGCATTGACTTATTTCCTTGTTGTTTATAAGACACTCAAACACAAAGTCCAGGAAGAAAGTCTGAGTAAAAGGACCCATCTCTCCAAAGAGTCTTGGAAACAGCAATTGGTTAAGCAGGTTGGATGACAAGACTTCTCAACTGGTTAAGGAGTGTGGGTGAATTCTTCTCAATGGTTAAGGATTCTGAGTGACTATTTCCCAAACACCATTTTCTGCCATACCATGTTTGTTTGGGTTGACTTATGTCAACTTGCTGGGATCAAAAAATAGGACGGGAGAAAAACATGGTTACACAACCATTGTTAATGTGTCTGAGTCTTCTCTAGCTGACTCGCAAGGAAGCCAAGGGGAGTTCATTTAAACTGAAGACATTTGAATGGCAAGAGGAGACTTAGAGAGTGAGGGGAAAATTGCAGAACCTCTCAGTGCAAAAGAGTAATTGGGGAATCAGTTTATAGGGCTGAGCAGTTTCTTCAAGGTGATGCAGCTAGAAGAGTCAATTAGACCCATTTCTTACAACACAGCTGGAGACAAAACCCCAGAAAAATGGATTCTATTACTCCCTACAAATAACAGATGGCCCACAGACTAAAATCATTGAGAACCAAAGACAGTGTACTGCCTGTTTTGTGCTAAACAGCCTTGAGACAGAGCACATTTCCTTGTTCCTTTATTAAATAATACTCAGAACAAGCTCAATTTATATGCTTGCTCCAGAGAATGCCAAAATAAAATTCGAAGGGAAGCCAAAGCAGCTTGCTTATGGTGATTTATATGTTTCACCTTGAGACTCCCCAGGATTCTTATGGCTGTGGGTCCACCAATCCAACTCATCACATTCCTGCCTTGGGTGTGCAGCAGTCCTGGTAAGTGCTTTACAAATCCTCCCTGACCTTTGTCATGGATCAGATTCCATCACTTTAGAGGATGTCATCTTGGGTCTGGAGAGAAAGCTATGAACTGTGCTTTGCATTGACTTTCTAGGCTTAGCAGGCTAACACACATTACTAAAGCCAGCTTTGGTACTTGTTTCTGACACACGGGCTCACAGGTACTGGGTTAGGAACCAAAGGTCTGTGCTTTCAATTTATGCATTTTTTTTCATCCATCCCTTCTCAGTGCTATAGGATATTTGGCCTGTGTCTACTTTTCTCAGACAAATCTCCAAAGGATATTTGTGAATGGATAGTAGCCCCTTTCTCCAGGCTATTAGCTTTAAAACACCTGGGGTAGACACTTAGGCTAGCAGTAGAAATTGGAGGGATGAATCAAGATATTCACCACACACAGTTGTAGAAGAGACTGGGGGGGGTGCTTTCCATTTTTTGTGTCAGTTATACAAAGCATGGATGTAGGAAGCAGGCTTCCTTTCTCTGTTGTTTAAGCTAATACATTGATGAGAAATTGACTCACTTGGATATGGAGGAGAAACCTTAGGTAATTGTGTGTTTGACTGTGGATGATGTGGGTTTGCAAAGCAAAATTATTATTTTATTTTAAAATACCATTTCTACAAATTTTTTTGAGAATCGAAAACAGTATATTATTACAATAAACCACCTCTTCCCTCTACTCCTTCTATGTCCATCCTCTCTATCCTCCACTCTCTATCATCCAAATTTGAGATTTCTTTTCTCTTTTGTCCTCTTTTGAGTCTGATCTGTGTTGTGCAATTACTCTTGGGTGTGGGGCCTTCCCTGGAGTGTGGTCACCCGACGTGGGGTCACACAATCAAAGAAAACTGACTCTTTCACCCAGCAGAAATCAAATGTCAATAGCTCCTCAGCTAGGAGTTGGACTTGATGCCCACCTCCTCGTAGCTCATGCTGGGATTTTGTCTGGCTTGAGCTAACACAGGTCTTGGGAATGTTTTGACAATCGCTGAAAGTTCTTGTTCAAGCTGCCCTGCTGTGTCCATAGAACAGTTCCCTAGAAGTTATCTCCTGTCTACTGGCTCTTTCAATTTTTCCAACCCTTTCTTCACGATTCCCGTTCCTTGAGGAGAGGAGTATGTTTTGCCCATGCCTTTTGGGCTGAATATTACATAGTTTTTTTTTCCTCTCTCTCCTTGTTTGCCAATTTAGGATCTTTGCATTAAACACCATCAACAGCAAAGGGAAGCTTCTCTCATGAGGAATAAGAAATATTTTGAACTGTAGATACAGAGAAAAGTCATTTTAATATTATTTCTATTTAATTTCTATTTAGCAGACTAATAACCATAAGCTCTTCCTCAGGGACCCATGACCTGTCTGGCCACAAGTTCTTGCAAAGTTTTGAATCATAAGAGCCCATGACTTCTGGATAAATGTGGATAGCACATTCTAAATAAATGATTACTGGGTGAGAGGATAACTTTTTTGCACTCATAAAGCCAAATGTGTTACTTGTAAACTCAGAGAGGCTCACCAGCAATGCAACTATGTGGGTAAAAAGTAGCTGTTCACCATCAGTGTCAGGGAAATAAGTGCAAGCACAAACCACAGAAATTCATTGGAGTTGGCTGGGATCTGTGGACAAGGGACACATTATATGCCATTTGTGATAGTTTAAATCCCTAGAGCCTCTACGTGAAACAAAATTGCAGTGATTTCAACAACCAAAAATAGAATGGGTATGAGTGATGAAGTGTACATGCAGAGGAGATGAAATCAATGTGTCAAAGAGACATCATCTCCATTCTCATGGTGGGGGCAGCAATGTTCATGATAATCAGAATATATTCTGTTTGTCTTTCTGTTGCTGTGATATAGCATTCAGCCCAAAGAAACTTAGGGCATTCAAAGTTTATTTTAGTTTATAGCTCACAGCTTATCAGAGAGGGAAGTCAAGCAGGAACTTGATGCCAGGCCTGCTTAGTATCCCACACAGCATTACGCCGTTTCATAACTAAGAAGTATAACATGAACCATAGAGGATGTTGCTTATTATACTACAGGTCATCTTATACTCAGCCATCTTTCTCACATAGTTTAGTAACACCTGCCTAGAGAATGATGTCATCTAGAGTGGGCTGGGTATTCCTCCATCAATGAACAATGAAGATAAACCCTTCAGACCAGACATGTCCATAAACAAGTATCCTCTATATAATTCCTGACCAAGACTCTCTTCCCAGACTAATTCTACCTTGCATCAAATTAACAGTCAAAACTAACCAGTACAGTTCCTAGGAATGGACAGCTTATCTCTTCTTTTCATTATGCTCTAGATAATACAGTATGATATCACACGAGGTATGAAAGTCAATCAGAGATGATTAAGTGCACAAAACGATGTGTACAGCCTACATGCAAATGCTGGAACAGTTTAAATGGGGACATGAGTATTCACAGACTCCAGTACTGTCTGGGGGAGAGTGCGAAACTGGTATATGTAGATACGAAGACTGTCTATATAAAAGCAGAGAAAGGAAAAATTAGAGGCAATTGTCTAAAACTTGTAATAATTGTGTGTGTTGGGGGGGGGAAGCGTGAGAGGTGGGTGTATCTTTGTGGGTGCTGTGTTTCCATGTATGCATGAGGAGGTCACAGTCAACCTCAGGTGTAGTTCTTCATGTGTGCTCCACCCTGTGTTTGAGGGCAAGGTCTCACAATGAATCTGGAGCTTCTTTATTCCCCGTGGCTGTCTGGTCAGCAAGACTGAGGGATCTGTCTATTTCCATATCCCCAGTGTTGGGATTGCAAACACATACCCTTATGATCTGCTTTTTATGTGGGTTTTGGGGGCTGGGACTAGGGTCTTTGTACTTGCATAACAAGCACTTTACTGGACCCATCTCCCCAGGCACCAAATTGCAGTAATTTCCCACAGTAAAGTCCCACATATTAAAAATTACCTTGGCACACTTCCAAAGATACTCTTCCTGTTTGTTTCTGGTTAATCTTTTTCCTTATGCTCTCACTCTCCCCTCTCCTCTGCTCTCCTCCCCTTCCCTCCCCTCCCCTCCCCTCCATCCTTCCTTCTTTCTTCTTTTCTCCCTTCCTCTATCTTCCCTCCTTCGGCTTTAGGGAACATCCTTGGATCTCTTGTTTCCTAAGACATAGTCTTTAACTTTGTTGTGTTTATTTGTTTCCATGTTTACTATTTATTTACCATCTCCCCATCTTCAAAATAAGCTCAATAAGAGAAGCAATTGCTTTCTATTTTGGTCCATATTGAAAGTGCTCAGTTGGCAGAATGAGGCTTCTTGTGCATGTACCATCCAACAGTTGATTTATTGGGCATCTCTCTTCTGGGTGACTCTAGTACAGATAAAACAAATCCAGCTCCTTCAGAAAATGGACTCTGATTCTCATGCCAGCCACGAACTCAAGATTTCCACTCAACTGAGGCAGAGGGCATTGGCAATTTCCAATCTCCTTGGCATGCTTAACTGCTTCAATATTTTATTATAATAAAAGAAAATATCCAAGCCAAATCTTTCAAAGCTGATGTTGAGAGTTCTCTGTACTTGAGAGATCAGTTCCTGAAGGTGGGGCATTTCTACTCTGTTAGCTCCAATTCCTTGAACACCTCTAAGTCCATTCCTCCTTTTCTATGGAGTTACTATTGACTTTTTATTATAATATCATACTTTTGCATTCACCATGCCCAATACAGTCTCAGCACAGAGTTGCCTTCTCCCCAATCCTATCAGAATGATGACACTGATTATATAAAAATTCTTTATCTACTTATTATTTCATAAAGAAATCTTGTACACTTATCTTAATTGTTATTTTTCATCTACTAGTTTTTTTTGCATCTTTCACCATCTTCATCTTTTAATATAATAAAATTCATATCTGATTCATTTTAATTCTTTAGTATTTGTCTGCCCTTCTAGTACTTTGTAAGTTTTTAATGTTGAATACAATTTTTTTTTAGTATTATTTTTTCTTATTTTACATATTGATCCCAGTTCCCTCTCCCTCCCTCCCATGCCCCCCAATCCCCTCCTATCCCATTCTTCCTCCCCCTCCACTCCACAGGGAGGGTGATGTCTTCCAGGAGGGATCAACAAAATCTGTCAAGTCATTTTGTTAGGGTATGTTTTTCCCCCCGCCGGTCTGGACCAACCATTATGTTATGAGTATGCGGGCCTTGTGCAAATTGCTGGGACCACAGGGCTAACAGGTATCGCCTGCAACTGGTGCCAGCGGGCCACAAACACACAAACAGGGCAGACTCCGAGTCTGGGCCTTGAGCGGGAACACATAAGCGGTGCAGGCACCTCAGGGCTCTGTGGCCAATGCAATGTGAGGGAATGGGCAGGGGATGAGCAATGGCCAATGCAATGTGAGGGAATGGGCAGGGGATGAGCAATGGTCTCAGGGCCGGGGTGAAGATAAAAGGAATTGTAGGGCAGACACAAATGTCTCACATGCTATAGCATGTCTGCCTGGTTAGGCAAAGAACATGCCTGTGCAGGGATGGTGGGGGAAGGGAATGGCGTCTGGCACCTGGGTGAAACCCAGGTCCTGTGAAAATCCTGATCCCACTTCTGACACCAGATATCGTGGTTTTAATAAGGATCAGGATAAACTAATAGGCAAAACAGATGTTTATGCAGGGAGAAATAACTTACAACCTAGACAGATGAACACCAGCAGGTTCCACTGGATGTTTTCCTGTCTCCTCTCTGCATTCAGTCAGCAAGCCAGTGCTCCCAGACTCCTCCTCAGACCTAGTTCCACAGGTCACTTCCGCCCGTGGCTCCACCTCCAATGGGCGTGTTCAGTGCCACAGAAGCAGACAAAGTGAATATCTCACTACAGACTAGGCCCTCCCTCCTGCCTCTAGGCTAAGGGAGAATCCGTCCATGGGGAGTATGCTCCCAATTGACTACATTTAAGAAAAAAACAAAACTATTTTACAATTAATGTGGGGTTTGGGAGGCTGAATCTTGTCTGGTACAAAACTACTGGCATTCCCACCTGATGAAGGCATCTTCTGGAAAGCTCAGCCCCAGGGCCTGGAGACTCAGGGCTCAGTGAGTAGAGCTGCTTGCTATCAAGCCTGATGATGTGAATTTGAGCAGCAGGACACATACGGTAAGAGAACTGACCCCTCAACTTATTCTCTGACCTCAATACATGGTGTAATATGTGCATGTTCATGTACACACACACACACACACACACACAATAACTTTTTAAAAAATTTAAAATCAATTAGTATATTTTTATGAAATTGGATGTAAGGGCACAGGCCTTTTATCATAGCTACTCAGGGCTCTGGGGTAGGAGGATCACAAGTTCAAGGCTTTCATGGACTACAGCATGAATTTATGACCATTCTAGACAACTTGATGAGACCCTGTATCAGGGCAAGTGATAAAAAGAATACTAACGGTGTAGCTCAATGCTAGAGCACCTGCTCAGCATGTACAAGGCTTGACCCCAAGTTCTGCAATATCAAAGAAACTCGCAGCACACTACTAGAAGGTGAACAAACAATAACAAAATAAACCAAGTGGAAAAACAACAAAGAATATCAGGTATTAACAGAGAAGAGCTGAGCTAAGACCAGTAGGTGGGGGATGGCATACTACTACAATTTGTTTGTTGTTTGTCTTATCCTGTTTATTACACAAGTTACATAAGTGATCTTAAGAGGAAATAATTGTCAGTGGAATAAGGACCATCAAAAACTCGTACTGAACTGAATAGCTACATGTTTTAAGTGATTTGTAAAAGTCAATCTTAATAGTCTAAAATCTATGTTGTAAAATATTCCCCCAAAGTAATTTTATTGAGTAAAACACACCAATTCAATTACAAATTTAACTGAAAGTACAGGCAGCATGTAACAAAAATGAAATTTATTTTTAAATATTTTCATTAAGTTAATAGGGCAATTACAATTAATAGTTTAATTTTCAGAATTAATTCAAATCACATTGTCTCCACTTAAGTAGGCATAGCAATGGAGCTGAGCTAATAGATATTCTAAGTATAAAATTAGTAGTTTGTCAACTGCCTAAGGTTTAAGTGCTGGGTTGTTATTACAATTATATATATATATATATATATATATATATATATATATGGATGTTAATATTCTAGTAAAATTCAGAATTATGCTATTCTTAATTCTGGCATGGTGGTTTGAAAGAAAATGGCCCCCAATTGGAGTGGAACTATTAGGAGGTGTAGTCTTGTTGGAGTAGGTATGGTCTTGTTGGAGGAAGTGTGTCACTATGGAAGCAGGCTTTGAGATCTCATATATGCTCAAGACATGCCCAGTATCTCAGACCACTTCCTGTTGCCTATGCAAGATATACCACTCTCAGATACCTCTCCAGCACCATGTCTGCCTGCATGCCACCATGTCACACCATGATGATAATGGACTAAACTTCTGCAAATGTAAATCACCCTAATTAAATGTTTTTTTTCCTTTATAAGAGTTTACATTCATATGGTGTCTTTTTGCAACAATAGAAACCCCCATTAAGACACCTGGATAGGTTTTCAAAGGTTATGTTATTTCTAGGAGAATATAGAGAACATGGGACAGGTAATGACTCTTTGATGCTGAAATGCTGGGGTTAAAACCCTGAGAGAAAGAGGAAGTTCACAAGTTGAGTTCCTGATACTTGGTCCTCAAAGATACCACTACAGCTTATCTCCTAGTAGTGACTTCATCAGAGAACCCTTCGCAATAGGGAAATATGTAAAGTAAAGATCAGAGAAAGCACAACAATACCAGTGAAAGTAGCTCTGTTTAACCATGAATATTCACATGAGGTTACAATCATATCAGGCTTTCTCCCAACATATTAAAGCGAATTTGCTTTTCTGGATTTCTGGTTAGGAGATGGTGATGATGTTAGCTTCCACTGAAGTCTTGTGATGGTTATCCTGAAATAAGTACAGCACCCCACAAACGACCCAGTTAAAAAGAGAAAATCAGTGATTTTCTTGTAAATTTTCAAAGCTGTGCAACAAAATCCACAACTTAATTTAAGAGTGTTTATAAATAAATAATAGGATTCATTTTAAACCTCTATTATTCCGATTACCTGGTAATCATTGAGGTCATTTGAATAAGAATCATCACCCACTGCCTCCTGTGTTTTAACACTTGGTCTCCAGCAGTTGGCTCTGTTTGGGGAAGTTAAGAAAACTATAGAATTTGGAGTCTGGCTGGAAGTTTGCCACTTGTAAGGTTTGGGGGCCCCCCTCTCTCTCTCCCTCCCTCTCTGTCTTTGTCTCTGTCTCTGTCCCTCTCTGTCTCTGTCTCTCACTGCCTCTCTCTCTCCCTCTCTCTCTCTCTCTCTCCCTCCCTCCCTCCCTCCCTCTCTCTCTCTCTCTCTCTCTCTCTCTCTCTCTCTCTCTCTCTCTCCATGATGGACACTTCTCTATCTGTAACTGGAAACAAAAACAAAAGCTTTTCATTTGTCACAGTGTTTGATCACAGCAACAAAAAGTAGCTAGGACAATCAGTGCATTTCTTCCTTAGTGGAATCTCTTATTCCAGATGTTTCACACAAATGGAATCTGTTTAGTGGTGATTCTTTGAGTGAGTCTGGCTTCTTTCAATTAGCACAGTGTTCTCAAGTCTCACCTGTATGAGAATATGTGAGCATTTAATTCCTTTTAGTGGCAAATAATACCACTTCACATGAACAGCTGATGGGCTTCTGGCATCCTATAACCAGCCAACAAACATTTAAACACCTCTACATGATCTATTAACAATGTGCTGTGAACATCTGTGTAGTTTTTGCGTGGCTGTGTGTGTGTGTGTGTGTGTAATTCCTTTCTTTTCATGTTCTTTTTTGCGTGGTGTGTATGTATATGCATGTTCACAAGTGTGTGGTTACACAAGTGTAGGTGTGTGTGTGTGTTTGTGTGTGCACAAGGCTTATATAGAGACCCTTCCTTAATCACTATTCCACCTTATATATTTTGAGGCAAGGTCTCTCAACACAGAGCTCTCTAATATAGCTGGTCTCACTAGCTAGCTTGCTCCTGGGATATTTGGTATATAACTCCCAGGGCTGGAATTATGGGTGAGCAGTAACAGCTATCAATACGAATTCCAAAGATCTGAGTTTGGGTCCTCTGGCTGTGGACAAACACTTTTACTGCTAAATCATCTCCTCAGCTGTGCAACTCTATATTTTTAAGTAGCTTTTTACTCCTGTCATGACTAAGATATATCCACCATGGTTAGGTTTTGCTTGCAGTAAGCTAAAAATCTTTTAGTACTTTTAGTTGACTGACATCAATGCAGTTCAAGTATTTGTAATAAGCAGATGGATTGTTCACAAAATTGCATCAATATGGAAAATTCTATTTTCATTTCCTGGACACTTTTTAATGTTGAGAGTAGAGAATATTGTTAGACATAATTGAAATCTCTGCCCAATTGTGTCACTGAATAATGAAAACCCTCTCATGCATCCAGACTCGGTAATATTTAATTTAAAATATTGTGATGATTCATTCATTTGGTTTTGTGCCTTCTAATTATCGTCAAACATTGCAACAAAAAGATGAATTTTCTGTGAAAATGAAACCTCAAATTCAATGAAAATAAAGAACCAAAATTCAAAGCATGAAGGCCTCTGTTCATTGAAATTCAAGGTGAAATAAGGTTTTCCATGAAGAAGCAACAAGGCTGGCTTAAGGGCTCAGTGCCAATGACAGTGTTCTCCATGGTACAGTCCCTATCAGTTTTCCGCACTCACTGAGGTGGTACAGACACCTGGGGCACAGTAAGGTAATGAAGGAATGATGCAAATAAAATTTTACCATCTTGATGGTGGGACCTTGATCTCCCAGATAACATGTCTCTGGGTCTGTCTATTAAAACATTTTGAGAGATGCTTAATTGAAATGGGAGGACTTGTGTCCAGTGTGGGCATCACAATCCCATATGCTAGGGTCACAGATTGAGTGTAAAAGGAGAAAGCATCCACCAGTATTTCTTTCTTTCTGCTAATTGATTATGGATGCAGCGTGACTAAACATTCCATGCTCCTGTTGCCAGGTCTTCCCCACTAGAGTGGACTAGATACTCTCCAGCTGTAAACCAAAATATAGTCTTCCTTTAGTTAGTTTTGTTTGCTATTTTGGCACAGCATAAACAAAAGTAACTAACACAGATGATAAAGACTATAAGGACCCAGGTAGCCATATTGAGATGTAAATATGGAGAACAAAATGGGGAGCCTTAAGCAAAGCTTCATCTTCCCCTTTTAGGGTACCAAGCACAATGTTCCTTCTCTCAATATTACTTGCCCTGTATACTCTCTTTGTCCAGACACTGGATGGAGACTTCATCAAGCTACCCCTATCCCCCCACACACACACACACACAACAGTGCTTCAGGGCTAATTTGAAAGAGAGTTTTCTACTTTCATCAAGATGTTTGCAATGTTCCCAGTTATTGACTCTGGACAAATGCATGTTCCTGTGATCATCTTGTATAGCAGCACCTGTGATATGTCAGGACAATTAGCATCCTTATGACACCTGTTGCAGGTCCTACAGCAAACTGGGTATTGTGCTTTGCTGTTTGTGAAAGTGCTCCATCACCAGATCGTTTCTTATTTTCAATATTTAAGATGAATGATATTGAAAATGTTAAGATGAATGTATCCTAACACAATATCCTTCCTGCAAGAATTGGCTCTGATCATTTGTTTTATTTCAGGAAAATTATGAGCCAATGGTTGTGTCATTGAGTAACATTGAACTACTGAATGATTCCCTCCCCATTTTTAGTGCATCTTGGTGGAACAATTAGTTTGACATTTGGGGGATTTTAAAAACATCACTTGAGTGCTTTTTAATCCCCCTTTCATTAAGAGGAGAGCCAGCTTCATTTCAAGAGCCTTCACTATAGAACAATCTCTGGGATGTGATTTAATAACATCGGCATGTTTTCCCTGGATCGACGCTCCTCTTGTCTCTTGTTTATGACAAGTAATAGCAGTTTTCTATTCATAAGACATGAAGTATCCTGAAAATAAATCAACTCATGTGGATCCATTTAAAAATTATATGTTGAATAGGATAGAGTTTTATAAATACTGAAAACTCATAAAGCTGGCTTAAAGAGGAACAGAAAGAAGGGTGCAAACATGGGTGTGTGATAGACAAGGCTGAAGTCTGATTAAATGACAGTTGTCAGCCTTATAGTCCATCATCAAAGGAAGCCAGAACAGGAACATGAAGTCGTGGAGGAGTGCTACTTACTGGCTTACTCCCCATGGTTTGCTCAGCCTGTTTTCTTGTATAACTCAGGATCACCAGCCCAGGGATGGCATTCCTCATGTTGAGTTGGGCCCTCCCACATCAACCATCAGTCATCAACCAAGACAAAGCCCCAAAGACTAACTCACAGACTAATCTGGTGGAGACAAGTCCTCATTGAGATTCCCTCTTCCTAGATGACTCTAGTTTGTGTCAAGTTGACAGAAACAAACCAGCATACCTGTTTTTTTACCATCCCCCATACAGACTTTCAAAAACTTGGAAAGGTGTCAACTAAAGCCAAGGTTTTGGTTATGGACAGCCATGGAAAGGCAGATGGTTAGAACAGAGAAGCCAGAGACCATGGCTCCAGGGCAGCACCATGGACAGCTCATTGGTTTGCTTTCCTGAAGAAAATTGCCAGCTGTGTCCTGTGGATGAAGATCCAGGCTGATGTAAATCAGAAGTAAAAGTTCTCTCTCTCTCTCTCTCTCCATATATATATATATATATATATATATATATATATATATATATATGTGTGTGTGTGTGTGTGTGTGTGTGTGTGTGTGTGTGTGTGTGTGTGTGTGTGTGTATTGGTCTGGTTTATGGTTTATTTCATGTATGATAATTGATTGTAGTGAAAATGGGCGGCTGTTTGTGGTAAATACCGTGATCTAGGCTGAGTTTAAAACAATTCAATGTTGTGGATTTGAGGCAGGTAAACAGTTGAGAGTAGGGTATGCAAGGTTCCCCACAAAGGCTTTGAAATTAGCACATGAAAAATAAATTGGCAAAGAGAAAAGGTGGGCAAGGTCTCCCTCATACCACACACAAAGAGCAAGAGAGAGTGATGGGAGAAGGGATTCTACACAGCATGTGTACAGAGGCAGTCCAGCATATGGCCATGATCTACTCATTCCAGTGTGTTTTCTGTTTTGGGAATAAAAACCATGCTAAAAAGCAACTTGGGGAGGAATGTTACAGCTTTAGGTCACATTCCCGAGGGAATCCAGGACAGGAATCTGGAGGCAAGAACTGAGCAAAAGCCATGGAGGATTGCTGCTTACTGGCTTGCTCCTCATAGCTTGCTTAACCTGCTTTCTTACAGATCCAAGACAACCTGCCCAGGGTTGGCACCACCTGCATCAATCATTAATCAAGAAAATGCTCTATAGACTTGTCTACAAGCCACTCTGCTAGAGGCAGAGGTTTCCTATGCAGGTATGTCTAAGTTCATGTCAAATTGACATACACTAATCACCACATTATGTATGACTCAGTATACTACTAAAACACAAGCCCAATGCTATTGAGACCTGTGATACATGAAGTTGTATACAGTACTACATGTATCATGTAGGGCATGCGCAAGAAAAACCTTGTGCTATTCAAATAATTGGGAAACCAGCTTTCTATGACCTTAAAACTCTGACTCTTTGGAATGTTTGATATACTGAACTTTCTTTGCTCTGACATCTTTCCTTTTAAAGTATGGCCTTTCTCAATATATTCTTCCATTTTGCTTTTTACTGTCTGTGTGGCTCCATTTAATTCCTTGTTTTGAATATGAGAACCCAGGACTCCTCTGGCAGTGCCCGTTGAATCTTAATATCTCCAGTTGGTGTGAAAGAATAAGGCTCCCTGGGCATCTTGTGGATTTCCAGGGATTTGAGGGAAGGTGGAGGTGGAATCTGTGTGCCAATGTAATAGCAATAGGGAATAAAACAGGCCTTTCATAAGAATGGTCAGTGATGCCCCAGGCTCTTCCATGCTGACTCTGGCCAGAGATCAAAGATGGGAAATTCTGTTTCCATAACTTGATGTTTAGAAATGCTTTTACATTATATTCCTTATTTAGACCCTTAATGGAATTTCCTGTAACCGAATAAAAGCAACCTCTGCCCTTTGTTTTATCTTCTAGAAGGCAAGTGCAGTTGCTGTGGTGTGTGCTTTCCTAGCCTAATTAATTTAGCTCTGGGCTTTTATATTCTAATTAGACTGGCAGTGTTCATAAATATTCATCAAGCCAGTTTCCAAGACCATCAAGCTGTGGGTCAGGAGGGAAAGATATGGGTGGTTTCCCTACCATGCATCAAGCTTACTGTCATACCTAAGAGGTTCTCTGCAACTGGGACTCTGGTGTTCAATTGTTGAAATGCATTTGTTGTGGTTTATTGAGCACTGACTGGTATGGGGTTTGTGGCTCAAACCAATGTAGCCAGCTTCAGCTGTCCACTTGACTGGAACCTAGAGTCACCTGGGAAGAGGGAAATCCAACTGAAGAATTGCCCAGATCACATTGGCCTGTGACATCTATGAAACATTTTTTTTAGTTGCTAATTGAAAGCCCAGCTTTCCTGGTACCATCCTTAGGCACATGGGCCTGGATTGTAAGAAAGGTATCTGAGCAAGCCATGGAGACCAAGCAGAATTGCTTTATTAGTGTCTGCTTAAGTTCCTATGTCTAGGCTCCTTCCTTAGCTTCCCTGGATGAAGGTTGTGTTTGGCTGTATTGGAGGATTCAAATTGGGCACGCCACATCTTTCCATTGTGTGCCCATCCACCAACCACATTGTTGCCTAGTCACACCCACATCACTTTATTGATCTTTCTCAGTCACCATCAGCTGTATTACTTTTTTGGGAAGATGTAAGCAAACGCCCATTAACCTAACTGAGGCATTATTGGTGAACCAAGGATTTGGTTCAAGTCCAACTTGGTGAGCCAATGAATTCACTAGGCTCATTTAGAGGTCCATGTATGAGAGGATACTCACAGGACCATGGACATCAAAACAGTTGCATCTGTGCTAAGTCTCACCCATCATAGATAGTAGATTGCAGAAGCTTCATCATAGGGTCCTCCCTTCAGTTAGTCTTTGCTCAAACTCAGTTTCAGTGACTAAAATAAAACATTCTGATCAAATAGAAAATTGAAGGAAAAAGTGTTTATTTCAGCATACAGATTATAATTCACTGTCTTGGTAAATCAGGGCAAAACTGGAGTAGGAACTCAAAGTCAGGCCACAGCAGGGAACTTACTTCTCAGCCAAAGAGGAACAATGGAGGATGCTGCTTACTGGCTCATAGGCCAACTTATTATACTCAGGTAGCTTATTTATATAGTTCAGAACCATCTGCTTTGGAAGGTGCTGCCCATAGCATTTGGTTCTTCCAGTATCAATTGGGAACTCCCTCCTCTCCGAAACATGCCAACCTGATGTAGGTAGTTACTCTCAGATGACTATAGGCTGTGTAAACTTGATAGTTAAAACTAGCCAGGAAGCATTACACCTATGATATACTCTATTATCTCCCAAGATCACATATATCTAAAAGGCAAGAGAGAGTGGTAAATGAAATCCCAGATGAGGGTCTGATGCTATACCTGCTCCTTCTATTATCACTACCACAGACCTGCCTATCACCTTAATGCTTTGCATATTTCATTGCTATGTCTACAGAGCCAAGGGAATCTCTGTTCCATAATGTGACAGGATGATCATTATGTCTGAAGTAAAAACTGCACTGTAATAGCATTTTTGTATCCTAAATTTACACACTCATAATAAAAAGCATATACATGCATGCACACATACTATATAGGGAGATAGATATAGTATGTATATGCACACATTTTAATATAGTATAAAAGCATAGAGGTTGAATGTATAGATAGTAAGAGATAAAGGCTCCAGAATTAGTTAACAGGAAGTTAGTTAAGATGAGGTCATTACAGTATTATACTTATCTATTATTATGTCTGCTTATCCACTCCTTAAAGTAAGGATGTAACTAGCTATATTATGTGCAAATACTCCCCAGGATCTCTACGACTTATAACACAAAAGGTTTATTCTGACATTGTTAACCTTGTCAACTTGACTGCACTTGGAAGCCTCTAGAGCACGATTAGTGAAGCACATGACTGAGGTGTGAGCAAGGGTGACTCCAGAGAGCCAATGCTAAAAATTAATCTAACAAACATTCAAAAGATGATAACAATCTTAGAATGTGGGGGCAAGTTAGGGAAGCAGAGTCCTTGGGGCTCTCTCTTGCCAAACTTGGCTCCTTTATCCAGATTCCTGGTCACCATGTTATGAGCCCTTCCATGAATGATGTGTTGAGTGAAGCAATAAGCTCTGATAAACTCTTTATATAACTTTTGTTGGGCACCTGATGACAGCAGTGAAAAGCTCTAAGACATTTGCCAGAATTTCTTGTCTTTGACTAAGAGTCACAGGGCAGCCATTGCTGGATTATGTGGGAACACTCCCCGTGGTCAGAAGGAAACAGGTGCAGAACAAACCTGGGGCAGTGATCAGTAGGTTTAGTTTGTCTGGAGAACCACTTGTTACTAACCAAGGGAGACTGAGTCTTTTCTGTTGTGAACTGAATGTAAAAGGTAATTTACAACAGCAACCTGAGCACAAGTGCAGGGAGAAATCTGACTTCAATTAATGTCTCCAGTGGCACTTGCTTACCTGGGCAGATAATGATATCATAGGCGAATTCCAAATGATGCTAACACCGTGTGCCAATGCTTGTCTTCCAAACACCAGGGTATTCCTTTAGATCTGCCACAGAAGAGAGCGAAGTCATCATTTAAAGTTTAGGCATTTTGATTGATTCCACAATGAATTCAGAGCAACGGAGCAAAGCAGGTCTGGGTTACTGAACAAACAATTTCATTTCGATCTTGAATGTGCACACTGCTGTTCATGCGGGAAGCTGTCAGATGGTCTGCTTTACTCAAGACACTGGCTACTTACAGAGAACTACTGTACATAGGAGTACAAGGATTTCTTCAGCTACATGTATTTTCCATCATATGGATGTCAGTATTACTTTATGTGGGCTTTTATGAAGGCTGGAAGCAAACTTCACAGCACACTGTGTGTGTGTGTGTGTGTGTGTGTGTGTGTGTGTGTGTGTGTGTGTGTGTGTGTGTGTGCTCTCCCATGCTGTCCGTTATCTAAATGGCTATTATGGGTTGAATTTGAAGCATCCCATTCACTCATGGTTTGAATGTTTAGTCTCTGCTTGGAAGGCTGTTTTGAAGGCTATGGAACTTTCAGGGGATTGAGTTTGATTGGTGGAAGTATTTGGGCTATGTCTATGTCAAGTACAGCTTGACCTGCTTTCTATGCTTCCTCATCAGCCACCACATGAACAAGCTATGACTTCTCAGCCTTGCCACCAAAGAGGAAGCTACTCCACCATACTTCCCTGTTATAAAGGATTAACATCTCTCAGATACCAACTCCACATCAATCTTTCCTCCCTATGTTGTTCCTGCCAGGTATCTGCTCACAACAATGTAAAAGTAGCTAATTAGGTAATACCATGCATATTTATGTGTTTTCCTGTTGGCTGGGAAGTCAATAGGCAGTTTGTCATGTTTAAGAGAAAAAATAAAAACAAAACCCCAGAAAGAAAGTGGGAAATAGGTCAGAAAACAGGCCATAGGATGGGCATCTTATAAGGAATCTTTCTGACACTGCCCAACTAATCAAGAAGGCCAGTAGAAATTCAAGAATTAATACTGTATGAGTGCTGTGTAACACATAGCCCCAACAATCAGTGGATAGCAGTACTTATTTACCATTGTACGTTAGACTGGGGGCCAAGCAGGCACTTGCTGCTCTTGTATAGAACTGAACTGGGCTTGGTTCCTAGCATCCACATCAGGTGTCTCACAAATGTCTATAAATCTAGAGCTCCTTGGGATCTGGCGGCCTCTTCTGGCCTCCAGGGCACTGTATCCACATGCCCATAGACATAGAGGTACACATGAACAAAAATAAAATAAATCTTGAATAAGTTTGAAAAACCAAGGATTTTTCCTTTGATGATTTTCTGATCATCATAGATTTGGTACAAGTCCTGGCACACAGTAGGCATTAAATAAAAATTTTCAAGCCTGCCGTACCCGCACAGCCAGAGTACCAAGCTGGCAGAGGGTGTCAGGGTTGAAACACTTAACACCACGAGAAGTGACGAGGAAGCTGCTGTCCTTTAATACAGAGAGTAATGTGCTTATATACCCAAGCCAGGGGATGGGCTAAGCATAGGAGAAAATCATGCACCACCCACACCTGGGGTCAAGGCTCGGGCACTGCACATCGGAAAGTTATGAGAACAACCTTGTTTGATCAACCTTGAGAGCACGGGAGTTCCACAGCTGGGTGGGGAGGAATAGAGCTGTAAGGGACAGGTACTTATTTCCCAACACAAACCTTGTTTCACTGAGTCAGAGCCTCCTACCAGTTCTGCCCAGCTCATACATGCCTAAGTATATAATGTAATACTGCTCACCATTAATGTTGTACTCATTGTATCCACAATAGCATTTAGCTAAGTTCTGAGCAGGTATCTACTGTTGGTTTTATGAAAAGCCTGGGTTAACTTTCCCACTGAATTATAGATAAATAGTATGTACTTTCTGGGAGTGGAAAAGCATTTGACAGATTTGAACTTTGGAAATACTCATTCTATCTGTTCTGTACAGAATCCAACCTTGTGAACTCACAAATGGAAAGCGTGGAGCAGCAAGCCACTGAATCCATGGTGTATGTAACAGAATGAATGTTTGCACTGAGTAATTTGATTTCTAAACAGGCACCTATTTCGTGTCCCCTTGAATCAAATCATTTTGGAGAATGGGGAACATGTTGTTAAATAAACAGTTTGTGATGATGGTCAATAGACACATAGTGATTTTCTTGTCCACATTTGGCTAAGGTAATACCTGAAGAAATTGCAGCTTCTGCAAAGATTTGTGATTATTACAATTAAAAGAAAGGGTGTATGAGTGCCAGTGCTTTCGTTGATGCAAAGCCACAGTTCTCCCCTTAAAGGGGTAAGAGACAGTTTATTCTGAAGTCAAATATTAGTGGAAATGACCTGGAAACATAGATTTAAGTTACCCCAAACTCCGCGTTCCAATGTGGAAGCAGATTCATGAGGTTTTATAGAAACATAACAAAGAAAGTTATTGAGACACTTTTCAAATACAATGTGGAAACATTGGAGAGACTGTTACAACCAAGAAGGGAAATCTCAGCTACAGGCCTCAGACATTATATGGTGACTTTCTAACCTTTAGGACTGATGAAAGTTAGTGGCCCGATAAGTTCATATATTCCAAATGGGTTTTATCTGTGAGGCACAGGCCATTAGATCAAGCAGAGGTGAGAAGAAATGACTACTCAGATGTCTGAAGATATACCAAGATAAATTGTAATTAGACTCTGAATTGCAACATTCCAACCTCTCCTTATCATTGCATTTTAATCAGCCAATTGGCCTTTGCAGGCTTGGCTTCATTCTGGGAATTCTCATTCACATTTTGCAAGAATACATAACACTGATTTAGGGTAAGAGAACCATGAAGTCTTGGGTGCCACATCAGATGAGGTGATGACAGCTAGAATTTGCTGCTACTCTATTGCACAATGAGGGAGGTGACAAGTTAAGGATGCTGTAAATCAGAGAATCCCAGTCCATTAGCAAGCTGCCTTAACCTGATGTAGGTTTTTTACCTTGCAATCTGCAAGATGAATGCTCACTCTTTAAAACATATTTACTTTTGTTTTTATACATGAGTAAGTGCTAGCATGCAGATATGTGCACCACATATGTACCGTGATCATAGAGACCCAACTGTGCTGAATCCCTCATGATGGGGCTGGGGAGATGGCTCTGGATTATGTTCTCACTTGATGGCTCACAAATATCTAGAAATCCAGTTCCAGTGGGTGAGTGCCCACTCAGCACAGTTGGGGTTTGGGAGGTGGTTCAGTGGATTAGAACTCTTACTGTGCAGGCATGAGTACCTGAGTTCAAAGTACATAGGAAAATCAAGTGTGGCTCAGTGCTGTGAGGGGTGGAGACAGGAAGGTCATTGGGATTGTTGGTTGATAACCTGGTTCAAGGGTCATTGAGAGACCCTGTCTGGGGATGTAAGGTGGAAAATGATAGAGCAGAACACCTGATGTTCTCTCTGGCTCCCCATATGCATGTATGATTATGTGTACCTGCATGTGCACATACATTGTACATGTATACACTTCACTCACACACACACACACACACACACACACACACACACATCTTAACAATTAACATTTACAGTGAAGGTTGCTGACAATATTCTTTTCATGCATAGATACTTAATGTTAAAAAAGCAGTGATGTAGGAGTGAGGTCTGAATGTGTATGACCTTGGGCAGAGCCTCATACATTCTCTGGGAGTCTCAGACAAGATTGCTGCCTTCGTTTATTGTGAGAATGCCATATCTTCCAGCATCACTGTGATCTACGGCTTTATATTATCAATTGTCCTTCTGTCAGGTGTCCCTCAAGGAATCATTCTGTGATCCCATTTGGGTTCCTTTACAACAGTTTGAAGGTAATATAGCCAAAATGCTATATACAGCTGTTGTAAAGACTTTAGGAAAGGCTCATGGCTACCCCACAGTCTGCAGGCAGCTCATCTTCCCAAGCTCTTGATTCACAAGTTTATATCTCCATCCTCAGCCAAAAGCAATGATTTTCTGCCCCCACTGACTCCTGACCTTGGTGGGTGCATACTTTGGGGATATCATCCTTCCTGCTTGGGATCCATATTGATTACAGAGATTACAGAGAAGCACACTGGCTCTGAGTAAATCCTGCTCAGTGGATCCCATATGCATCTGTTCTGACAGATGGCTACTTCTTTGGTGGAATCCAGAAGTTGTTGGAAATGCTGCTAATCTTCCAATGTTAAGAGTCACACATGGTACGATGCAATGTGCAGAGGCTGAGAGTCTTTGTGGATGGAAATTGTAGAGAGAACAAACTAGAGTTGATTTCTCTAGTTCCTCATCCAAAGTTGGTGGTAAACAAGTACAAATGGAAAGATGATTGATTTGCTACAGTTAAAAGTTCTCTCTCTCTCCCTCTCTCTCTCTCTCTCTCTCTCTCTCTCTCTCTCTCTCTCTCTCTCCCTCTCTTGTGAATCTGAATTAGTTGAGTTTATTGATGATGAAACTGATCACTGTCTACAGTACATGATTTTCAGTTTCCTTCAGTATATATATATATATATATATATATATATATATATATATATATATATATTTAAAGTATTACTTCTGATAAAGTTTCCCTTCTTAACCAAATTCATCCAGGCTTCTCTGATCTTCTTTTCCCTAGGGCCTAGGAGAACCATAGACTTTTTTTTTTTTTTTTTTTTTTTTTTTAAGAAAAAAAAAGTATAAATGGTTTGTTCTTTTTCACTCTTGACACTTGGCTAAATTCTATAAAACTCCCCAAGCCCTTAGGTTTCTCAAAAATTATGTTCAACTCTTGTTTTTTGTTTGCTTGTTTGTTTGTCTTCCCAGCCCTTTTTTGCAGTCGACCACTGTCACCCCCTTTCTTTGAGTATTTATCTTGAAAACTTGACACTGTTTTTGATCAATTTATTCTCTGTCTCTTCTAAAGTGAGAATCTGCCAGGCTTCCCCTAGATCTGCAGCCTGGGAATGTCTTCACAGAGGACTTGGACATGTCCTCTGCAGTAACCACCAAGACAGATGTCCCATCCAAGTCCCTGTAGCAGAGAAGGGGCCTGCTTTAAATAAGATCCAATTAGCAAACGCAGGTGCCCTAATTACATTGAGCACTCCCTCCACGCTCTTCCTATTTTTGTTTTGTACACCCCAGCATGCCAATGCCTCCTGCCTTTAATTCGATGGAAGGGAACATGGTTTATACTTAAAATATATCTCTTCTACTGCAGCTGTCTAGATGATTTTTTATTTCCATAGGTGCTTCGGGCAACTGAAACATAGTAGGAAGTCAAATAAAAACAAAATAAACTCAATGATATTTTTGGAGGGTTTTTTTTTTTTTTTTTTTTTTTGTCTCATAATGCTTTGTATGGCTTCCTCCCATAGGCCCTTTGCTTATACATTATAGTTTGCGATTTTATGTTTTTTTTTTAGGGGATTTCTGTGCATGCCATTGTGAGTCTTTCTGCATCTATATGTATTTCTTGGACTTTTTCTTCAACTCTTCGGTTTTTTGTTTGTTTGTTTGTTTTGTTCTATTCTGCTTTGTGTCCTTATTTTACCTCATTGCATTATCTCCCCCCCCCCCAGTGCCTGTTTGTTTTCCAATGAGAGAGAACAGGAAAGAATGTGTATTTGGGTGGGTGGGGATATGTGAAGGCTCTGGAAGGAGTTAGAGTGGGGGCAGCCAAAATCAGAATATGTTGTGTGAAAAACTATCAAAAAAAAAAAAAAAAACCCACAAAAAACAAAACAAACAAACAAACAAAATAAAAACCCCAATCTAAACACTGAGCACAACTCCTGGAATCCCAGAGAGGGAGGAGTGATAAGAAAAGGGGTCATGGCCAGGCTGCAGAAACCCGCAGAAACAGCTGACCTGAACAAGGGGGAGCTTATGGACCCCCCAGACTGATAGCTGGGAAACCAGCTTTGTACCCACTCAGACACCCTGAAAGTGGGTCTCAGCCAGAAGGCCTGGGCAGTCTAAGGGACCTCTGACAGTGGAACCAGGATGGATTCCTGGTACATAAAAGGACTTTGGGAGCACATTCCCCCAGGAGGGATACTCCCTTAGCTTAGAGGCAGGAAGGAGGGCCTAGACCCTACTCCAAATGACTTGACAGATTTTGATGATCCCTCCTGAAAGGCATCACCCTCCCTGTGGACTAGGGGGACAGGGGATGGGATGGAAGGGGGTCAGGGGGCATGGAAGGGAGGGAGTGGGAATTGGGATCGATATGTAAAATAAGAAAAAAGTATATAACTAAACAACCACAACAAAAATAAGTAAGTCCCATTATTTAACAATAAAAAACAAATAAAACAAAACACCTTGCTGAGTGTAGACTTATTAAAAGAAATAACTTCCTTCTTTGAAACAGTGCAGGGTTCATAGTTCACAACGTTGTTTAATATACAGCACTGAGTGAAGAAATGGCTGCAGAGACCTTGGTGGTAGTCCAGGGTCTGTCCCTATCAGAAAGTCTTCTGAGCCCACAGTTCTTCACTTGATCTTCATCCCCAGGATGAAATGAAGAATCTTCTCTCACCTGTTCAGTGAGGCTTTGGGATGGACACCTGCAAATGATGGCGGATGCTGTCTCTTTAAGAGAGTGCTAACACATTGTGATGGAGGCTGCTGTCCCTTTAAGAGAGTGCTAACACATTGTGATGGAGGCTGCTGTCCCTTTAAGAGAGTGCTAACACGTTGGAGAGAGATCAGGGTTAAGTGCCTGCTGCTCAGTTAGGCACCTGAGTTCTGCTCCCAGCATCCACAGAGAGTACTCACATGGGCTATAACTCTAGCACTGTACAGACACATGCATAGACATAATTTAAAAGAATAAAATGATAAATAAATTATATATAATAAAAATAATATAAACAAAAAGGTGTTAACACACCTTAAAATTCCTTTTATTTTAGGTTAAAGTCTTTGGGGAAACTTACCAGGCTCTAGCCAAGGTCCCCTGGTCTCCCTGACTTGCTATTTTAGGTGACCCAGAGAATACTTGACTCACTATAGTACTAAACAGAGCATGCCCAGAACCATTCACATATGCCATCTTTCTTTAATCAACATGTATTTTATGACTTCAAACAGAACATGTCCAGAACTGTGTTAGTCATCTTTTAATTTTTTTAAGGATGTGATTAATTATATTCAAGTGAGCATGCTCAGGGATGTATGCTTTAATCTAAGCATGCTCACAAACTTGCCTGCCCTACACACAGTTGTCTATATGATTGTGTATTGTCTGTCTGCGTTTCCTCTATCAGTGTAAAGTGAAAAATGAGAAACAACATCTATACTTTTCTTACTTGCTACAAATAATGGATGGATCTCGATTCTTTGATGTTCTGGTTGTATTCTTCAACTTCACATTCTATAAAGCAATAGCCCAAATGACTGGTGACATCATAGACCCTAGAGGGGGGCCAGCTGACCTTGTTTCTCTAAGTTGTCATGTGCTCAAATTGCTTCTAAATACTTTTGTCCATACCCGTATATTCCTGCTGCTCTCGGCCTGGTCAAGTGAACCTTCTTGTTGTAGTGGGCACTGGTTAATGTGGAGACACAGAACTGTTCCAAGTGCTGAGAATAAGTGACCATTGGGTGCTCAGTCACAAGCAGGGGTAACAAACCTCCCTCACCCAAGGCTCAGAGAACATCATGGAAAAGGGCAGAAGGAATGTATGGGCTGAATGATGATGAGGAGAGCTGTGGAATTCTGTCCTCTGTATAAGACATGTCTGCTGCACATGTTAATTCAAAGTAGCCGTGGTTGCCAGTACAAGATCAGGCCTGAAGAGATCATGGATGAGAAGGGTCTGCTGAGGCTCTACCCTCCAGCAGAGGGGCTCCTCTGGAGGTTAATGGCTGCTGAGGAGATATGGCCCCTGTTAGGTTCTCCATTTCCCAGTAGATGGCCCCAGATCATATAGTGAATACTAACTGAACTCCGTAGGCTATTATTAATATCAAAACAGTACATCAAGTAAGGAGGGAAACCAACTGATGGATTCCAAAGGAAGTTCAAGGGAGATGGTGTACATTGTATGGTACATGCAGTTTTCGTAGAATAAATGTAAAGCATGATTTCAGAAAAGAAAATAAAAGAGGAAAGCCAATATGTGCCATTGTTTTTCTGGAAGGGTTCCTCAGCAATACTTCTAGCTGTGAAATTCTGAGGTTTTATGTGACACAAGGTACCTAACACTGAAATCAGTCATCACTTTATATTCACAGAACAAACCCATGGTTGCCTCCATGTTGGTCCCACAGTTGATACCTGGTTCTGCATCACACATAAGGATACATTTCTCTCCATGATGCTTTCTCTTTCCTTTCCCATTATGGGTTAAATTCTAAGTATTTCTTGGCCTTGGGGTATTTTGATTAATTAACTCCTCCTTTTGTCAACTTCACTTGTACAGTAGTTTAGTTGCAGAGAAGGGTAATATGAAGCAAATATGCCATTGAGTGGGGACAGATTCTCCAGGATAAAGACACACAACTATATAAAATGTTGAGGACATGTATTATAATAGTATGCTTTCTTGTGTCTGGAGAACTTGTATGACAGTAATGTATCAAATATGGGTAATTTAGAGCAAAGAAAACATGCTAATCTTCCTTTGTTCATTCTTAGCAACAGTCATTTTGCATCTAATTCTCGCAATTGCTGCAAGAAATGGTGCAGGAACAATGGTAGAATTACCAGATCTGGCAGTTAATATCCTTTCTCATAGTGGAGTTTGAGAGGAGTAAGATGTGAGGACAGTAGAGACAAGGGATGAGAGGATTTCCATGCCTACACTTTCATCTGCCAGGTCTCTCCAGTGTGCCCTCATCCTCAGGACAATTTCCTGGGATATACGGTCTTTCAAAATCTGAGAAAATGGGTTGGCAAGATGCCCAGCCTGACACGTCGCCTCTCCCAAGACTGACAACCTAAGTTAGACCCCCCAGGTCAAAGAAGAGAACCAACTCTCGCAACTTGTCATCTGAGCCCCACAAGTGAATCATGGCACATGTACCCACAGACACAAATAAAACAAGTACATGTAAAAATATTGAATCTACATAGATGCAGGCATCAAATTTTTTCACATAGTTTTCTGTAATATTACATTTATGAAAAATACCTCTGAGACAATTGTTTAAAACACCTTCTAAATTTTAGACTAATGACTCATATAATCTAAATCTTGACATAAAACACTATTATTACCTAGATTTATTTCCATATAAGTATGGTAAATAATTTATCTATTTTTTTAAACTTCTGTTACTGGGATTCAGTTCTCACAATTCACTTTGACTAAAAGTCAAAGTAGAGAAAAAGTATTGTTTTTTAAAATTATATCATTGTGAATACACTGCTCAGTTCAATGTCTCATATTTTCATTTGGTTAAGGAAAAACTGTGGGAATTGCTATTTTTATTTTTTATGGTTGGGATTGAACCAGAGCCTTAATATTTTGAGCATGTTTTATCACTAAGATACATTTCCAAATCCTGATCGGGGATTTAAATCAGGGACTGACACTGATAAAACAACCTCGGGAAATGCTGGTTGTGGTCATGCAGAGGACAACAGAATAAGGAAAAATAAGGGCAGATGTGGATAGATGCATGGGCAATTTCGCTAAATGTTACATTTTTGTCTCCTTCTAGACAATAACTGGTTATTCCTGGAATCTTAGAGACACTGTGACATAACAATACACAGGTATTCAGAAAAATTGAGACACTCTAGTCACCTCAGAGGCAGCAGTGGCATTTTAATACACTTGCCATGGGGTGTTTTCAGTTTCTGTTTACAGATTCAGATTTGGGAGCCCACTGGAGTTCCCATTATGATATCTTAAAGCTTAAGGATGACAGAAAGTTCATCTCAACCCCCCTTGTCCTGAGCCTGTGGAGCAGAGATGGTGTGCTTTGTGGAGACCACTGTTCAAATTATTTGAACAATCAGGGGCTATCTCCACCCTTAAAGATACTACAGCCATAAATGTCAGAGAAACTGCCTTTTGAGACATGCATAGATCTTATTAAAAGATTATTTATTATCTGCCCAGGATACCACGAGTTCCATATGTTTACTTGTGTCTATTAGTTTTTCTTCTGTCTGTATATCAATACATCTATCTATCATCTACCTGTCTGTCTATCATGTATCAATCATCTAACCAATGCATACATACATCTCCTTTTTTCTACATTTATTCCTTGTGTGTAGTATATGCATTGTTGGAGGTGCTTACTCATGAGCTCCTATGTGGAGATCATAGATACACCTCAGGTGTCTTTCTCTGTTGTCTTCAATCTTATTCTGTCTCTCACTGAACCTGGATCTTACTGATTGGCTACATTAGTTTACTGATAAGCCCCCAAGATCCACCTGTCTCCCTGAAATCGGTTGATGTTCTAGGTGCATATACTCATGCCTAGGTTTATTCTTTTAAAAAAATATTATCATTTTCAAAATTTTGGCTAAATGTGTGCAAATGAATGCAGGTGCCTGCAAGAGTTTATGCTTGAGATCTTCTGAAGGTGGAGGAGGTACAGGCGGATGTGAGTCGCCTGATGTGGGTGTTGGGAATCAAACTCTGGTCCTCTGGAAGAGCAAGTACTCTTAGCTACTCAGTAATCCCTCCAGCCCCAGCCATGTCCAGTTTTGACAGAGATGCTGAGGCTCTGTTCTCGTCCCCATGCTATAGCAGCAAGCACTTTACCCACTGAGCCATCTCCCAGCTCCTCATTATGTCATTTCAATTTAGCATCACCTGTTTGATGGATTCATTGCCAATTTTAAATCCTACTTTGTCTTTTAAATTGACAGATAAAACTGTATGCCTTTCTCATATATATGATGGAATCAAAGCTTCATGAAGGCCCAACCACATATATATTGGAAATAATTGTGTCAATTAATTTCCAAGGAAGCCCTGGGAAATAAAATGAGCTACAATTTCAGGCCATGTTTTTTCTAATAGGAAAATTTCACTGACATAAAATATGAAATGGCTCTGACTCATATTTCAAGAGCCCCATCCTGTTCAATTATCTCTTAATTCCTCCACTTGCATCAAGGAGAAAAAAAAATCTCATTTGTTGTCAGAATATTTTCATAATCTATCCAACAATAGCTAATCTCTACTTTTTAATTTCAACAAGAAAAACGTAGTAATTGTTGAGAAAATCTAGAATTTTCAATATTATTAGGCTCACTGTGATGTTATATAGCTACTTTTAGTATTAGAAAAGGGGTGCAGGTATTTCATTAACATAAAATGATAGTTTTCTCTTAAATTACACTTTATATTTAAGAAGAACATTAAACACATGACTGATCCAACTACTTAATTGTGGGGAGAGGTAATTAAGCTTGAGAATCATAATATCTAAGCTATTCTCTCTGTTTAAAAAAAGGAGTCAAAACAGAATGAAAGAAGGGAAATGGGTGAAAGATTTTCCTTTAAATTCCATCTAATTACAATTTATGTTTCTTTCAGAGAGTGTTCTTCAATTTGTAGACTCATCCGCCATAGGTGCAAGTGTCTGAACATTTGGTCTCCAGCAAATGGCGCTACTTGGAGAGGTTATGGAATCTTTAGGAGGTGGAGACTCAGTAGAGGAAGTAGGCCATTAGGAATGGGCTTTGGAATTTCATAGTTGGGACCCATTTCTTATTCATTCCCTACTTACCGACTGCTGATACAATGTGCTCAGCTGGCTTCCAGCTCCTGCCTACCATGCCATTCCTGAAGCCATGCCTTCTCTGCCGTGATGGAATGATCTTGCTCCTTTTCTTCCTTAAATTGCTTTGGTCAGTCTTTTAGCTCAGCAACAGGACAGATAAGAAATGCATAGAACTTACATGTTTGAGAATTGAACTCAAGCATTTGGAAGTGTGCTAGTTATTGTCTGAGAATGTCACCCTTGGCAGAAAACACACATTGGCTACCTAGTCTAATGAGAATACAAGTAGGTTGGGGGCTGGAGAGGTGGTGGTGGCTTGGAGGTTAAGAGCCCTGACTGCCTTCCAGAGGATCTGGCTTCAATACGAAGCACCCATGTGTGACTCACAACAATCCAGTTCAAGGAGAATTTCTGACCTTCAAAGGCACTGAACTGGAGTGTGTGTGTGTGTGTGTGTGTGTGTGTGTGTGTGTGCGCACACCTTCCCCTCGCCACCGACAGACAGACAAAACACTCACATACGTAAAATAAAAGAAATCTGAAGAAAGTACAAAGGTGAGGTGACCTAATATGAGCAGAAAATTTTCTATCAGGACACCTGAGTTCAAATTCTTTCTCAGCCATTTTTGTTTATTTTTTTTTTTATCTTGTGTGGACATGGTATTTCTCTAAATCCGTGGTTTGCCATCAAGATGGAAATAAATGACAAATGTAAATAGCATACCCTGGCCTTGTTCTACCTAAAGATTTTCATAAATGAAGGATGGTACCATTTAGAGGGTTATATTTATTAGCTGTTTGATCCTGGGCACATCATTTTTTTCTTTTGCAAATCTATAATACCTGTGATACATAGGTGGGTAGGTGGCTGAATATATGGATGGGTAGACAAGCAGATAAAATGTAGGCAGGGATATAGAATCTTCCGTGTATACATTTAGGTAAATGATACCTGCTAAGTTGCTGGAAGGGAGAAACTGACTGATATATGGCATGCCTAGCATGCTATCCATGATTGATAAGCAGCAGACGCTGTGATATTCCAAAATTAGCAAGCAAATTTCACTTGAAAGCAAATCTCACTCTCTGTTTAATGTTTTAACTTGCCAAAGAGCTTCTGTGTGTAACAAAGGAACCACTGGAGGAAGACTTACTGGTATTATCCTCAAATCATGCACCCTTCTTCCCTGGATGCAGACACGCAAACCAAGGAGGTCACACAGGTTGCCAGACACACAGCTAAACCACTCAGCTTCTTCTGCAGAAGAGCTGAGATAGATCAATGAAGTCTGAAACAAGCTGCCACCATCATGCCCCTGACCACTTACATCGTGTTAATAATAATATTACTGTTTGCACAATTGACTGTGGTTGTATATATGTATGTGTGTGGCTTATGTTCATGGTGTTTGGGCACATGCATATGCCCATGTAATGTGTCTGTGAAGATCAGAGGAGGATGCTGGGTGTCCTGTGGCGTCATCCTCCAATTTATTACCTTGAGAACCTGGATCTATACTGGCAGGCACCAAGCTTCAGCAATGCTCCCCACAGTGCTTGGGAACACACTGTACAAATGGCCTTTCATGTAGGCACTCAGGATTCAAACCCAGCTTTCACGCTTGCACAGAAAGTATACCTACCCCATTGAACCATCTCCCCAGATGCAGCCAACCATTTTGTTTTCCGTCACACATTAGCAGAGATCATGGGACTGCAATGGTTTCATTTTTATCAAGTGTTCCCAGCTGTCCTGTGTGACTGACCCTTTTCTTAATACTGCCAGAAAGAAATACTCCCTCTGTATTTAAACAAAGTTCGGGACATTCTCTGGATACTTACACTCTAGTTTATTAACATTGACAAAAACCAACATGGAGGGAAATGTGCTTATTTCAGCTTACAGTCATTATAAGCTATAGCTATAATACAGTGTATCACCAAAGAAAATCAGAGCAAGAATTCAAGGCCGGAACTGAAGCAGAGGCCATGGAGTATCAATCCTTCCTGGCTTGCTCCCCATTCCTCACCCTGCTTTCTTCGAGGACCGCTTGCCCAGGGGTGACACCACCCACAATATACTGGGCCATCAATAAAATGATCCACAGGCCAATCTGATAGAGACATTTTCTCTATTAAGATTTCCTGCCACCAAGTGATTTTAGTTTTTATCAAATTAACAACAACAACAAAAACAAAACCGCTAACCAGCACAAAAGTTGTGAAGTGTCTACAGATGAATCTTGATGTCTCCCCAGAATTCAAAGTGGTGTGACCCAGAAGCCCTCAGAGAATTAAGTTAGGAACCATGCCACAAAACATGATGTGAGCCATCTTCCACAAAGGCCTGCAGTGCCTCTCCCTAAAACCAACCCCTATTTAGTGTGTCCTCATCCTTGTTAGCAATCAAAATAAAGAGCTAAGGAGTGTGAGTTGTATTGACATCTGTAAACATAGGGGTGGGGATTTGATATCGATCTGCAAGCTCCCACATCACAGACAAGATAGTTAGATTACAGATACTCTTTACCTAGAACCCTATCAACTCTAGGAGATTGACTTCAGTCCCTTGGTAGGTGGCAGAAGTATTGACAGATGCCAATCATCTCCCATGAGGACTGACAGGCATCCCACAATCTTGTTACTACAAACTTTCTCTATATTCACTAGGTTTCAGTGGCCTCCAGAATAGAAAACCTCTACTTGACCTTGTATGTGGTCTGTGGATCCATCCACCCCAAGGGTGTGATTTATATAAGGAATATACACCTACAGAACTTGTCTCTGGCAGTGTTGTGGCTAAGAAGCCATCCATCCTTGAAACTCTGGTGTAGGAACCTCTCATTCACACAAAAGAATGAGTAGAAACACCTCACCTCCTTCATGAGCTGGAGAGATGGATCAGTGGTTAAGAGACTGGTCTCATAGAGAAACTGGGTTAGATTCCCAGCATCCACATGGTCACTCATAAGTATCTGTGATTTTGTTTCTAGGGAATTCAGCATCATATTCTTGTCTCTGCCGGTACTAGGGTAAGGGAGAAGACATAGAGTCCATGCTTACATGGGATTATCAGGATGGGGAACATGAACTAAAAGTTGAATGCCGTGTGGTGTGTAAGTACTTAGCCTTTAGCCTAGGACAGGCCCATATGCAGAAACCTTGTTATTCACAAGCAACCTTGTGATAACCATCTTGGCTGAGAAAGAGAAGTTAGGAGCATATTTGAAAGCTAGTGGTGATGGTGAATCTTACTTGTCAACTTGACACAACCTGCAGTCATCAAGGAAGGAGGAACCTCAAGTGAAGGTCTCCATGAGATTGGTCTGTGAGGCATTGTTTTGATTGCTAGTTGGTGTAGGGGGTATCAGCCCACTGTGGGTGGTACTATCCCTAGGCTGCTAGGATTTGGCTGTAAAAGAAATGCAGCTGAATGTTGAGTCTTGTAGCAAACCAGAAGCAGCATTTCTCCACGGTCAGTGCTTCAAGCTCCATTCTACCCTGAGTTCCTGCTTTGGTCCCCTCAATGATGGTATGTAAACTCTTTCATTCCCAAGTTGCTTTGTTGTTCATCACAGCAGCAGAAAGTGAACTAGGACACTGGTGTTAAAAAGTCTCTTGCTTTCTGAAATACAGAGTCTGAATATGAAGCTTGTAGATATCTACTGAATTCATTAATGGCTGGAAAATATGCACCAGAGGCTAAATTACATGACTAGTAGATTTACTGCTGAGAAAATTCCCTAAATATAGCACATTAGCCATTTGCAGCTGCCTTTTGGAATTATAACAGTGGCTCTAGAGATAGTGAGACCCCAGAAAAAAATAAACACCCTACCACACCCAACCCCTGTAAATAGAAGTACATTCTAAGCACATATGTCACCAACTATTAGATTAAAAACCTCCTCCATGATTCTGTTGAAATTTTAGGAGGCTTGACCTTGTCTTGTCTCTGTAGGTCAAACTACTGTAAAGGTTTATCTGAGTGTCCAATGCCTTCTCAGTGAAGACCCCGGAACACTGCCATGCAATTAACAAAAAAGAATGGTTAGGGACTATCTGCCATGTGATGACTTTCCTTGACTGTGGTAAATGAGATGGGCAAGATTCAGAAGCGGGCACAGAGGTAGCTGTGAGTATATATAGGTGGAATAAGTTTTAAGATTTATAACTGATGGGCTCAGTGAGTGAAAGCAGTCTTCCTCCAAGATTAGTGACCCTAGTTGGATCCCTGGAACCAGATGTTAGAAGGAGAGAATTAACTCAAGCTAGTTGTTATCTGATCTCCACACCCACACTCTGGTGTGTGCATTCCCTACCACAAAATCAATCAATCAATCAATCAATATAAGATTTTACAATTGAGCAACCAAAAGTGACAGAGTCTCCTTCCATATCTGTTTTACAGAGCGACATGTACATGGATGTGCACTCGATCACTCTGAAAGGATAGGTACATATGTGCACAATTTAATTACAACTCATGATAAAGGCAATAACTGCATTGCATTCTTGGGCTGGGAAGTTGGTTCAGTGAGTAAAAGCACTTGCTGTAAAAGCACGAGGACCTAAGTTTGCTGATTCCTGATTAACCATGCAAAAGTTTGAACATGACTACATACAGGCCTATAACCCCAGGGCTGGAGTGGGGGAGATAAAGAAAGAAGGATCCCTGAAGCTTGATTCATGGGCTACATAGTAAATGACACAGTCTCAAGAGACTATGGCAGTGAGAGATAGAGTTTGACAATTGGTGTCCTTCTCTTGCTTCTGTATAAGGGAGTATGTGGTGTGTGTGTGTGTGTGTGTGTGTGTGTGTGCGCGCGCGGGCATGCGCGTGCATGCATGGGTATACCAATCATTGCCCCCAACACACAAAGAATACTATTTCATTTATTCCTCATTTGCTAAGCCTGTGTATCCCTTTGCATTGCTTGATTTACTTTTAATGTGAGGTGTGTGCATGCACGTGTGTTTCTGTATATGCATATATTACGTTTGTGCTGGATCCAGAACCTAACATTCTAGTCATGTGCTCTCTACTGAGAGATCCCCTCTAATCCCTTTAACAGTTTTCTTATTAATTATATACATTATTTTATTTTTCTCTGCATAGAAATTACTATAGTAACACTTATATCACTAATTTTTTTTCTTGAGTTGGATAATACACAAAGGATACCACTCATGTTACTTTTAATTGTTTGTCATTTCCATGAGGCAGGCACATATTATTAGCTGTTCCCATTCCACTGGGCAAAATATGGAGCTTGAGGAAGGTTATATCATCCACCAAAAACACAACAGCACGTGCCAAGAACTTTGATGTTGAGTCTCCTGTAGACCAAAGTCTCACACATATCTCCAGGAGTCATTTGCTCACATCCATAAAACAACCATGAAAAATACCAGGTCTGGACATTTAGAATGACTTCCAGAAGATGGTATCCACTAGAAATTAAGTGCCATACCTCATCTCAGAATTCAATTCTTTTTTTAAAAATCAATAACCCAAAGGAAATTCTTACTCATTTTTCCTACTTATTTTTAAATAGTATTTTATGACAAGCAGCTAATTCCTGAATTTTTAATATTGCCACTCTGTCTTCAATCTTTTGACTGAATTGCCTGATAATAATTTGCATATCATTACAAATAATTGCTTGCCAGTTTCACTGGGGAAGTTTAGCTTGGAATTATGTCATTTTCCACAAATAGCCTGTTCAATAAGCAAAATTGCATTCATTGATCTGAGGTTAAGTAAATATTTGATAAAATTGACTGTACACCCAATTCAGGAAACAGGAACATTGTCTCTGTAGTCATAACTGGTCAGAGCTGTTGGATTGAACTTGTTTATTTCATTATAAATTCTAACTGATAACAGCAGCTGTGAGTTTGAAAACCCCACCTGATTAGAATACTTGATGCATCATCAAATCTATTTTCTTTATCCTCTTCTGGGATCATTACTGCAAGGGAAGAAAATAGTAAGTCTTGTGAATAAAAAACTAATTAATTTAATATGACAGTGTTAGAGAAACAGAAAAATAGTTTAGGTATCTGTTTACATGCTTGAGAATAAGAGGATATAAGACCATTCATTAATATATAATTCAATCTTTTTCCTTGGTTCAATATTATGGTCAATTGAGGTTAAATTTGAGGCAGAGGCTTCAGGATCGAGTTTGGATTGAAGTCAGCCTGGGCTTGCGGGATGTGGATTTTGTCTGGGGAGATTGTGTGGGAATTTTTCTAGTTTGCAGAAGCAGAGAATGAGGTTGATGGTCTGTGCTTCTCATGCTGTGCCCTGTCTATGAGTTATAAGGGGAGAATCAATGGCCAAGAAAAGCCCACAAAGAGTGTGTTAGGATTGGGGACACACACAGAACACAGGGGAGGAAATGTCTACTTCTTTGGTCACTCAGCCTTCTATTTTATTGTCATGGATCCTATTTATAGTTCCTTCTCTTTCACATCTTTCATTTTGTTGTCTCATAAAGTCCCCCACGATTTATTGGCGCATACACAGATGTGCACATGTGTGTATGTAGTATGTGTGTGTGTGCACATGTGCATGTGTGTATAGAAGCCTGGGATTACCATTAGTCGTCATCTTCCTCTGTTATTTTCTTTCATTCACTGAACCTGGAGTTCGCCATTTCAGCTATGCTGGCTGACCAGCAAACCCCCATCCCATTCCGTTTGTCTCTTCCACCCCCAGAGCTGAGTTACAGATGTGTATCGCCACAATCAGATTTTATGTGGGTGCTGATATCTGTACTCAGGTCCTCGTGCAAGCACAGCAGGCACTTTACCCACTGAACCATTTCCCCAGACCCAAACGTTTGAGTTCAGAAGGCTCCTCACATGTTCTGGATAGCAGGCTTCTGAGAAATAATGCCATTTGTGAGTATTTCTCACCATGCCACAATTTGTACTTTCACTGTTTTAATACTGAATATCAGAGCTTAAATTTTTCATTTTAATGGAGTCAAGTTGTCTCCATTTACACAAATTTAGCCTTTGGTGTTGATCTACATTATTCTTGCTTTGCAAAAACAAAAACAAAAAAAAATAAATAAAAAAAAGTCTGATTATCTTTAAAATGCTATTTATTAAAAATGAGTATCCCTTTCATGTTAATTAGGTTTTCACATGTGCTAGGAACCAACAGGCAATTGACCCTTCCTGAGTTGGCACCTGTCTGCCCTCTGCCGTGTCTAATTGACTAATGTATGATGGGGGAGGTCCTCTGTATGCTATGAATATATGTTTCTCTTATTGGTTTAATGAAACACTGACTGGTCACAACCAGGCAGGAAGTATAGGTAGGGCTACCAGGCGAGGAGAATTCTGGGGAGAGGAAGCAGAGAGAAGCCACCAGGGAGATGCCATGTAGCTACCAGGAAGATAGGAGGCCAGACATTCTCCGGTAAGATAAAGCCATGTAGAGAGAGCTAGCCAATAAGAAGCCGGAGCCAATAAGAAGCAGTTTATAATTAATATAATATAATTAATATAATCTGTGTGTTTATTTGGGGCTAAAGAGCTGTGAGACCAGGTGGGACAGAAACTCTGTTACAGATGTATCTATTCCCTCAATTACAGTACCCCATGTTGATTGCTGTCATCTTACATAGTCCCTGACATTGGTCAGCAAATGTCTTCCAACTTGATTTTTATGCATTTCATTTCCACATGGCTTTTAGCATCGATTTCAAAGATCTATAAGATGTTTTTGTATGATTGTTTTACTGGGAATTTAATTGAAAATATATATTATCTATAAGGCCATCACAGAAAAACACTAACCTCTCAATTGTGAGTTTCTACTCCATGTCCAAGGGACATTAAATAAATAATAAATAAGATATATATATATATATATATATATATATATATATATATTTGACTTAAACAAATAAAGCTAATGTGCTAGTTGTCTATATATCATTCCTTTATGTTGCTTTTATAATCACGTAGATATTTTATTCTGAGAACACTATGCTCAATGCTTCCTTGCTTCAATCTGCTTACCTCTTGCGACTGTCTATGAAATTTACAAGTAGTTCACTTCTTTTATGCTACTTAGCTATATATTTAGCAACTCAAAATATAGTCTTATTTATTTGGGGTTTTATACACAGTCAAATCCTCTATGGTTCCATTTGTATGCCTCTCCTTCTGAGAGGGACATTTCTTTTACCTCTCAGTGTCATACTGAACACAGATCTCAAGAAAGGCTTTCTTTGAGATCCTCTGTTATTAAGGAGGATGCCACCAGTCTCTTGTCATCGGGTGTGATATTTGTTATATGTTCATTGCCAGTTTGAAGAATTCCCCTCTGTCTAAAGATTGCTGTAAGGTTTATGACCAATACCTACTGTGTTATGTTGACTTCCTTTTCTGCACCAATCAACACTAGTACACATGTTCCCCTGGTTGATATGTGGATAATAATGTTGCCTTTCAAACATGAAGTAACTTCACTTACTCGGGGTGACTAGTCCTATTTCTATTCCATCCAATTGAAGTCATGAGTACTGTACTAAGGGTTTTGTATCTATGTTCATCAAAGATATAGAAATGGGCTTCTTTTCTTGATGTCTTTATCTAGCTTTGTTTTTAAGGTCACAAAGACAGTGTGGCATTTCTTGGCTGTTCTCCTCAGCTTCTCTCTGTTATTTTTACTTGGGGGTTTTATAAGTCAGTGGTATATATCTCTTAGTCCATCAAACTCGGCCTCCAGCAAGCCGTCAAAATCACCTTTTATGCATCATTCCCAGTTTATGTCTCCAGCAGGTTTGGTTCATGGCCATTCAATATCGTGGTTGCTGCAGCTTTCTAGTTACCTTTTCTCCCTAAATGTCTAGAGGCAGTATGTCTTTTAACCTAAGTTCTCAGAGGTCTGAGATGGGCCACAGATATTTTTAGCTTTCTTGGTTCTTCCTTTATTGCTTGGAAGTTTTCTCTTTCCTTTCCTTTCCTTTCCTTTCCTTCCCCTCCCCTTCCCTTCTCTTTATTCCCTCTTCTTTCCTTTCCTTTATTTTTCCTTCCTTCCTTCCTTTCTTCCTTCCTTCCCTTCCTTCTTCCCTCCCTTCCTTTCTTTTTTTACATCTGAGTTTGTTTGTTTGTTTGCTTGTTTGTTTGTTAATCAAATAGTTAACCTTTGTTTTAAGAGTGACCACAGTCCATGCTACACATTATTTCTTTCTCCTTAGCACTGTGTGACCTTTACAATAGGATAGACTTCTCAGGAGGATCCAAATCCCTTCACTGACTTCCCTTTTCCCTCCAAATCAAACCTCCCCCCATAGTGTTGCTATTACTATTTGATGAAATGACTTCTATACAGTCTACTGCCTGCTAGATATTTTTCCTATAGACTAGTCTCCATACACTGGCACATCTGGAGCAGGGTCAGGGAATTGAGAGCAGGTATTGAATAGTTCAAATGGCTATAGCCATGAGGCCTGAGATTAGTTACTAATTCTGCTTTCCAACGATGTAATGATATTGTTATACACACACAATTCAAAATCAAATTTTTCATAAAAATGGAAGGACATACTACAGTTTGATTATTACTCTACTGTGCTGAGAGTCATATTATGGACACAGATTCTGCAGACAGCCGCCTTGATGGTGTCTTCTGTGTCTGAGCCAAATGACCTCCCACTGCGAGTAGCTTCCAAGCAGGTACCTCCCTGATGTGCTGTTCTTCTCGTCTCAGTTTTACAAGCCACTTTGAAACCCTTTACAGCCTGAACTGCTACCATTTAAACATGCCTCCTCTATTGAAATCAATAATCCATTAGTTCAGTGAATACTTTGGCTCTTTTAAATTAGAGAAATGTGTCATTTCAAACTGTTTCCATGGGTGCCTTTCTCTGGCCTGGATTTTTGACCAGTTATGAAAGCTGCTTGCTGCTCCCATAACCACAGGCAGGCAGCCAGGCGTCAAGCTGAAGAGCATTTTGGTAAAAGCCTAAGCAAGGGAAGGTGATGAAATATCTTTCTCCTCAAAAATAAAAACCAATTCATCATACCTAGAAATTCATTTTCCTGGGAAGTGGGGAAGCAGGTGCAGTGGTTTTTGGCAATTAACTTGTGAAGCTGTTTCTTCCTTAATGATATCTTTTTTCTCTTTTGAAAATATGCTGATGTGCAGTTATTCACCCTGCCCATTTTCTCCTATGCTCATCTTGCCCTATGTCACTATGAGTGTTTTAATGGGAAATGCTCCTGCTTCCCACTGTCTCCTGCAACCCTAATGAACAAATCACAGGAATGCATCTAACGGGCATTGCACAGAGCATGAGTGGACATTGTGGGTTTGGGAACTGTGTTCTGTACTATCAGTGTAATTCAGACCTTATCCTTAAGCAATAAAGGTGAAGGGAAATTGAATTTTGTCCATTTATTATTTATTTTTAATTATGTGGTAATACATGTATCTGTGCACACTTGAGTGCAGTACCCTTGAAGGCCAGCTGGAATCAACTCAAATCTTTGTTTATTGTAAGTCAAGTCTTGCTGGAATGTATACAATGTTTTCCTGTTGTGCATGGTGATGGTTTACACACTATGATGCCAGAAGAGGCAGCTGAGGCAGAGACCTTCTCTGCTGGAGTTATAGGTAGTTGTGAGTCACCATGTGAGTGCTGGAAAATGAACCCAGAGCCAGTGCTCTTACCTGCTGAGCCATCTTTGCAGCACCAAGAGATAAAACTTAGAAATCCAAAAATTTTGACTAGATAATTGTCTAATCCATGATTGAGTGAAGCTGCCAAGACCAGCATGATGGGATGGCTTTAATCTATTGTTGTCGACTTTAAACACAAGATGCTTAAATATTTTTTAACTAGTTATATTTTCTTCTTTAAATAGCATGCAATTGTTTTTATTTTTTGTATGAGTGTTTTGCCTATATGAATGTCTGTGCCCCACATGTGTGCAGTGCCTGTAGAGACCAGAAGAGGATGGCAGATCCCTTGGAATTGGAATTACAGGTGGTTATGAGCCACCAAGTAGATGCTGGGAATTGAACCCTGGTCCTCTGAAACAACAGCAAGTGCTCTTACTTGGTGAACTGTCTCTCCAGTCCCTCTGTTTCCTTTTTTAATACAGCAAATGTTTGCAATTACCCTCATCCACTATATGATAATGACCTTTCCTCTTTTGGTAGCTTTCTTGTATCTTGTCCACCACTAGAAGGATTACCTGAGAGCTTTTGGGTCCTCTCTGCCGACACTCAGTAGCTCCTGCTTGTGCAGCAGGGATATTACATTACATCTAGTTATTCCTTCAACAGCAGCAATCAACAACTGACAGGTTTGATCACATGAATCATTTGCAAGTAGCATGCTGAGTTGCCATTGAGAGCTATTCAAGGTACAGACTCTCATTTGTATATTACTAACTTCTATTCTAAACTTCTTTTATTCATTCATTCATTTAAATGGACTTATTTTATGTGTATGGGTGTTTCTTCTGTATATATGTATGTATGTGCACTACACGGATCCTCTGCAAGAGCAGCCAGTGCTATTAACTGCTGAGCCCTCTGTCCAGTTCCCAAGCAAATCTTTCCTCCTTTAAAATAAAATTATTTTTTGTTTGTGTGAGCCAAGTTTAGCCTCATGTATGTCTGTGTATTGTTGAGTGTGCAGTGTCTAAAGAGGCCAGAAGAGGGCGTCAGATCTTTTAGAGCTAGAGTGATGGATGTTTGTAAGTTGTCCTATGGACACTAGGGAAATAACCCAGGACCTCTTCAAGAGCATCAGTGTCATTAACTGCTGAGCCATCTCTTCAAATCTTGAACTTCCACATATCTAAAAAATGTTGTTTTCTGGCTTGGTCTTATGTGTGCTTTGTGCACTAACTGGACGTGGGGGCTGCTGCTGCTGCTGCTGCTGCTGCTAACTATGCTAATGATGACATTAAGTCAGGAAGGAGATTGGTTCATGGATCATGGTGGGAATGGGGGGTTGGAGTAAGGTAGGTGCATGAGATCACAATATATTGTATACAGGTATGGCATTTTTAAATAAGTAATACAAGCAATTTTTAAAATGTCTAAAATTTTATCATGATGGTGAGGCTTTTTTAGTAATTAATTTCCCAGTAATATTTGGTGTCTTCCCAATTTTCTCTAATAATCATGTATTGCGCTTGTTCTAAAAATGAGCTTATTTGAAGGGAATGTATCCCCACTGTACTCTTAATGAGCTTCCCAATTATGGACCAGATATTACATATTTCAAATCTAGTTACCCACAACCAGGATGAGAAGTTTTGCAGAATTTGCTGGATCTGGGCTAGCAAATTAGACTCAGCTTTCATGCCCTGTCTCTGTGTATATGGAGTTTGGCTTAGACAATGTTGCTGTTTTTGAGTCTTGTCTCAGAAGGTGCCAGGATTGATTACTCATATCTGTTGAAGATTCGTGATAGGTCTTCAAAGGTCATCCTTGCATGCCTGTGGCTGGCTCTAAGGGTCATAGTGTGGCCAGTCAATCTTATGACTAAGCATCTCAATGGTGTTAAAGGAAGAAAATTGGAAACATAGATGTTTTTCAGAAAACCCATGTTAACGAACTTATGTATATAGCTAGTAAGACTTGTCTATCATTGAAACTTCACCTCTCTGAGTCTAACGTGTAGTACCTGGACAATTTGCATTACCAGGTGCAAGAGCTGTGTGACCCCTGACCCACTTAAGGGTCAGCTTCGAAGTAAGTAGTGAGTCCTGTGTTTCTTCTTCTCCTCCTCCTTCTCCTTCTTCCTTCTCCTCATCCTCCTCCTCCTCTCTCTCTCTCTCACCCCCACACACACACACCAGTAGAGACTACTAAAATTTTAGTGGGAAATTTATTCACATTTTGGATTAAAGTTTCTAGAAATTGAGTTTGAAAATTAAACCCAGCATTTCACCCTATGTTAAAAGTAACCTGTTAGATCTTCATTCTCTTTCTAACTGAGCAGTATGCAGGCTACCATAATTTGAGTCTGAAAGGCTACTAAGTGGCCACCCTTTTAAGGACCTGCCAGACATTCCAAAGTTCCAAAAGAGTGCTATCTGAATCTAGCTTTGTGCATAGCAGGGTCTGCATCTATCACACTCACATAGGGCTGTTTCTTCTGGCAATCAACCCAGACCTTAACCTTGGTACAGGAAAATGGATTTGTTTATAGTGGAGACAGAATATAGTGGATGAAGCTTGAGAGTTAAGCTTTCCAAATTGGTCTCACATCAGTTGTTTGTAAGTTCTGTGGTCTCCTAGAACAGGATTATAAATATGCACATTCTCATTTGAACATCCTCGTGTTGCAGGCAGCCAGCATTATCTGAATGTATTCATAAATGCATGGCATTTGCATAACACTTTAAAAATATTTATCTCTCAAGCATTCTCTCTTCTATCACCCTGTTTTATGTTTTGATATTGATGGATATACTGGCAATGATTCTATGATTTACAATGTCATGTAAACAGCTTGTAGATATTCTATATCTCAGAGAATAAGCTGAACGTTTTGCTCCAATTAATACATTTTTTTTTCTCTTATTCAACGCCTAGGTGATTTCAGACTCATAGAGTATCAATTGCAGAGAGAAGTGAAAAGACTAAATATCTAGGTGCCTGTGAATAGATACCTGCAAACACGTGACATGGATATTAAAAAAAAAAAAAAAAACTCTTTAGTAATTCTTCAACTCACTGCTGAAAACCCAAAGGTATTCATAGAGGATAGAGGAGAAGTCATAGCCACCATTTCTGTGTTTCCTAGAGGATTATACTATGTTCCTTTTACTCTCTCTCAAAACGATATAAACTGCTGAATTCTAGATTTTCATATATGCCACGCTTCCTCCTGTTAGTGTATTTTTTATAATTCAGGAATTTTACTAATGTTCTCTACAATTTTTTTTGGTTACAGCAGAAGTATCACTCTTTCTTTAACCATTTTCCTCCCCAATATGCACATAATTATTATAATATGAACAAGAAAATATTTGTAAACAAAGAGGATCAGTGAGATGGCTCAGGGTGTCAATCCCCAGGATGCAAATAAAGGGGGAAAGAGACAACTGACTATAAAATTTTTCTTTGAGGTGGACACAGTACTGCACTCCTTTAATCCCACAATGGGGAGGCAGAGGCAGGCAGATCTCTGTGAGTCTAAGGCCATCCTTGTTTACAAAGTGAGTTCTAGAACAGCTGGAGCTACGTAGGGAAGCCCTATGTTGAAAAATAAAACAACAACAAATAAAATTGTTCTCTGACTTCCACATATGAGCTGCAACATGTATGGGCATGCACACACATCACATACACAATTGCAAGTATACTGCTTATACACATGTGGTAATAAAAATAAAATAAAACTCAAGGAGCAGAAATATTTGGAGAAGTAGGAAAGGAATTAGCAAAATTCAGTCTTTAATATTAATACACGACAGGATTTATTTTGTACCGAGTCCCTCCTTATTGGCTTTATGAATCCTGATTGGTACTCCTGAGGGGTGAACTATTAAGGTCACCAGTCTTTTATGCATCATAATAAAATCATAGTTCCCTCCTCACACCTACTCTCTTCTAAGCAGTGGGCTTTGCACTTTTAGCACGGGTCATCTCACCCTCTAGTGTGACAGATGCGGTTGATCTTATTATTGCTCTTATTTTTATAGGTTTGACATTTCCCTCCTGATGAGGTGCAGAGCTGGGACTCATTCCAAAGCCCTGGCTCATACCCAACACCATGAAACAGCCTCAGCTGAGGAGACTGTCATGTGCTTGGCAAAGACTATAACACTCAACAAAAATTAACTTAAAATAGCCTTATCTTGGAATCAAGACCATGTCGAGGGAAATGGTGCTGCCAAGCTCAGAGCAACACAGACAATTACTAAAAGGAAAACAAAAAAGAATGTCTTTCTACCAATTACCAAAACTTTTTTTCCTGGTAATTTAACTTCGCTGTGGGAACAAGGAAAAAAAATAACCAATGAGATGGAGTGACTATTGAGATAAGCTGACTGCAAGTTTGATATGTAACAGAATTTGCAATGAAACAATAACAATGTAACAAGCAGGAGGATCTTTCCAAAATATCTATAGTTAGATCTTCCCCTGACTCCAGTTGCAGAAAATCCATCTGCTTGTTACACTGTTTTGTTTGTCAGCTTGACAACTTAGAGTCATCTGGGAAAAGGTCTTAGTAGAGAAATAGACACATACTTCTGAATACTCTCTACTACCTTAGCAGAGAGGATAACTCCACCAGACTGGCCTGTGGGCATGTCTGTGGGGGAATGTTCTTGATTGATGATTGATGTGGGAGGGCTCAGCCCATTTTGAGTGGTGCCATCTTGAACACATGGTCCAAAGCACCCTTAAGAAAGATCTGAGCAAGCCATGAAGAAGAAGCTAACAAATGATGTTCTTCATGGCATCTCTTAACTCCTGCCTCCAGGTTCCTACCTTGAGCTCCCTGGATGATAGACTTCAAGCTGTAAGGTAAAGTCAACTTTCTTCCCCAAGTTGCTTTTGGTCATGATGTTTATTGCTGCAACAGAAGGCAAACTATAGCAATAAGCTAAAATGGGAAAGGATCTTTGGGAGTGTACTAAATATGTGTACCTTCTTATTTGTCAATCTTACTTCCATTAAGTCACATTTAAAAAGAAAACAAAATAAGCACACAGTGAAAATCATGTGAACATACTTTCAATTGTGTAGAGAATAAAATGGTAGAATAGATTCCTTCAGAAAAAAGTTTACTATTTATTTAGTATTTCTGTTTATAAATGAGAGGTTTTCCTTCTTTTATTTTTATGTGCATGTGTGTGTGTTTTTCTCCAACATAGGTGTGTGTACTTTGTGTACAGTAACCTTGGAATACAGAAGAAGATGTCAGATCCTCTGGAAATGAGATTACAGAAGGTTGTAAGTTACCATATGGGTGCTGGGATGAAACTCCAGTCCTCTGGAAGAGCTGCAAGTGCTTTTAATTGATGAGCCAGCTCTGCAGCCTCAAAAATGCCCCTGCAAAAGAATATTGAAATCACTTAATTTTGAGACATAGAGTATTTTTATATATTCATTCAGTATAGAAAAATGAAGGAGTCTTATTTACAAATGGAAAACAATGACTCATGATGAGAACAATTCTTCCAAACAACATCATAAAGAAATGATGTTGTACTCTGACCAGGATTGGTTCACACCTGAATGTTGAAGAGCCAAGACCAAGCTGAGCTTTAAGGGACTGTGCTAGCTAGCAATGTCTGTGCTTCATTCTACAATAGTGTCTACATTTCTGCTAAGTGATTTTTATAGATCCTTCCCCTTATTGTGGGGTATACCCATCCCTGTGTGACTTGCTTTGACGGGGTCAGTAGCAATTACCCAGGAAATTTGCCTTTTTTTCACCTCCATTGTCCCAAGTGTTCTACTTCAGAGACACATGTTCCCTCTGTCAATGAGCCTCTATGCTACACAAAAATCAGCCTCGGATTACTGTCTGTTCTTGTTGCAGTTCTATCAGAAATCCACCCTTTGCAGCCTTCAATAGTCAGTTAGATACTGATAGCCTTCCATGGTACCTGACATAAAGCTGTAGAGTGGGATTTAATTTTTGTTTGGAAACTCAAGGTAATTATGAAGTAGGAAGCTACTCACTTGCACCCAGGCATGGTGATGCAAGCTTATAATCCTAGTACTCAGGAAGCAGAGGAGGAGGAACCATGCATTTTAGGCTGAGTGTAGCCTCTGGGGGGGGGGGAATAAACCTCAGCTAGAACATTGAAAGTGATGCTCATGGTTGAGCTCAAAGCCTACTGAACTCTTGGGGATGTTTTTCTGATTAGTGTCGAGGTAGGTATGCAAATGAGAGGACAGAGCTGACTTGCTCAGAGCAATGTCAGAAACAAGCAATCACCCTTTGCCCCCGTTCTCTTCAGGTAATTCTATATCCGCTTAATAATTGTTGATACATATCTTTAGTTTTAAAATTTAAAAAAAAAATGCTACCCAGCCCAGAGCACCCATGTGTCCTTCTACAATCTTACTATATAGCAGGAAAATTCTTTGTACACACACTTTTTCCCCCTAAGAGATTCATATCACTGTCTACAGATAAGAATACATATTGAATAATTTCAGGGACATTTACTGTCAGAGTTTGTTTTGGCCCCAGTCAGGTTCCCTAGAGTAAACACTAATAAATCCTCTCTCCCCCTCCCCAATTCTTCACAGGGAATGCCTTAAAAGCAATGTTTTATTTACTTTCCAAGGTTTTATAATTCCCACACAGCAATGCCCCAGACCATTTGTGATATTAAACAGATTAACGATGTAATGTCTAATTTGAAAACTGTCATTCACATGAATTTTAATTATGTGTAAATTAAAAACAAAAGTGTAAAGCACATTTCCTCTCCTGGGGCAATGATTTTTGACACTATAACATCTCCAATGAAGGAGGATTCCTAAAGTCTCAAATCAAAAGATTATACCTTGCTGAGAACTCAGGTTTTGATGATGTCACAAGATCCTGCTCCTGGAGGAGGATGTAAAGCTGCCTGCTGTACAAATGGTCTGTGACATGGCTATGTCCTAATTTTCTTTTCCCATAAGTTTCTTGGGCACTTGCCTGTGTAGTAAATGTGTTTATTATATAATTCTTCGTAGGTTTACTCTCAGCCTCTCTTTCATCCTGCCACAATATACAAGGACTATCATTGTTTACTTGTTACATGGTAGATGTACCTAAGGATAGACACTGACTAGAGTTTGAAGAATGAGCTGGGGAAAGGAACCAGAGTTTTCTTCCTTCTATTTTCTGCCAAAGGTAGTCTTCCTTCAGGCAGGTGAGCTTTCCTTGTGGATCTTTCTTCCCCCAGGCTGCCTCAAGACTTAATTCTAAGACACTGTCTCTTCATTGTCATAATCTCATCAAGGGGATTTTAGTTCCAACTACTTCTGTATAAATTTTTAATTAACTACTCTGTGAATTGTTATCCAAGTTCTCTATTGGCTCTAGAGCAGGTATCTTGAATTAAATCCCCCCTGATTGAGATGCTGGTGATTTCCAGTTTGCCATCTAACACATAAAACAAATTTACTACTGGGAGAAAAAGATTGAATGTCTACCTTTTGTCAACAGTGAGAAAAGCCTCCATTGTCTATCACAAGACATCCACCCACAAAGGCAATATGTTTCCAGCTAAGCCACATAGCACCCCTCCATCTCTAGGGTACACAGTTCTAATTCACATAAGGCCTGAACACGATGCAAGCTGCCACCCGCCTACTGGAAGTGTGTCTCTGAGGGCACAGTTATTTCCCAGTGTGGATACCTACCCATATTTGCACTTATGCCAAGCCAATGGTCCCAGACATGGTGTTTCCCATGCAGGAGTTCCTAGGGGCTTTTTGGATCACAGCTTTCTTTGCATCTCGACAACTTCAGGATAGAACCCAGAATCTTGCCTCTCACTTGGATTCAAATATTAGGCACATATGCAAGGGAGAGATTGCCTCTGCTTCCTTCACATTCTACTTCTGACACTTCCCTTTGAACCCATAATACACTGAGGGACTGTGACTGACAGGTGTTAACAACTCTGCCCTGAAACATGTAACTCTGCTTGTTGATTTTCTTTTAACATTTATTTAGGTGCATGTATAGACTGAAGTTTCTGCACCACCTAGTCCCTCTGCTCTTCAGTCCCAAAAAAACACACTGAAGCTTATATTGATCATAAACTGTTTGGCCAATGGCTCAGGCTTCTTGTTGACTAGCTCTCTCTTAATTATTAATGGCTGGGCATCCTACCTTCCCAATAGCTACAGGGCATCTCTCTGGTGGCTCCTCTCTACCTTCCTCTGCCTTCCTATTCCCAAAATTCTCCTAGTCTGGTAGCTTTGCCTATTCTTCCATCCTGCCTATGTCCTGCCTGTCAATTGGCCAAACAGACTTTTTTTTATCAACCAATAAGAGAAGCATACATTCATGGCATACAGAAGGACTTTCCCCATCGTGTGTGTGTGTGTGTGTGTGTGTGTGTGTGTGTGTGTGTGTGTGTCCAGTGCTCCCATGGTGGATAGACGACAACTTGCAGGAGTTTGTTCTCTCCTTCTACCATATAGGTTTTGGGGATTAAATTCAACTCATCAAGGTTGGTGGCAAGGACCATCACCTACTGGGCCATCCTGTCAGCCCTTGCTAACTTAAAAAAAAATGGTATTACTAGGATATAATTCAAAGCCTGTGTGAATGTGTGTAGGTTGTGTCTTTCTATCTCAACCATAAAGCTGTGTAAACAACCCATTGACTTTTAATTATCTTCATTATCCTCCATTGTAACAGTTGTTTCCCATTTATCCTCAACCCCAGTTCTAGAATATCACTAACCCCATCATGCCTTGCAGAGTCGTTAAAGCAAGCCATACTGGGAGAATAGGTCTTATTTGATGGAAACTTTCACTTAACCCCTTCTCTTTGATATTTCTTAATGCTCTATGCTTCAAGGCTGTCTGAGACACATCTATCCCGCATGCACACCTACTTTATTTAATAGACTATTGGAATCACTTATTGATTTGAACACTCTACCTGTGTTCCCAGGCCTCTCAAAAGTGCTTCATTCTTGTACAGATTTTGAATGTCTGGTCCCCTCTTGGCTTTCATTGTTCCTGCCTAACCCTAATAATCATGTCAGAAAAAAAGTAATAAATGCAGGTGAAAATTCTGTGTGCTGGATAATCTTAGTTGTCAGCCTGATACACCTAGGGTGAAGGAATCTCTGTCAGATTGGCTTGTGGGCATATCTATGGGTATTTTCTTGATTGTTAATTGATATAAGAGGGCCCAGCCCACTGTGGGCAGTGCCATCCCTAGGCTGGTGGACCTGGGATGAATGTGAGCCTGGAAGCCAGCTGGCATTCTTGCATGGTCTCTGCTTCAGTTTCTTCCTTGAATTTCTGTCCTTTCTTTCACTGATAATGGACTATAGCCTGTAAGATGAAACAGTTTTGTTGTTGTTGCTTCTTTCTGTCAGCATCTTACTACAGCAACAGAAAACAAACTAGAACACACTTGATGCCCTCTCCAGACTTCCCAAACCCTTTCTCTCCATTTGAAAGCATCCACTTATTTAAATATGGTTTACCTGTCTCCCTGACTCCTTGCTTTTGATTGAGGTTGGGGACCAATATGATACTTACAAATGCTGTCTACACATCAAAAGGAAGTAAGTATGAAGAGGGCAAGATGCATTTAGACTTTGAGTCTCTGGCCTTAATGGTACTATTATTTCATCAAAAAACTACTTAATCTATTTCATTATATTTTTCATTACTCAGCCCAATGAATTGTCTGCCTCCAGCAGGGCTGACACATTTAACAGACTTCATTTGTAATTGGTCAATATCGAATCATTCACACATTCATCCTAAGGTTGGAAGCAGGCCTACTGGCTCCTTTTGTTCTGCTTTCACAAAACAATCCATCCTTTATCATTAGTATTGATTTCAAGTGTGACAAGGTATTTAATACTCTGAAATGGCGAGGCTTGCCAAACACATAAAAATGAATTTGCCTCTAATTACTGGTTTTGATAATCCTGACTTCATTCACTACTCTCCAGTGGCCATCCAAAGCCAGTGAGATTTTAATAAGATCAAAGAGTTAAGATATTAAATGAAAATGAATGCCGTTCAAAGGGAAACTATGATGTGTATTGGGTGTATGGAAGTTTGCAATTTGAATTTATATTGCTTCTCCAGCAGAGGGATATTAATTTTAAACTCTAGACTTGTGAAGGTAAAGGTGTCAGGCAATAATGTTTTAGTAACAATAGTTTTTTGTCTAGGAAAGATGGTGGAAACTCTGGGTACTAACTTTAGTTTTTTGTGGTAAGATTGTATATGGGTGGGTGAGTGGATGGTTGTGAGGTGAGTGTGTGGGTGGGTGGGCGTGAGAACGTGTGCATGCCAGGGTAGTTGTTTGAACTCACTGGGCTTTGAGGTCTTCTGGCTCTTCCTTGTAGTTAAAGAAATGATCCTCAATCCATTTTCTCCAAGTATAGTTAAAGGGTTGGGGTGTCAGTGCTGTCCACCAGGGGGCACTGCACTTCTTTATTTACCTGTCCTAGTGACTCAACAGAAAGCATCCATTTATCCCTGAGAGGATAGTAGAAGCTTCCCGTGGAAAACATTTGAAAGAGAAAGCAGTATTCCCTTTTAGAAAGCCAAATGCAGATATAATTTTTTCCCTAGTAACTTCAACACAGAATTTGCTTTGGGTATCAATATCTAAAGTCAAATAACATTAAAGTCTTTTGTTTTTAATGTTTTTGTCTTTTTTATATTTGGATGGTACAGGATAATTTGTTGGACTATTCAGGCCTAGGAAAGAAGTCCTTATAAATCTGTAGCAGCAGCTGGTCGGAGGTGACACATGCCTTTGAACCCAGCGCTAAGAAGGCAAAGGCAGGCAGATCTCTGTGAGTTTGAGACCAGCCTGGTCTACAAGAGCTAGTTCCAGGACAGGCTCCAAAGCTTCACAGAGAAGCCCTGTCTTGAAAAACAATAAAACAAAACACTTAAAAAAAGAAAAACAGTAAAAACCAGAACAAACAAACAAACAAACAAAAATGTAGCGGCAAACTTGGCAACAGAAGCCACATCCTCATCCTCAAATATTCTTTTATGTCTAGAGTATGAAATGTTCCAAAGTCTTATTTATTGAGCAATGGTTACAAGCTGGTGGGTGTTGGCAGCTAATTGGATACTAAGCTCTGTTGTAATCAATGGACCAATTCCAGTTATAAGGTCATTGCTGGGATGTAGTAAAAGGAAGAGGTGGGGTCTGGCTATAGGAAGTCTGTCAATAGCCCACGACCTTGGGGCTGTATCTTGCCCTGGCATTCTCTTTCTCTCCACCTCCTAGCCATCACTGCCCTGCCATGTCCTTCCTGCTGTGATGGGCTGACAGTTCTGAGATGATGAGCAGGAATAAATCTTTCCTTCCCTTAATTGCTCCTGTCGGGTGGTTTTCTATCACAATGTTACAAAAGTAGTGTCCTAGTTAGTTAGCTTTGACTGTCACCTTGATATAGCTTGAAATCATCTTAGAAAGGAATTGCCTAAGTGATATTGGCCTGTTCATCTGTCCATGGTTGAGTTTTTCTTGATTGTTAATTGGTGTAAGAGGGTTCAGCCCACAATTGGCAGCACCATGCTCTATGCAGGCAATATCTGAGCTGCAGAGCTAGCTCAGCTTGAGTCTATCTATGATCCAGCAAGGAAGCAGCATTCTTCCATTGGGTCTGCTTCAAGCTCCTGCTTAAACCCTTGCCCTGCTTCCCTCAGTGATGGATTGTTACTGGCAATGTAAGACAAATTACTCCTTCCTCTTTCAAGTTGCCTTTGGTTAGCAATGGGAATCATATTAGAACAAGCAACTCACATGTATCACACTTTTTTCATCCCTAATATTGACTTAATTGTAACTCTGTTACTCTCAGGTTTACAATATACATTGGCTTCTAAAGGATACGAAGTACAAGAGTCCCTGTAAGGATATACTTGGGGTTGGAGTCAGGGGCTTTGTGGTTGCCTAGATCTTGAGGCACTATGTCCACGAGCAGGTGGTCATTAGGCATTTCTAATTTCAAGGAATATGAGGGTTGAGCCACTGTCTCCTGACATGCCCTGGAATTTTTTACTTTCTTATCCTGAAGTGCAAGATCAGTGAGAAAATGCCTCCTCCCTTTCTAAGCCGCAATGTCTGTTGTCTCTTTCATGGCTAATGGGGAGCTGGTGACCTCTGTGAGTGACTTACAGCAACTGTGGTTGCCTGATAGAGACTATTAGAATATCAAGTCAGTCAACATTCCAGCATGATGTGGGGAAGGAGGGTTCTAGTGTATCCTAGACTGTCCTCAAACTCTTGTGTTCAAGACCTTAAATTTCTGATCCTTCTGCCTCCAGCTCCTGACTTCTAGCATTAGAAGTGTCTTTCATCATGCCAGTTGGGCACATTCTCAGAAAACTGTAATTTTTAATTGTTTTAGTCACCCTGATTAATCACATCACTGTTTTGCATTTAGGGCAGCAATCAGTCCACAAGAGCCCAAAATGTATTATCATCTCAACATAACCAGGTCTGGTACAAGAATATTTATTTGGGACATGCTACACACACAAAGGAGCATGGTTTCTTGAAGTTATTTAGAGACCACTGCCTAGGCACCTTCTGAGAGGACCTCTGATTTTGCTCAGCCCGCCATGGAGTTCAGTTCTCACTGTAGCATGTCTGCAAATTTGGCTCCTGCCATCAACCCAAACCCTACACAGATACCTTCCTGGATGTCCTCATCCTTGGTGACAAAGAATTTTGATCCAGAGTCAGAAAATACTAGATTTTTCTCCATGCCTATGATTTATGAGATCTGATATTTGACTTTTAAGAGTGGTGTTATTCCATATCTGAAATGTCAGAGCATTTCAGCATATTAAAACATGCATGATTTTATAAGATTGTTGGTGAAAAAATTAATGAGCTATTGCAGGGGATGCAATTAGCACTATGTAATTAACACCACAATAAGTGATATTAAGTAATTTAAACAACTATTACTCATTGAAGTTAAAAGCAACTTCAAGCTCTGCAACTGTGCTATGAATGTCTGAGAATGGCGAGTAATTGTATGAGCACATGTTGTGCTTCAGGATTACTTGTGGGGAGAGGGTGTAAGGAATATTTGTGACTGGAATTTGTTGAATGATTCCTCTCCCCGCAAACATTTCATATGGTGTCCTTACAAAACATGACTGGCCTCAAAATAAGGTCTAATTACCAAATTAAAGTATCATCAAATTATTTTGCATTTGACTAACTTACATAATAAAAAGAATTGATTTGACCTTTGTTGCATTTTTAAAAATTAAGGAAGAATAAATACAGTCTGTGTTGCCTATATATCTTTGATATGGAACCTTCCACCTGAGTGTGACTGACCTACCAGAGGCTAGTCACTCTTTAAATTACTGTCCCTCTCCAAGCAGCTATTAATTTCTGATAGCACCTCTGATAGGGGTGGGACTTCACACCACTTCCTCTCTCTATGCTCTCTATGTCTGCAAAATAATAAAAGAGGATGCAAAATTAAGTTGGTAGAGAGGCGGGAGTAGACACAGGAGGAGTTGGAGGAGTGGCGGATGTGCATACGATTAAAATACATGGTATAAAAATCCTCAGAGAACTAATAAAAGATGAGAAGAAAATTTAGAAAGAGTGAGTATTACAATATGTTAAGATTTGGAGTGAGTCCCAGAATTTATATTCAAAGGAAATTATCTCATAGTGTACCACCCAGAGGCACTCAATATTCACAGCCTCAGGGAAAAAACACAGACCAGTAAATATATGTCTAGAAATGGACCACTTGTGATTATGATGGGATGGATTATGTCACACATATTTGTTAATATATAGAATGTTCTTGGGATATGCGTATGCAATAGGAAGTTAAAATGACATTGACCTTAGTTGGGTTGGTCTCAAGAGCCAAATTATCCTTGCGCACCATCACTGTGAAAAGAGTTTCCAGATAAAAGAAGACTGACAAGTGGTGGCCTGAGGGCCAAAAATCTGGTTCATGGTCTGTTTCTGTGACATGGTTTTACAGGAGCAGAGCCACATGCATTTGTTTACCTATTGACAATGGCTAATTTATTGACACTAGGAGAGTGGAGTCATGCTGGCAGAGAACATGCAACTATGAACTGCACCAAGGAAGTGTACCAGATCCTGGAGTCAAAAACCGTCATTCATGGTTATTTCAAAACTTAAAAGTGGGGGCTGCCTCTGCTCACTGTTGCCTACCTAGAGCACAAAGGGAACGATTTTATCTTCATGATCTTATATTGGCTATTTCTTATAGTGAGGCACAGTGGAGTGTACCTTTAGCTAAGGCCAACAAAGGGGATTTCAGGAGAATCAATCAGATTTAGACTTAGTGAAAAGTGAGCCTCTACTCTCTTCTTGGAAGAACTTAACCCTAAACAATTGTGTTTGAACTGCCCTCCCAGGCACAGCTTTGAGGGGAGACATGGTTACATTAATGTGAACTGCTCATTGGGCAGTGAAGATGTCTCAGTTTCTTCTAAGAGCCCACTGTGAGCTGGTGAGATGGCACCAGCCCAGGACAGGATAACAGAGAATGTCACCTACAATGGCTTCAGAAAAGGGTCCAAGTAGAATGGCTTTGGGAAGTCCAGGAGCAGAGAAGCCAGCTCACACCAAGGAAGAAGAGTTGGGAGACACTTCTTGGGGTATATAAGGATACTATCAGACTCTGTGGAAGGAATGAATTTATTTCTCCTCCCAAGGCAGGCTTGGCCATAAGCTATCCATGCGAAACTCTGTCCTTTCCCTTGATGCTCCCTCCTTCTGGAATAGAGAAAATCAGTAGCTAACAAATGAGAGACAAGAGGTACATGAAGGTAGTGTCACCTCCCTCTTTTATATGGCTTCACACACTTGAAGCAGGCCCAGCAATAGAATGGACAAGCAAGGTTTTGTCATTGTACACTGTATACCATATATGAGAATTATTCATATGATTAGAAGGAAATATGTAAGTTATAGGACTCTGGAGAGATTTTACCTTGGACAAACAAAAGCAGGTCCAAACTGGGGCCTGTCTGCTGGGCAGTTGCCTGGACAGTTGTAGATCCTGGGGCTGCCAGTAAGATGTCACCCTCCTCACCCTCCTTTTGTATACCCTTGTCATTTGAAAGTCTTCCTGAGACACCAGGCATGAACAAATGTCTACTCACTCTAGATAGGGAACCAATGACAGTCCAAAGTATGGATACCACCAAAGTCCAACTAGGAGAACCAATGAGTCTTATTGGGGTTACTTACAAGGTTATGGGTAAGGGGTTACCTAAAGGAGCATAAATGACTAAAAACAAAAAAAAAATAAACAATAAAAACCCAGCTGCATCACCAAAGCCCAGCCCAGATCAAGTGACAGCTCACAAAAGCTGGAAACCTGGAGCTCACTGCACAGCCTGCAGGCAGCTGGAAAGTGTTGGGGAATGTTCTCTTCAGCTAATTCAGTTGCTCTGAGCCTCTAAGGTAGATAAAGTGGTCTCTATTTCCTTCATGTAGGTGCCTAAGTAAATCTTGTCCATTTCAGGAATTTCCTGATACTATATGAATTATTTACTTCCTGAACTTAATGAGCTTCCCTACAGGATGGAATGTTTCACCTGTCTTTATAGTATCTTGTAGCTTCACTTCCTCTTTAACATCCTGGGTTTTTAACAATCTCACCCTCAATGTGGAATGACTTAATCTCAGAGGAAATGATGACAAAGAAGACTGGTATAGGACTCTGTCTTCTTGGTACTTGGGTAGTTTTCCTTTGCATGCACATGGGGTAGTGGAGCAGCTAGTGATAGGGTTTTTATTGAAATACCAAGCCATAATGTAATCCAGTGGAGACCTAAGTGAGAGACAAAGCATTGCATGTAGGCATGTAGCTTTTTCCCCATTAAGGCACTCAATGAGATGTTAGAACATGAATTTACACAGCTCCTGGAGCCATCCTTGGAAGCAGTTGGTATATTGAGAGCAGCCATCTATGCCTTCTCCTCTACGGAAACAGAAGGATTCACAATTCTCTGGGGGCACTTTTAATCCTCAGATTCTTGAAGAGTAAGAGCATTTCATTGGTAATTTTGTGTCTTAAGCAGCACAAAATGTAGCAAAAAATAAAACGTGAAAGTGCATCTGTTTAGACAATGGTGATGCTTGGGTCTCTCCAAGTCAACAAACACCCATGAGCAATCAGTGGCCCTGTAGCCATCTCTGTTAAGCCCCAGAACTCTGCTCCAAAGAAGAGTTCAGCTCAACGAGGAGGCAATTAGAGAGGGATGCACTTGAATGTGCTCTAGCAAGTACAGATGCTTTTTGACTTGGTGTTCACACAAATGGCCTCTCATGTTCTTTTCCTAGTGACTCTCCACATTTGCATAATCTCTTACTGAATTAGACAGTAATTAGGCAACTCCAACATCTTCCTACTACATGGAGAAGAATTAACTTGGTGGCTGGCATGAGATGAAATGGAGCCAAAAGACAGTCGCCATAATAAGAAAGGAGGGAAAGAGAAGGAATAAAAAAATAATTATCTTTGTGCCGAAGAAATGGGAAGTGACCCCGGAAGAGCTCCTCAGAATATAACCTTAGGTGGTTTGACTTGCAATAGACATACTATGTGTCTATGTGCATATACTTGCAAATGCATACATACACATGCATATAAACACATACACACACACCACGTATGTGAGTAAACAGAAATTCAGATTATTTCAGCAGGATAGCTGGAAGAGAGCTGAACTGGTTGAGGGAGTTAGAACAGAATAATGATAAAGGCCCTTGCTCTTTATTACACAATCAGACCTGTTGAAGACAACATGGGTGTTTCCCCAGCTGAACTTAATTCACCAAAGAAGCCCTGGGCAGGTTGTGGGCCATCATCCACTCCTGGATCTCTAGGGTCTTGTTTCTGCTGAATATATTCAGAATGCATTGGCATTTCACAAAGAGTGAAACATAAAGGCTTAACCCAGATTTGATTTTTTTAAGTAAGCTTAACATTATCATATTTTAATGAATGGAACTCATGCTTTTAGGCCTTACTAGCAACTGCCTTAATCTGACAGGCTTCTAGTTTCATCCCCAAGGGAAAAAAGGAATGGATTGTAGATCAATACTATTGGCAAATGAGCTGTTTATTTTTTTTCCTTTGAATTAGCAGGGTGATGTGGGAATTTTTGTTTGCATAATGATGGGATCTGCCAACAATACATAACAAATTAGCAGAAAGAGGCCATGTTCTTTTGGCTTGAACTACATGTCAGTTGATAGTCACCTTGTTATGTAAACTTATCATTTGTGAGGGCATTCAGCCTTGCATTGGGAACAGAAAATCCAGGACTGTTTTTAGTGCTCGATGCATGTTGTCTCATGTCTTCTTGATGTCAATTCTCTTTTCCAGCAACTCCTCATGTTTTTATGTGGAATCCAGCAATGGATAATGTCAATAAGACTTCCAAAGTGCTAATGTCCTTCAGCATCTGGCATGTGTACCCAGGGTGTAGGTATAGGCTCTCTAGAGGGCAAGAGTCTGAAAAGCACCTCATTCATTCCATATCATCCCATCCCTAATCCCCACCCATCCTGTCACATCTCATCTCTTTCTCCATCCCATCCATTCATCATCCCATCCCACTTCATCCCTTTAACCCTATTCCATCCCTGTCCTATCTCATCCCTTTCTTCCTATCCCATGTGATTTCATGTAATCCATCCTATACCATCAAACCCATCCATTTCATCTCATCCCATCCCATCTCTAATCTGATCCCAACCAATGTCAATTCCCATCCCATTCTATCCCATCACATTCCATCCAATTATTCACCACATTCTATCCCATCCTCTATTGCATTCTATTCCATGCCACATCCCATTCCATCCTACCCTATGCCTTCCCATTGCATCCTACTCCATGCCATCCCAGTCATCCAGTCTCATCCAATACTATTCCATCCCATCCATCTAAGCTTGCCTCTTTTCCAACCCATCCTCCAAGCCATCCTTTCTTGCTCTACTCCATCCATTCCATTTTATTTCCATACTGAAATGAGAATTATGTCAAGGTTACAGTTTTTCAGAGACCATCCAACACAGAGTTTCCTCTCCAATCTACAAATCCCCTGTATCAGCTGCTCTCATTGATGTTTGACTTACTTAATTTTATCATTGTTCTAACAAAATTCCTGAAAGAAGTAACTTAATAGAGGCAAGATTCATTTCAGCACTTAGCTCCAGTCCATCATGGTGAGGCAGGCATGGTAGTGCAAACAGCCAATGACCACAGAGGCAGGAACTCAAGGCATGACTTTTCCCATTGAGGTAAGTTAGACAGCAGTGAGACCTTGGCTTGTCCCAGTAATGCTTTATTAAGCTATAAGGACCTAATATCCCAAACTTTCCCAAATCTTCGAACATGTGGACATGTGAGGTCATCCACATTCAAGCCGTATCACTAACAAATTATATATTCACCGGTGTGTTTATTTTAATTTATTAAATTCATTTTTTTCTGGTACCAGTAAGTTGCATGGGATGTGACTGAGTATTCTTAGGGAAAAGTTTAGAGAAAATAACTCAATAATTTTACCTCCCCAAAATTATTCAAAAATGACCATACACTTATTTTAAAGGAGTGTTATTATAATAGGTACTAAAATTTTTACAGAACATGATTAACTATTCAGTGCAAGTGTTTAGTATATTTATAACCTACATATGGAGGTGTATGTTCAAGGCCAACTGTACCTTCAACTTAAAAAAAATCTAAGGATTTTATTGTAAACACACACACACACACACACACACACACACACACACCACCTATTTTCCACAAGAGACATACAACTATGTATCCATACATATTCTTCATTTATTTTACAAACATTTTCTAAGAGTTATAGGTGAACCAGATGAGCTTTGGGGGTAGAAATCATATTTAACCTCCATAATCGTATTCTCTTCTGCTGATTTAAGACTTTGACATTTAAACAATCATAACTTCCAGCTATCGGGACCACCATTACTACTACTAACCATTATTATTATTGTCTATTCATTCATTTAACCAGTCTGACTGCTTTCCTGTGAGATCCTGGAGGTCAGAATCATTATAGATTAAGTTTGCCAAGTACACATTCCAAAAACTTGCCTTTACTTGCAGGGGCAGAAATTGGTGCAGCAGGATACCCCTATGAAGACACATTCATGCATGCATTTCTATGAATATATACATGCTCACACTTGTGCACACATGCATGCTCATGTGCATATATAAATACACTTTTACATATACACACAACCTCATATGCATAGATAGCTATACACACATGCATTTGCAAATGTACACACACACACACACACACACACACACACACACACACACACACATCTCCATTCCGTGTCTGTCCTTTGCCCTGCAAACTCTAGGCATTTCTGGAGTCTAAAGTAGACCCCATGCATCCTCATGTGCACATAGAATCTAAATTCCAAGTACCAAGTAAAATGCATCCAGGAAATGGTAGCTTGATCTTTTTGTTTCCTTGGCCAGAAGTAGATGTCACTGTTTCCCTTCTGAATATTCACAGACCTATGGATGCCCTGAAATTCCAATAGCTCCCAACAGTTGCCCAGAATTTTGTGTTCTACCTTCCCTTCCCATAGCCCTCTCAACACTGCCCCCTGCCTCCCATCCTGTGAAGTACAGGTACTCTCTCTGCACCATTCCCTTTGGTTTTTCTCCCTCCACCCAATTCTCAAAGATGCCAAGCAGCAGCGAGAGAGCTGCAAAAAGAAGGTACTTTAAACAACACCCCCTTATAGCTGTCATCTGTCACCTCTAATCTGAAAGGAAAATAAATCAAACATGAAGCTCATGCATAATACAGACAGAGATATGAGATCATGTTTAAGTTACTTAATAAATATCGGTTTTAGAAACTGGGGTTATTTTTAAAGAGATAATACAAAAAAATGCAAAGTTTCTATAAAGGATAATTTCAAATATTGCAAACAAACACTGAGTATAAACAAATGAGTATTCTATTAGAGAATGATTAAAATAAACAACAGAGATGTTTATTAATGGAACTTACTTTCAAATAAAAGCTATTATGACTAACTAGGTATGTTTGCAAGGGTGAATTTGGTGGCTGGGTATGGCATCTACTGAATGACATCAGAAAGATATCTGCAGGCGATGAAACTAAATGAAGGATAGTAAATCATTGAAATGTTATTAGGTATAAATAACTTGAAAAAGAACTTTACACTTCACCATAAACATTGCTAGCAGGTTTTAACACAGCAATCAGCCCTTGGATTCCCTGGGTCTAATTTTCCCTGGAATAATCAGTCACATAAAAGAATTGTTCTCTGGTTAACTGAAAGCAGGAGTTGAAATAACCTACCAAGATCCTAGAGCACATGTTATTTCTGGAAGAAACTATGCAGAGTTCAGAAGGAAGGAGAGTGTTAAAACTGAATTGTTGGACATTACATCTAGTACCCATACCTGCTTGTCAGTTATAAGCGAAGTGGTAAGTGTCTGTGCTAGCTGTGAAGGTCAGGAAACACAAGAAGCTGAAAATGAGGCTTCAACACACACTGGATTTCAGTAAAAGGATGAGGAACAAGAAGTCATCAAAAAGAAAACTGTGACAAAAAGGTGGGAGCAGATGGGTAAATGCCTACATGTCAGCCCTTGATGTGGGACAGACTATCCAACATGCTTGCTAGCAGAAGTCCTAAGGATGCAGAAGGCTAGGAAAATTCCCTAGAAGACTACTTGGATGTGTTTTGTTTGTTTGTTTGTTTGTTTGTTTTAGCAGAGGCTGAAGAAATGGCTCAATAGTTAAGAGCACTTGCTGCTGAAGCCAGATGGTGGTGGCATATGCCTTTAATCTCAGCACTTGGGAGGCAGAGACAGGAGGATCTCTATGTGTTTCAGGCCAGCCTGGTCTACAAAGGTACAAAGAGAAACCCTGTTTCAAAAAACAAACATACAAAAAAGAGCACTTGCTGCTCTTCGAGAGAACCCAAGTTTGATTTCCCCCTACAACCCTATAACTCCAATTTCAGGAGATAGGGTGGCCTCTTTTGGCCTACAGAGGTAGTGCATATACATTACACACACACACACACACACACACACACACACACACACACACACACACACACAAACAAACAAAAGTAAATCTTAAAAAAAGAATTTATGTACAAATACAACACATATGTATGCCATCAGTCAGGTGTCACACGTATACTGTCAAGTTATATTGCTTCCATTTAGAAGAAGTTCTATAAAGTTATGAAGTTCCTTAGCTATACCAGGCCCTCCAAGTCAGTACACACCCACATACTGTGAGTGAAGGAGAGTCTCCTGGTTACCTGAAGATTGTTCTCTTAAATTAACTGTAGTGACTTCACATATTCAGGAACCAAGCATCAAAGGGGACTTACTACATCACAGCTGTGTGCCAGGCATACAGTGAGCCTGAAAATAAGCTGTTGTTTGCCCTGAAAAAAGACACCATATTTTACCTACATAATAGCTGTACATAGAAAGAATTCAATGACACAGGACCTGCCAGGGGAACATGCTGAGAAGACATAAACATATTTGTTCACAGTAGGAAGAATGCCCAAGGAAGAAGATCAAATAAAAAAGATCTCTGTAAAGCTTCTTGGTGGGAAGCCATGTCAAAAGCAACCAACAGTTTCAGATGAACACAGTGTAAAAAAAAAATGAATAAAATAGCCAATACTCTCCTGACATCTCACAGAGGCAGAGAAATGGGTAGATGCTGCTCATTGCTCTGTTTCATTTTACTTTGCATTGCTTTTTAGCATAGAATTTGTTGCCACATCAATCCTTGCCACACTGATCCAATGTGGTCATTGACTCTGATGTACAATAATATATGTATCTGGCTGGATGCTCTGGGATGTAAAATCCTGGCAGGAAAATCACAAATACAGAATAGTATGGGGGTTGTGATGCAATAGTTAAGAGGGAAGAGTATTTAGCCCTTGGGGATAATGTGGAAGTAATAAATAAGGCTTAAGCCTTAGGATGACACAAACCAAATATTATGAAATATAAAGCAACTCGTTCTGGCTTTGAAATAAAATACATTCCCCAATCCTGACAACCACTTGCTATAGCTTTTATGCGCAACCTCCCCATTCTTGAAGCCACAGGTCAATGTGTCAATGGCATTTCAAAACATGTTTGAAAACCCTTTTGCATAACAGAATAGACTTTCTCCAGGAACAGACCCCCCCACTTCAAAGAGAAATCAAAAGCAGGCTGATGTCCACGCCACAGGGTACACATCTAGTGGGCAGACTTGTAGGCATAAGACTGTGAGTTTATTCTGTGGAGACTTTAGTGTCAAATATAGCAACTGTGAGCTGATTACACAAACTAAGACATGGAAATGAGCTCTGGAATTTTGAGGTACAGACAAACAGGATGTAAGGAGTGCTTGTGCATGTTGAATATGTGGTCATGTGTGTAACAGCTGAAAAAATTCCCACTTAATGTTCTACATTATCTTTCTAGAAACTGAAAAGTAATTGGACCTACAGATAATTGTCCCAGATTCCATGTTGATAGCAGATTCTGCTCTCTGCATGAGGATGCTTACAGATACTTAGACATTTGTCATCCTAGACGCAGATGGTCAGAGTGGCTCACATCCAAAGAAAGGATGGACATACACACACACACACACACACACACACACACACACACACACACATCTGTCATTCTGATCATGGAAACAAGTCTGTGTGGGATTTTCTAAGATCTGTTTAGTCATTTGGTACATCAATTTCAAAGGTGCAGTCACTGGAAAATGAACACAAAGCTTTTGATATCAAGTAAAGCAAGAAATCAGTAGTTCTTAGACAAATCTAGTGAGGGCAAAGAGTAGAGTTCATAAGTAAAATAATGTGTAATTTGGGAAGTCAGATATTAAATGCAAACTAAAACAAAGACTACCAGCACTAGAGAGCTGGCTCAGCAGTTAAGAGCATTCCAGAGTACTCAGGTTGGATTCCCAGCACACACAGGACAACACCTGCAACTCCAGTTCCAGAGGATCTGATGCCCTCTTTTGGTCCATGTGAGCACTGCACTCATGTGGTGTGCAGACATGCATGCAAACATTAAATTTTTTTTAAAAAATAATTTTTTAAAGATACATTATAATTCACAAACACAAATCATCTAGTCATCAATTTCTCTAGCTCTGATTTTCTTTTTTGTCTCCTTTACGAATGTTTTTATAAAAGACAACTAGAGAGAACATATTTCTTCAAATGCAACAAGGGAAGGAATATGTACTACCCTACCACCCTTGATACTTTGTCAATAAAATGAATATTATTATTTATATAGAATTCATTTAGCTTTCAAGTTATTTAATAAATCTATTTTGCAGAAAGGAAGGGAACCTTTACACAAAGTGAATGAATGACATTTAAGTGAAAGAGAGCAATACATGTAAGTGGACAATGAGACACAAACACTGCAACAGGATTTTCGGAACACAGGCATCATTTGGAACATGAAGGAAAAGATTATACTCCATGATATGTCCAGTATATTCTCTCTCTCCCTCTCTCTCTCCCTCCCTCCCTCCCTTCCTCCCTGCTAAGTTGATTCTGTATAGAAAATGCAAAATTTTACCTGGGTCATTAATCTTCACAAGACTCTTGCATGTTAAGACCCAGGCAGTAATTATCATTGGTTCAGCACAGAATCTTGTATAATCGATGAAAATTCAAAAGGGGACATGTACATTTAAAACAAGCTCTGACCTTGCTCCATTGGATAACAGGGACCAGAATTGTGAAGGTACCTTGATTTAGACAAAGTTCATTTTCCAAAGAAGGCTCCCGACAGCCAGGCATCTTAGAATATGAGGGTCACTAGTTCTGAATATTTTTTAGACAAAACAATTCATTGTGTCTTTAAAAAGGGGAGTAAAAGTAGCTTTGTCATCAAAATTAGACATTGTTGACACTTGATGTTTTTATTTAAAGCAATGCAGTAAAGGAGAGAACCCAGATGCAGCACCAATCCTGGCACTGATGATAAACTTGGTGGGACGAAAGCAACTCTAAATTGAGCTGATTTACATGAACACCTTGCACTAGATTTTGAGTTGCTAGGACAAATTATTCAGACTTTTAGCCCTTGCTGGTGGTTTGCACTAGTCCCCCAAATTATTCTAAAGGAGTGATGAGAAGATTTATTTTTAAGGCATACACACACAAGGAAAGAGAGACAGTATGGAGGAATAGGGACATAACTCCGAGATTAATAAAACAGGAAGAGATGGGAGGTGAGTAATACAAGTTCATTACACAGCAAGATTTCCTTACTACCATGTCACACCAAAGTTGATGGCACCAAGAAAGGAGACATAGATGAACTAGGTTTAGATGTGTGGCAGTATGAATGAGAAAGGTTCCTCACAGACTCAGGTGTTTGAACACTTCATCACCAGAAGGTGGCGTAGTGAAATATTATTTATGATTTATTAAATTTGCCTTAGGATTCAGAAAGCAAAGTCATCCACGAGCCTTAGAAGCCAGTCACACACCTTTAGTCCCAGCAGTCAGAAGCTAGGAGGTGATAGTGCTCACTTTTTATTCTAGGACTCAGGATTAAGAGATAGATCTCTGTGAGTTCAGGACCACCCAGATCTACATGAGAGTGAATCAATCTAAAAGAGAATTATAGCTCACCTTTAATCCCAACATTGGGGAAGGGTCTACAGTGAACTTAACAGGAGGAACAATCCTTAGATCTGATGGGCAGGCATGAGACTCACTGGTAGGAGTGTCCATCCCTTCAGGGGTTCTAGAGCATTCTAACACTTGGATATTTCTAGATGTGGGTCTCAATTGAAGTTTCCTTGTAGATGTAGGTATTGACCTGTGCCAGGGAGAAAACAGGTAGGAAGTCTCCTTGTTTCCTACTTCATCTGCCATCTTAGTGCACAAACCTGGTAGATACAATTATATACAATTATGTCTCCTGATCCCAGAGCTTGCCAATCGTGCTAACCAGTATGTTCTGGAGGTTCCCTTGTCCCTGTGTCCCCTAGGAGGAATTGCAAGGACTCTTGAGGTCTGAACTCCAGCACTTGTTGAACAGTAAGTACATTAGCAGCTGGGCCATCTCTCCAGTCCCTTGCCTATGATTTTCATAGCAAGTAGAGTATGCTGACCCGAGGGAAAGTGCCCTTGAGCCCTGAACCAGGCACAGCACAACAGTAGCCCTGTAGCTATAGTGATTAGGAGGCATCTGAGAGTCTCCAAGGGCAGAAGTGACAGGGTGTGAATGCAATCGAGATAATACAGAACCATGGAAACAGAAGTCTTTAGCCAAGACTGCAGGAGATAGGCAGTGTTAGGCAAGAGACTGAAGGCTCAGTTTCCTGAAAGAGTTCCTGTGGACTACCATCTCTTGAAGGGGTCCTAACATCTGAGGCTAAGGGGCCAAAGCACTGACTGCCTCTGCCAGCTGCCAGTGACAGCAGCTGCTCAGGGCCAACTATTTCAGTAGCTGTCAAGTGCTTGGCTGCTGACAGTCAGAACCCAAACTGATAGATCTCTAACTTGGCACCTCATTCTTCAGTTTGTAGCTGTGAATGTCTGCATCTGCCATCCCTACCCCCAACCCCAGCCCAGCCCAATGTGAGTCTCTTTGACACTCAATAGCCCTGGAATACAGTTATTAAAAGACTTACCCCTCCTCATGATTTAAATGACCAAATGACCATAAGGCTGGAGAGGCCCAGCCTGCTCATTGGGAGAAGTATTTTGTTTTGTCATAGCATCTCCACATGACCAAAGCACTTTGCAAAGAAATGACCTAGAAAACCTCTGTGAATCATTCCCTGATGGGAAATGGCAACCATGCATGTTGATTTCAACACCTGTATCCACAAAGTCAGTTTGTGAAACCCCCCAACTTTTCCTTTTTTTCTGCAACCAGTATTTACAGTGATGCCTCATCCAGTAAGCATAGCATATGGTTGCCCTAAGTCCCATATCTTCATGCTTATACTGTTAAGTGTGGTAAGCAGTCAGTCTGTAGATTTCAAGTTTGCATGGAGAATGTGAATGGGAAAGATGATGGATCCATGAAATAAAACTAATTTCCTATAGCAGTGAAGCTGAGCACATTTCTCAATCCTCCCTATAAGTCAAGTGGAATCATAAGTGGGTTTCTATAAATGGTAGACTTGAACATGATATCCTGCAAACTTCTCCCAGGTTTGGTTCATGCACCTGCCTACATCCTGTTCTTCATGGACCAAAAACAGTATCTCTCAGTTGCAGTGTTTGTTAATAAGTCTTGTTCCACATAAAATGTAACATAGTTAGAACAGGACTTGTCATATTTACCTTCAGCTGCTAGTGTGGCACAAACACAGACACAAGTCATCTGGGAATAGGAAACCTCAAGTGACACATTTTACAGGCCAAATTGGCCTGTGTGTATGTCTGTGCAACATCATCTTAACTGGCGCCACGATGCAGATGGTGGCATTTCTGGGTAGCTGGTCCTGGGATATATAAGAAAGTGGGCTGAGCAAGTCATGGGGAGTAAGCCAGGAGTCAACTCTCCTCCGTGGCCTCTGCATCAGCTTCTTCCTCTGATGGGAGATGTCATTCTGTAAATTTGTTTCTCTTACTGGTTAATGAATAAAGTACTGTTGTCCAATAAGAAAGCAAGATAGGTGGGACTAGGAGAAAAGGAGGAGAGAGGAAGTAGTAAGGAGGAGTCAGCATGTAGAGACTAGAGAGAGCAGAACACCAGCCCCACTCTCCAGTAAGATGAAACCACGTGGAAACACTAAGATTAATAGAAATGGGTTAACATTTAAGACAGAGCTAGCCAATAAGAAACTAGTAACTGGCCAACAGCATAATATCAAATATAGTGTCTCAGTGTGATATTTGGGGCCGGCATGGCGGTGGGACCAGGCAGGCTGGCGGAAAACCTTACTCGTAACATTCCTCCAGGTTCCTGCCTTGAGTTTCTGCCCTGACTTCCCTCAGTGATGTACTGAGGTGTAAGCTAAATGAACCCACTCTTCCCCAACTTGATCTTTGTCAGTATTTTATCACAGCAATGAAAAGACAACAGGAAGGTGGCTCTTATTTGTTAGCAGAATTTCTGTCTTAGCAAGAAAGCCATTCCCCAGAGTTGGCTCTATCAGCTACATACTCAACATGAGGGACCAATGGGCTCCACTACTACTCTGGTTATAAAATGAAAGCAATTGTTCCTTTGAATGTACCTGAAGGTTTTCTGGCATTTGTCCCAAGGCTACTTACTGGTTTGTTCATGCCAAGGTCACCATTCAATGTTCTATCTTATGTTACAATAGTAGCCAATAATCAGGGAATAAAATATTTCTTCCTGATATAAGAGAAAATAAAAGTACGAGAGGCTCAAGAATGTTAATTATGAATTTGTATACCAAGACTCACTCCAGGAGCTCTCAGGGAGGCAAAGGAAGAGGCATTCATATTAATATAAATAAATAATCCAGCAAAAAAGCTTCTATTATTTATTATCTCTGCTGTGATGTTGTGGATTTATGAGCTGTAATTAATTATAAGCCATGACAAATCGCCAAGGGAAAGCCAATGGTAGTGGCCCTTATGGTTGACAAGCTGCTGTGGTTTGAGCAACCTGTCACCTCCAGGCTGGCTAATTTATTAGGCACCCAGTCTTACCCAATCGATCCTCCAAAGATAAATGACTATAAATACAAAATGACTTCAGGGAAATACATGCCAGTGAAGTGTGGGGAGCCATGGATAATCCCAAACAGTGTGGATTTTGAAAGTTTAAGGGTGTGTGTGGCTGTCTCTTCAGCTGGAAAGCAGAGGTGGTCTGAACCTGAGCTTAGCTACTCCCTTACAGCCAGCACAAAACCAGACGTAGAGTAGGGTATGTATCATAATGCTTTCGAGTAATTGAAACATTTATTTGAACAAAGGAAAGCACATTCTAATAAAGTGTGGAAGGGCTGTCCCTAAACCTTACACAGAAATAAAAGGTCTGCACACTATTTTATCCTAGGAATTTCTACTGTGGGGGAGGGGGTCAGTTGTGATGTGAAAATAAAAGAACACAATTTCCAGAGGTTTTGTGCTCACAGTGAACTCTGGGAAGCAAATTTGGAATGCTCTCCTCCTGCTCTTTCTCCTCTGGTTTTGAAGTAGAGAACAAAGGTTTGCCTGAAAGGGGGTCATTTCCATCTTAAAGCTCAGAGTGACTTTCTCCCAAATCTCTCCTTTGCTGCCTTTCATTTGTACCACCAGGTGATAAGGAACATGTTTGGTTTACCCACCCTACTGGATCTAGCTAGACCCCAGAAGTTCCCTCAGTCACTTCATCCCCAAACCACACATTAATTTGTCTCCTGTGAAGTTTTGGGAACGCTTTGCTAGTCCCCAGATTCTGGTTACTTAATTGTGGCACTATTTATGACAGCTAAAATATGGAATAAGCCTTATTGACAGAAAAAAATTGGATAATGAAAAAAATGGTATCTATCTTCAAGGAAGTATTACTTGGACATGAAGGAAAACAAAAGAACACCATTTGCATAAAAATATGGAGATTATCACAGTAGGCAAAACAAGTTAGATTCTGAAAGACAAATGTGTGTGTTTTCTCTTATAAATGTAGTTCAAAGGGTCGGGGAAGCAAAAGGAGATAGGTAGGAAGGGTGAGAATAGGTGAAGGTAGTAAAGAGACTATGTCAAAATGCATATATGTATAAAATGTAATGAAACAAATTATTTTGTACAATTAATATGCATTAATAAAAAACTTTAAATATTTTATAAGGAAACAAGAAATTCCATATGAGGCAAATTTCAGCCACCAGTCAAACTGAAGCTCTTGGGCATCTGGAAGATGATCACACTTTCACTTTGGGTAATGAACACACATCTTTGCTATAAGGTGTCAGAGCCCCAGCCACTGTGGAAAGAGAAACCCCGGGAACCACTGGTTAATGGGGGATTCAAGACAGCAGCCAGCTGAGATGAATCTGACCCAGGAGGACCTTCTCAACTTCATTCATACTCTAGAGACATGCATTCTTCGTGTATCATGGTTGACACTAGCTTTCCTCAGAGTTGGTAGAGCTGGCAGACACCAAGGGAGAGCACCAGCATTAGCTTTACATTAGTGAGTTTTCTCATCAATGAGACCAATATCTGCTCAAAGTCTGCAGGTATGCAGTCATCATGGGGGAGGCATGGTGGTCGGAGAAGCTTGCTGCTGTGACAAAAGGAGCCTTCACTTCCTATCCCATCTCTGCTTCCTGCTCTGCCTACATGAGCAACCATGAATGCTCCTTAAATGCTGGCAGTGACTTGCCTATTGGTCCATCTGCCAAAGTTAAGGTTGACTTTGCTCTTCCTCTGGCATTCAGGGAGAAACACAGAATGCATTCATTTGTTATTGCTGTGGTAACATGGATTTGTAACCTACAAGGTCCTGAAGGTAAGAAGCCCCGAGGCCATGGTGAAGGCAGAGATAGTGTCTTCTAGGAACTTAAGGTAGGACTTAGTTCTTTGGGTCTTCCAGGATCTGTAGATGTGGCTCAACCTCCAATTTGCCTTTCCAGTCTCCTCTGGCTCATTCTTTTGTCTCCCTCTCCTACTGAGTTTATGGTTACTACTGTCCCACCCTTGCAGTCCAACATCTCTCCACTTCCCAAGGTCCTTAGATTAAGGACATCTATGAAGTTCAATTCCTCACACAAAATAATGGCAGCACAGGTTTTTGAAGTAGGTTGTGGACATCTTTAGGGAGCATCCCATTCTAAGCCCCTTTCTGTCAAACCTACCCCTCCCCCGGCTCCAAGTGAGCAGCAGTGACTTCACCCAATGCATCTTTAATTATAGAAAAACGGCTCCAATTCTGATAAGTCCCCCAAGTCATGGCAGCCTTGATTGGCATTCTTTAAAAACTTGCCTATTAAGCAAATGCACATTTTAAAAAAAGAGGAATAAACAGATGTCTCTCATTAGCAAAATAAGGGATTTTATTTTTCTTCAACTTTTTTTTCCTCAGTGCTCATCTATAAATGAGATAAAATGCAGGCTTGAGCTAAATAATGAGTTCTTTAAATTTCCAGACATGGGAAACTATGGGGTTGAGACAAAGGACACAGCAGTGTGGCTAGACTCTCCAGGAGAGGATACAGCTGCCACTTTTAACTTGTTCTGTGATCACATAACCTTCAGCACCTTGTCCAAATAAAAAGACTTTCCTAGGGAAGATAATGGTGATCTGACAAGGTATAGACTTGACCTTGACTACACCTGCTCCAGGTGTTGCCACTTGACTTCCCAGTCTTGAGAAAATTTGCAAAGACCCCTCTCACCTTGTTGGTTGGAGACTCTCTAGGTCCCTGCAGGGAGTTTGCTAAGGTGATGAAAAGAGGTCAGAGGCATGCTGGGGAATTTTCTCAGACCTACCCTTTTATTTGCATTTTAAATGCATCCTAAAACAAATGTGAGCTTTCCCATTTCTGGGTCCCTAGAAGTCATCCCCATGAGTTCTCCCCATAGGAGGAGGGGCTCATCTCTCTTTGGTGGTCCAACTAGGCTAACTCATGAACCACGTCTTCAGTCATTTCCATAAAAACCCCTCTTGTGCTTTTCACACAGATAGATATAACTTTATAATTTCTCTAGGAAAGTCAAATCCTGAATCAGGGACTCAGAAGTCTCGTCCTGGTCCAAGCTTATACAAGTTTTTGCTTGTATTGACCACAATAACACAGTATCTAAGAGGTTCATATCTTGCTTCAGACTGGGATGCTGTGGGTGGTTTTTTAGCCAACAGTCCCCAAATGTCAACAGCATGGTTGGAAGCTGGTGATGGAATCGCTGTGCAGGGAGACTGGATGTCACCAGGTGATACTCTGTAGTTCACATCCTTGGTTTTCTTCTGGTGGAAGACTGGTTCTGAGGAGTGCCAGGATGGCACTGAAACTCTCATTTGCTTTCAGCTTTCATGGATTATTCTCCATGAATGGATGGTATTGCTGGTGCTGTGAGAATTCCTACCCAAAAGAGACATAAAAAGCATCTATCCTTCCTCCTAAAATCCCAACCACAGATCAAAGTATGATTCAACCAAAGTTCACCAGGGGGAACCAATAAGTTTAGTTGGTTTACCTGTAGAGTATTGGTAATGAGGTATAGACAGGGCATGGGGATCCCCAAGGCAGCTACACTGGAAAGTCTTTTCCAAGCATGGATATGGCTTCCCATAGTCTCATTGATAGAGCCGCCAGTTAATCTTCCCCAGCCTGTATATTCTAGAATCCAAAGCTATTTGAAGTTATGACAGACATACAAGCAAATGAATGGAAGGAGAGCTGAAATCTCAGATGAGGGTCCTTGACTCTTCCCATCCTCCCTCCTATGAGGGAGCATCAGCTGTTCATGGGCCACCCAGCAGCTCTGATGAAGATGCAGCTGTTTGGTTTGGAGAACCCCATTTCACAACCTTTTAAGAAGACAGCTCTGTGTCAAAGACATAGTGGAGAGAATATGAGCAGAGGCAGGTGAAAAATCCCCACCCAACTCCATCCCTAGGACTTGTGTGGTAGTCAGACAGGACAGGTAACAAAGAAACATAAGTAACAGTGCTGCTTAGAGAAGTGAGAAGGTGGGGGAGATGCATGTTGAGTGGATGGGATGTGGTTTGAAAGGAAACAGTTGGGAAACTGCCCCTGAGACCGTGAGCCCATGGGAACAAGTTCATTTGACAGATGGATGATAGAAGAGTCAAATCATGACAACAGTCTAGGATGCCCTCATCTGCACCAGACACCATCCTAGTTTCCCTCACTGGTTCTTTATTTCACAGATGAGGATAGCAAAAGATAAATGCTTAGTACTTTGCCTGAGGTCCCAGTGTAATCAATTGTCAGGTACCTACACCAGAGCATACTCCTAAATCAGGGTCTCTCTGTTTTCTGTGTAATGCGTAGACACTGGACTTGGCCTGATTGATTCTGCCCATTGGTCAGATGCCTGGGGACTCCAAAGAAGCATCCCCCATCTGCTTCTTTGCTAGTGTGGTGGGGAAAATACTAATAACAGCTCTGCATCTCCATGTGCTTGGGAAGTTAAAATGGGTCACTGAATGAAAACTCTGTCTTGTGATTCTTGTTAATATCAGCTCTATGATTCATATGTATTAAACTGAAAGTATGATGCAAGAAATTTATAAGCACAGCCTCATTGGGGAGGGTGTGAGAGTCTGTGGACTTCTATATTTTCTGCATATATGCCTATCTTAGTAGCAAAAGAAGAAACAAATAGCCCATCCCTACTGGCAAATAAGGGCAATGGGTGGGTAGAGTATAAAAGATAAAGGGGAGCCCACAGATTTGCTGTGTCAGTGAAGGAGAAGCCTTTATTAAAAGCACCATCCAGGACCCAGTAAGATGGCTCAGTGAGTAAAGGTGCTTGCAGCACAATCCCAGAAATATGGGTTTGTTCCTAGAACCTACATAAATGTTGAAAGACAGAAAAGATACCACAAGATTATTCTCTGACCTCTACATGTACCTGTAGCTTGAATACCTACTCATATCACAAAACACACACACACACACACACACACACACACACACACACACACCTGCATGCACATAGAGTAAATAAAAAACATTTTTTATTAATGATTTTATTTAAATTTGAAACAAGCTTGTTTTACATGTCAATCCCAGTTGCTGCACCCTCCTGTGCTCCCCTGTTCCCCCCACCAACCCCCATTCTATCCCCTTTCTGCTCCCCAGGGAGGGTGAGACCTTCCATTGGGAGTCTTCAAAGTCTGTCATATCATTTGGATCAGGGCCCAGGCCCTCCCCTGTATGTCTATGTGGAATGGGCACCCAAATTCCATTCATGTACTAGGGATAAATATTGATCCATTTCCAGAGGCCCTATAGACTGCCTAGTCCTCCCAACTAACACCCACATTCAGGGGGGCCTGGATGATAAAATAGTATAGTTTATGTGCCTCTCATTCCTATTTTTTATTTTATTTTTTGATATTTTTAAAGCTCCATTCACAGTGCATTGGTAGGAGGGACCCAGGGCCTCAGATGTGATGGGTAAGTACAATTTACCATACTTTATTATGTGTTTTAATTTACAAGTCTCTGCCTGAATCTTCTGTAACACCTAGACTCACAGTCTGAGACTTGCTTCAATAATGTCCATGCATTTTCCTCCTCATGTCTCTCTTAGGCAAAATACTGATTTAAATTCAATCCATAGTTACACAATCAAGCTGAAGCCCATCATATTTCAGGGAATGTGGTCAGACAGATGTGAGGCAGCTCTCTGTCCCGGATGCCCACGTTTAATGCTACTGTGCATGTGGAAAGAGCTATTGCCAGAAGCATTTGTAATTCTCAGCAAATGCCTCTTAGGAACACGTATGGATTCACTAACTAGCTTTCCAACCACACACAATAAGTGCTCAAAATTTTATCTCCAGTTATAAATTAACTCAGGGAATTTGGAAATATCCCACAGTATCTGTGAGTTGCAGAGATCTATGAATTTCAATCTGTCAATATTCACAGATAATTCTGGGACATTTAAAATACACAGATGGGGGAGTTCGGGACATCTGGTTTACCTCTGTCTAGCTTAGCTAGGGAACGTGCTCTTGTTTGTTGGGGGAAGCCACAGTGTCTCACATGGGGAGTGTGTCTCCCTGCCTGAGTCAAACTCATTTAACTGAATCAATGGAGTTATTGTTCTGAGGCTGAAATGCCTCTATCTCATACCCTCACTTTGGCTTCTCATATCATACAAGCATGATATTAGTTCCCAACTCTGGGTGGAAGATTCCTTCCAGTGCTATAAAGTAGATAGAAGAAATGAGAGGAAATCTCTCCAGTTCTCCCATGATGTCCTTTCTCATCCCACCCATCACTCCTAAGCAGAATAAACACCACAGGTTTGGATAAAGATCTGTAATAAACAGGGAATATTATGTGTCTCCACCCCAGGCATTCTCATTCAGTACCAGTGGTATATTTATTCTTCAAGTCTTTGTGTCATGGTTCAATAAAAAAATGTTGGAGAATTTGATACTCTTAGAACACCAACTCCATTTATAGGCAGTAATAATAGGTTCTGTTCATCTTCACCATTTTGACTTAATCAGGAAATAAATAAGTGATTTACTGCAGGGGTCATTAAAGTGAAACTGTAAAAATGTTCAACCTCTGAGTCCCTGGCATGCCTTTCTTCCTGAAGTCAGAAGAGTGTAATCTATTGGGGCAAGTTGATACAAACTCATGTGTCATTGCACTTACTCTTCACTGACAATAGGCCCACCTGTAACATGGCTACCTCAGTAAGAAGATGGACTTTGCAAAGGAAGAAATAGCAAATATTAGGTATCTTCAAATCTTACCACCCAGACCCCTGAACACTATGCTCTGTTTACCATCTTGGTGATGAATCCAGAGAGACCAATGCCACAAGAATATAAATAACCTCAAGGAGAAAAGAACTAAGGGTAGGAGAATGATACTTTGTGTTGTTTTATCTCCTCCTGCTTGGTCCTCTCCTTTCAAACATCTTTCTACTTGAGATCACACGGAAATGGCACTCTGGTCACTATATGAATCACATAATTTAATCTCCAAGGAATCAAACTTTACTGAAGATTTTACCTGCCAGTAAGAAGAAGTGAGATGGCATTATCATCTTCATTGTGACCATTACCACTATCACCATCACTATTATCACCACCATCATCGTTATCATTACTATCACTACCATCAACAGCATCAGCAGTATCAAATCACAAACACCCAAACTTCACAATCATTGCACACCATCACCATCATCATAATCATTGCCACCATCATTACCATCAATAGCATCAATACCATCACCATCACAAATTATCATCACCACCTTTACTGTGAGTGTCACCAACCTTCAGGTTACCATGCTTGTATAACAAGAATCTTACTGGTCAAGCCAACTCTCAGACCCCAGGACAACAGCATGAAGTGTGTACTCACAAAGAGATGTGTGTTGGTGAGTGTGATTGAGAGGGAATATCTCTCTTCATAAAGACAGTAAACTTATTCTGAAGTCCTGACTTTAACAGTTTCATAATTATTTCCCAGAATGCCATCTCCATATCTATTCAGGGAATGTGTCTGAATAAAGTAAGGTTTGAAGGGCAAGATACAGTCAGTAGCACTGGTATGTGGTTGGTTGATGATGAGTCTCTGATTCAAGAATGAATGAATGAATGAATGGCAGACCTTAACTTGATCTTTTTCACTTACAGTAGGATAAACAGATGCCTGTCAGGTCCTGATTTACCAGTTTAGCACCACTGATATTTCTTGTCAACCCTTCCCACAAATCCCTTCAAGTAAGAGGAGATCAATAAGATTTGAAAGACAGTATGAACTGAAAGTCACTGTTACCAGAGGCCATGCCAGTGGGCAGACAGCTGTGCCAGCTTCACAAGCCCATAGCAGCAGGTAATATTTCCCAGGAGCCACAGTTCCCACTGCCTCCTCCTAAAGATAGGGCTGATGTTCCTGCTCACTCTCTAATCAGGCTAGCTCCAGACCTTTATTCAGTGTTCTAGCTACAATAGTAAAGCCTTTAAATTTTTTCCTATCACTTTCTTTGTTGTTTGATGATTTCATACATCTATAAAATGTGCTTTGATGGAATTTACCTTCATTTTCCCTCTCTTTTCACTCCTCCCATTACCCTACCCCACTCCTCCCACCCAGTTTTATGAGTTCTTTTGTTTGCTTATTTGTTTTTGATACAGAACCTGGGCTTGCTATGTAATCAAGAATGACATTTAACTCTTGCTCTTCTTGCCTCCACCTCTTGCGTGTTGTGACTCAGGTGTGCTCCATCACACCCAGCTGTTAAATCCTTTAAACATCTACTGCCTATAACAATTTTTTTTGCAATGATTATATAGCACACTTGCTGTATTCATGTCTCCCCTCATCCAAATAATCTAAATCCATACAAGGCTACTTTGTCTTCATTTTTGGAACTAAAATATTAACAGAGATTAGTGCAATTATCAAGAGAATCATAGGATCAACAGATTAAAAACTGGGAATACCCATGTCTTTAGTAGGCATCAACAAGAGATTTGATTTTGAAAGTGTTCAGATGCAAGGCACTGACAATTTATCCAACATGTCTTTAAAGGGAAAAAATGCCATTTAATTAACATCTGGGGATGTGTTCAGTAGTGCAGTGCTTGCTTAGTAAGCATGAGTTCCTATGTTTGCTCACCAGGGTCACATAAACTGGATACGGTGTTGCAGGCCTGTAGTGGAGGTAGAGGGAGGGGGAGATGGATCAAAACACAAAGGGCATCCTTAGCTTTGAGTTTAAAGTCAGCCTGGACACATGAGACCTTGCCTAGAAAGAAAGAAAGAAAGAAAGAAAGAAAGAAGGAAAGAAAGAAAGAAAGAAAGACAGAAAGAAAGAAAGAAAGGTAGGTAGGTCTAGGACCATTCCAATTTGGTTTTGGCATCAACAATGCAGACACCTGCCACCTTTCTGTTCTTCTTTTCCAGGACAAACTCTAAGAAAGGAAGACAGGGCCAAATAAGGACTATATTTCCCAGGACTTTCTTGTAGGGAAAATACCAAAGAGACTATTTCTCAGAATCACCCAAGTGATCTCATCTGTATTAATTACTTTTTTGCTGCTGATATGAAATAAATACCAAGACCAAAAGAAACTTAAATAGGAAAGGGTTTTTATTTATTTTCTAAGTTGGGAGGAATAGAGTCCAATGTAGCAAGGGAGGCATGGTGACCCTCAGGGAAAGGATGGAGGCAGGAAGAGGAGGCTGGTTGATCACATTTTCATTTGTACACAGGAAGCAGAGGTTGAACAGGAAGTGGGGCAAGGCTATAACCCTCAAATCCCACCCTCCAGCCATGTACTTCCTCCAACAAGGGTCCAACTCATAAAGGTTCCATAATGTCCCTCAAACAGCGCCACTTGTTGGGAACAAAGTGTTCAAACACCTGAGCCAGTGGAGGACATTTCTTATCAAAGTACCTCATTACCTAATGAATGCCTAGGCAACACTGAATCGCATCCTATTTCTAGACTCATGGTTGTAAGGAGTACGTTTTTTTTTTTTTTTTTTTTTTTTTTTTTTTTTTGCCCACCGCTGGTCTGGTCCCACCACCATGCCAGCCCCAAATAATGCACAGAGACTCTGTATATATATATATATATATATAATGCTTTTGGCCAGTTACTTGTTTCTTATCGGCTAGCTCTGTCTTAATTATTAACCCATTTCTATGTATTTCCATGTGGTCTTACCAGGGAGAGGCAGCTGGCGGTTCTGCCTTCTCCAGACTCTCCATCTTGACTCCTCCTTCCTACCTCCTCTTTCCTCCTTGTCTCCTAGTCCTCCTACCTTCCTTTCCTATTGGCCAACAGTGCTTTATTCATTAACCAGTTTGAGAAACATATATACATAATGGCGTCTCCCATCACATGGTCAAAGGGGATTGCTTCATTTGGGTTTACTCAGCTCCTGACAACAAATTCAAGCCTGTGTCATCTGTTGTGTAATAATGTTTTTGTGAACTATGAAGATGTGTCTTTGCCAAGGTGCCTTCTGATCAATTTAATAAAGAGGTAATGGCCAACAGCTAGGAAGAGGTTAGGCAGGACTTCCAGGCAGAGAGAGAAGAGGAGATGAATCTAGATGCATAAGAGATGCCAGAGGAGACAGAGAAGAAACAAGACATGTGAGAGGAGAGGCAAAAGCCATGAACCAGGTGGCAACGTTTTGAATTAATAGAAATTAGTTAAATTATAAGAGCTAGCTAATAACAAGCCTAACCTAAGGCCGAGCTTTCATAATTATTAAGGAAATATTAAGTCTCCATGTCACTTTTAGTGAGCTGGCAGCCCAAAGAAAGGTCTCTCTAAAATCATCCACTGCTGTACTCTTCCAACTTGCTTAGCCACAACCAAGGGGGTAATTACTGAAGAGCACAGGACAGTAGATGCAAGAAAGCTGGAAAAGCTGGACTTGATTGACACCAAATCAACTGTTTTTGTTTTGTTTTGTTTATGTCATTGTTTGCTACATCAGAAATTGTCTGTTTGATGAATTTATATTCAAAAGCCCCCCCCCCCGATATCTTGGAATCTCATTTGGTGAGAGAAAGACTGACAGAGGTCAGACTCAAAGCTGAAGCAAGTAGTCAAGCTAAGGTAATGTTATTTTGTGTTTACACATCATATTTATTTCTATAGCAATCTCATTTTGACAAGAGATAGTAGCAGCCCAGGCATAGATAGAATTACCATAGTTTCAAAAGTCTTTTTCAAACAAATCTAAGTAAAATCAGACTTCTGAAGTAAATAATAAGTGGCTTGTGTTACAGCTATTGTAGCATTTACAGAGGAAGTTTTAAGGATGTTCAAATACAGATAGGAAGTAGGAAAATGGCCAGCAATGATTTTCAGGAGAAAAGACACAGGAGAGATGACATTTTACAGTGTAGCAGGACCAAGGAAAACCAAGAGATGCCTAAGATAGACTTCTAAATGCACCATATAAAAATGCCAATCTGAGGCTGGAAAGATGGTTCAGTGGTTAAGAGCTCTGGCTGCTCCTGCAAGGTACCCAGGTTTCATTCCCAGCATGTACATGGCAGCTCACTACCATCGATTAACTCCATTTGCAGGATATCCAACACCCTCTTCCAGCTTCTATGGGCATTAGACTCACGTGGTGCACAAACATGGACACAAGCATTCATATGCATAAAACAAAAATCCTAAAACACACACTTCTGTGATTTTAACCATCAAAACACCAGTTGTTGACCTGGAAAGATGGCATAACAATTAAATTCATATACAGTTTTTGCAGATAGCTTGAGTTCCGTTCCTAGCACAAAGACTGGACAGTTCACAACAGCCTGTAGCTCTCTCTAGCTCCAGAACATCCAACACTTTCTTCTGGGCTCTCTGGATACCTGCATTCACACATGCATAGATGCTTACACATAGTTAAGAAAGTAAAAGTTACATGTTAAAAAATATTGAGTTGCCAGGTATGGGTTTGAGACCAGCCTGGTCTATATATCAAGTTCCAAGCCAGCCAAGGCTTCACACAGAGAGGGGGTCAGGGAGAGAGGGAAAAGGGAGGGAGAGAGAGAGAGAGAGAGAGAGAGAGAGAGAGAGAGAGAGAGAGAGAGAGAGAGAGAGAGAGAGAGAGAGACTGGGATGTCTCAAAATTCATCTTACCCAACTATGGCATTTTTATTAACTGCTGACATGATTCTTTTATTTCTAAAAACAGCTTGATAGACTCCTATTCATGTGAACTATTGATTGATTTCATACTTAGAGGTAAAACAAGGGAAGAAGTAAAGGAATGGTGTTTATATATACATGTTATATTCCTATCTGTGGGCGCACACACATACATACACACACACACACACACACACACACACACACAGGTGTCAAGGATAAGGGATTTTATAATCTGTAACCCTGATGCTTTCAACCAAAAGTTAGTTTTAAGACCAATGGTATATACCATTAACATTTTTCTATTAAGAAAAATCTGTTGCTTCACCTTGTAAATTTAAAATAGACTCCAACCTAAGGCATAAAGTTTGACTTTGGGAAATGCTTGTGTGAGCAGCATTCATCTTTGGAGATGTGTGACTGGCTTTGGGGGCTGCCTAGGAAAGTCTCTTTAGGGAAATAGTATATCTTTAACACCAACCACCTCCCCTGGTTCTCATTTTTTATTCAAGGCTAGTGTCTTTCAAAGGCATCAGGATCTAGGTAGAAACTGACATTTATTTGTTCTAGTTAAAATGTTTTATAAAATGGATAGGTGGAGGAGGAGAGCATGGATTAGCTCACACAGCCAGCAGCAGTCTGAAGGACTACATTTCCCAGGGCTGTGCAATTCTTTTAGTTTTCCTGAAGACATGCATGGCTGCCAGGCCTTCAAATATCAAATTTATTAGCCTCCCAAGCAGGAAGGAAACAATCAAGGGAAAAGAAAAAAAATCTTACTTGAATGCTTAGTCCTGCTTGGCTGGAAATTTTTTATATTCCATAGTTGCTTATTTTGACTTCTCTATTTGTGTTTTTGTTCATTTATTTATTTTCCCCCAAAGTAGCTAGTTCTGAATTTTTCTTTTGCTTCATTGGCTACTACCAGGTCACATGCTTGCTCTTCACCTAGTCATAGTTAGTGAAAAACTGACTCTCATGTCTGGGTCCAGCCAATGAAGCTCACTCTCTGGAAACATGGTGGATAGCCAGGCAATTGTTCACAGTTTATGTCCCATTACATTCCACTATGACAGTCAGAGAAAAGGACACAGAAATAGGAAGATGCCCATTCAGGAAGCTGTTCTTAGTGACACAAATATTTTAGATGGGGTCCTTGAATACTGACTCTTGGGCCATAACAATCCATGCTTAATTTATTTTTTTTTTTACTTATTACAGTTTTAAATTAACAGAAAAGGCAACCAATTTCCTTGACATTTTCATATGTATTTCTTTTATTGTTCCTGTCCTCCTTCCTGTCATTCCTCTTCTCACGTCCCCATTCTGCCAGGCTACCCCTGTCACTTTCACATCACATGTGTCCTGTTACTCTCCCCACCTCTGTAAGCCTCCTCTTTCTCCTTCTCCTGATCTTTTTGTCTCATGACCTATATTAACAACTGCATACACAAAAGTCAAAAGGCTGGAGTCCACAGTTGAAGGAAAACGTGGTATCTGGATTCCTGAGCATGTGTTACTTTACTTAATATAGTGTTTTCCAGTCTCATCCATTTCTCTGTGTGTGCCATAATTTTACTTCTCAGTGGCAGAGTATAACCACCAGCATTGTCGTTATCCTTTTATCTGTTGATGTATGTGTAGGCTGAGTCCATCCTTTTGCTCTTAGGGATAGAGCAGCAATGAATGTGAGTGTGCACGCATCTGTGTGACTGGTGTCTGCTAGAGCAGAAGCTGGGATCTTGCAGGGTAGAGAGAAACAGTCACTGTTCTTAGACTTTCTCCAGGCTGCACTAGAAGACAGCTCCATCCAGGCCTGATGGATGAGGGCGCCTGCCTTGGACATTGGATTTGGCAGTTCCTTTGCAAGGCGAACAGGTTAAGCTGTTCTCAGAGCGATTCATGCAACAGAGGCTGTTACAAAACACCTTACCTTGCAGTGCTTTATTCTTCTCATTAGGAGAACTAAGGGGTGATGATAGAGGCTGAGAATCCTTTTCTTTGTGAAAATAGATGAGCCCTCAGGAAGGCAGAGCAATCAGTCACTGATTATACAAAATTAACAAGGCACTCACTGTGAAATATATTTCTTCCCAATGAAAACTCTGTTGAGAACTAAAATTAGATAGCTCGACAAAACCCCTTGTCATTTTCATTGAGGAGATAGTAATTCTTTGATGGTTATCATTGGAAGTATTAAGGGTTTGCAATCAAATATTACAAACAGTAGCTGAAAAATATGGTGTCCCATTGCATTTCAAATAGAATTTTAAAACATCACGCCATGTTGTTCCTTTAAATTATTATTTTAAATTGTGTTTATCAATGCATGTGTCTGTTTCTAAGTATGGGTACATGACTGTAGCACCTAAAGAGACCTTTAGAGGATACCACACAAGCAGCTGTGATTTCGGGTCCTCAGCAAGAACAATATGTACTCTTAGCCATTGAACCATTTCTCCAACCCTACATGTTTTTCTACTTAGTAAACTATTTATATTATTCTATAATGCCAAATTGTTACTATTTTGTCAGTTAGGTCAATCACTGTAAATAAAGATTTATTTAACTGCCTATTAGAGGAATTGGCATTAATTTTTTATCTATTAAAGTTTATAAGTGATAAAAGTTTGTTTATAAAATATTTTCAGCATATACCTTATCTCTACATCATTACAAGTGATGAAGGGTATTTGAGTTCATGGACTTTATGGCTTATAGGACAGTGTTTGGGAGCAACAACTGCTTTTGTGAGACCCCAATATGTGTGGGCACTCCTTATGTTGGATTCCCCCTACTTCCCACTTTTCTGCCTTTGATTGTTTCCCACAAACCTTACTCACTTTTAGTTCCCAGTCCCAATATCAATGATGTGTGGCTAAATTTTGATCAAAGGTCCCTTTGGAGATATCTGATTGGGTACTTCTCTAACTAAAGAGAAACATACATAGAAACAAGATTTTGTCCCTCCTTGAATGTGAATCTATGAAAATGTGATTCTAGGGACTTTGGCAGTCATTTTGGGGTACAGAGAATCAAACAGAGACCCCCTCATCAGTAAGCTGAAAATTTGAAATCGAAAGTTGGAAAGCCAAAAACAAAAAAACTCGGATATCTAAAGGTGACATCAGAGAGTCTCAAGCATTAGTGCTGTGGCTGCATAGCTTCAAGTATTATGGTGGCTGGTTTTCAATGTCAGCTTGCCACCATGTAGAATCACCAGGAAGAGTCTCAATGAGGACTTTTCTAGATCAATTTGGCCTAAGGACACATCTGTGGAGGATTGTCTTAATCATTGATTTCGTGCAGCACATTCCGTAGCAATGCCTTGAACTATATAGAGGTTAACGGAAGCAGTTGGATATACACAGCAAGTGGACAGCAGGGGTGTATTCATTTCATTCTTTGCTTCATTGTGGATGAGATGTGACCAGCTATCTCAAGCTCTGCCTTTCTGGCTTCTCTGCAACCATGGGCTGTAACCTGGAATTAGAAGTCAAATAAACAATTTCCTCCCGAGTTGCCTTTTGGTCAGGGTATTTCACCATGGAAGTGAAAATAGGACAGATGACTTAAATAGTCTAAATAAAGAGTAAAGCTTTGTATCTCTTTGTACTTAAGTGTCTCCTCTTTTGTTGTCATTGATGCAAGGTTGTACCAGAGAGTGCCCAATGAGCTAGGATTCCCAAAGGTGAAATTCCATACATAATAATGTGTAGGGGGCAAGCATCTTTTGAATCACCATGTGGTTTTCCTAGAGACCCTAACATTGGAAGTGAATAGCAACATAAAAATCTAAGCCATGTCTTAGAATTTTAGCAACAAATTGACACAAATTCCTGTATTTCCAATCAGTGCTAACTGTACTGTTAAGGGGCATCAAAACCTGTCTATAGTAAAGATAAGCACACATGCTTATCTTATTATTCAAGCGTAAACCTTATTGCTGTTGATTTATGTCACACGATGAACCCAGCAACATACACAGACCCTTTTACTGCTTTTGTTCAGTACTTCAGAGCTCTGTTCTAGATATTCGAGGCAGGAAGCTTCAATAAAAAAAGAAGACTGATAAATGTGGTCAAACTGAGGGGATCCGGGATTGAGTTACAGTGTGGGGTGGGAAGAGATCTGCTTTATTTCTTCCTATTCCCACTGAAAAGCAAACCTATCTAATGTCACAGTGTTGTAGAAGAGCTCATAAAAATTATATATATATATATATATATATATATATATATATATATATATATGAATCCTTTTGTTTTGGCAGCTTGGCGAGCGGCCTTATAAAAAAAAATCCCCAAAGTCCTCTAGGAAGCTGAAAATGTGAAAATGATTTTCTAGTTCTAATATATCAATTCTTCCCCCAAGAAAACAAAAAAATATAAAAAAGCAAAAATGAGCTGAAACTAAACTCCCTCGACATTTCCCCTAATTTTACAGAACTTCTAAAAACCAGAGACTTTATTAAGACCATGGCAGACAGACAAAGTATAATTTAGGGAGATTAAATGAGCTGGCTGCTATATGCCTCCAGTATTTAAAGCATCAGGAAATATCAAAGTAATTGGAAAAAACGAGGCATTGTAGACACCAGGCTATTTTTCTACTGAACAGATGATAATCAGTTCTCGGAGTATTCCAGATGTGAGTTTTCTTTAATAATGGAGTTAAAAATAACACTCCCTATAAAAATTGCCCCTTCTAATGATGATGGGCAAGCTCACTGTTGGCAGACATTCTGTGGGAGGGATATGTCCATTATCTTCAAAGTCGATCCCCAGTGAGGTAAACGTGCATGGTCACCGAGTCTTCAAATGTTCTAAGCTTTTTCAAGTCAGTTTATGCTAATGGCATGACCTCCAGGGCTTTTGTCTTCCATCTCACACTGACAATGTTACATGTATAGCCATCCAACACACCGCCTAAGTAACGACGCATCAGTACAGCATGATTGCTTAAGCAAGGGTCTCAGGACTTCCTTGATTAGCTCTGTCCCTCACTCTGCCTTCCTGTATATTTTTGTGAAGTGCAAAGTGGGCACCAGAGGGGATTTCAAATGTCTTCTGACAAACTACTTCACTTTTCCTTTTCATATTGGGAGACTCTGTCACTCCTTACTCTAGTCGGGGTCCTGTGTGAGTGGCACCAAGGATGAGGCTGTCTGGTCTCCTCCTTGATGTCTAGTACCATCAGTGTAGCTCATTTGATTTTCCATTTGGGGTGAGTGGTATGACTTAAGGTGTGAGAAGAAACCTTGGATCCTCATTGTAGTTCTATGGACTCACTGGTTTCCTGGGCGGGTTCTAAGACACTAAGACACCTACAGAATGAAGCTCTGATGTCCTCACCTCTTTGCTCCAAGCTTCCAAAAGTGAAAAAGAAAAGCACTGAGAAAGTATTTTCACAATTTAAGGAAGACTGACATGATGGGGGATGTCCTTATATATGCTGTGAATATATGTTTCTTATTGGTTGATGAATAAATGCTGATTGGCCAGGAGCCAGGCAGGAAGTATAGGCCGGCTACCAGACTAGGAAAATTCTGGGAAGAGTAATAGAGAGAGGAGTCTCCAGTGAGACACCATGTAACTACCAGGAAGATAGGAGGCTGGGCATTCTCCAGTAAGGGACGGCCATATAGAAATACATAGTTTAATAGTTATGGGTTAATAATTAAGAGAGAGCTAGCCATTAAGAAGCCTGAGCCATCAGCCAAACAGTTTATAATTAATATTAGCCTCAGTGTGTTTACTTGGGTCTAAATGGCTGTGGGGCCGGGCAGAACAGACCTGTTTAAAGCAACTTCTGTCCATCACTCATGGTGACAACACACTCAGAAGACACAAGCTGAACTGACATAGTTCTTTGGGCTCCCCTGAAACACAATGGCAAGAGAAGAAAACATAACAATGACCTAACTGCTGTTGTGTTCCTGATGAGGTATCTCTCCAGTTGGCTTCATTTTACATGGGTAACTGATAAGAACATACTTGGTTTGGCAGAAGACAACAGTATGGATATTTTTGTCTCTTTCATAGCCCTAGTCCAATTTACTTATACTGCACCTAACTGAATTAACTTTTCTTCTCCTGTTTAAGTAAAGGAAATTATAGAAAAGAATTAATTATATCCAAAGAGCAGTCAGTTGTCTGTAGCTGGTACTCAGGGCTGATAAACAAAGTGTGGGTATACAGCATGCTGTTTAGAGAGGTGTGATGGGTCCACAATGACATCAACATCATTTTCCATTGGTGTGGCATAAATGTTTTTTCCTTCCAAGTGTGCTGTTGTTAAACAATGTGAAATCATACATTTTTGAAGTTTTTGTGTGTTTTTTTAAATAAATATTTTCTCTCTTGTATTTTGATGTTTCTCTGTTATTGGATTCTTCATACTTCCAAACATGTGCAGTGCTTGCCTGGGCACCACCCATGATGAGTATGAGGACTTTAATATGGTTCAGGAATCCAGTTACAACAAGAGAATTGAAAATTAGGCTTCTCCTAGGGGCACATGTGCATGTGCATGTGAATGCAGTACTTCTGGAGGCCGAAGGTGTCATCAGTTTACACAGAGTTGGAGTCACAGGTGGTTGAGAGCTGCCCAATGTGGATGTTGGGAACTGAATTCTGCTCCTTTGCGAGAGCAGCGAGTGCTCTGAAACAGTTAACCATCTCTCCAGCCCTGCCAGTATCTTTTCTTTAAAAAATTAAGTTAGCATACACAGCATTAGACTTCACTATGGCAACTTCAAACAAATCTTATTGTTGTTGACTTATTTTTACCCAGCTTCTCTCCCATCAGTCCTCATTCATGTTCCCATACCTTGATTTCCACTTTCATGTCACACAAGTCCTGTTGGCCTTATGCCACACATGTGCTGTTGTCTCCCTCTCCCACTGAACACTGCTTTTCCCCTTTTGTGGTCTCCTTGCTACTTCTACAGTGCATACACACCCTCACTCCCACTCATATAAATATACATAAACATTGTAAGTTGGGCTTCACACCTGAGAGAGGAAAAAAAACAGGAATCTTTTGTCCTGCTGAGTTTAGGTTACTTAACTTAATAGATTTTCCAGATCCTACTTTTTTCCTAAAAAGTATTTCATTTTTCTTTAGGACTGAATAAAGCTCTATTGTAAAACCAGGCTTTGGTAGTGCAAGCCTTTAATTCTGGCACTCAGGAGGCAGAGGCAGGTGAATTTCTGTGAGTTTGAGGCCAGCATGGTCTACAGAGCTAGTTCTAGGACAGGCTCCAAAACAATACAGAGAAACCCTGTCTCAAAAAACAAAAACAAAACAAAACAAACATACTCACTGCCCATTCATCTGTTGCTGGAAGTCTGGGCAAGTTCTATTTCCTTGCACCTTGAATTAAGAAGCAATAAACCTTATTGTGCAAATGTCTTTGTGTTGTGTTGCTGGGTTTTATTTTTTCAAGAAACTTCCATAATGATTTTCACACAGTTTGTGTACTCTCCTATCAGCAGTGAATAAAAGTCTTCCCCGCTCCCCACATTCCCATCAACATTTACTGTTTCTCTTTTCTCCATGGTCACCATTCTGACTGGGGTGAGACAGAATTTCAAGTACTTTTAATTTGCATTTTTGTGATGATCAAGGGGTGTTGAACACAACTTTAAATGCATATTGGCTATTTGTATTTCTTTTCCCGAGAGCTGTGTGTTCATTTTCTTAGCCTTGCTGATTGGCAGATCTGTTTGATTGATGAATGCATTTTTTGCAATTCTTTATATAGTTTAGATATTAATCTCTTGTCTGAAAAAATCTGGAAATGTGCTTCTCCCATTCTATACGCTGTTTATTCACTCTGCTGACAGCTTATTTTTCTGTGCAGAATTTAAAAAAAAATAATTCATAGAATTCCACTTGTCTATTCTTAGAGCTTTTTGTTGCACTATTCCTATTCAGAAAGGTTTTCAACTATGGCTTGTATTTTTAATTACATTACTTTGGTGTGTGTGTGTGAGAGAGAGAGAGAGAGAGAGAGTGTGTGTGTGTGTGTGTGTGTGTGTGTGTGTGTTCATGATATACTGTATATGTGGGAGTCAGAGAACAATTTTACAGGAGTCAGTTTTTTTTTTCTCTTTTCACCATCTAGGCCCCTGTGATCAAAATAGGGTGACAGGCTTGGGGGCAAGAACCTTTACCTGCTGAATCATCATTGCACTGGCCCTATGCCAGTATCTTGAAATACATTTCTTCTCATCTCATGTAGCAGATTCAGTATTTCAAGCCTTAAATGGAGGTCTTTGGTCTCTTTTACATGTTTTTATTCGTTCTTTAAAAAATAAAAGGCTGAGAAAGATGGCTCTAACTTCATCCTTCTATGGATAGATATCCAATTTTTGTAGTGTCATTCATTGAATGGGCTATCTTGCTTCTAGTGTGTGTTCTCACAACTTGATCCAAAATTAAATGAAAGCCAGCCTTTCACTGCATTACTGGGCTGAGAGACTTGTGACAGGGAACTACAAGCAGCTTCAGAAGCAGGTGATGGTGCTAAATGACTTTACCAACACCTTCACAAAAAAATAAATAAATGAAATGGGATGAAAGAATTATGGGTGTATGCATACTTTAAAAAGTCTTCACTTGTCCTGAGACCTCTTGAAATGCTGCTCTCACTGGGTGTGCTGGCCCTGTACAGGAGTATGCAAGTAACTCAGGCTGTGAAACTTCTGTTAAAGAAGCAAGAGGGGCTTGGTTAAGAGCATCACATTAGCAGTGTGCAATCATTAAATCCATCACACATCAGCAATGTGACTGCATCAAATATTTCCTACATTAGCACTGTGCATGCATCAAGTGCATCCTACACCACCATTGTGCATGTATCAGATGCATCCTTCACCAGCAATGTGACCACATCAAATGTGTCATACACCAGCAGTGTGTATGACCACGTGGGATTCAAGTGTAACACAAATGTGATGGTTGTTTAATTCTAAATATGAAATAAGACATCAAAGTTGTGAAGCTCCTAGTTTTGTTCCCCCACACAGTCTCAGACTGAAGGAGTGAAAGGGGTAGTGTCAGATTTACCGTGATGACAGGAACCTCAGAATGTAATCTTACAAGAACGAACACCACCAGTCTTACAGGTCCCCTGCAATTCAAAATATTTGCTCACCAGAAATGACATTTCCCAGTGAGTCACAGCATCATCTCTGCTTTCATGTTTTCCATAGAAAACCCTCAGTCCCAGATAAATAAAAACATTTCATCTAAACAAAGGTCTCAGACTAACAATTAAGGCCAGAAACATTTAAGGCTTTCTGAAGCCAAATACTTGGGGCTTGTTTTGTCTATAGATAGCATACCAACCCTTTCAGAGCCAAGGGCAATCTCCCCAGTGAGTGCTAAAACTCGCAACTTATTATTTCCCCATCTAGACAATAACAGCATCCCACTTGTCTCCAGCTGGGGAGAGTTTATATGAAACTTTTCCCACTTTCCTATATATTATTTTGTGGGGGGGGAACTACCACAGCCCACGCCTATAAATTAAATATATTCAGGAAGAATTCTTCAGTGGTTCCTAGAACTTCAATGATAAAATGTTTTTAAATTCAGCATTTTCACTTTGCAAACCAACACCTAAATAGACATTTTCTTTTCTTTCTTTTTGTTTTTCAGAGTCTCGTCACTAACATTTTGTGTTCATTCTATGTTTGACTCCAATTATTCCAAAAGTTTTACATCCATGCTGAGATCTGGGAAGGGTTCCAGGGGCCAGCAGCTCAGCCTTCCTGTTTTCCACTTGAAAAAGAACTAGATGAAGCCATTAAAGAAAAGTGTGTGTGTGTGTGTGTGTGTGTGTGTGTGTGTGTTTGTGTGTGTGTGTGTGTAGGGGTTCCATGTCTGTGTTGGGGAATAAAAGAATAAGAGACTTGTAGTGATGGATGCATATTTCAAGCAAGAGCAGTCAGTTATGAGACACAGAAATGCACTGCAGTATCCCAGTGTCTCCCCATCCCTGCCCATTTACTCAGGTAGCCTGTGAGACTTAGAAAAGGAGGAGGGAAGGTTGAGGTTATTATTAATGAACAATAATTAAATACATCCAGAAGTTTAGACCCTTGCTGTGAGAACTATGTATACCCCAGCACCTGTCAAAATGACAACCACAATTCCAGAAGTTCCACGAAGTACATGAAGTACGTAGGGTACTAACTGCTAAGTGCCCATGGCTCTTGGCCAACACACCTATATGTGCTTCTGCTGAAACACCACCAGACACTTTCTAAGAGTAAAACATAAGCCCCAGACCTCTGTAGTTTTCTTCTAAGAGTTCTATAACCACTAGAATGCCTGGAATGTAGACCTGTGTAAGTCCCTGCTGACAACAAGTGAACACCAAAAGAACACACAGAAACACACACAGACACACACAGACACACACACACACACACACACACAGGCATGCATAAATGTAAAGGAATGTACACATGAATGGTAAACACATATATACATAAACACTATCTTACAAATGTACAAACACTGATAAACACACCGGAATATGCGGACATACACAGGCCTACACATAAATGATGACTTCATATGAGTACACAAACAACAACACCTATACACCTGAATGAAATCACTCGCATTTGTCCTGAGCTTGGGGAAGTGATGGGCTTGTGGGGTCACTACAATGGAAACACCCTCTAGTGTGTCTAAAAAATAAGGAGCTCACATTAGAGCATGCTTCTCTGTTTGTTTTTATACTGAAACAGACAAATGTCCTGTGGCTGTATTGTAAGATATCCTGATGTGAGAAAATGAACCACATTATTTCTGAAGTGATTCAAGGTGACTCAAATTCCCCATAAATGAATAGAGAGGACAGAGTTTGCCAAGGAGAACATCATCCACCCCAGGAATGGACCAGCCTTTGTCACTGTATTTCCTATTGTCATGTCAAAATGCTTCTATCTATTACATTTAAATATTTCAGTTTGACAACTGCACATTTAAAACCTTTACCTTGCATGTTCTTAAAATGTAGTCATTCCAGCATGCCTTTTGGTGCTACTATCTTCATCAGACAAAGAACACTCTATAGTTAAATATTGTAACAAAAATATCTTTCTGCTATCTTTTGCCAGTGAGTGCTGAATAACATAGGGCATATTTGTGTTAGTCAGGCATGGTTTAATGGGGGGATGGCAGACTGGCTTAGATGGCATGCTGCTGTGCTAGTGCGGAGAGCTCGGACTTCATGGGGGAGAAGAAAATGTCTCTGATGCTGTGTAAAGAGGGAATGTGATTGCCTTTCATGCTGCTAATGGGCTCAGTAGATCCTCACCGGCTCAGCCTGTACTTTAACCTTGTTTTATTTGACTTTGCCCCACTATACTAAGAGGTACCAGACAAAGTTCTTCAGCATTGGTCTGGACAATGTTTTATTTTTTTTCTCTTGTCTTTTCATATGATTCTCCCCACCCAAAGTGCAAGCAACAGAAAAAAATAGACAAACAGAGATACATCACATAAAGGATCTGTGTTGCAAAGGAAATAATCAGCAGAGGGAGAAGCAATCTACAGAGTGAAAATATTTTTAAACCAGCCTGCTCGTGGGCTCCTGCACCCATCGCCTGATATTGGAACAACCTTCAGGGTCATAATAGCTTCTTGATTGTAGGCACAAAGACTCCCAAATCTCCTCATACTGTTGGAACACAAATGGCCTCCAATGCTACAATCTGGCCTGATTACATCTCCCTACTGGCCTTAGTGCTATTTCGCATATTTTCTGGCTAGACTTAAAGATGAATCCAGCCTTCATTTGGGGCTGTTGGCAAAATAAAAGCTAAAAGATTGATTCCCTCCGCATGTGGTGTTTCCTGGGGTTATTAGGTTCTGTTTATTCCCGTGGTGTTTTGAATGTGAAATGTTCTCACAGGCTCAAATGTTTGGATACTTGGTCTCCAGAAGATGGCACTGTTTAGGGAGGTTATGGAATCTTTGGAAGGTGGAAGCTTGGTGGAGGGAGTACTTTGCTGGTGGTGGGCTTTGAGGGTGTATAGTCTTGTCTCTCGTCCTGATTGCTCTCTCTACTTCGAGTGTGTGAATAAAAATGTGACCAGATAGCACTATGCTCCTGGGCTTTGCTTTCAATCCTGTAGAGTCTCTATCCCTCTGAAACCATAAGGCAAAATAAACTCTTTCTTCCTTAAGCTGCTTTTGATGACAGTTTTCTCGAGCAACAGAAAGGTATCTAATAAAGTCTAATAAAGTTCCTGGAGGAAAACCTCTGTTACCATCTGCTCCATGCAGGCCAGGTTGTTCCCATAGCTGTTGCGTCCACACTCACTCCTGCTTTCTAACCTCTAAAGAGGAGCTCTAAACTACAAAGCCTGACATCACCCATACTTGGATGTCCCGGACAGCATATCATGCTGAAACAACCCAACTTCTACACATTAAAATGCTTATGGTGCAGAGGTTCTCTTAGGAGAAACTCGGGGAATCATTGGAGAAGAGGGGGCAGAAAATACTGGATGACTACAAGGACATGGTGTTTTCCAGTCATAGCAAGGCAGTTGCCCACATGACCTCATGGTGTTTGTGAAAGCGCACACAAGACTTATGCAAGCTCAAGCCAGGCAAAATCCTAGCATGAGAGGGGAATAGAGCATGAAGTCTTACCCATAGCTGAGAAGATGTTGTCAACTGGTAGCTACTAAGAGAGGAAGGGTCAGTTTCTTGTAAGGATGTGTCCCCTTGGTAGTAAACCACATTCCAGAGAAGATCACACATCCAAGAATATATAGACAGCACAAACTGTATACACAGGTTTTAAAAACATAAAAGAAGCCCACCTTTGAAAGGTAAGGAAAGGGGTTAGATTTGGGAGGAGTAAGAGGAGGGATGAATATGATCAATATACATTGCATGAAATTTGGTGGTAATGTATTGTTTATGATTTATTAAAGTGGTGAGGATTCAGAAAGCATAGTCAGCCACAAGCTATAAAAGCAGGCACACACTTTTAATAATCCCAGCAGCCAGAAACTAGGAGGTGGTTGTACACACCTTTAATCCTAGGACTCAGATTAAGAGATAGACAGATCTCTGTGAATCTAAAACCACCCAGATCCACACAATAATGAATCAGTCTAAAAGAGAATTATATCTCACACCTTTACTCCCAGCACTAGAGAAACAGAAGCAAGGGTTGAGAGAGACAGTCATTCTCCATCCATGCTGAGGAGAGGCAACAGTTTGAGGCTTGGTGAAGAGCTCATGCATGGCATGGTGGACTGGCCCTTTTAGCCTGAGCTTGAGGTGAGAGCTAATGACTGACTGCTTTGCTTTTCTGATCTTCAGCTTCAAGTTTGAACCCCAATATCAGTCTCTGGTCCTTTTATTTATTCATGTTACAAAATTCTCAAAGAACCAATACAAAAATGAAAAGAAAACCTCAGTCTTTTGCTACTTTTGCAAGTGGGATGAATGGCTTCAGCATCATATAAAATGTAACTGCCCAGGAGACACAAGGAGAGAAAACATCAAGATATCCACTCTAGTGTGCCCAGAGTATCCCTTTGCAAACTGTAGCAAAGGACCTCACCATAAGGCATTCATATATCACCCACCTGCAATCAAGCCCTCCATCACCAAGATACTGTCCCAACTCCAACCCCCCCAAGCACCACAATGCATCTCCTCTATAACAAGTGGTTCATCTCACTGCATATGTCTGCCTCATTCTGTAATTGCATTTAGATACTCTCAGTTTAGAAATGAATTCTCATTCATTTTTTTTCTTGGGCCAAATGTTAAGCATCAAAATGGACAGAACATTGCAAAGGTCTCTGAAAAGTACCAGCCTTTGTTTGGATAATTATGTTTGAATTAGCAGGCACTTCTTTGGGCCACTGGAGGCTGAATCTCCACTGAACAATTTTGGAGAGCTAGGAAGGCTTGTCCTGGCTGCCAAAGGAGGGCTGAGGACATGTGCTAGCCATCTATTTAAAGAACTGTTCCTACAGCACACAACTGGGGTTCCTTGCCTTCATTTTGCAGTTAAATTGAGAGGGAGGGGGAATCAAACAAAGTACTCTTGAGCTCAACAGTAATTATATATAACATTTACAAGACTCTACCAGCTTCTGGGGACAAACTGAAGAAGCCCGGGTGACTCCTTCTTTGTGCATAATACAAGACACAAGAAGAACCTTTTGGGTATTCATTTGATGAACACATAGATGAGCCCATGAGCATAAGGAGACATCATCTGCAATAAGTGGCTCTCTGCTCTATTTTGGGGTGGTCTGAGTCATCAGTTATGTCTCCTGCAGATTTTTCATGACTAATCTTTAATATTCTATCTCTTACAGAAGAAACAACTCAGCAGAGACCACTCATTATTGAGCATTCTAGACCAACATCCATTTCAGTAGCTAGTCTATCTTATACACAAGAACCTTGTTCAGTCCTGGACTGATTTAAGTTACTTTGATTTAAGACCTTTCCTGTGTTTAATTTGGAATTTGGCAACATTTCATTTTAGTCATTTACACACACACAAACACACACACACACACACACACACACACACACACACACATATATATATATATATATATACACTCTCTCTCTCTCTCTCTCTCTCTCTCCTACATCCCCTCTCTCCTAACAGAATTCTTCCATCCTATCAAAAGCAATATACAAATTTTAATCTCAATCATAGTAACAATTGAGCTATTTACAGAAATAGAAATAAAAAAACTTTAAAAATGATGTACAAAGTACCTCAGGTATTCAGAGCAGTCCTGAGCAATAGGAACACTTCCAGAAATATTGCAACACCTGATTTCAAGTTACACTACAGAGCCATAGTAATAAAAACAACATGACACTGACACAAAAGAGACACACAGATCAGTGAGAGAATAGATGACCCAAATATAAATCCACACAACTATAGTCACCTGACTTTTGACAAAAAAGCCAAAACACACATTAGAGAAAAGACAGACCCTTTAGCAAATGGTGATGGGAAAGCTAGATGGCTTTTCATGACTTTTCTTTTGGGGGTACATATTGTTGTGATCCTCAGGGGACATCCTTTGAATGCAATATCTCCAACAGAAAAGGGATTGTGGATATTTCCTGGCTGCTTCATAAATGAATTTCTATGTATTGCTGGGGAAGGACCATGTTCTATTATTTCATTTTATTTTTGCTCAGGTAAATAAAAGCCTCATCTTCAGGTGTACCCAGGAAGTTTGCTTTTTTGTGCAATCTGTTCTATTTTTGTGGATATTTTTTGAACCAAATTTAGAGGTATTTTTGACTGAAGCATGTTCACAATGGCTTGCATGTGTATCAGCACAAGTCATTTAATGAGAGATTTTACTTTGACAGTTTGATCCTGCAAAGTTACATTGTTGAAAAGCAATGTTGCCTATTTGGAATAATAGTGAGAGGAAGGCTTAGGAAGTGAGCAAGCCTGTGTGAGAGAGATGAGTGTTACAAGATGCAACAAATGCTGCTGGAAGAGAGATTCCAACCAGCCTAGTTGCAGGAGCTGCTTCCCCAGCTCCACTGGACAACTTTGAGGAGTGTGCTTATAATAAACACATGTAACAGATTGTTTCCTTCAGTTTGGGATCATGAGGTAGGAGGGAGCCACCTTCCTTTACAGACAAGGAAAATGAGGGCTGGGTTGCTGATGCTTTACCAGTGTGAAAGGAGTCAGGGTGGCTATTTAGATTTGTTTACACACCAAGCTCAGAACAATGGTGTGCCAGTCAGATTTTCATTGCTGTGCAAAATACTTAAGAGAGGAAGTGGTTATTGAGCTCATAGGTTCTGAGGCTTCAGTCCACTGTCAGTTGACTCCATTGCTTCTGAGCTTGAAGAGGTGAAACAGTAAATTATGAGAGTGTGGCAGAGCAGGGCTGCTAACCTCATGACAGCCAGGAAACAGAAAGAAGACAAGGAATGGAGTTAGTATCCCAAGAATACCCTACAAGGACAAGTCCCTTGGTCATCTGTTTCCTCAAATCAGCCCATTGATAAAGTTAATGGCCCATTGATAAAGTTAATACCCGCACAATTTCATCACAGGGAACTGAACATTCAAGACATGAACCTGTGGTGCTATCTTGCCTGAAGGTCAGAGAACAGAGCTTGCCACTAGCTAACCATAGAGGTCTGGAAGTCTGTGCAGACAGGAAATGAAGTAGCTGGGCAGAAACATAATATAAGCAGGGAGAAACAGGAATTCACTCTCTGGCCAGCTGAGAGGCTAAGGAGATAAGGTGTGGCTGAAGCTTGCTCCTTCTCTCTGCTCTCTCATCATTTTCCTCTATATCTGACTTCAGATGTCATTATCTAGACCAATTAAGAGCGCCATTTACATGAGCCCTTAAAGGGACAAGTTGTTTCTAAACTTTGTTTCATATTGGTATCTGATGGGAGATGTCATTCTGAAAATATGTTTCTCTTATTGGTTAATGAATAAAGTACCAATGGCAAATAGGAAGGCAAGAAAGGTGGGACTAGGAGAGAAGGAGGATTCTGGGAGATGTAGTGGAAGAGGTTCAATATGTAGGGATTGAGAGAAGAAGTTCAGACCCCCTCTCTGGTAAGATAAGACAGGAATCACTTAGATTGATAGAACTGGGTTAGTATTTTTGACAGAGCTAGCCAATAAGAAATGCTAGTAACAGGCCAACAGCTTTATATCTAATACAGAGTCTCTGTGTGTTATTCTGGGGCTGATGTAGCTCTGGGACCAGGCTGGCAGGAAAACTGCACATAACAGGTACCATCAGGGATCTATCTAGCAGTTCCTAACTCCAACCTTTATCTCTTAGCCTCTGGGAGTCTTCAAGCAATACTAAAATTTGGCAAAGTTCTGTAAGCATAGAGTTATGCTCCTGATTGTGCAACTACCTGTCTATGCTGAAACTTTCCCCTGAGTGAAGCAGATAAAAAGGGAAATGGTAGTGTTGTCTTTGAAGTTCTTGGCAAGAAACAGCAGTAAAGCATGCAGTGAACACCACTGAATGTATGGTTAATGGTTAAGAGCACTGGTTCTTCTTCCAGAAGGCTTGGGTAAATTCCCAGTACTCACATGGCAGCTCACAACTAAACTCCAATTCCAGGGAACAAAACACACTCACACAGAAACACATTCAGTCAAAACACCAATGCACATAAATAAATAAATAAATAAATAAATAAATAAATAAGGAAAAATCTATTTATTTTAAATTACTCATGTGTCTGTATGTATGAGCATGTGCATGAGGTTCTCATGAAGGCCATTAGAGGGCAGTGAATTCCTAGATTCTGAGTCACCCAATGTGGTTGCTGGTGACTGAATTCTGACCCTTTGCCAGGGTCCCTTCCTCTAGCCCACAACACTCTGTTAGGTATTTTAAAACAAAATCCAGAAATGACTTTGAATGTGCAGGACGATGTGTGTTAAATGCAGATACCACATTGTTTTAAAGTAAGGACCTGAGCATACATGAACCTTTGTCCTGGATTGGGAAGAATGAGTATAGTCAGTAAGCTTTTATCAACAAAAAAAATGTTTACTTTGCATTCCTTTTTTAATGTTCCAGCTACTTGGGAAAGTAAGGAGGCAGAGGAGAAGGAAACAGAATAGGGGTAAGAATAGGAGGAGGGGGTGAGACTATAAAAAAAAAAAGAAGGAAGAGATGGGGGTAAGGAAGAAGGAAAAGAAGAGGAATCAAGAGGTGAAATGAAGAGTACAATGCTCCCTGCAGTACCAATTCAGCATATGCGTGGCCTCACACTATCCGTGGCAGAGTCCACTGTTCTATGTTATTAACTTCATGCTCAGCCCCAACTGGCTAGTTGTCATCATTAAAGCATCATGTAGTAAGCGGCACATGGGAGGTGAGTAATACATGAGGGCTGCTATTAATAGTTGCATCTCATTTGCTTCAACTGAGATGAATCTCAATCCAAAATCAGTCACATCAGATACCTTGCTATGCAAGTCTATGGCATGCCTGTCTATGTGTCACAAGCTTCTGTCTCTAGGAAAGTCATGGTTAAGTTCACAAAGCTGGACATGACAGATGACTAACCATAAAAGATAGCAGTTTCCTAGTGGGTTATGGGGCATAGTCATTCTGCAGTTATATTGAACTTCTCTGACACTTTGTAAACTTCAAACCTCTTGTCTGTTCAGGCCACCTAAGGGAATGGAAGTTATTTTATGTATATGCACTTTGTGTGCAAGATAGCACTGTAAACAATACACAAGTATCACTAGACTTCATTGACCATATTGAATAATTTGTTTTTAAGAAAGGAATTATTGATATTCTTTTGAAATTAATGAAATGACTGAGATTTAAAAAAAAACTCTGCATAAAAACATCAGCTAAGGGTTGGGGATATAGCTCAACGGGGAAATCCTTGTTTAATGTTTGAGAGGCACTGGGGTCAATCCAGAGAAGCATAAGGGAATACATAACTAAAAGCAATCTTGTTTTCCCTGGAGATAGGCAGTTGCCAATGTCCACATATTTCTGATTTTATTTTTTAGTGGTAGAAAGGACCGAATCCAGAACCTGTCTTGAAAGGTGTTGGTCCTTGTACCTAGTGAGGTCAGTGGGGATGACAGTCACTCTGAGAAACAAGAAGAACATGATCAGACCCAAACAGTAATATTAGTCAAGTTGAGAAATTCTGTCTGGTATGATGCCCAGGATACATCAGAACCATTAAGGGAAATTACCTGCACTTCTAACTGACATCTGTCTAGTGTTGTAGATTTGGGTTCCTATAAAACATGAGGGATGGACAATAGTCTAACACTTAAAAATTACATTTCATTTGTCAGAGCAATGAGAGAACACACCCCTCACTGCTCAGGTCCTCTCATCTCTCTCTGATTTCATTCTGACTGAGAAGAGAGTGACCATCCTGGACGACCATGTCACCATTGCAGGACTGGGAATGTAACTGGTGGCTGGATTGGCCTTTTCCATGGAGCTTCCCAGGGAAGACAAGAGGACCATTGTTTGCATAGTTGCTGCCCAGAATGTTCTCCAAGCCCCACAGCAAGTGAGATTCCCAGGGGCCCCTTGACCTTTCATGAAGTCAACTCTCCTCTTAGTTATTGCATCCTACATAGGAGACCGGTAAAGTATTTTAGCCAAGCCTGAGGAATCATGAAGCTCCATCCTGCTCAGCATACAGCTCTTTTTTTCAGTTTCTGATAGAATTTCACATATGTATACCACATGTACATCATTTCTACCCTTCTCCACACTCAAACTCTCCTTGTGTCCCCCAGTTTCAAATTCATGACCTCTTTTTTCTTAATAACAATATATTTCATAACATAATAAAATAGCACATATATAACAATAAGGTCACACAGACATGCATATTTGTTGTGGAATATTACTTTAAGATGTGTTACATTTGTTTATGCTGTGAAATATTTATTTAATGATGCAAAGATATGTTGCAATCTTTTATGTTGCATTTATTTAACTTTGTGAAGCTGTATTTCTTTGCCTGTCTAAGCACCTGATTAGTCCAATGAAGAGTTCAATGGTCAGTAGCAAGGCAGGAAAAAGGATACATGGGGATGGCAGGCAGAGAAAATAAATAGAAGGTGAAATCTGGAAAGGAAAGAATGAAGAGCACGAAAAGGAGGAGAGGAGCATGCCAAGGGACAGCCATGCAGCCACATAGCCAAATATGGAATAAGAAAGAAAAAAAAGACAAACAGAAATAGGAAAGGGTAAAAGCCCAGGGGCAAAAGATAGACAGGGTGATTTAAGTTAAGAAAAGCCAGCTAGAAATAAGCCAAGCTAAAGTTGGACATTCGTTAAGACTAAGCCTCTGTATGTGATTATTTGGGAACTGGATGGCAGGCCTCCAAAAAGTCAAAGAGTAAAAATCGAACAACTACACATGTTCTACTGAGTCCATTTATTGTTGTTGATATGTAATGTGTCCAGGGCTAACCCATTAATAAGCTGTCAGAAGGCTTATCCTTGGAGGGGATGGACTCTCCCTGTCGCAGTAGACATTAAATTGATCATGTCTCTTCATTTAGAGGTGTGGCCTTAAGGGATTTCCCCATCTATGTTGGTATGTCAACTTAGTTGTCCTTGTGCTTGTCTTGTTTAGGTGACCATATTGTTAGATCCTATGGGTGCAGATTCTTGTCCTGTAGAATATACTGTCAAGCAGCAGGCCTTCCTGTTCTCTGGCTCTTATAATCTTTGCATTTGCTCTTCCAAGATTTTCTGAGCCTTAGATGTAGGGGTTGCATTGTAGATGCATCAGTAGGGGCTGGGTACCCCCACAGTCATGCTTTAAGACATATCTGATGCTCATACACATTTTTCTTTAGCACTGTTTTACAACTGATGCATGTACATGCGTCATTTACTTCCCAACAAGTCTGTGTGTGCTATACAAACTGATCACATGTTTTTGCTTGTCTGACGTGAGGTATGCTTGATACTGATACTTGAACATTCTACTTCACCTGTCTAAACCTGAGTGGCCAATGGGCACACAACTTTAAAGTTCATGTTTACTGTTATCAGTCTTAAACCCCTGCTTTGTTTTTAAGCTTATATGAAATTGCCCAGAATTACACCAAGGTCATTGTGCTTTTAAGTCTGCCAATTTCCCATAATGCACCTTTACTCAGATACTCCAAACAGCCCATCTTCCTAATGAAGAATGCTGGGCACCACACATCATCCTGAACAAAAGCCCCATGAGCTGCACCTGAAATTGATTCAGAAGCATCATGTGATATTTCAAAATCCTTTTAGAAACATCAAAGTCAAATTCTGTTATATGGCACTCAATCTGCTAATATACACACGGCTGCACTCATTAAAGTGTTTCAGTTTTACCACACACCATTGGGGTCACGGCACATTAACAATGCAATTTGAACATGGGACAGATCTTGTTACAAAATTTAGAACCCAGGGGGCTATTTTTCATGGTTTGCATCTTGAAGTCATATTTTATAGGAAAAACACAGTTGTGTCTACACTTATAAATATGAAGAAAGCCAGTTGTTTATCATACTTGAGTTTTGGGGGTTATTTTCCCTTGAAAGCAACTTAGTTCTTGGATGAGGGGACTTCTTTTTTAATTTCTAAATTTACATCTATTATTGACTTATATGTGTGCACATGCATTTACCACAGAACATGTGTGTGATTTGTGGAGGTCAGAGAAAATCCATGGAAGTCAGTTCTCTCCTTCTACCATGTGGGTAGATAAAACCCAGGTTGTTGGGCTTGGCCAGGTTGTCAGCCCATTTCTTTGATTAGTGTTCATCTTCTTCTCCTGTAAAATATTCCTTTCCTATGCTCCTTAACTTAAAGGAAGAATATATATCAAGTATTTGCCATAAGTCTGTGTATTCAAAGTGTTCAATAAAGCTAGGGATGTAGGTCAACTGGTAGAGACTTGCCTAGCATACTCACAGTCCTAGATTTGATCCCCATAGTTATGGCTCTTGCCTATAATACCAGAGCTCAGGTGATAGAGGCTGGTGAATCAGAAGTTCAAGGTCATCCTTGGCTAATAGGGAGTTCATGGACAAACACCTTAAGAGAGAGACAGAGATGTGGGGAGTAAATAAAATTTAAGTATAAATGTTATTAGTAATGCAAAGGGGTCTTTCAGATGATCTAGGATAGATTCTCTTGAAGACGGGTAACAACCATCTTGCTTAACCTCAGGAGCCAAGCAAAGCTGGGGTTTAAAAAGTGGCTCCACCTGAGACCTTCTCTCACATGTGTCTATAGCAGCTCTCACCTTTAATCACCTACAAAGCAAGATGATTGGATACAGATGTGGGAAATTTGGCTCACATGGGGGTATCAAGCAAAAGATAACTTGGTCTTGTTTGTATTTTATACAGTTTACCATAGGGAAAGCAGAGTAAATACTCATCTATCTCAAGACTGTCTGGTTTTTCTTACCTTTCTGGTGTGTGTGTGTGTGTGTGTGTGTGTGTGTGTGTGTGTGTGTGTGTGTGTGCATGATTGCATATGTTTGCATACATACATGTGGAAGCCAGATGACAACTTCAGGTATTAATCTTAGGAGACATCCACACTGTTTTTTGTAAGGCAAGGTCTCTCGCTGGCCCATAGTGTACCAATTAGCTTAAGTTGACTGGCCAGTAAGGCCCAAGGATCCAACTATCTCCACTTCCCCAAAGCTGGGATTATCACCAGAAACCTTCATGTGTGGCTTTTTTTTTTAAAATCATGGATCTTGGGATGGAACTCAAGTCCTCAGTGGGAACAGCAAGTACTTTGCCAGGCAACCCACCTCCCCAAATCAAGACCACCTTTTCATACAGTAGGGTCTTGTGAGAGAGTGAGTACATTTCTCCTTTCTTGTGATTTTTCCTTGGAAGGTGCCTGGTGCTTGTTTTACATTGCATCAGCTACTTTTCATGACTGTGACCTAAATACCTAGCAGAATCCACTTAAGGAAACATGTTGAGGCTCGTGGTGGGGAAGGCGTGGTGTCAGGTACCTCTGGCATCAGGTATCATATGGTTGTGAGCCGCAGAGCAGAGAGTGGAGGACCAGAACCACAATGTGGATGTCACTATTAAAGCTCCTCCACTCAGTGATTTACATCTGCCAGTGGGGCTTTACCTTTAAGGAGGTTTACAGCCTCCCAGAACAGCACCCACCATGGGAAATAAGCATTCAAAGCAGAGGAAGCATCTTAGATTTAAGCCATAACATTCACTTTCACCAACTCATTAAGGCATTTAGATTTCTGATGCTGAACATTGGCTAGAACATGAGTTGGTTTTATTTTTTCTTTCCCCATTAGGAAATCAGCATCTCCAAGGGTTTAGGAAGCAATGGGGAAGGAAAGCAAAGTGGTCTAAATGCACTATCGGCTCATGGTCTGAGAGTCTGGGTGAATTTACCGGCCTCCCACTCAAAACCCTGAGGAACAAGTGGCTTTTGAAACAGTAAGCTTGTGTTTTGTCAAGAATAAAGACACTGGACAGACAGTCAGTGCCCTCCTATAACAGGTTCCTTTAGGCTCAGGAACCAGATAGCAAGCAGCACCCCATCTTGGTTGGTGTATCTGTGTGGCAGAAGATGACGACAGTGTGTTTGGAAGGAGCAGTGGTAGGGAAGTAGAATGTGTCACATTCAGACCCTTACCCAGTTTGTAGAGTATTACTGCACCATATCTGTGCCAATTCTTGAGTATATTCAAGGATTTGTTTATTTAGAACAAGATCTCTTGCAGCCCAGACTGACCTCCAACACTTCATGTAAGTGAGGATGACCTTAAATTCCTGATCCTCCTGCCATCATCTCCAACTGCTGGGACTACACACATGAACCATCATGCCTGGTTTATTCAGTGCTGCAGGTGGAGCTGGGGGTTTCCTGCATTCAAACAATACACTTCACACCACCTGAGCTGTCACCCCGGCCCACATTTTATTCCATAATCACAAAGAGAGTGTGATGACAGAGACCCATCTAGCCTGCAACAGACTCCAGGCAGGTCCAACCTGCAGCTCACAGTCCTTCCAGTGTCCCAGGAGAGCTTTGGATGTAGCCCAGTGCATTTCTAGATAACAAGGCATTTTGCAGAGTTTGGGCATTCGGGAGACTCTTCACTACTGATCCTCGAGCAAAAGCTATGTGAAGCCTTGGTCCCAAGAACAAATGTTTGAACCTCTGAGATGGCTCAGTCTGTAAAGGAACATTTTGCCAATAAAGGCTCAACACAGGGTTGCTTATTGTCAGCGATGACCTGAATTTGAGTCCTAGGACTGGCATTGTAGAAGGAGAGAGTGAGCTTGGGTAGGTTGTCCTGTGACAACCACCATAGCATGGAGCACATGCTATAAATCCTTGGTGGGATTGTTAATTGTGGGTCAATTGTTAATATCACTTACTGCTCTGATAGAGGTCCCAGCACCTACACCATGGCTTGGAACCATCTGTTAACTACATTTCCAGGGGATTCGACACCCTCTTCTGGCTTTTGTATATAGTGCACAGGCTTTCGTGCATGAAGGCAAGATACCATATGCTTAAAGTAATGTGTTGTTGTTCTTGTTTTAATGTAAAGAATACATTCTTGAGGCTTTGGTGTCTTTATCTACAGGATTGTATTACAGAAGAACCCATCTTTTGAAAATGGAAGAATTAAGTGAGTTGATTCACACAAACTGCTGACTTTTAGGAAAAATCTCTGCTTCTTGCATTGTGGGGGTTTCATGTCATGTGTGCCCCCCCCAGTGCCTACTGACCCCTGGCCCAAAGCAGCACACTCACCCTGCCCCCCAGCACATCCAGCCTCAGGGATGTCTGCCCACACAGGAGACTGCTCCATTTCTACTTTGAAAATTCTAAGCAGCTCTCCAGGCAGAGGGATGAGCACACAGCCCTTAGGAGCAGCTTGGTCTTCTCAGATACTGCCATCCACTTAAGTGGCTGTTAGGCTTTATAGAACAGAAAGTCTTTCCTCTCTAATTCACTTTCTGTTTACACAACAGGATAGACACTTCATCGTCTCATTCCGGCTTTGATTCTGCTTCAGAAATCAGATATCCAGCCGCAGGCAGATATGGTGTCTCCCATTAGGGCCCCATGCTGGGGAATTCATTGCCACAAATATGCTTGATTTCCTGGGCTGGTAAGTTGTTTTAGCATCAGCACCAAACAGCATCATCAACAACAAAAGCACTTATTTATGATGATATCTAGGAAAGCATTCTGCTTTTCTTCTCCGATTTTCTCCCCTCAGGGTGTTTACATTGTGGCTCTTTATAGACCGGGCAACGGAATCGGTAGGAGCAATCATGAAATGATCGCCGCCGCTGTAATTTGCTTCGTGACAAGGCTAGCATCCAAGAAGCTGCACACACACTGCTCTAATCTTGGCCACCTTGTATCTTGATGACTGTTTGGCTAAAGGAAACACGAGCTCGGCTTCTAAAGCCGACTCTGATGGTGACTGTCAGAAGCAAGGAATTGCCTCTCTACAGTATCCTTCTTCGCCCCACTCTGAATGTTATAACATGTAGGAGGTCATATCTCACAATTTCATACTAGGAATACTGCCTTGCTTGTGAAATCCCTTTTCTAAAAGAACGCATGCACCTGGCTTTATTTAAAAAAAAAAAAAAAAATCTTCAAAAGCTTGGATGGAAGGGCTCAGTGGTTAAAAGTTCTGCTCGCACACTGGGCAGCTCACAGTTGCCTGTAACTCTAGTTCCAGCGCCCTCTTCTGACCTCTGCAGTCACTGCACTCACATACACATAGCCACTCACACATACAAATAAATAAATAAACAAATAAATAAATAAATAAATAAATCATTTAAACACACCCCTCAGGCCAAACAGAACACTTTAAAGAACTCTTTTTTTGGCATTCCCCTACATATGGAATTGGGGTGGGGGGATGGGAGGGGAGTGTGGTTAGGGTGCATGTGAGAAGGCAGAGAGGGTAAAAGGGAGGGAGGGAGGGAGGGAGGGAAGGGAGAAGGGAGAGGGGACTGAGATCGACATGTAAAATAATAAATTTTAAAAAATGCTCTGACTCAAAAATTTAAGTTCAAGGACAAGTTACTGGGGAAAAGGATTTCTATTTTTGTTTCCACAGAAAATGAAAAGCTGTGGATTCCTTCCAGACTGATGTGGTTTGATCAAGCCAGACCGCCTGAAACAGAGTACCAAGTGATCCTACATTCAAAACAGCTGGACAAAGCAGCCTTGCAGACTACAGCCAGGATTTCTGCATCTTCTTAGAATCCCCCATGACAGCGCCCCTTACCATCAGGAAGTAGTTTGGAAAGAACAACGCCCAAATTCCCAAATATTGTCTATAAATGTTTGTTTTCATTTAAATGGACTTGGATATATATATATATATATATATATATATATATATATATATCCACTTGTTATTTTTGAAAATGATATTTTCTTCTGGCCAGCACTGGTAAATTCTAGCTATCTTCTTACCAGAGATTGCAAGTGCTATAGGAGGCAGGCAGGTGAGGGGACAAACATGTGCTTGCTGTGCAAGGAGCATATTAAAATGGCCAATACAAATTTTAACATCTCGGGTGGCACTATTCAGATGAAAACCTTGTTATTTGGGAGCTGTTTTAGGTTTCTATTGCTATGATTAATACGATCACATAAACAGACTCGGAAAGGAAAGGGTTTATTGGCTTACATATCCACGGCATAGTCCAGCATGAAAGGAAGTCAAGGCAGGAAACTCAAAGCAAGAACTGAGACAAGGTCCCTAGAGGAGCCCTGCTTATTGTTTTGCTTCTCCTGACTCACTCAGTTTGCTTTCTTATAGCACCCAGGACCACCTTCCTAGGGATGACATCCTGTACCATAAACTGGGCCCTCCCACATTAACTGTCTGTCAAGAAAATGTTCTACAGGCCAATTTAATGGAAGCATTTTCTCAACTGAGGAAATCTTCCCAAAAGACTGTATGTAGCTTGTATCAAGCTAACCACAACAACTGACCCCCCCCCCATTTAAAACCTGGTCCACATAGATTAATTTCCCTTGTGTAACAAGCATTTTGGTTACTGTGTCTATGAGATACACTAATAAATCAGAAAATGAACTTACTCATGGGCACTGGCATACTTGCTTAAATTTGTAAGAAGCTCCTCGTTTGGTCTTTACTGTTACTGTAGACCTAGTGTTCTGCTGAGATGTGGACTCCAACTTTTTGCTTCACAGTGGAGGCTGGATTTATGTGTACACATATGTGACTCATATGTAGTGGGGGTACCACTTGTCTCTCTTTTGTACTCTGAACACATTTATCTTTCTCAAGTATAAAGCTCAGGAGAACATTTTACCAAGCTGGAGCCCTCCAAACCAGAACTGTTAATGATGCTTATTTTGTTGAGGCAGGCTTCTGAACTGTCATGACTATCAATCATATTTACTAGGTTAATCATAGATGCCCTAATTCAACATGTTAGCACAAATAGTGCTTTTCATAGTTCACCAGTCACCTGAGCAGCACAACTATAAAACTACTTTACTAGAAAAAGAGTGTTTTGTCTATTTGTATGCAGGTGTAGCTTATTGTTGATAAATTAGGCAGTCACTTATTCTGAAATAAATTCAAATATATTTCCAAAAAGAAATTTGGGGAGACCCAATGGCCCTAGCATGTTGTGTCTATCATAGCCATTATCCCAAAATACTGCTTATCATGAAAAACATCTTGTCTGATTCATCATTTGCTGGTGTTCCAGAAAGTTCTGGTATAGCTGTTCTACAATGTTCTGAGCATTCAGTCATCAACAGTTTGGGTATTTCTCTGAAGAATCGAGCATCTGGAAAATGTGTCTGAGGAGTACTTATTTTTCAACCTAGAATGTCTGTAAGTATTTGCCATTGTTGGCTGTGTTCTGTATGTTCTTTGTAAGACTTTGTGGATTTCTTTCTTTTCTTTCTTTCTTTCTTTATTTTTATTTTTGTAAGTATAACTTCTAACAAAATTACCTGAGCAGTGTTTGTTTGTTTGAGACAGAGTTTCTCTGAATGGGGCTGACTGTCCTGGAACTTACTCTGTAGACCAGTTTGGGCTCAAACTCACAGGGATCCTACTGCCTCTCTCTCCAGAGTGCTAGGTTTAAAGGCATGTGCTACCACCACCCAGCCATAAGTACTATTATTAGGATGCTAGGAATCCTAAGGGCAAGGCATCAGAATTAAATTTGGGAATGGATCCCAGATAAATCTGGTCTATGATTCCTATCTGCTCTCTCCTAGTTACTTAAATGTGGCAAGATTGTATTGAATTAGCACTGATTGTTTGATATCTGTCAGTTCTCCTCCAGTGAGGGATCAGATGAGACCAACCAGGATAAATGTCATCTGCATGAAGAGAGCTAGTCAATATCAAACCATTAGATGGTTAATCAGAGAAAATTGTTGAGAGACAAGGGTGTGGATAAATTGTCAGAATCAAAATAAATTAATGCTGGGCATGGTGGTGCACTCTTATAATCCCAGCACACAGGATGATTACTATGAAAATGAAGCCAACCTAGACTACGTAGCCAAACCATCTCCATGCCAAAAACTGACAAACACTTCAGTAGATTCTGAATCTTGTCTAATATCAACAAAGTTGCAATAAACATAAAGTAATCAAGACTTCTTCAGTGATCTTATTTTGTTTCCTTTGAATACAGCCATGGAACTGGATTATAAAAAAACTTATCCATTTTGGGAGGAGCCCCCCATACTTTACCATAAAGCCAATACTAATTCACCTTCCAAACAGCAATGTGAGAGGGTTTTCTTCTCTCCACATCCTTGCCATCTTTTTAAATATCCATTGTAGCAATATGAGGTTTTAATTGACATTCCCTCAATCATAAATGATGCTGAACATTTTTTTGCACATATCTCTGGTTAGTTGTATGTCCCACTCTGAAACAAAGATGCCTATTCTAGTCCGTTGTCCATTTTTACATTGGTTCCTTACTGTTTTGAGTTCTTTGCATGTTGAGACAACAATAATGAAATGAAAAATTTGTGGAGCTCCCAGTGGAGAGAAGTGAGAATACAAAATAAATAAAGATGTATTCTTACTTTCAGAAGATCCAGCCTTGCAGAAGGGACATATCCAAACAAAATATGTAGTCATTAGCAAACAGTTGGAGATCCATATGGGCAGGTAAAAATTAAGAACAAGAAAAATACATTTTAGTTATCCTTTGTATAAAAGCAGCAGAAACTCTCTTTTTGTTGGAGTGTTCACCTTGGAAAATCTATTTGTGAATTTTCTCTGCTTCTTTGTGTTGTAAGTGAATCTATTGAAAAGTTAGTAAGCCTTTTTCTGGCTTTAAAACCAAGCATTTTTTTTAGCAAGGACCTGGGATCCATCTTTGGTATATAAGCATCAAGGAAGTGAGACACCGTGTCTGCCACAAAGATGCCTAGGTTCGGCTGGCATCCATCTGCAGACTGCATCTTATAAAGAGAGGACACAGTCATGTTTGCACTCAGATAAAGACAATTAACAAATGCAGAAGACACCCCAAATACCCAGTAAACTTATGAAGAGCAATGTGAGACAGGGTGCATCGGATTTTCTAGCTTAGAGACTGACTATCTGCTACTTTATTTTTATATCAATTGATGTGTAGATGGACAGCAGTCTAGACTCACAACCTTATGCTGTGTCCCAGCTACCTTTAACTTTTATTTTGAGACATTCTAACTAAGTTGTCTAGGTTGGTCTTGAACTTCTTCTGTACCTGAGGCAGGGCTGGAATTACAGGCTGAAGTTGCTGAAGCAATCCTCCTGCCTAGGCCTCCAAGTAAATGGAATGACAGGCCTGTGTCTCTGGGGCCCATTACCTTGAGCTGATATATGCGTCAGGCTACACCAACATGGCTGTGGAATGGTTGAAATATCTCTGTTCTCTTGAATATGTCCTACAAGGAACATCATAGTCAATTGTTTTCTTTCTCCTGTCTCTATGGGAAGGTTCTCTTGGTGAGCAGATTAGAATTCAGTTGTATGACCCCGGGAGTTCTTGTGAGTTCTAGGAGACAAACAAACTTACTGATGGTTTTCATTTCAGAACCCCAAGATAACCGGAGATACACACACATCTCAGTGATGTCCATGATATCCCCTCTCATGGCTGCCCAATGCTCTCAGAGGTGACAAGAGTGCACAGCTTAATATTTTTGGATCCTGTTGACCAATAGGAAAGCAAGATAGGCGGGACTAGGAGACTAGGAGGAGAGAGGAAGTAGTAGGGAGGAGTCAAGATGGAGGGTGGAGAGAGAAGAATGCCAGCCCCTCTCTCCAGTAAAATGAGACCACGTAGAAGTACTTAGATGAATAGAAATGGGTTAATCATTAAGACAGAGCCAGCCATTAAGAAACATTAGAAACAGGCCAACAGCTTTATATCTAATACAATGTCTCTGTGTGTTATTTGGGACTGGCACGGTGGTGGGACCAGACTGGCAGGAAAAACCTACTCAGAACAGGATCCCATGCATATGGTGAAGATTATATAAATTGCTCCTCCAATACGTACAATGTAGCTCTATTCCATTGTTATAGACAAATATCTTCTCCGATTGTCTACCAGTATTTGAGGGCATCTAGGCTCATCTCAGTTTGCATTTTTCCATATGATTACCTGTAGGAAGTATCTGTTCAAACATTTTCCCCTTCATTTAGGAGATTTTGAAAGTACCAAAGCTTATAAACTTAGAAATATACCCAAGCCTTTGTATTCATCAAATGGGGTCAAGAAAGGATAGGGAAGTATTTGCTTGGTGAGGTCCCAACTTGCTGTACTGGTCCCCAGGCAAACAGGGAGCCTGCTGAGCAGAAGTCTATGATATACTTTACAGGAGCTGGGACTAGACTGCAAACTCAGGAGTCAGGGGTACTACATACATCAATCGCATAAAAGAAGATGAAACTGTCCAGACAGGATGAGGAAGTTATTCAAAGGGGCAAACAAGAGAGGGAGGTCTGCAGAGTCTTTAAACTCCTATTAAGTGTACTAAGGAGAAGAGCCAGAGGAGATAACACAGAAGTTAAGAGTACTTGCTATTCTTGCAGAGAACCAAAGTTTGGTTCTCAGCACCCACATCAGTAGGCTCACAACCACCGACAACTGCAGTTCCAAGGAATCTGACGCCCTCTTCTGACTTCTTTGGGCATTGAAATCACATATGTGACACACACACATATAAAAAAAAGTCTTTACAAATCAAGATTACTTAGTACAGATTCCAACAGGAAAGAAAAATATTGACAAAAACAAGAAAACTGCATCATATTAATTTTTTTTGCAGTTTTTACATGATCTATCCAGAAAGGAATTTTGCCCATCCTATAGGCTGACTGTTTTCCCTAAGAATCATGTCTTTGACTATGCAGAAGCTTTTTAATTTCATATAATCGCATTTGTCAATTCAAGACATAAAGCTGTAAACACTAGCAGTTTATCTCTGTGGTTTCAGCTAAAGGGAATGCAAACAGTGGTTTTGAATCCACCTGTCTCACAAACAGAAAGTAGAAAAGAGAACATTTGAAAGACATGAGCTGAAGAGACCTGACAAATGACAAGTGTGCCCCCTCGCTGGGAGAACGTCGGTCTTCTTAACTCTTCTTACTCTCTATAATTAGTTCCCAAAAGACAAGAGTCTTTGGATCATACCTGCACTCATATGGGAAGTATTAAGTGCACACACAATGTTTGTAGTATCCCAGAGGGGTTCCCGGTACACCATGACTCCAGATCACCATTGTTAGGATAGAACAGGGTGAAATCTATGCCAGGATCAGCCTTTCCTTGAGCCCACCAATGGAAGTAATATTGAATGATTCTTGGTATATATGGAAGCTCTACCTAAAAGCCCTGCTCCTAGGCATTCAGACCACCATGGTAAAATGATTAATCTGTCTTTGTTTCTCTCTCACTGTCTCTTTCTTTGTGTCCCATTCGCTGTTGTTTTCACTGTGTCTTTCTTATCCTTGCCCTCATGGTCTTACTCTCCTTTCCTCCGTTGCTGTCTCTTTCTCCAACACAAACAAACACATACAAGATAGGTAGGTAGGTAGGTAGGTAAAGAGAGAGAGAAAGAGAGAGAGAGAGGTATATTGCTAGTTAATTACATTGTTACTGGTTAATTGGAGAATCATCTCAGGTTTGGAAACAATAAAATCACCTGGGGCGTGGCCTCTGAGCTTGCCTATGATGGATTTTTCTCATTTGAATTAACTGTGGTAAAAAGACCAGCCCTAAATGTAGGCAGCACCTCTTCACAGGCCCAGTTCTGGACTAAAGGATAGAAGAACTGAGTCACAAAAATGCATTCATCCAGTGCTGTTCTCTCTGATTCTTTCTTTGGATACAGTGTGACTCACCACCCCAAGTTCCTGCTAACTACATATCTTGACATGCAACCTGGGGAAGAAATATAGCTCACATGCTTAGTGGGTAACCTTCAATATTGTGGCAAGCTTTAACAAGCATAGACTACATTGATTCTTTCGTATTTTGAAGATGTATTTTTAAATTTGTGTGTGGTGGGGGAGGGGGATGTATATGTACATGAGTGCAAGATCTGCAGAGGAGAGCATCAGATCCCCTGGAGCTAGAGTTATAGGAGACTGTGTGCCTCTCCATATGGGTGCTAGGAATAGAACTGGCACCTATGCAGGAGCAGTGAGCGCTTTTAACCTCTGAGACATTCCTCAAAAATAGCCCCCTTTTGTCTCTTATGCAGTGATTTGGTTATTGATTCCCAGAGCTGAAGAGAATGAAAAGAATCACAATAACCTTTTTAATATAGACACGCCCATTTCTGTGTGTGTGCGTGTGTATATATATATATATATATATATATATATATATATATATATATATGCCCAGGTGTGCTTATCATAACGCACAGTGAACTGTACCTACAACAAGAGTCCCGAGTTCCACTGAAAGCCTCACAAGCAGGTGGTCTGGTTGCTATTCAAGAGTTCAGAATAGCCTGCAGAATGGAGGTAGCGATTTCCCTGGAGACTGGATTTCACTCTTTTGTTTGAGTTTCTGAACACCAGGAGCCTGGCTGTCAACCTGCTTACCCAGCATGGCAACATTCACAGCTTTTGCAGGAGACCCAGAATTATCTGTAGCTCTCTGCTTGCTTCCTAATGCTGTGTGACTTCTGCATAGTTGCTGCATATCATATAATAACAAACTTTAAAAAGATGGCACTATCACTATTAATAGAATTTACCTTTTTACATATTTAATATCCATAATACCATAGTACCTAAAAACTACAGCAGTCCTAGTAACTATTGTAGGTTTCACCATTGCCTTAGAACTCAACAGTTTAACTTATAACCTAAAATTAAAAAAACCCTCATCAGCTTCTCCCTTCTTTACATAACTAGGATATTTCCCATCAACCATCTATTGTTTAGTTCCTATAAAATCCTTAACAATGAGCTTTAATACAGCCCTAAATATTCTTGACCTTACATGACTTGAAAAATCCATCCCAAAAATTAGACACCTTACATGACATCACCAATATTTTTTCTGCATTGGCATGACCCGTTCATAATTTTGCTAATAATGTAAAAACCCAACAGTAAATTGACGTAATAATTTCATGCTAAAAAATCCTCTTTTAATGACATCCCATGCTTTATGCGGTCATTATATATACATATATACTTGTTCATAATTTTAAAATATTTACATCAAAAGGTAAGCATCTTAGTTTGCTTTCAAAGTTTTCTCTCTGTGAGAGTATGCACTGGTACCTGCGACAGCTCTCTGAAGAGATGCAAGATTATCTGTGGGATGTTTTCATGAGCACTGAGCCTGGAGCTGTTGTATAGAGATTGTGTTTAAGACTGTCTGAAACTTCCACTTTCCCAGCATCCAACTGAGTAGATTCTTCTCTGTGAACTTCACACTGAATGGGCTTTCAAAGAGAACCTTCTTAACTGACAAGTCAACTCCTTCATCTTCCTACCAGTTTTTCCCAAAACAGTTAGGTGGTCAACTTTGGTCATTGAGATGTGAGGAAAGAATCTCCTTCCCTTCTCCTTTCTGCAGGTCATTGGAGAGACGTTCTATCCCTTCTAGGATCTGTGGGAGATATAGTTTGAAGAGCCATGAGGAGCTGCTTAGGAAGATTGCAGAGTGCAGCAGAGAAGCCCTTATTTGAACAGGAATTTGTTTATGTTGGTATGTGATTCTTCTTACAATTTTTACAGCACATATTAACTTATAAATATAAATCAGTTTTTCCTAAGGAGATGCAATATACACAACAGCTCATCCCTGTTGGGGAATCTACAAGAGATCAAAGTAATGATTGCACCCAAGTCCAACTTAGTGAACCAGTGAGTTTATTGGGTTTTCTTACAGGGGCTGGGGGAGTTACTGAAAGGATTACGAAAAAACCCACCCCACACAGGTGATGAGCTTGCATGTACCTCCATGAGGTCTGAGAAACTCCTGTTGGCAGCTATGCTGACCAGAGGTTCCCTGGCTCTTGTTCATGACTTCTATAACTCCTGGGGGGTTTCTCATGAATTTTGCAAGTTTCAGCTTTCCCTAGACATGAGACATTTGATTGTTCCTTGAGTCTCCTGAGTGTCCTACTTTGTTCTTGGAGACAATGGTTTGATGGAAGAAGACGCTACACAAAGCTTTCTAATTATATTTACTTTCCCTTGTGCTCACCTATGCCTCTCCTTCCTCTTTCCAAACAGTATCGGCTTCTCCTGCCATGCCTTGATTTTTGTTGTTATTGTTGTTTTGTTTTGTTTTTTCTCAATTCCAAACGTTAGGGAAACCATAGTATTTGTGATCTGGGTCTGACCTATTTCACTTAACACGATGATCCCTAGTTTCCTACACATCATCTCTGTCTGACAAAACCTTGAGGCAGATGTCACTTTGCCCTGGAACTATTATCCACACATGTTCTGTTCTATTACTTTGTCAAATGTGAGTTAATTGTTTTACAACTTTCATTTAGAAGCATTCTGTCTACATGATCTGTGTCCATCACAGTTCTTTTACAGAGATGGAGAAAGCTGGTTGGCCATTCTAACATCCTAGAGGAATTTGTGTCCACACACATACTCTCTATATCAACATTACTATTTTATGATTGTGAAAACCCTACACATTCTAAATAAAGAACAGATATGAGATAGATAATTAAGGAGTAATAATGACTTAAGTCTCAGTTTTAACACCAGTCTGGAACCCAGAATAATCATAGAACAATATTCTTAGGTTCCTATGGATTAAAGCCAATAATCATTAAATACGTAACATGTTCCTTGACTTACGATGATATTTTCTCAATAAATTTGAGAAAATTTAGGGTGTGTGTGTGTGTGTGTGTGTGTGTGTGTGTGTGTGTGTGTGTGTGTTTAGTTTTAAATGTGCCTAACCTAATGACAACTTTGTATTGCAATACTGTATTGTCAAATGTTGGCTGTTTACTTTCATTATTGTCTGGTTGCCTGAAGTAGGTTTCGTAATCATAACTTCATAAAAAGAGTATAGTGGCTAGGTGTGATGAAGGCTGTAATCTCGTCAACTGGGGGCAGGAGGGAGGAAGAGCAGAAGGTCAAGACCAGCCTTGGCTACATTTTATAGAGGATAGATAGGTACATACATACATAAATACATGGGTAGATACATAGATAGAAACACAGACAGACAGACAGGCAGGCAGACAGACAGATCCTTCATTGCCCAGTGACAAGGTAAGATCAGAATTTGAGGTATGGTATTTACTGAATGCAGATCCATTTCCTACTACTACAAAGTCTAAAAATATCTCACCAAGGCGAGAGGGATTATCTACAAAGCAACATCTTTTGTGTGACAAATGCTGCATGTGTCCCTGTCAGAGAACCAGGGAACTCAGTCCTCTCCCTAAAGCACTTTTTTGTTGTTGCAGCTGTTTTTGTTTGTTTGTTTTCTGAAACTGTTTTTAAGTACTCTAGACACACAGTGTGCTCAATGGGATGAGGAAAATTATCAAGGTAACTTTAAGATTTAAACCTTATTTCCCAGAATTCGCCTCTTTTAATCAAGCACCCTCAAACCTCTGTGGTTGAACCAGGTTTATGAACCCTGTCTTCCCAGGTTGCTCAGATGACTCTGTTTGATTGCTGTTTAGGGAACTCATTCATTGATCAGCATGGCCATTCATTTGCTCGGGTCTGGCCATTCATCACACCAAATCCCCTTGTCCAGAGCTGTTAGCATATGGAGCAGGGCTACTCCAACACAGCCAACCAAAACCTACAGGTCCAAACAAGGGCAGTGGGAGAGTGTTCACTCTGTTCTGCAAGACAGAAGCCTGGTGCTCTAGGTAGCATAGTCACTTCACCAAAGAGGAAACAGCTCAGTGAAGAAAGCTCCCAGCCAGAGAGACATGGAGATGGGCAATCAGAAGCAAGGAGTTCTCAGACACTCTTGAGGAATATTTATGTATTTAACAACAGATATTAATTCATGGGACCTTGTGAGCCACTTTTAGGCCTCACTCTAGGTCCAAAATTTATATCAGCAAGGAAAGAATTGGTGTTTATACTTCTGGGTCCGGTCTTGCCTGGCAACAGTTACACACACACACACACACACACACACACACACACACACACACACACACACACACACACAAAATCACACTGCAAACTTTTGTTAGGTTCCTCTCACAGCATAAATCCCTTTCAGCTCTCTCTTTCCTTACATCTGAACTCCCTCATCACAGTCTGGCCGCTGATGCGAATAGGCACATGTCTATTGGTATCTGTTTCTAGCACTCCCATATCTCGGGTGCCACTCAGAGTCTCAATAGCTCCACGGCCGTGAGACTTAACTATGCTCACCTGAGTTTCCTCCCTCTGGACATATGCCATTCAAGCTCTGATTTTTCTGCTGTTATTTTCCCCAAATGTTCAAATTATATTGTCCCTTTGAGCAAAATTTAACCATCATTTACCCCATGAATATTTTATTAATGGCATTTGTTATCACAATGCAGATCTCTTCTCTGGTGTGTATGTCATTTCTCCACTTGCTTTTTCTCCTCTGAAGCCCAACTTCCCTAGCAGATAACTTCAACCACGAGTTTCTCAGGAGATGTTGTCTCTAAAGGTTAGCCACACCCTCCTTCATTAAGTGGATCCCACTATACCCCAGGCATAGCTTCCCCAGTCATTCCACTGTGCTTAGTATTCCACCATGCTTAGTATTTTTCTGTAGGCTCTGGGGATCGAATTCACTGTCTCATGATTGCCTGGCAAGTAGTTTACCTACCGAGCCTTTCCAAAGCCAAATATATTCATCCTCATACCCTCAACACTCAGTGAAGAAAATGAGCACAGAATATGCACCTTACTAATGGCTGAAGAAATGAAGGCAAGGATGATGGACAAAGCCTTTGTGCTTCTGCCTATCTACTTATCAGAGGAAACACCTGTCCAAATGAAGGTGCTGTCAGCCAGTCAGCACTCCCCAGAAACCTCACAGAATAAGCAGCTGTAAAGAGTGGCACTAGCTGTACCATGTCCCTTCCTTGGAGATTTTGATCTGAACCTAAGGAAGACTATTATCCATCCTGATGCTAACAAGGACACAAAACTCGGATGTGGAAATAAGCAACAAGAGTGAGGCATCCAAACTGCTTCCTACAGGCCTCACCATCCTGAGTCTCATCTATGAGACACAATGAACCCCACTCTGAACTTTTCCTGGATCAGAGTTCTGTGGTTTTCCACTGGAGGACAATTTTGCCTCCAGGGGATATTCATTAGTGTCTGGAGACAGCTTTGGTTGTCACAACTCAGGGGGACTGTTTGGCACCAGCACTCGGTGAGCAGAAGTCTGAGATGCTGATAAGCACACATGATGCTTGGCACAGCCCCTGCATATCATGGAGAACCATCATCCCTCCCATATCAGGTTGAGGAGCTTTGGATTGCTTCACTCACTGCTAATAACAAAAAGCTAACAGGGGGTTTATACCAGCCTGTGTCCAGGCAGACATCCTGGCTTTACCGGAGCTTGTCCTTACTCTGAATCCTTCCTCCCAAGCCCACAGTACTAATGCTGAAACTGATGCCCTATCATGACTCCTGGACCACTGTGAAATGGCCACCTGTTATGGAAACACTTGGCATTCACACAGGGGATCCTTGGTTTACAGAGAACAGATTCTGCAGGGCTGTGAGCAGGACCATTTTCTTGTTTGATACCTCAGTGTTCTCCAGCCAGTAAACATCCAGAGCCTTGGACTCATGCTGTGAAGATAGAGGGACTGTCACTTACATCCCAAAAGGCTGCTGCCTGCTGTGCCCCTGAGTGGTTGAGGTTGAACTGACCAATGTAAATGGTTGCTGGGGGACCAGGAGCCTGAGTCTCATTTTGCAAGTTGGGTTCTTTCTCCCTTATTTTCTGGTTGCTTAAACAGAAAACAGTTGGATGAATTTTTTAAAGAGGGTCCTGAAAATGTTTTTTCCTCAATTAAAAAGAATAAATATTTTAAAGTTTATTATTATGCTTGATTTTATGTGTATGGGTATTTTGTCTGCATGTATGTCTATGCAGCACATGCATGAAGTATCCACAGAGGCCAGAATGGGGAGTCATATACCCCGAGACTGGAGTTACATGTCTTGAGCTACCATGTGGGTACTGTCTATTGGAAAAAGACCAGTGCCCTTAACTATTGAGCCATTTGATCTCTTTAACCCTAAAAAAAATATTGCAAAAGGGCTTAGTGATGTTTTTGGAAATGCTGAACAACTTACCCAACAGAAGTTGGGTAAACCCAAGACTCCCAGTAGTAGAAGTATGTGAATCCAGAACCTGTGTTCTGCTGTATATAGATATGCTCTCTTATGTACAGTCTATTCAGGACATTCACATAGACATGGCCACATCTCTAAAGGCACTTTGAAATATATCAATGGCAACGTGAAATAGAAGGGCACTGGTGTTTAAATCAATGAGATGAAAATATGGACTCAGAATCAGAAGAGAATGAGTCAGGCTCCTAGATTTTTATAACTTGGACCCACTTCCTGTACCATGGTTCTGCTTCCTGTATGTGGATGAAATATGATCTCTCTACTTCCTGACTGCCATGCCAGCTGCCCTGCCCCCAACTGCCATGCCTTCCCTGCTATGATGGCCTCTATTCCTCAGGAAGAGCCAACACTTTTCACCTTTAAGTTGATTTTGGTCATGGTATTTTATCATAGTGATAAAAAGTAACGAATGTAATCAAAGTCTATTTGGGGTGAGAGGAAAGAAAAAAAATAAACAGTAACTTCCAAAACACCCTATAATTTATACTTCGTGCTTTAAGCCAATGATAAGAGAAGGGGAATAGAATTCATGTCTGGAACTTCAGAGTTGTCCCAATAGCTGCCAAGGATATAGCATTGAACCTCTTCAGTATCTCTGTATACCTCTTTCCAAAGTGCATTAACAATAATAAGTTCTCCTTTTGGAACACTATTCTAAACCACAAGGGTCAGTCGATGTCATGGGAAAAGGGAGTGGGGGGGGGAATTAGCACAGATTTACCTACTTAGTTTGCACACTTGCACTTGCCTGCCAAGGGCCTCAAAGGCCTTAGAGATTGTTTTTAATCTTATTACACCTGTAGTTGAAGATCGATCATCCACACCCTTATTTCTTTTATTTAAATTGCTGTCAGACATCGAGGTGGAGTAAAAATTTATTTGCAGCACTGTCTAAGTAGAATGTTCACTGTTTTATTCTTATCTTGATAAATTACCAGCATTTAAAATCCAGCAGATATGAGAAATACTCCCAGAATGGCCGACATCTGAAAAAGCAATGCAAACCACTGAGTGTCAAAAGCAATTTTATCAAAACTGAAAACTAATCAATTATAGTAATCACAATTAGGATTTGTAAGGAAAACTACTAAGTCTCATAAACAGTGGGGTCTGTGGCAGTTGAGCTAGCTGGTCTCCATGCTTGCTCTCCGAGCTCTGGGATACCCTGGAGAACCATTGAAAGACAAAAAAGTAAAGTTAAAGAAACCCCCCACTTGAAATGAAGGACAGACTAACCTGGAAACTAACCCAGACCAATATCTCTTCCTTGGAATTTGCTAACTTCACCTCACAAGGCCCTGAGATAACAAGATACCAAGAATTCACACTGCCCCTCCTTTCTTGTGAGTCAGCAGGTGGCGACTAGGGTCCTTAAGAAACAAAGAGATAACTGTACCTCGGGTTTGCCCAGACAAGATTAATTAGCACACCCTGAGGCCCTAACGTCTGCTGACCCTAATAGCGAGACCATCCAGCCTCAAAGGGTACTCAATGGACAGAGGGTCCCACCCTCTCCCTAAGCTTGTGGGTTTTGCCTTTAAAAACACCTGTGCCCGGAGGATGGTGCTTCTCTCTAGCCTGCGTGCTAAGAGAGCCCATTTGCACAAATGTTTTCTGTTCATTAAAGCCTCTTGCGTGTTGCAGCAACTGGACTGGACATTGAGTTCTTGGGGTACCGACTGAAACTGGGAGTTTCAGAATGAGGAGTCTCACACCATCAGTGCCTAAAGGCACAGCGGTGAGATAGCCATTATTGGCCAGTGTGTACATTCATACTGGGCCCCAAGCTCACTTTCATGTTCTGAAGTTGACTTCTCAAAGCTTTTAATGATATTATCTTAAACTGCTTCTTGATAAGAAAAGAGGACAATGGATGGACAACGTAGCATGTACATAAACACAGGATACACATGCAGCTTGCTCAGATGCAGAACAAAAAACCTGATATTCCAGAAACATGTAAAAGTTTTCAGAAACCTTTACCATATTGTTAACTTATTCATTGTTCTGTTGTTGTTGTTGTTCTGTTTTGTTTTTGTAATCCCATGGACCTGCCAACTACCTGCTCCAAAAGTGATGACATGGAGGTGAAAGAAAGAGAGAGCCAACCACATTTCTAATTCCTATTATCAGCCAGATGAAGATAGAGCCATAGTGGAATGGTCCTGCAGTAGAAATAAAGTGAAGACTGTTGGAATAACCTTTACAGGTTTATTATGTGTATGAATAATTTGCTTTCACATATATCTGTGCAGGAGCTCAGATGAGGGCATTGGATCCCCTGGAACTGAAGTTATGAATGGTTGTGAGTCAAGGTAAAGGTGCTGGGAACTGAACCTGGATCCTCTGCAGTAGCAGCCAGGGCTTTTAACTGCTGAATGTCTTTCCAGCCCCTGTGAGATTAATTGTAACTCAGTATTTTCATTGTTCTGTTGCCTTTATAATTATGAATGTAAATTGCTTAACTTTAGAGATTTCTAAATGCATGTTGCATTTTGTTATATCTCTTTGAATAAGTCATTATACAAAATGAATATAAATGATAGCATCCATAATAATTTAAATTACAAATTTTCCTTAATGGCATTAGATAACATAGTTAAGACATCATGCTAAACAGGGCCTGGTGACATACCTGTAATCCCAGTACTTGGGAGGCTGAGACAGGATGGCTGCAAGTTCAAGGCTAGCCTAGGACAAGATCCTGGGTCAAGAGAAGACAAATCAAACAAGCAAAAGCAGCATGTTAAGGTCAAAGGAGAGCCATAGACAAGAACACACTGTGTAATTTAGAACCCATGTTAGAGGTTTTCCTTATTGTGTAAAGGTAGTTTTCAGTTTTCACCTACAGATTAAGGAGGTACTCTCATAACCCTCACCATGTGTATCCATTGGGAGTAGACAGTCTAAATGAGGCTCTTACAGTTCATATGCCATATTCTTTGCATGGTAACCAGTATCTGCAGATGTCACTTGAATACTTCCCAAGAGGGATTTCACAGTTGTGACAAAACACCAGACCACCTTCCAGGACAGAAGAGAAACCCAGACATTGACTCACTGATGGATGGAATCAAACCTTGGCCAGAACTGTTTTAGTCATGCATACCTCTTGCCTTTTAATTACCCCTAAGCCTCTTATTAATGGCCCCAAATCTCTGAACCTTCTTGTTTGAGCATCTTCCCTATGTGGCCATTTTGAATAAATCTCCTTTCTCTGCTCCTGCTATTTCTTGAGTTTTTTATTGACATATGGGAAATAGAGACCCAGTCTACTAGCCAGGCTTGGACCCCACAGTCTCCAGAAACACAGTGAGCATTTTTCCCTTGCTCCACATTAACCCATCAACAGCAACTATTAAATTAAAGCTGCTGAATTTCTCCACAACACAGGAAGGCAATTTAGGGACCAGCTTCAAGCACCCCTCAAGGCAGAGAGTTCTATTTCTCCTCAGACAGTACATTCATCTCAAGGCCTTCCCCCTTACTGTACTCCGGTGGACCAAGTTTGGAAAGGAGACAGTTCCCTGGGGCTAGGAGGGCTCTAAGATGTTAATGGCCCTTTATGAGCCTTTTAGTACCTCATTAGCACTGGGTCCAGCTGATACTGGAAGCCTGGGAACTTAATTACTTCAGAGATAAGTTGGCCATCAGAATCTTCCAGAAGCAGCCCCCGTGTTTTATTTATTTCTCTCTAAGAGTGAGGAAATTCAGCCCCATACTAATGAGGCTTGATTGGCTTCAGATGTTCCAGAGACTGATTCTCCTTGGCAAACAATTTGGTCTCCTAATCACATCAAAGTCTGACCTCTTCCTACAGCCATAGAGTCTCTCAGAGGATAATCACACTCAGGAAATTGTACTTTTCTTCTTGCTTTCAAAGAAATTTAATGAGAAGAAGAAGTGCTTTATAGTTGATGTGGTGGAAGATGCAAGTGTTTTGAAAACTGGGGGGGGGGCAGCTTTTGTTCTGTTAAGTAGGAACGTAGCTTCTCCTATAGGCACTGACCAAAGGGCAACCTGGAACAGAACTTGCTTTGGCAACTCTACCATCTATTGTTTTAAATATATCCTGTGGGGTGTGTGTGTGTGTGTGTGTGTGTGTGTGTTGTTGTTGTTGTTGTTGTTGTTGTTGTAATGGGGGTCTGGCCTGGAACTTACTTGTACTGGGTGGATTTGTATACCAACTGGACACAGCTAAAGAGTCATCAGTCTTCCCTGTACAGCTTGAGGAATCAGTTATCAGTATCTCTGGAGATTCAGTGTTCTAAAAGTTAGACTTAGCTTCAGTCATGGAGGTATAGAGAGAAGTCAGGCAGACTACCCGAACATATAAAATAAAATAACAATAACAATATTTATAGATAATTATATTTAGCCATTATATGGTGGTCAATGTTTAAATCGCTAATCATGATTTAGTTAAACTAGGAGTTAGAGAAGTTATTTATGTATGTCTTAACCCTCTTCCTTATGCTTGAATATAGATGTGATACCGAAGGTACAGCAGCTATCTTGGCACCATGAAGCAACAAATAGGAGAGAAAGGCCAAGAGAGTCTAAAGGATTTTGATCTTGATATCGTAGCACAGAAGGTCTTCTCCCAACAGAATAAGCTCTCACTGACTGAGGCCAAAAAATCTGCCCTGTTTATTTTGGGACCATAATTCTTTGTTGTTACAGACAGAAGCATTTCTAACGAAGGAAGGCTAGCTAAGGACAAGGATGAAAGATAGCAGGCACCAATCTCCTAAGGGCTTGGTGATGCTCAAGATAGTGGGAAGAGGAGACTGTTTAGGCACTCTGGAAACCCGGGAAAGCTAGCGAGGAGAGAAGGCAGACTGGGAGGCTCAGTCCATGTCTCTGCTGCGCATGTGCAAGCGAGTTGTCCGACAGCCTTACCGTAAAACCACAGGCACCATCTAAAGCAAAGGAAGCTGTGGATTGAGCCCCTCTCCCACTGAAAGTCAAAGTAAGCTTTTAATGTGTTTAAATAAAAATCCTTTATCTTTCTCGGCTAAATCTAGATGCACTTTTGAGAGCATAATAAAATAAAATAAAATCAGCTGGCTGCTGCTGTTGTATGAATGACTCTAAATCTTCCTGGGTTTTCACACTTTATAATCCTTCCCTGTGAACTCCTCCCCGATCTGGGCCTTATTGTAAAGACACAGATGTGGGAAGAGTGTCTTGATATCTTCAATATTAAAAATAATAACTGTGTGTCCTCTGTTAGCCAGAAATGCCATGCTCAAGTGGTCCAGTGGCTCTTCTTTCTTGATCTCTGCCGCTGTCATCCCTGCAGTTTAATTCTTCAAGGAACTGTGCTAATTGTTTTCTGCGGTGTTGAAAGGAAACAGTCTCTACACTGAATCTGTGTTGTGATTTTTAATAGCGTGAGACACAGGGCTAGCAGGGAGGTTTGACTGGGTCACATTTCTAATGGTCCAGTCACCTCTGGTGAAAATACCATTACATTTGCTTTAGAAGGCCAGAGATGCATGTATCTGGGCTGGCTGGGGGTTGCATGTGATGATCAGCAAACAAGGAGAATGTCTGTGTTCAAAGCTGGATGTTGGGATGGCTCAGTCCCTACTGACATTGTCATACCAAAGGCACAATGACATTGTCTAGTCAGTGAGGTCAGTGAGTGTGCTCTTCCCTGGGGAAGACTACTTTTCTCCCCCCCCCTTTATTCTTTAGTTGCCTGTAGTTCTTTTTGTAGGGTTGAGTTCTCAGGAGCTTTCCCCTGCCAACTTTGGGATGTCTACTGGTGTCATATTTGTTCAGCTCATATTTTGGCAGTCATGTTGGTGAGACTTTATGAGTGTAGCTTGTGAAATGACTAAGAGACACAGTCTCACAGCAAACCCATTGATCCTTTGGCTCTTATTAACTTTAGGCCCTGTCTCCCACTAGGGATAGATGTGATGTAATTCCACAGTTGCAAGTCTTGGTAGACAATAGGTCTGAACTATGCCTCACTGTCTATAAATGCATCAAGGGAAAGACAGCATTCTCCTCTACTCGCTGAACACCAGAGTAAAGTCCCTGCACAGCCCCTTCTGCCTTCCTCACAGTCTAGGGAGAAGCCTGAGTTCTGTTCCACCCAAGAGCATGCCTGTGTGACACAATGGTGTTATCTGCTCTTGTAGTTGTCACATTTTCTTCATTTCTATCTGAAGGGAAAATTGTGTGGGTTATTTCATCAGATGGTGTTTGAAAGGAGCTTGAGTGTTTGGATGTAATGCAATATGACAGAACTATCGTTGAGAGGAAACAGAAAAATGAGAGCTTGTTTCTACTTAAGAACACAGGAGATTGAGAAAAGGACAGAAAAGTTGTGTGTGCATATTTTCACATGTGTAATTGTGTGTGTGTGTGTGTGTGTTAGGTGTAAATGTTTGTGTCTGGCTTTTACATGGAAGCTGGGGATTGAACTCAGGCCCTCATGCCTGTATGGTGACCATCTTAGCTTATCTGTCCAACTCTACCTTCTAACACAGAAGTCTAAGCTCTTTCTTTCACTCTATCTCCAGGGCGAACACTGAGGTACCGTGAAACACCCCTTCCTCCTCCCAGGCAACTACATCAACTTTATATCTATGGTTCTATCTTTGTTCTCCTTCTTACCCTTCAGAGTAGCAGCTGAGTGATGCCCCTAAAATGAATTCGACATTCTTTACTGTTCAAATCCTGCAGTGGCTTCCCAGTCCTATAGAGTCAAATTCTTTCCACAGCAGTGAAGACACACAAGACACCGTTTCCACCCCAGATGCAGTCTTCCTTCACCTAGAATATGGATACCTACTAGCCTCACTCACCCTCCTCCTTCTATCTTTACTCAAATGCTACCTTTCTGGAGAGAGTTTTCTCACCCTGAATACATTGTAAGCCTCATTTAAAACACTATATATGACTCTGGAGCAGTGGTTCTCACCCTTCCTGATGCTTTTACCCTTTAATATAGTTTCTCATGTTGTGGTGACACCCAACCATGAAATTATTACTGCAATGTTGCTACTGTTATGAAGCATAATGTAAGCATTTGATATGCAGGATATATTTTCATTGTTACAAAATGGACCCACAAGTTGAGAATCCCTGCTCTAGAAGCAGAGGCAGGTGGCTCTCTTGAGTTTTGGGGTCAGACAGGTCTACATAGTGAGTTCCTGTCTCAGAAAAAAGCAATAGTCCCACTATAAATATATATTCTCATCCTTGATTTGTCCTTTTATTTTTCCATCTTAGTGCTTCTTGTGATCTAGCATGCTTTGCCTGCAGTAGTCAACTATCTTATTTTCTGTCAACCATAAAGAATCTGCATCTCACAAGGAAGGACACAGGTTGCAATTGTTATTTTGTTCACTCGTATCTTTCTAGCATTTTCTCTGTAGATGGGTGAATCATTGAGAAGTAGACAGGAGAATTGTTCACCTTATTTATTTTGCACATGGACAATGGCTAAAAAGCTCATAATGGTCATAACACATGGACCTCCAGCCATTCACAGTGGTGTATACTTTTACTCCCAGACCTAGGAGGCAGAGGCAGGCAGATCTCTGAGTTCAAGGGCAGCCATGTCTACAAAGTGACTTTCAGGACAATCAAAGCAACAAAGAGAAACCTTATCTCAAATGAGCAAAACAACCTAGATTCCCAAGAAGATAAGTATCGGAAATCCATTTTTTATACTGGGGCCACATGTAGCCTAGGCTGTCCCTGAACTCTCTTTGTAGACAAGGATGGCCTTGAACTCCTGATCCTCTTGCCTCCATCCCCCAACTGCTATGATTACTGGTTTTCAGCACTACAGTAGGTGTTTTCAGTCCTGGATCCTCAAACACAGGGTTCATCCATGCTAGGCAAGCATTCTATCCTGGCTTCAACCATAGCCCTAGAAGTTCATAGAGGACTCTTTAGCCTCTCAAGAAATTATGAGAAATCAGTAACCAAAACAAAATCCTACCATGGAAGGTAATAAAGAAAGACAAGTAAAGCCAATTTTGTATTTTACCTATCAAATTAATAAGAATTTTATAAAACAAATAGATTTAACCCAGAGTCTGTATTATAAGAACTTTGCCCATTATCAATAAAAAAAGTAAATTAGCATACTCATTTGCAAAGGCTTGAGGCAATGTATTAGAAAAACTTTAAAATACTCATGTTTTCTAAACCATTTTACTTTTAGAAATAATCCATAAAACTTATATGAGATATGGACAAAGATACATTTTAAACATTTATTGAAACTTTTCTTATAATATCAAAACCCTACTTTTACCCAACAAAACATTAAATCGATTATATCTCAGCCCTTGAATCTGGGAAACAAAATGCTGTGTATATTCTATAAGCTGATTGGTATACCAAATATCTTTTTGTTGTTGTTTTAGTTGCTTGGTTTCTACATGAGAGTGGATGCTATGCAGCCCTGACTGGTCCTAAATACTTTTTGTAGCCAAGGATGACCTTGAATTCTTGCTCCTTTTGCCTCTACTTCCCAAGTGCCATTATTACAGATGCACAACACCACACTAGCTTTTTCAGTCTGGAACTCAAACACAAGGTCCATACATTCTAGGCAAGCACTCTACCCCTGACTTCAACCCTAGCCCTAGGCGTTCCCAGCTGACTCTTAAAATACCTGATGTTCTGATCAATACCCAGTTAACACTCAGGGCCAAATTCAGTTGGACCCAAAATTTCTACAGCTATAATTAAAACAAACTTGGTTAGCAAGATACTAGCAGCACAGCAATGCAATGCAAACCAAATTTATCCCTCTGAGATATCCCATAGTATTTCTCACCTGTATTTCCTCTGGGCCTGTTGATACACATGACAAAATGACTCACTTGTATCTCTGAATGACTCCAGAGGTGCCCTACTTACAGACACAGAACCTACCGTCATGTGGGCTATGTGTGGAATAGAGCTGTTTACATGTTTGCACATTTTTATGGACAATAGAACAGGGACAAATCCTCCTGTCATTGATAGTGGAGAAACTTTGCAGGAGTTGTGGAGGTCACTGAGGGTCAAGGTACAATCCCCCACATACCAAGCTGGAGTCTAGGAGGCTCCAGAAGCATGTCTTTCTTGATGAAGCATTGTCTTCACTTAGGAATGAGTTCAACTAGTACCATTACCTCACACAATGAGAGCAACCTGACTCTACTGGTTGCTGTGGCCATCTTCCACACTAACATAACCATGCATTGTTTACTGAATGTGATTTGTGATTAGAAATATTGAAGAGGCAACTTTCCTATGCGCAGTGGTCAAAGGGGATCTCTGCAAGCACAAATTAACTGGCTGTCAAAACTTGGAAATATCCCAAAAGCCTCCAGTGCTGTTCACAGGTAAACTCAGGTTGCAAAGAAGTGAGAACAGAGGAAGCCCTGAAGGAGGCTCTTGGCTACTACCCCAGTCTATTCAACTCACCATCCACCCCACCTGGATGGTAACAGTAGGCACTCAAGGAAGCCCCACCCCACATTCTTGCTTCTTTCAATCTCCATGCAACAACAAAGATCTCATGTGTCTTCATTTAATTATGCATAGTGTGACAAGGTCACTTCTCTTCTTAGAACCTGCAAGAGTCTCCAACTGTTGCTATAAGTAAAGTCCAATCTCTCTCTACACTCTTGAGAAGCCCTGTATGTTTGGCACACTTTCCATTTTTTTATGAAACTTTCCAACAATTCCTACATAAAATCCCTGCCAGCCTCTTCTCTATTTCTGAAGTATGGCCAGATCTCCCCTTCTCCAAGATTGCACTGGCGTAGATTCTGCAGCCCTCAGGAGGTTTATTGTTATTTTTTAATCTTATAGCCTCATGGTTTTACAAGATTTTGCCCAAAAGCTGCATTTATAAATTGCAGACTTTTTCAGAACATACATTGACATTATTATTGAGTCATAGTTGCAACTTATCTAAAGAAGTAATAAGCAGTGCTTTCATAGCGCATAATAAAACAGTGTGAGAATTTCTCTTTGATGGAACTATTCATCCCTCTGTCAAGCAGTCTTCCTAGTCCTCAAGGCATTGCCATCCCTGAGAAACCCCTGAGGGCATATACACCAACAGCAAGAGGTGGGAGGAAAGAACCAAGTCCCAGGAGTTGTCCTCTGACTTCACATGTGCACTATGGAGTATGTGCAGCTATCTGTGCACCCACAAAACAACAAACAAATGTAAAATAATTTTTAAGGGAGTAATGGACACTCACACATATGCACCCATATACATGAGAATGAATGAATGAATACATAGATAAATAAATAAACAACACCCAAGAGCTAATGTCTGTTCTAGAATACATTTCCCTCTAGCACTTTTGCCACCCAGGTGAAGGCAATGGTGGCTTAATTGCCATGGACTTTGCCCAAATGGAGCCACATTCTTTTCGCTATCTGACCCTCTGACTAGGCCAGCAGCAGCCAGTGGCCTTCCCTCCTGCTGTGACTGTGTGGTTTCTGGGGCCAACACTCTGCTCTCTTTCCTCCAAATCAGAAGTGCCTCCCATCCTACCCCTACCCCAGCTTCAAATCTCTTCTCTGCTTTCCTAGTCTGCTTAACTAAGAGGAGTTGTTCTGGGCCGTGGGTGTCCTGGTGAACAAAATTGACCATTTTCTGAGAACAGAAGTCCTCTACTGCTCTCAGAAGCCATTAATCTTCATTTCAGTATTCCTTTCCCACATAGACAACTGAAGCCTTAACAAGTCAGCAGGCTTTTAGTTCCAAGGGACAAGAATGTGAAGAGGGCACTATTGCCACAGAGAGAGAGAGAGAGAGAGAGAGAGAGAGAGAGAGAGAGAGATGCTTCCATATATGTATTCCTCCCTCCTCCTAGCTCTCTATTCCCCCATCCCTCCATCTCTTCCTCCTTTCCATCCATGCCTCCTTCCTCCTATCCTCATTTTCCCATTTTATTCATCCACCCATCCATCCATCCTTCCATCCATCTATCCATCCTCTCTTTCTGCCTTTTGCATGCAAAGTTGTCCTTCTGGGAAGCCCTTCCCATGTTGGAGGCAAGGTGACATTTAACAGTACAACAACCCAGCAAAGTCCTCCTGGGACAGTGCTAAGTGAAGCACTTATGCAGGTAGACACTTGGGCAGAGGTCCTCCCACCAGCCCAGGAGAGACAACTTCCCAAGGGAAAACTCAGTCTGATATGGAAAAACAAATGGAGAACAAGTGATGGCCCGTTTTTAAAAAGTAATAACAAAAAGTGTGACATTTTAACAGGCGTGTGGCTGTGTCTCACTATGGCTCTAATTTGCATTTAACGTAAGACACGATGATGGTGATGATGGCTCTTTGCTTGCCAAGGAGCAATTCCACATTGCCAGATATTTATGATCAGAGTTACAAATGCTGCTCTTTGACCCGGAGCTCAACATTGAAACCATGGGGCAATTCACCTCATTGTGGGTGGTGAAAGATGCATAGGTTTTCAGCGGGACAGGGATGAGTGAGTGTCTGTTTGAAAGTCCCCCTAATTGTCGTTTCAGATTAGTGGCTGCCGGCTCCTGAGAAGCATGGAATACACATGTAATGTGACAACTGGCAGACATAGAACGAATCACAACAGGGCTTCCTAATAGAGGTCATCGCCCTCCAAGCTCATAGGCAAATACTGCACAGTGGGGAGATGGGCCACAGAGAGGGAGGGCCCTTATCTGTCATTCATTTGCCTGGTTGGGCAGTGATTAATGAGAGGTTGTTGGTCATTTCTAGACCCTAGGGAGAGGAAGTGATGGAAAAAGGTCCCCCTCCATGAAGAGTATAGAGTGTTATTGCATAGATGGTCCTCAAGGTTGCTGTGCAAATTAGAGTTCTAACATGGTGAAGAGGGTAGATGTGTAAAGCAGGCTTGGGTGCCACTGAGAGGCATGGTGCTTAAAGCTGGGTTCTGATGATGGCCTTTGCCCTGCTATGTGATGTTAGCAAGCTCTGTCTATGCAGCAGGAGATAATCCCACCTACTCATGAGGCATTAATAAAGCGTCAGCCAAGTAACACCTATGTATGCAGTTATTGTTACAGCCACAGAGGGAGCAGTTCTGTTTGCATAGGCACCACATGCTGGTTGTGATCATTATGCTACCAGGGAATCCCACCTATTGTCTATTGTTGGCAGAGAATCTCTCTCTCTCCCCCTCCTTGTCCTCCTCCAACTCCTCTCTCTCCCTCTCCCATCCACTCATCCTCTTATTTTCTCCACCAACTCCCTCTCCATCATCTCTTCTTACTCCTCTTCCTCTCCCTCCTTTACCCTCCTTTTTCTCATTCCCTTCTTCATCTTTTAGTAACATTCTGGAAATATTAACTACAAGTAAAATTCCTCAAGAATTGAATATTTGAGGATTAAGTTTTAAAAAAAAACAACTACTAAACACCTTGGTGGGTGGTCACAGTTATAGTGTGAACCTGGCACAGGTTTGCAGATGGCCTCACACACGGGGTGTAACAGGAGGCAACGGTGCATAGTCACAGCCCCAGAGTCACCATAACTTCTGACCCTGTCTCCCTGTTACCCTGCATGCTGGCAGTGTGCAAGGAACTCTGAGTTTCTCTACTCCTTCTCAGCAGCAGCATCTCCACTGGGCAGATGTGGAAATAGATAGATGCTCAGAAGAAGTCAGGAATTGAGCCAAGGTCTCATAGCCAGAGAATGTGGAAGCCAACCATTGCCCCAGGTCCAGCTATTCCAGAGCAGAGATAGAGTAAATGTCAATCTTCTTGTTATCCTCTGGCTCACCCATCTCTTCTCCTCCCTGCATGTGGAGATACACTGGCCAAATGAAAATTAGTCCAGATGTCTACATACAAAGTGGAACAGCCTGGCTAGAGGCTGACAGACATCACCTCAGGCAGGAACATCGGCTGCCTGCCCAGCCTCCCTTTGCCTTGAGTACATGGGAACAGTCAGCAATGAAACAAATCTAAAGCAAGGCAGTTCATTCTGGCTACAGTCCTGATTGAATAACATTAAGTAAAGGCTGCTGTTTCCCCTACAGATGGTGCAGTTTGGGCATATATGTCTTTATTAGTATACCATTCAATTGAATGTTGAAAGCTGGATCCAAACATTACCTATGACTGTATGGCTATGTCTCTTCATCTCTTTCATCCCTGTGGCAGACCCCAGGCTAGTGTGGACCACACAAAGTTTATCCATCCTGCCTAGTGAGACTCAGGATAGTCAGAGTAGAAGTTGAGAATGTGTAGTCAAAGGGGTTTAGGACTTTCTACAAGCTCCCATACTCTTCTTCATAAGAATCATAAGCTATTCTAGGCAGGGTGAAATAGTAACTGATTGGCATGTGGCTTCAACCGCCAGAGTGGAGAATTTGGCCAATGACAAGTTTCTTTCCAGGGATCACTCTAGTAGCAAGATGATCATTTGAGGACACTCAGTGTCTAGCTGGTCAAAGTACAACCTGTAAACTCATCACAGACAGATCACGAGGCCACTCTTACACAGAGACTTAAGTTCAGACTATGTTTCAGCCATGGTGTCTTGAGAAAGTTAATATTCTGTTGGGTGTGTTTGTCTTCACTTTGAATGACTTATCCTATTGCAAGGTTGGCTCTTCATGATATTCTCTTTCAAATCCAAAGGATTAAATGTGTAATATAGTCATAGGACAGAACAAAGCAGCAAAGAAAGAGGCTGTCCTCACTCTGGCCATATCCCAGTCTTCAGTGGTGCAGCAATTATGCAGATACTCCATAGAAATCATTTTCTCACAACATAGGTTCTTAGGCAGACACACATATTCTCTCGTGAAGTATATTTAACTACTTTGCATTTCCTCAGTGCTGATCTTGAAACTTAGAATGTATCTACCACCTTGCTTTCTTGTTTATCCCCCCAAGGCCTTTCAAACCTAAGCTCACACATGCATATGTGTGAGACACTTAAATGGTAAACTCTCTGCCACTCGCAGAACAACAAATGACTTCCACTTTACTTTCATTTTTAAGCAAAATATTCTTGTGAATATTCCATACATATCAACAAAAAGAAAGCTCTTGGTTGTCCCCCAATAAGTAACTTGTGGCAGGGCAGAGAGAAATGGAGCCTGGACTGAGCTAGAAGCTTCTTCCATGGTGGCTAGCATCCATTGTTCTGGAAGGTAAATGTGAGCTGCTGCATTAGAAAAGTCATCAATGGCTGTACCCAGAGAGCTGCAATAGTGGTATTCAATATGTAATGTGCCCACTGGTATAAATGTTGTGTTTACTTTCATATAATATATATAATTGTTGTTATATAGTATATACTTTCATATAATATAAAAAGCCTTAGTTACTTTTTTCTATCACTGGGATAAAATTCCCTGACAAAAGATATTTAAAAGAGAAAGGGCTTATTGTGGCTTAGAGTATGGGGGTGCATCCACAATGGTGAGGAAAAGTTGGTGGAGGGAGCATGAGGCAGCTAGTCACATGGCATCCACAGTCAGGAAGCAGAGAGAGATGGATGCTGGTGCTCAGCTCACTTTCTCCTTTCAATGCATTGCAGAAAATGGCACCACCCAGTTATAGGATGGATCTTCCTGCCTCGATTAACCATATCAATCTCACAGGCCTGGCAGGAAACCAACCTAAGATAGATGATCCTCCAAATGCTTCTGCTAGGTAATTATAGATCCTGAAACTGTAGTGGCAATCAACTACATTTCTCTTGGATTTGATGTCTGCATCACAATGAGGATTTCACACCTGGTACAGTAAATCTGGTAAAAATTTGTGACTGGCCCTATGGGGGAACCATTAATGTTTTGCCAAAAAGGCATATTTTAAAGTAGCTTTATAAACATTTGCTTATATACACCAATTAGTGCTGCTTTCAGTATCCTCTAGGGAAGCTTTACTTGCAGTGGGCAGCTGTAGCTGGATTTTCTTTTCAGCCTGGACCCACAGTCAATTAGCCTCAAATACACAGGCATGCTATATTAATTATAAAACTGTTGGCCGATGGCTAGGGCTTCTTACTCTCTCTCTCTCTCTCTCTCTCTCTCTCTCTCTCTTTCTCTTAATTATTAGCCAATAACTACAAATCTATGTATTTCTATATGGCCTTATCTTACCAGAGAATGTCTGGTGTCCTATCTTCCTGGTCTCTACATGGTGTCTTTCTCTGGTGGCCTCTCTCTCTGCCTCCTGTTTCCAGAATTCTCTTTGTCTCACAGCATCACTTATACTTCTTGCCTGGCTAACAGCCAATCAGTGTTTTATTCATCAACCAATAACAGAAACATATATACAGAAGGACATCCCCCATCGGGTAGCAATGAATGCAGAGACTCACAACGGTTCTAAGTGATGTGAATAAGAGAATGTTAATGCTAAAAAGGACATATGCATCACCCTCTCCAAAGCTCAGGGAACACTGTACAAGGGAGAGTGAAAAGAATGTAAGAGGAGAGGAGCTGTGAGATACTGTCTTCTGGACATGGCATGACTATCACATTTGAGAATCACAGCAAGATGCTGTTGTCTGAAAAAGGATTACAACATAACTTGGCTCATTAATGGTCCATCCTGGATGTAGAATGGCTCATGAGGCCCCACCCACCTAAGGAGCTACATTCAGGCAGTGATTGTGGGTGGGACAGAGACACTTTGTAGCCAATGGTTATTTGCCTTTAACTAGACAAATAACCAACCCTACACCCCTATCTCATGAAAGAAATATTAACTAAATGCAGTGGGTAATTAAGACAGGAATGAAGGGTACAGATTAAAAGTGTATAAACTCTTGTAGATGGCCCAAGTTCCCAATTCCCAACACCCACATCAGATGTTTACAACCACCTATAATTCCAGCTCTGACCTGCACTTGCATGTACATATAGACACACAGGTACATGAAATGGCTCACAAAACAATAAAGACATGAAGATATAAGGGGGTACTGGGATGAAGGGGTTTGGTAGGAGGAAAGGGGAAATGAGAGAGGATAGTGAAGGGTATAATAAAAGTATATTATATATGTACAAAATTGTGAAAGAATAGACTTAAAATCAAAACAGAAAACAAACCCACCCAGATATATAAATAAATGAACAAGTAAACAAACCTTCCAACTGCTTCACCTTGCAAGGGCACCTTGTGAAAGATGTTGATGACAGGGGCCCCATGAACTGCTCCTCCATCAGGAACTCACAAATGCTTGAGGGCAAGTTCCATCAGTGTGGGACACATAATGACTTATCTCAAGATGGTAAACATCAAAAGAAAAAGGAAGAGGAGGAAGAAGAAAATGAAGGAGAAGAAGAAAGGAAGAAAGAGGGAGAGAAGGGGGAGAATGGAAGAAAAGAAGTCATATTACAGAAGAAAGGACCTTCAGTTTGATATGATTAGTATCCTGATGAGGGGGAACACAGAAACAGATGAACAAGGGACATCTACACAATGAGAAAGGCATAAAGGTATCAGAAATCATTAAGAGGTGAGGGCTGCATATTCTCCTGCACACTTCAAAGGGGGTGCTGTGCACATCTTAATTTGGAAACCAAAATCTCCAGACAGTGCGACAATGCATTAGACAGTTCAACAATACATTAGAGTTTGTTACTTTTTTAAGCATTTGTTTTATTCTGATTTATGTGCATATACAATGCATTTGCACCATGTGCATGTATTACCCACATAGGCCAGAAGAGGGCATCAAATCCCCCTGAAACTTGCAGGTGGTTGTGAGTGGTCTGATGTCTGTGTTGGGAGCAAAGCCTGGGTTCTCTGCATGAACACCCAGTTAATTTCACCTTTGACACCTGTATAAGTTATGATCCTCCAGAGAAAGAAAAATCAATGGAATATACAGAATTGTAATCATTAAAGTGTTTTATCAGATTGCTTTATACAATGGGAATTTGGGTAGATCAAGAACAGTTGTCTGTATGCTGGAGAGATAAAAAAGTGAAGTAGCCACTGGGCCCAGGAATTTGGAAAACTCACCATGAATGACAGGATAGGACCATATTATATACAGACTTAACCCAACACTGAAAAGTACAGATGCTTCCTAAAGAGTGGCTGCTGTGAGTCCACACAAAAGGCTGAGGACATTGGACTCTAATGTCCATAGACTATGGCTGCAGCAATAGGTGAGCTTGCTTTAGAAGAAAATATGCTGCATGCACGATCCTGTTTGTATGCGTTGGCCTCTTCCATCCTCTACTAACATTCCACCCCAATGCCCAGAATATTAAATGGTACTGATAGCATTATGGGAAGGTCTACTGCATGAAGTTACTGTTCCGCACATCTGTCTTCTTTGGGAATGTCCTCACAGATAAGTCCTGATATGAGATGTCCTAGCCTTCTGTCATTCCAGTGACCTTGGACCAAGAAGTTTAACCAGAACACAACTCACTTCCCCAGGTAATGGTCTTGTCATGTTACAGTCAAATGGGACTGTGTTGGGGACAACCCATACCTTTGTTTCCCCCACAGATCATCAGAGCAGTGTGTTCGGGTCCTGCTGAGACAGCCAGCCCCCATGACGATCAAAGCCAGTCTCACAAAGCTGCTTCTTAAATAGTAGTTCTCAACAGTGCTCCAGGGAGCCCCAAGTGGGAACTCTCAATAAATATAAAAAGTGTATGATAGTTTGGTCTCAGAAAAATGAGACTATGTTCTGTCCCATTAGGTTTTCTACTGCCTGGGCAGCTCATTGTGCTGAGTGACTGTCTCCATCTTGGAGCTCTTGTCCCCTGGAGAGAAGGCGACCTTGTAGTCATCAGGAGGAGTGAGCTGCCTGATCAGACAAAGATAAATATTTCACAGAGTTAGATGTTTCAGGGGGTGGGGGTTAGAAAAGAAGACCCTTAAGGTCCGAGATGACTCTTCACATTGTCTTTTCAATTTCATCCCCATCTTTTCTCACACCCTATTAAAACCTTTACAGCTTCCTTTACCTAATCTTGAATAAGCAACTTCTTTCCAGGGTATTAGTGTTTTAAGCTTGCTCTGCAATCTCCAAAAGGATATTGCATTAACCAAAAGTGCACTGAAGATGTCACCTCCATTATTTTAATGCTAGGTTAACACACCTAGCCTTCCAAAGTAAGCTGTAAATTCCCTTCTAATTAAATAGAATGCAGTGACTGTACCAGGAATGTCTCCTTGTAACCTATGAGGCAGGTTACCCATGGGGATTCTGAAGACTTCATCTCTTGGGGTTGGAGTGAGACAGCCCACCCCACACAGAAAGGCAATGCTTGGATGCCTTGGACAATGGTACCAAGTAACCAGCAAGATCATCAGATTTATGGGTAAATGGACCTTCTGGTGACTTCTCCTGTAGTTGCTGGATCACTGTGTCAGTGAGGGTTATCCAGAGGAACAAGACAGATAGGCCATCTGTCATTTTGAGAGGGACTCCATAGACTGGCTAACAAGACTTCAAGGGCTGCAAAACCACACTGCAGTTATGTTTTTGTTAGAAAGACAGTCATAGTGTTTAATTGGAGAATCTAAAAGTCTCACATTGAGAGAGAGGATGACTTCATAGAACCACAGACTAAGGAAGGAGCTGAGAAAGGCCTTGGATGGGTGCTGTTACCCACCACATCCCAAGGAGAGAGCCCCCACTGTCCTAATTTCTGGAGGTAACAACAGGAAAAAACCTAAGTCTACTCCAGAAATGTTGAGCAGACATGACAACTATTATACTTGGCACTTTTCCTTTATGTTGGACTTAGCCTAGGGGATTCAGGGCTCGTGCTGAGAAATAATTTTTGCCACTCAGTTTGCTGAAGTTCCCAAGAGCTTCCTCAGGAAGCACCCAAAAACACATACTGCTGATTCTCTAGTCATCCTTCAATCCAGTCATATCTGACACCCAAAGTTAACCATCACTGTCACTTTTATCTCCACCTATCTCGGGGAATCCTTAGAGAGACAGCCCCAGATTTCAAAAAGTAGAAACTGCCAATTCAGTTGCTCACTTCCAAATGGAAAATTCATGAGCTGAGTAAATAGGTTCTATTGCTCTAAACTGTTAAGTTTTGTGGCGTTTTTATCACACAGAGATGACTATCCAGAGCAAAGGCCTCCAGCTCCCTTTAAAGCAATGACCTTCGAGAATTAAGGCAAGTCAGCATGTTGGCAGGACACAGGCCTTGGAGCTATAGTGAGTTCACAGTGAGGGAACTCTGGGCATTCCTCCTTCCCTAAGCCCAGCCACTTGACACCTGGGTCACAGTCAGGGACTGAATATCACAGTGTCTGTTCCTCAGAGCTGTATGGCTGGTTGTTATTTTAAAACATAGAAGAGGATAAGGCCAGGGAGTCAGTGACTCAGTGGATAACAGCACTGGCTGCTTTTCCAGAGTTTCGGGGTTTGACTCCCAGCACCCACATGGTGGCTTACATCTTCTGTCACTTTAGTTCCAAAGGAGTCAATGCCCCTTTCTAACCTTCAAAGGTACTACACTCAAGTGGCACCCACACTCTTCCCCCCCACCTGCCTACACACACACACACACACACACACACACACACACACACACACACACACACGCTTAAAGGGGAAAGACAGAAGGTGTATTTGGCCTCATAGTCCATCACATAGAGATGCATGGTGGCAAGAGTGGCTTGCAGTATAGTATGGCTTGCTCAAAACAAGAAGCAGGGAAGTGGTACAGATGTATGGTGCTCACCCATCTTTCTCTTGTTCTACCTTTGCTTTGCCAGCTCCCAGCCCATACAATGCTGTGTGCAGCTCTCTTCCCTGCCCTCCCAGTAGTTAATTGTCTCTGAAAATGCCCTCACAGATTCACCCAAGGCGTACCTCGTTAATGCCCTAGGAATTTCTTAATCCGACCAAGCTGATGACCCAAATGAGCCATCTTGGTGCCCTGAAGGAAAGTGAAAAACAGAGAAATTAATTTAGAGTCATGAGCATCATCTGTATTTTCAGCCAGAGAAGCTGGAGATGATCTTACCAAGGAAACAGCCAGAAGTCTGTTAATGACTGAAGAAGAACAACTTCTCTTGAAGACTTATCTGAGCTCATTTTCTGGCTGTCTCAGGAAGTTTTGTGTCAGGAAAGACTTTCCTGATAGCTTGCTGGCCAACCGAAGCTTGCAGAGAATCTTTCCTCTTTCATATGTTGGCTGTCTCAAATCTGATTGCAAGGATTGATTATGTTGTGTTTTGCATTTCTGGGGAAATCACATAGAATATTAGCCCTGCTTTCTGGATGCTGCAGGAATGAGCCTGTGGAAGATGTTCCTTGGTGTCTCACACTATAATAATGCTCAGCTTTGGGACATTAGAAGGGCTGCCATTCACCCCACAGTGTATACAATGTCATTGATGTAGCACCAGGTTTAATCCTACCTTATGAAGAATGCTATTTCTGGATCCTGGAACACTGTATTCACAGGGCATGCCTTTCCTGGGAATGTTTCAGTCCAGAACAGAATGGATCAATTAGTTAAAGCCATTTGTACATAGCTGAGCAGACATCTCTATGCAAAACATCTTGCCCATTCTAGTTCCCACAAAAGCACAAAGTGCCCATTTGCTCCTGGTTTATTCTGAAACCAGTAGCCATACGGCCCTCGGGCTCACAGCCTCAAGCAAAGATTGAAAACCATGATGCTTTAGAACATGAATCTGAAAAAAATAATCTTATAACAGGAGAATTAATCAAAGGCAACTTAGAAAGATACAGAAAACCATTCCCTTTCCTGTTCATACTAATGCCTATATCCAGTGGGAGATAATCACCTTTACTACGAAGAGATTTTAACCATGCAGAGTTAGAATTTTGTTTCAGGTTTCACTGTGAAACCTGGAAGGTACAGGCTTTCATGCTTTTCTCCCCAGATCTAGGGAGTCTGTCCACAGTCCACATAGAATCTATCCTACACATGCATCCTGGACAGACATCACTACTCAATCACAGAACTCTGACAGACACCAACTTTGTCATCAGGAAAATTTCCATCATAGAACTTTTGAGATGCATTCAGCTCATGGCATAAAATCCTTTTTATGTTCACACCAGATCAGACTTTTAAGACTGCAGTGGGAAGTTACAGTTGGAAACATAAATAACCAGAAAGTTCAATGTAAAAGGGTAAATAACATATTCAAATATCCCCAGTATGGAATGATATTTGGCACTGCTCTATGCTCTTAATCCCAGCACTCTGGAGGATCCCTGTGAGTTTAAGGCCAGCCTAGACCACATAGAGGGTTCCAGGACAGCTAGAACTTTTAAAATACTTTTTTTTTTAATTTTTGAGAATTTAATAAATATATATAACGTGTTTTAATCAACTTTACATCCCCATCCCCTCAACTCCATTTCCTCCACTATCTCCCCACTGCTTTACCCTCTCTATTACTCCATTTTCAAAGCCCTTAAATTCACTTAATGCTGCCTGTAGGTTCATGGGTACAGGAGCTTCTGCTGGGCAGTCACTCAGTGACCACATCCCTGATTTTCCACCATTACCCAGCAGCCATCATTTTCCAACAGTTGCTCAGCTAAGGGGTGGGACCTCAGGAACCCCTCCCCCATCCATGCTGGAATTTTGTCTGGCTTAATCTTATACAGGTGTTGTGTCTACCATTGCAGACACTGTGAATCCATGTACAAATGTTCCACCTATCATGTCCAGCAAATACTGTTCAACTGCAGGTATCCACTCCCTATGACACTTACAATTTTGCTGGCCCATCTCCTGTGATGATCCCTGAGTTTGTGGGGAGAGGTGTGTTATAGACATCTTATTTAGACCCAGAGTATGTCTTGGTTCCTTATCCTTCACACTGCCCAGTTGTGTGTCTCTGTCAAAAGAAGTATCTTTATTGAGGGTTGAGAAGTGCAATCATCTCTGGGAGGACAGTTTGTCACTAAATTCTCCCCCAGGACCCATGACCTCTTAGTACATTCTCTAAGGCACTGGTCTGGGGTCCCAACAATGCATATACTAAATTGCATTTATCTTAAAGCATGCTTGCATTCAAGACAACCCCATGGATGCTCATGCAAGGTAGGAGTGCTATGGTTAAGAGCATTCTGCAGAGAAGTGTAATCTGTCCATGTAAACACAAAATATTTAGATAATAGTTTCACAAATAACTTGCTGGTTAATTTTATTAGTTTAATATAACTCAGTAAATGTGGGAAACACACCATGAAGTAATGGTTTCCTGATCATTCATTTTTGTCTTTGTAAAAAGTTGAACTGTATAGTTGCCAGTTCTCCATAGCTCCAACAGAGAAGAAACCCCAGTGTTGAGAGTAATGTAATCTCAGGAGGCTGTAGATGTGAGGGTGTATGCTGTTTAGATTAGCCTAAACGAATTAATCTCTTTTCACAGACTTTCAACAACACTGCATGTTAAATGGTGATCTGTTACAGAGCCATGTCTGATTTTCTTAGTCTGAGTCCCCACAAATAGCAGATTTTCATTTGAAAATGCTTAGCTGAAATGATAAGGGAGTTATTCACCCATGGAAGCTTTACAAAAAGAGACAATACAGGACCCAGCATCTGTGATTGCCTGAGGGAAGCCATACAAGAGGGGGAAACCTTCCAATCTCAACTTTGTGATGGGCAGGACACTTCCAGGAGCAACAGAAGCCTATGGATTCCAGGAGTGTGGCCAGAAGCCAAAGGCAGTAGAGCTGTATTCCCTTCTTCCCTCTTTTTACATCAAACACTTGACAGAGCCTAACCTGTGCTGAGCACATCAGCACATGAAACCAGGTGTCAGGCCATGGGTTCAGGTTATGAAGTTACAAATTGGGATGTGACCACTAGCATGGATCCTGTTCAGAGCACCCTTTATTCTTATTTTGAGTATTTTTTCTACAAAGACCTGGAACAAAATGAGCAAATTTGCTCTTCTACTGTTAGTGGGCCTGCAAATTGAAACAACCATACTAACAACATAGACAATACTGTTATATAACCCACACAAGTCCCTCTGCAAGACCGTATGCAGCCTTGTAGAAGCCATGTTTTCTGTGGTATTCATTGTATATTTATTTTCAGTGGTTAACAGTATATGCTCAGATGTCTAATTGTGGAAGGACTGCTTTCATTAAGAGTGTAGTATGCCCACAGAATATAACATTATGCATACTCTCAAAGCATGTGGTGGGTCTATTTGTATTGACATAGAATATGCAATGAAATGGTTTTAAGAAAAAAAAGACAAGGAGCAGAAATAAATAGAGTAATGTCAATTTAAAATTCATGAAGAAGAATAATATTCAACCTATTTTCCTCTACAAGTATATTTCTTACATTTCATCAAAATAAAACTGGTGTTACAGGGCTATTATATTCCATCAGATATACAGAGGGACAGTTCTCAACTTTGGCAACTCTCTTATGTGCAGGATATTTGGCCATTAGCAGGGGTCTGGGAGCAAATAACAATATGTATGATAGAAGGATAAATGAATGAGCATTTGTGGGTAGAGAATCAAGTTTAGAGAACAGATCTGACCCTTTTCTCCATGATGTGAGCTCCTCCCACCCATTTCCATGATCTGGTTCAATGATGATCAAGCTCAAACTACCACAGTCTCAACCGAAGGGGCATATTTCTTCCTTCTAATGGGGTGGACAGCACAGACCCAGAGGAAAGCTTTCTTCTTGCCTTCTAGGCAGAAGTTTTTTTGCTTTATCCTCATGAGAGAGAGAGAGAGAGAGAGAGAGAGAGAGAGAGAGAGAGAGAGATTGCTCTAGAATCTTTTTAAGACAACTTCATCAGACTAGAGCTTCATCCTTCCTCATGTAACCTTAATTAACTTAACACCTTACTGACTCTGTTTTTAGATATGGTCACTTTGAATGTAAGAATATCAACATGTGAATTGTGGGGTGGCCACAATCTTGTCCCTGCCAACAGTGAAGGAGAAGCTGTGGTTGCAGTGTCCGTCAACTTGAGCAGGGTCACAAGCTATGTCTTTTCTGTTGTTCTTCTCTCAATCACTGCTGCTGAACATCAGAGAACTTCCCAGGCCATCCTATCCAATAAGGCCCCACCCAGCATTCAGCCCAGGGAGCACAGTGGTAAGATCCAGATGTTGTGGGGGACTCCTGCAAAGCAGTGTACTCTAATCACAATCATGACAGGACCACTGCACTCATAGAAGTTGTGTTTTCCTATACAAGCCAAGAAACATTGCACCATGGAGGAGGTTGGAACTCACAGACCCTACTCTTGGCTGACAGATATTGATGGCTGATGGCTGCTTGAGGAGGGAGAGCCAATTTTCTTCAAGGTTGTGGCCTCTCCAGAGAATGTGCCCCACACCCATGAATATACAGAAAGCTGCAATTTGACTAAGTAGATGGTTTGTTTTGATTTTAAGAGAATGTAGAGAGGCCTGGGAGAAATTTGAATGGAATGGATATGTCATAGAACAATACGAGATGCATGCATGACATTCTCAAAGAATGAGTGTTAGTTAGGAAGACTGGACAGTCTATGGGTCCTCTGGTAGTGGATCAGTATTTATCCCTAGTATACCAATTCCACATAGAGGGATGCTCTCTCAGCCTAGACACATGGGGGAAGGCCTAGGCCCTGCTCCAAATGATATGGCAGACTTTGAAGATTCTCCATGGAAGTTCTCACCCTCCCTGGGGAGCAGAAAGGGGATGGGATGGGGGTTGGGAGGGAGACAGGGGAGGAAGGGAGGGTGAGGGAACTGGGATTGACATGTAAAACAAGCTTGTTTCAAATTTAAATATAAAAATGAAACTCAAAAAAAGAATAGATAAGTAAAACTAAAAAATTTAAAGAATAGTGTTCAAGTTTTAATGCATAAATGTTGAATAAAACAAAAAGAAGTGGGTCACATATCCATCAGACTGGAGAACTCGTGCTGCCTGACAGTGGATGGACTGGTTGTCTGTCTAGAAGGGAGGGAGCTGTGTTCTAAGGAAGCTTCAAGGGGTGTTCTAGCATAGGAGATTTCAGGAGACACATGAAAGATTAGCTGCTGTCACTCTACCCTCATTGCCAGGTCAAAGATATGACAAATGGTCTGTAGAGAACCATTCTGAACCCCGGTCCCATAGAGGAAATGTGTCACATTGAATATTTAGGGTGGGCCCTCTTACCTTAGTTAACAGAATCAATATAATTCCTCATAGTCATATCTAGAGACTTGTCTCTAGGTAATTCTATTAAGTCGACCATATTAACCATCACAGGGAGAGGTAGGTACCCTTTCCCCAGGTCCATTGAGAAACCCCTAATACACAGTACATATCTATCTACTAGCCTTGTAAATGTGAGTGAAGAGGGAAATAATTTATGGTTTTGTGCCATACAACTCATTTAAAAATTACCTGAGGCAGGTAATTAAGCTAAATTCTCAGTCTTCTTCCAGTCAATGTGGGCACATTCAGATGGCTTCTGGAAGGAGGAGGTGTGTTGATTTTCATAACAACTTTATAGACTATTCCTTTTGTTGCCTGTTTCCCTTCCTTTCTAAAACTAAACAGGTGCACATTCCCTTATTCTTTCACTTTATTACCCACCTGTTCCAAATCTTAACTCAAGAGCATTGTGTATGATTGAATGAAAAGGTATATAGAATATATGACATTTTCATGTTACAAATATAAAAGCCAGAACCAAGTCAATTTGTGAGTACTTTATATTCAAGATTTATGAAAGTGATGTTGGGGGAAAAGAAGTTTGATTCATGGCTCAGATGAAACTCTAATGCTCTGAGGACATTTAATTTCAACCATCTGCTTGGCACAAGGGGGAAAAAAGCCACATTCTCATCACAGTTGCTGAAAGGTATCGGGAGAATTGAACTATTTCTTGTCTCTTTATTCTCAGTTTGAAACTTTAGTGGTTGGAAGTTAGGAAAGTGATAGTATACAGCATGTTTTAACTGCAAACTAAGTATCAGACACAGACCACACTGAGTGTTCCATAGGCCTTCGCTCCATCATGAACAGGCTCGATCATTTTCTAGATGCCTATGTGGATACTGCTCTGGTCACCTTTGCATTCAAACTTTTTCTGTTTATAAGCATCATGGTCCTTAATTCCCACACCTGTTGCCATAGAGAGTGAGCCAATGTCTCCTACTCAAGAGCCTCTGGGTTTGGGACTTGTGCTTTGTCTTGACTGATAACTTGAGGGGATTGAAAATGCCAAGGACTGGTGAAGTGTACGTCTGGAAGCGTGTTTCCAGGGATGACTGGCACCAGTAACCGAATGTGAGTGGCACTAGTAAGTAGTATGAAAGACAGGATAGTGAAGTGTTAGGAAGGGAGGAAGCAATAGTGCATGTGAGCTCCATGCACACTGAGTGAGTGCACTCCCTCCTGCTGCCTTCCCCCTAGAACTTCAGACTTATGGTAGTTTTGACCTTTTAGCATGGACTTAAAACAAGTGACTCTCCTAGAAGCTTCCAGGCCTGCAGTGTGGGGCTGTTCAGGCCTGTATTGTCTGGGACGGAGCAGTTTCTGGGTACTGAATCTCTCATGTGCCGAAAGTCATTGTTCCTATTGTGTAAGCTTTCAGACTATACGTTTATACTCCAGCTCAAGTACTTCCTAGGCATGCTGCCATGAAAGAGCACCCCACCTCTCCCTACTTCTGTTTACTCGCCTGCAGAATGGGCAATGAAGGAGACTGGGGAGGGGATGGCAAGCTGCCTGCTTCCTTCTCAGTTTGTTGTAATAATGGCAGTACTATTATTAGCCTCGACACTCCTCATCAGGCCACAGTGTCCCCAAGAAGACAGGCAAATAAATAAATAAATAAATAAATAAATAAATAAATAAATAAATGCACCTGCCAGGTACTCTGATATTTAATACAGTTCTAAAAATGGTTAAGTTGGATGGCTGTGGAAACAAAAATCCATATTTGAAGTTTATTTAAAAAGATGATCTGTGAATTATTTTTGTTATGTGGCTAGAGGGGGTTCATTTTCTGATCGTATCAGCTTCTCATTAAAGCCAAAATATTAGTATGGGGAGCATATGTTAAGGTTATCATTTAATACTTTTATTTATATAAACTAAGTAAATAAGTTTCAGTATGTTAGACAAATTTTCCTTTTGGTCACACCATAAAAAACCCATTTGAGGTTAAATTAAGTTCATTTAATCTTCATTGCTTTTTGATAAGTTCATTTGTAAGAAAATAAATTAGTGAATAAAGGCTATGAACTTGAAAGAGAGAAAGAATGGGCACATGGGAGAGTTTGAAGTGTGCAAAGAGAAGGTGAATGGAATAATGCAACTGCATTGTAATTTCAAAAATATAAAAGAAATGATTAAATAAATGAGCATGGAATGTCACAAACCCTTATGTTTTGTGTATTTATATTTGTTATCTCTATAGCAAGATGAAAGGTTCTAGGCATTTCCTAATATTCCCTTTTTCTCATGACAAAGAAGGGAACCCAACTAACCTAGCTCTCCTCTACTCATATCTCCTAGCTTTAGAGAACAAGAAAGCAATAAAGACACCCTGGTGTATACATACTGGGGCAGGGCAGTGAGTAGCCTTATGCTCATGTTATAGCTGCATCACTTCTAATAATGTTAGGGAGTAATGTGATGTATTTTATAAGTACATATATATATATATATATATATATATATATATATACATGAATGGATGGATGATAGGCAAATGATAAGTAAATATGTTGTAGATGATAGATAGATAGACAGATAGATTTATTGATTGATAGATAACATATGATGCATAAAAAGATGATAGATAGATCCACACACAGAAAATAGAAGTTAGGTAGATGTACAGATAGATAAGTGGATGGATAGATAGATAGATGATAGATGTGTAGATAGATTATAGATAACAGACAGACAGACAGGATTGAGCATTTTAAAAGTTGAAGCTGCTCTTTGTCCATGAGATGACACTCTAAAATAGGGATCCAATTCTTCTGATGCTCATTCTGCCAGTGCGAACAAGACAGGAAGAGATGATCACTGTCTCTACATTACCCCTCTATCTCAGCTGTGGGCTTGTCCATGTTCTTCCACAGTAGCCTCAAAGAAGCACAGAAAATAGAATATGATAATACTTATCTACTAGTGAACAAGTAAACACCACTGACACCAGTGGCACAGCAACGAGAAGAGTAAAAATTCCTGCACTAGTATTCTCTAATGAAGTGAGGTGGACCACCCTGAAATCAATACCCAACATGTTAGTTGGTAGTACATGCAAAGAAGCCACGTGGAGAGTGTGAAGGACAGACAGTAGAGATTGGCTGTGATTTTAAGAAGGGTGTGCAGGGGACAGGGAGGTCTTTACTGGGGAGGGCATTTATGATACTTATTCTCTGCTTGACCAGACTGAGAAGCACCTGGGAGATTTCTTATGCAGACATACAGGTGTGTCTGGAGATGTGTTCACTGGTTAGTCGGTCTTGTCAATTTGATATGACCTAGGTAACCTGGGAAGGAGAAACCTCAGTTGGGGAATTGCCTCAATCAGATTGGCCTGTCAGCATGTCTATGGGGTAGTCTCTTGATTGCTGATTGATGTGGGAGGGCCCAGCCTACTATGGGTGGCAATACTCTTGGTCAGGTGGTCCTGGACTATATAAGGAAACTGGATGGCTGGATGACTAGGAGTCAGGGAAAGCTGGCCAGTAAGCAACACACACACACACACACACACACACACACACACACACACACACACACACACACACACAGGGAAAGCTGGCCAGTAAGCAACACACACACACACACACACACACACACACACACACACACACACACACACACACACCTGTCTGCTTCTAGCTCCTGTCTTGAATCCCTGCCTTGGCTTTCCTCACTGAAGGACTGTAACTTGTAAGCCAAATAATCTTTCTTCTCTGTCTCCAACTTGATTTTATACAGTGTTTTGGAGCAATAGAGAAACCAAACTAAGACAATGTCTGACATGAAAATATATATATTCAATGTTCAAAAAACAACCTGCGTGTTGTTCTGTATATTTTTACCTGTTTCTGTTTCTCTTACACCCACAATAGTATTTGACCTCTACTCAGTAAATGGATAGCCTTTTTTTAAAAATTTGGGGTGTGTGTGGTTTTTTGGTTTTCTTTTGTTGTTTGGGGGGGGTATTTTGTTTGTTGGTTGGTTTGTTTTTTGAGACAGGGTTTCTTTGTGTAATGGTCCTGGCTGTCCTGAACTTGCTTTGTGGACCAGGCTGGCCTTGAACACACAGAGATCCACCTGCCTTTTACTTCAAAGTGCTGGGATTAAAGACATGGACCACCACTACCAGTCTTGTTTTATGCGTAAGTAAGTCAGAAGCAGAGAGTCATGTGTTACTTCTCAAAAGTCATGCAAATACTGTGGGAACAGTCCTCAAACCCATTAAGGCCTGTTAACATGTTGAATTCTGCTTTCTGATCCATGTCAGAAAAGTCATGATGTCCTGCATAGTGGCCAACATTACTCTGAATATTCATGTTTGGTCACACAGTAAAACGAGAAAAATGTAAATACATTTTCTGTCTTGTGTGGTTAGCCTAGTTTTGTCACCTAGGAAAAGTATCTCCTCTAGAAAGAGCTTTGGTGATGTTTTCTCATTTCAGGGGATATTAATAGTTTAAGAAATGAGTAGCAACAAAAGGTGCTTCCTGTCTGTACCAATGATAAGTCTCATTAAGAAGGCATGCAAAAAAAATGAAAATCCAAAATTATATTTCACAGGGAAAAAATACCATTGTGATGAAGACAGAACATGTCTGTGTTATTTAGGGAAATAAGCAATCCCACAATGCTCAGGGGGGGTTACTAACCTGGTATTTGGAGTGGATGTTAATCCTGTTTCCTCTGGAATTAAATTTGATAATCATATGATAAAGGCCAAGTCCAGGACAACTGAGTGTAACTCTCTCTCTCTCTCTCTCTCTCTCTCTCTCTCTCTCTCTCTCTCTCTCTCTCTCCCTCCCTCCCTCTCTCCCTCTCTCTCTCTCTTGCACACACACTATACTATAGCCTCTATAACCTGCCTGTAGAGCTGAGGCTAATGAAGCAAACGAGTATGCAACATGCACACAATGCCCTTAACTCAACAGAGACTGGGTAACACCCACATACACTCCACATACTGAATGGGAGAGACCCGTGTCCTACAGTGGGATTTACTAAGTGTGGGTATCACCAAGAATCAAGAAACTCAAAGCCAGTATCAACTATGCTACCTGAAAGACTAGGTTAATATAATTGAAGTATTTAGACCGAATGTGGCACACCCCGGAAAGACATATCTACCTCCTGTAGAACTGTTTATTTAAAAAAGAGAGCCTGGCTAAGGAGCTAGAAGACCTGGGACTTCGTGAACAAACTAAAAACAAAATTCAAACTCAAGCCCAACTGTCAACTTCTGTTGTTTCTTTTCAAGGCTTTCTGTTCCACGAAGACGGATTCTGAGAGAAGAAGATCATCGAGTTTCTGATTTATCAGGAGGCTTAAAACAACATGTCAGAAAGAAAGGCTGAGAATGTTTTTCTGAGACCAAAGTAAAAGGAAATAAGCAGGCTAACACTCACTATCCCATTTACCTCAATTCCTTGAAGCAAAGAGGAATCTAAGTTTCCGTTATGACTGTCTCCTTTCCAGCATGCCAAAGTAGTTTCAATAGGACATCTCCCTCTTACTAATTTTCTTATATTTGCTGAGCTATGGATTTTTCCAGTCTAGACAATCACAATTATGTTGAGGATATCGTTTTTAAAAGTCATAAGAGAGGAAAGTGTTGAGGTGGGATAGGTTGCTGAGTTATTAACCAGAGTGATGGCTTAGAAGTTAAGAACACTGGCTCCTTTCAGAAGACCTGTGTTCAATTCTAGCAACTGCATGATGGCTCACAAAAGCCTAGAACTCCTGCTCCAAGGGATCTGACACCCTCTTCTGGCCTCTGTGGACACTAGGCACATACATAGACATGCAGGCAAAATACACACACACACACACACACACACACACACACACACACACAATTTAAAAGGTATCTTTATTATTAAAAAGGGGCAGAGAATCACGATCCTGAAATGCTTGTCATTGTGAACACACTCTATCCCCTCATGTATTGATGCTGTCACCCAGACTGCAATGTTAGTATTGGCAGGATGCTATTAGGTATTTAAATAATACTCTGTTAATGAAAATGTGCTTATTACCCAACTTGGATGTGACTAATATCTATTGGGTCAGGAGATAGCAGAAAGTTATCGGGTGGAAGTTTTACTTAACTCATCACAATAGTTTAATTCTCGAAATAGGTGGGGCAGGACATTCATGTGGTCGAAATAAAAAACAAAAATGTAAGCATATGGAAAGCAATGTGGGATTGATATTTTAAAGGAAAATTCAAACCTGCAACACAAATTCAAGTCTAACTAACCTAGTAACAAAGGATTTAAGGTCTTGGGAAAGAAGATGGAGACTGCCAAATGCTCATTGTCACCAAGGGATACTCTTGAAGAGAGAGTGAAATGGGATCAGAGTGTAGCTCAAGGTACAACATTTGCCTATCATGTGTGAGGGTGTGTATAGATGCACAGATTAAGGTAATCAGAACGAGGTTATAATATGTGTTATTATATTTTATTTGGGGAGAAGTCACTTACACCAGAAACCGATGACCCTCAGTTCCCACTCCAAGGATCCATGCCCAGTCTGCTCTCCATGACCTAACTGGAAACCTAACCATGACCTAACCAAGAAAGATCGAACTGAGGTCTGATCCCTTAGACCTAGCCTTCCCTGTCATGTCTGTACCTGTGACCATGCCAGTTTAGGCGTGGTCAGTGCAACAGGTTCGGGCTGGGTGGATATCTCACTACTGGTTCAGGTTCAATCATCAACACCCAAAAATACAACTTTAAAGTGCTCTTTAATTGGAAGTAGCCATGTTTGAGAGTTCTCAAGAGTTGTGAAACTTGTCTTTTTCCCACCGGTGGCATTAAAATTAACGAGTGCCCATGTGTTAAATCAGTATCCATTCTGAGTTCAGGGGATAATAGTGTTAGGGCATGGCACTCTGAGAACTGAACTCAGGTCCCCTGGAAAGAGCAGCAAGCACTCTTCATGGCTGAGCCATCTCTCTACCTACCACAAACAATTCAGTATATGACATCATGCACCTGCCTATCCATCTGACTTAATTACTTTCCATGGCAAATGCAGATTAAAAACACAACACAATATCCCATAAATGCTATTATTTTTAACTAACATAAAATTGAGAAAAAATAAATTCACTTCAAAATATCTTGTAGCTGCCTTCTATTTATAAATTAGTTTTGGATGCCTGGAATATAGTTTACATTGTTTTAGCTTTTGGGAAGACAGTGGCTGGGTAGAATTCTGTGTGCTAAGTTTATTTAGTCTGCTTTTAAGCTTTTGATGCTGCTGTATTTTGCTGCAGTGTCTTTTTGTTTGCAACACTTTAATGATAAATCTGCTGTAACTGTATCCAGAGGAACAAATATAAGGATAGCAGCCAATCATTTCCATGTTTTTTCTTTATCATCACTTTGTTCAGACTTCATTATGATGAGTCCTATAAAGGTTTCATGCTTTTTGAACTTCATTGGTCTTTTTAGATTTGGAATTTATTATTCTCATCCAATTTGAACATTTTCTGTGTATTATTCTTTCAAAATCCCCAATTTCCACTTCTGAGTTTCTCCTTGAAATGGTTGCAGAATTCACTTATGTGCATCTCTGTCTGTAAGCTTTCTTGTGTTTCGTGTTTGAAGACGTATGTTGCTGTGTTCAAAATTATTCTCTTTGATTCTGCCATGTGTATGTGCATCCATTATTTGCAACTATTGTACATTTCACCTCATTCATCAATCTTCATCATCAGAAATTAGAACTGAGATTTTCAAATAGCTTCCATACCATTAAATAAATTTGAAATGCATAGGATGATAAGTACCTGTCTGCCCACTGTAACATCCATGTTATTTCTTGCTTGCTTCTCCACAAGGTTTACATGGGGTAAGAAGATATTGGAGAAAGTAGAGATCAAGATTTGCTTTGGAGTGAGCTACTGCTGGGTAACCAGTCACTCCAAGTAGAACCGCAGGAATCATTAGCCTGTTTTCAGGCCTGTGGGTCTTGATATAAACCTAGGGTCACCCTTCTGACTGCAGGCTGAGGCATCTTTGGGTCAGTCAGCTCTATGCAAAATCACATCATTTTATAACAAGTATCCCAAAACAGTAAATGGAAAAGGCAATTATGCAGGTCACACATCTACCCATCATATTTTTCAGAATCCAATTAGCCAATGCGAATGGCACAGGCAAAACCAAATCAAGAACACACCACCCATGAGATGGTCCAGTATAGATGCTCTGATAAATCCAAACATCGATTCAGTGAGGGGGTGTCTACTTTTTATTTCACATAGAAGCAGGAGCATGTGAAATGGCTTAATACTTGAAAAGTAACACTAATCCATAGAAATGTGTTTGCAAAGCACGTTAAAATTGGGCTGATATTTATGAAATAGGTGAGATATTAAGATGGGCGGAAAGAAAGCGTGAATGTGTATGTTATAAAAAATAAAGTGCTATGAAAACCTTCAAAATGCGCAAAGAGAAGTTTCACCAGATCACAACAGACTGGAGTCATTCCTGGCTCCTTTACACATCTTTTCCTACAATGTAAATAAGCAGATTTCTCTGTGACTAAAATATTTTAGTTCCTGAGCTGTGAATGAGATGTTTTCATTTCAAACTCCTTTATTGGAAATGATGGTATGAGAAAAACTTAATTAATCGACACACAGCATTGGGGGCTGGCACATGGCCATTCACTGTGTTCATATTCCCAGGGCCTGCTCATGGAGGGGAAGGAGGTGGGAGTGTGTGGTGGGGAAATGACTGAACAACCACATGCAGGTTTTTTTGTCCTCTTTTGTTGATGTTTGCATAAGTAGCTGTCACCTGTGGGAACAGATACAGTGAGCCCTCCTGGAGCCTTTCGTGATGTTTAATCTTACACACTAAGCCAAAATGGATTAATTTTGTTCCATTTTTGTATGTGTGCATGTGCTATGCATGTTTTTGCATGTGTGCATGATTTGATGCCTATACACGTCAGCCAGAGGTTGATGACATTACCCTTCTATTGTATTCTGTTACCAGTAAGGTTTTTTCCCTGCTGGTCTGGTCCCACCGCCACACCAGCCCCAATTAACACACAGAGATGCTGTATTAGATATAATGCTGTTGGCCAGTTACTTGTTTCTTATCGGCTGACTCTGCCTTAAGTATTAACCCATTTCTATTAATCTAAGTATTTCCACGTGGTCTCATCTTACCTGAGAGTGGGGCTGGCGTCTGCTCTTTCCCATCTCTACAGGCTGACTCCTCCTTACTACTTCCTCTTTCCTCCTTGTCTCCTAGTCCCACCTGTCTTGCTTTCCTATTGGTCAACAGTGCTTCATTCATTAACAAGCATGAGAAACATATTTACAGAATGACATCTCCCATCAGTATTTGCTGTGGCAAAGTCTCTTAATCAAACTCAGAGATCCTTGAAATGTCTAACTACACTTCTTGTCAGCTTGCTCTGGGGATCTCCCAGATGGCTCTGCTTTCTGAGAGCAGAATTTCAAGCTGGACACCAGGCACACATGGCATTTATGTGAGTTTCTGGGGATCTGGATGTGGCCCTCACACTTGCTCGCAAGTGTTGTAGACACTGAGTCATAGCCTGTCATCCATCCTCAATGTGGCTTCTTAGAGCCATCTAGTAACAGTGGTTTCACTGTCTACTCTTGAGTCTTTGCATTACACCAGCTCTGTGTGGATTTGGGCTACGCTGGAATCTTAAGAGTGGACCCTGAGTCAAAGCTTTACTGTACTGCAGTAGTTCTCAAACTTCCTAATACTTCAATCCTTTAATATAGTTCCTCATGTGTGGTGACCCCCCCCCAACCATATAAATATTTCCATTGTTACTTCTTAACTGTAACTTTGATACTGTGATGAATAACAACAATAATAATGTAAATATCTGACATATAGGATATCTGTTATGTAACCTCATTTGACCCCCAAAGAGATCAAGACCCACAGGTTGACAACCCCTATTCCAGAGCCTCTTGTAGGTCACTCAGTGTCTGTTTTCACAAGGCAGCATGGCTTGAAACAGCACAAAAACGTATAGGAACTGGTACAGCAAAGTGATTGACAGAGATACTACAGCTATGGGAACTCCTGCTTTTGTTAAGGGTTGATGTCAGTCACCTTCAGAATAGTTAATTAATTTACTCCAGTCCTTACCAGTGCCTTTATTACATCAAAATGCCAGACTCTCACTCAGCCAACCAAGAGGACTTTGCACATCAGAACATTGAAGAATTGCATTGATCTTTGTATTCATGAACAGAATTGTTATTCAAGTAATAAAAAATTCACATGAACACTAGTTATAATTAATATTGGCTGAGAGACTATTCTATGGCAGCTGGAGGGCTGGAGAAATGATTTAGAGATTAAAGTATTTTCTCCAATCCCCAGACACCTAGGTAAATGCCAAACAGAGGTGGCCCATCTGTTATCCAGCCTGGAAAGATGGAGATAGGTGACCCCCCAGTACAAGCTGGCTAGACTGACCATATCCAAAGAGCTCTGGGTTTGACTAAGAGACCCTGACTGCACAAATATGATGGGAGTGATTGACAAAGATACCTAACATTAACCTCAGGCCTCAGTGCATGTGCACGTGCGTGCGCACACACACACACACACACACACACACACACACACACCTGTCTAACATGCACAGGACATATACAAATGCTACCTGCATGCAACATACACACACTAAAACACATTGTAAGGAATCTCTCTGGTCATCTCAAGGACCTTTGAAGATAGGTCCTGCTTTTATCCTACACGCTCCACAAATACAGTAACTAGGTGGAGAGAAACAAGATTTCCCTAGGGAAGCAGCTCACTAAATCAGCGTATACTCAGGCCACAGTTCAGTGGCATTATAGCCTCTCTCCCTGAATTTCCCAGCACCCTACCTGCAAGGTGTGAAGGAACAATTGCCTTCTGTCAGAAGGAAAGGGCCAATCGGGAGTAGAAATGAAAATGACATACTGTTCTAACTCATGAAATTAGAAAAACAATATAGAGAAGGCAAACGGGTAAAGCTGCAGACCGTAGTTCTGTATCCCTGTGCTTTAAGGGAGATGTAGAGATCGGCCCTCGTGCCTGTACTGCTCTTCACTGGTGAGTAGCTACAATCCAATAATGCTGAACTTCACCTGAGCCACGCCCCTCCCACAGATCTCTCTTTGAATCCCCCTTTCCAATCCTTTAACTTACTCTAAAAATGGAAATAAAACATGTCTGAAGGTTCTGCCCACATATTCTCGTGGCTGTTGTGTGACTCTTTGATATGTTTGTTACAGGGAGAAATACAGTTCCTCAGTCTGCTTCTTCATCTCCTCACTGGATAACAAGATCAGAATCCATTATCCATTGCTCCAAATCTAGGCAGGCACAGTGACAAGCATTCCCTTTCCCACTGAGTGACAAGAGACCTGTCAGGAGCCATGTGTCCTCTGTAAGTGACTCCTCTTCCTTCCCAAGGTCCTCTGTTCAACCTCCACTGTCTCTGAGTAAGACTATTTTCATATATTAGATGATTTTTTTTTACCTTCAGTAAATGTTGAATCATAAAAATCCATCACCCTATTGTGACTTCTCTGTTACTTACAATTTCAAAAATTGAAGACAGAGAGGGGGGGAGGGGAGAAGGAAGAGGGAAGGGAAGATGAGAGAGAGAGAGAGAGAGAGAGAGAGAGAGCACTCATACAGTGACTCCATAACTGTTTTTATTTAAGAACAGAACATGAATAGAACCATCTCCAGTTGTATTGCTCATGTCAGACATAATATACTGAATGTCACCAGGGACTCTTTGGGACCAACCAGAATACCCTCCAGGCAAATAAGAAGCCTTCCATCTGAAAAACATGATTGGGGAACATTAATTTCTGGCCATAAAGATTCATACCAATGATCTCTTTGTTGTACCTGTGTGTGGAGGCCCGAGGTTATGCCTTCCATCTTGGTTTTTGTGACAGGCTCCCTCGCTGAGATGAAACTTGCCAGGTTACATAGGTTGGCTGACAAGTGAGCTCCAGAGATCCACCTGTCTCCAGCACCCGGGTTACAAAGGCATACCATGAGATCTGGATTTTTCACATTGGTTCTGGGGAGAAGTACACGTCCTCAGCTTGCAAGGCAAGCATTTCACCTTCTAAGCCTCCTGATTCCCTGGCCCCAAAGCACATCCCTTGTCTCTTCAAGATCTCCAAAAACCAGCCAGTGTGTAGAGATGCAAGATCTAAAAATGACCCAAGCACCTCCCTGATCTACAGACTGTAGTATTTCCCCTCTAAAAACACTTTCAGCTTTCCAAGGCATGGAGATTTTTATACAAAATACTCATTATCATTTGTCAGAAATTCTGCCCACATCTCTCAGCTTGGAAGATTAAAAAATGCTTCTACACCTGTTGATCAAAGCCAACAACAAAAAGAAGCCCGTGTTTTTATCTGGCTCGAGTGCCATGGGGTCCCTTAGGACCTGCACTTAGATTAGTAGGATATTAGTAACTTCTGCACAGAAACTGGCCTTTAATGTTTCATTTCATCTCTTTAAAGACCATTAATTAGGTATCTTTTCTCTCTGTATACTCCACAATAAGCCCTTAAAATACATGATCACAAATAAAGTGTGTGTGTGTGTGTGTGTGTGTGTGTGTGTGTGTGGTGCTGGGGATCTGAACGCAGGTACTCATGATTACATGGTGAATGCTTTACACATTGAGCCATCACCCCCATCCTAGAAGGTTTTTTTTTTGTTTATTTGTTTTTTGTTTTGTTTTTTGAAACAAGGTTTCTCTGTATTGCATTGGGGCCTGTCCTGGAACTAGCTCTGTAGACCAGGCTGACCTCGAACTCACAGAGATCCGTCTGCTTCTGCCTCCCAAGTGCTGGGATTAAAGGTGTTTGCCACCAATGCCAGGCATTCAAGGTCATTTTAAGAACTATGGTAGATTATACAGGGTACTGAGATGCATAAATGTTGTCATCCACTGTCAAATGAGCAGGATTTGAACTAGCTCAGTCTGAATTCTCAGGTGTTTGTCACTTTCCAGGCCCGTGGGCAAGTCTGCAACAGACCTGAAATTTGTATAACTGACCTTTCTCCTATGGGCTTAGGCTGGAGTTATGAGTAGCCTCTATTTGTACAGTACACACACACACACACACACACACACACACACACACACACACACACCACAGGGTTTTTTTTCTAATAATTAGTTTGTAAATCCATGTAATAGGGACAATATATTTATTCCACCCCAAATATATATTTATCTAAATTTATTCACAGGCCATGGTAAACCTCACAGTTCGCAGCCAGGATCCCCCAATTCTGGAAGAAGTAGGGCAAAGTTGAACAGAGCAGCCAGAGTCACCTGTGGGACCACCTGCCACTTTGTCCCTGCTGAGACCTCACCAAGGTTATGGTCATTCTTGGTGTCAACAGCCAGTGCAAGCAGGAGGAGGTCTTCAGATGTCAAGGTACCATTACTTCCCTGGACATCCTACCTTCCCCCTTTCTCCCAACTCTAAGCAAGCTGGATGACCCTACCTGGCTTTCCTCTTAGAAACTGCAGCTTGAAATTCATGTGTTAAGATCAACAAAGGTAATTTTTTAAAGGTTAACATTGACCTCAAAGTTCAGAAAAGTATGTGGGGCCACACAGCCATTGCCTAGACAAAGAAAGGGAAAGGGGGGAGCTTTAGCTTGTTTTTCTGTGATTTCAGTGTCTTCCCCTTACATGGGGAAATACATTTGGGAAGTGGAGAAATAGTCACAAATACTTCATTTGCTCAGCAATCCCCAGGGCTGGAGTCTAATAGTCCCAGCTCATCTTAAGAATTCACTCCCACTTTGCTGGAATTCGTTGCTGGTCTCGTCTATCCGGGGGAAACCAGAGACCTGGAGTCTCCAGCATTTGAATGAGTCATGGTCCAGGTGCAGAAAGGGAACTGGCTGGCTTTTTGATGTATTATTCAGCAAAGGAATTGTAAATATATAAAGCCAGGGAGTCAGCTTCTCGCTGGGAGTCAGACAAATGTCACTTTGCTTGAGAGAATGTCTCATAGTGACAAGCACAATAGGAAACAGCCGAATCTGAAAATGTGACCTGTGGATGATAAGAGATGTGAATGAAAGCTTCTAGAAAGATCTTCACCTTACACTGAGTCATCTGCAAGGCTGACTAACTGGTAAAAAGGCAAGATGCCTTGGTGGGGAAAAGAATTTGCACAAGTCTGAAAAGCTGAGTTCCATCCCCAAACCCCACATAAAGGTGCAAGGAGGAAATCAGGATTGTTCTCTTACCTCCGTGTGCATGCGGTAGAATGTCTACATGCTTACAGGCCCATGCATGCACGTGTGCATACACATACACATGCACATACAATAATAATGGCAATGATGATTATGGTTAACAATAAACACAAAACTAAGGGAAAATAACTTCACTGATGGAGATTGGAGTGTTGCAGATACACAGCCTAATTAGAAACTATCTTGGGCTCCCTTTGCCCCTGCAAACAGTCATTCTTTGCCCACCTCTGTGTTATCTTGGATGCATTTGGGGAAGCATTAACTAAGCAGACCACCAGTTCCCATCAGCCAAAAGGCTGAGTTTCATCAGACAGTGTCTGAGGGCTATAGCAGAGATCTCTCCTCTTGACTGTAACTGCCTTTGTCATTTTCATCAATGCCTTGTCTTTGGTTTTGTGCTTTGTTTTCTTTGTTTTTGTTTTAATTTCTTTGTTCTATTGCTATAAAAAAACATCATGCAACTGAAAACTGCATGCATGTTGAAACATGAAATTGGGGGTCACCTGCATCCATGTTCCCCAATCATGGTCACTAATATTTGGCTCTGGAATAAACTCTCCCTTATTCCATTTGAAGGGAGAACTCTTTTGTGCATGGTTAAGAAGAATCAAAAGCTTTAGCTTTTCAAACCATGACAGAATATGTCTGGCAACATTTAATTGAACTGGAGTTACACACATGCTTTGACCCAGATACCGACTTGTAGATACACATTTAACTGCACAAAAGGAGACACATAAATCATGACCACTTAAGAAATTACCCATTTAACCTGCCTGGACATTAACAATGCCCCCCACAAGGATCCCAACCGCTAACTGATGCTTCCCTGGCATTTGAGCTAGCTTATTTTCCCAGCTTCTTCCCTCCTCTTTCATAACTGCATGCCTCTCATCTTCATTTTGCACATTTCCAACTAATGAGCATTTAAAATGTTTTAAATTAAGACCCTTTCTGTCCTTCTGGCCCAGTGCACTGGGTCCTCACATTCAACAGCCTTCGGAATTCTTATCAGAATGTTCCAGGCAGCTTGTACATTATATTCTATTAAAGCGATCCCGCCCAACGTTGTCAAAATTCAGAGACTGCAGTATCTGTGGGACACTTTTGTTAGGAATATATTCATAGATTCACTTTAGTAGCCACCAAACACATCCCACAAGGCTACGCTTAACATCTCATTTGGTAACATAATTCAACAAAAAAAAATGGTTAAAAATAGGTAATATTTATTCATACAGCAGGGTGAATTTTGTGGGGAATATTAGATAGACACAGGCTGGCTTTTCTACATTTGAACACACACACACAAGGTCAAATGGAGAAATGGAAGTAATAGAGGAAGGGTGGCACAGAAAAGTGAGAACCCCTCATTATGTAAGTTTCTTACATAAAAGAGTACTTTTTTTCCCTTATGCAATCATTCTTATCCCTTCTAAAAATAATGAGAATGTTATTCTCATAAAATAAAACAACCACCATCTGTGCTCTCCGTACAAATTTAAAATCTCATTCCTTGATCCAAAAGTTTGAAAAATGCATCCCATTAGATCCACAGATGTTGTTGTGAGAGACCCAGACTGTGATTTCTGCAGAGGCCGAGAGTCTCAGTGGGTTCCTTTATGATAGTAGCACCTGGAAGACATTGATGTCTAGGGTGGTCCACCATTAGACTATCCCCATCAGCAGCTACCCACCACCTATCTTCAGGTTCTCTCCACATTTCGTCCTTTCAAGAGTCTGCTGGAATCCTGGTAACTGAGGCCCCATGGGGCTTGATAAAGAATATAAGAAACAGCACCAGAAGGCCCCACTCCTAGCCTAGTCATTGGCAGTTGATGGTTGTTCATGGAGGGAGAATGACCTTTTATTGGTTGTGACCACTGCTAGGGTGTCTGTTTCCTGACAGATGACCCCACACTCATACACATATGGGTAGTATTAATTAAACTCAGTGTGTGAATTTTTTTTAAAGAGGAAATGGAGTGAGGGGCAAGACATAGTAAGGATGTTAGGGGAGGTTCTTAGGGGGACTAAATAGGATCAGAATGCACTGGCCTGGAGAGATAGTTTAGTGGTTAATAATGCATACTCCTCTTACAAGGGACCCATGTTCTACTCACAGTATACACATCAGTGGCTCACAGTCACCTGCAGCTCAGACTGCAGGGGATCCCATACCTTTTCTGGTATCTGTGAAAATCTGCATTCACATAGCATAAACACACACACACACACACTTTTAAAAATTAAATAAGCCTTTATAAGAGATAAATTTTATTTTAGTTACTTTTCAATTGTCATGATGAAACACCATGACCAAACAAGATGATTGACAAATAATTGATGTTAGGGGGCTCATGATTTGAGAATTGGTTCATGACCATCAGAGAGGGGAGCATGGCAATAGGCAGTCAAGCATAACCCTAGAACAGTAATTGAGAACTCACATCTGATTCACAAGTATAAGGTAGAAAGAGAAGTAACTGGTAACAATGTGAAGTTTTGAAATATCAAAGCCCATCCACAGTGACACGCCTCCTCCAACAAAGTCACACCTCCTAATCCTTCCCAAATAGTTCAACCAACTGGGGACTTAATATTCAAATATATGAGCCTATGGGAGCTATTCTCATTCAAACCATCATATATGAAATGAAAAATATGGTTGCCTAACCAAAACCTGCACAATGGTAACACCAGTTGGCATGGAAACATTAATGGGGTAGTCTCACAAGGGTCCACCCTCAGATGAAGAGCTATGGCCATCAATGGCTGCTAAGAGAGGGATGTTCAATCTTCTCTAGGGATGAGATCCCTGATAGGTTATCCAATCCTAAGTGGTCAGCCCTAAACACATGTATATATAGGAAACCTTAAATGGACTCAGTAACATATAAGTACGTATGTGTGTGTGTGTGTGTGTATTTATGTGAATGTATATGTGTATAAATAAAACTAAATAAAAAATAATTAAAGTTCAATAATTTAAGACAATGCATGGGAGGGGTGGGAGTAAGGAGGGGAGAAAATTATGTAAATTGGTACTCATGTATTGAAGACTAAAAATTTAATTAAACAAATCATGAGGTCAGTGACTAAGGTAAAAATGTATTTAAAATGTGATAAATGGCTTTGGCTAGGAGAAACGACTAATAATAAAGATCAACTTTATGTATACACTCACACACACACACACATACACATATACACATACATACACACACACACACACACACACACACACACACACACATTTCAAAGAAAGAAAATGCATTAGATTGATAAGGCAAGTTCACAGTTGAGTTGGAACCCAGAAAGTCTGGTCCCTGGGCTCATATTGTAAAGGTTATAACCAGGATGACAAGGACAGGGATTAAGCTAGATACGATATGCCACTGGCCTTGGAGTACCAGGGCTGTGCTTTTTGTTGCTGTTGTTGTTAGTGAGAATAACAATGATCCAACTCACTATGTTCTTGCAAAGTGTCGGCAAGGCAAAGTGTTGGTCCCATATGTGTTGTGACTGGGACATTACATTTTCATCTCTGTGAAAACAGAAGATACAAGACAAAAACAAAACAAAACAAGAAACTCAAGCTAGTGTGTTGGGGGAGATGACACATACAAATACAACTAGTTAAAAAGGCTGATAGAGAGAAATGAAAATATATTCAAACCGCCATTGTTTTTGGAGGGGTATGAGACTTAGGCATTGCCACCTTCGTGCTTTCTTTGCCAGCAGATGGTACCAGAATAAGTGCCAAACAGAGAAATGATGGGGAGAAAGCGCCTGTGTTCTGATACTGGAAGTTCAAGAAGTTATTTAACTTTAAAGATATTTAAATTGTGCATGCCAGTGCAGTGCCCTCAAGGGCAAGAAGAGGGCATCAGGTGCCCTAGAACAGGTTGTAAGCTGCTCTTACTGGGAACCAAACTCCAGTCCTCTGCAAGAGCAGCAAATGCTCTTCAGCACTGAGCCCTGAGAAGTTCCTTAACTTTTTTTTTTCTTCTTCAGAAAATGAGAATGGTAATAACATTGAATTTCAGGGGATGTTATGGGTTTTGGGCACACAATGCACAGGTTCTTAGATGGGGGACTGGAATGTGTCAACAGTCTGGGAAATTGCAATGGCCTTTAGTTCTCTAAAAGCAAACCCCACACATACTCCCCAGAGATCACAGTCACTCTGGCCTCCTCTATGACATGTGTTTTGCAATCTTAACCAGCTTCCCTCCAGTTCTGGTACATGGGAGGCTGAGGGACTTAATAGTACTCTTCAGTGGGGCTGCAGGCAGAGATGCCCTCTGCTGCACTTCAAAATAAGATGAAGTGTGTCCTGGCTGGACCTACACTGTGTAAGGCTTAAGGGAAACATGAAAGGCATTGCCTGATATGTAAGGTACTAGTGAGCCGTGAGAAGGGCTGGAGAGATAGCTCAGTAGTTAAGAGAACTTTGCTGCTCTCCCAGAGGACCTGAGTTCTGTGCCTAGTACCTATGTCAGGTGACTCACAACTACCTATAATTCCAGCTCCAGGGTATCTGATACCTCTAGCCTTGCATATACATATTCATATGCACACACACACACACACACACACACACACACACACACACACACTTAAAAATTAAAATACTTTCAAAATGTCAACTCTCTCTAGATAAGGTGAATCTATGTCTAGAGTAATCTAACCATGTGGGTATCATGGGGACTTAAGGAGTTCTTAAAATGAAGAATTTGTATGCTTGATGAGAGAAAGCTAAGACACTAGAAGGGTCAGTTCAGCTCAATGGTCATGGAAACACCCATGTTGAGAGCAGGGGGACACTGACATGCAGTGTGCCAGGATTTTCTAAACTTACCATGCTTATTTGGAAGCAGGCGAATTACACAGATTTCCAGTCTTGATGCCCACAGATCCTTTTTCAGTTTATCTAGAGCAGAAAATTCAAACCACTCCATCTCCTCAAACCTTCAGAGTACCTTAAAACTATTTATTGGGTTGGCATCCTTCAAAAGACAAGAGTCCCTGTCACCAAATCTTTCCACCTCACCACCACCCATCCCCAAGGAAATTGACACACAGCATCTGGCATTTGTCAGACATTCTGAGATATTCCAGCCCTGGGAAACAGAGGCACTTTTAAGGTGTGTGATTAATGACAACTATGAAGATACGTTGAATTGGGATTCCCAACAAATTAGTCTCTGAGACAGATTAGCCACAAGGAGAGAGAGAAGGATGTGGAGTTTGCAATTCCTCTGGGCTGAGAGAGCTGCTGTAAGGTGCATGATCTCAAGACAAGGCCTGTGGAGATTCCAGAAATGGACTTTGAGGAGGCAGAACAAAGGAGTCCTATTTCTGTGCCGCTAGTGCAGGGCAGACCAAACTGGCCATCAGATTCCTGGCTTTGCTTAATGAAACATAAAGTAACGATGAATCATCTGGAAAGAAAATTTGTAACCCTCAATATATGCAAGCATACAGTGGTGAACCAGGTCAGCATTTGAAGGAAGGGGACAGAGTCCAAGGCAGATGAGGACTTTCTCAAACACAGACCTTTGTTTAGCAGATGTGGTGTCCTAGTTTGCTTTCTGCTACTGTAATAACAGTGGCCAAAAGCAACTTGGAGAAGAACTTTGTTTGGATTACACAATCCATTCGGAAGGGAAGTCAGGGCAGGGACCTGGAAGCAAGAGCTGATGCAGAGACTATGGAGGAATGAGGCTTACTGGCTTGCTTCCATGACTTGTGCAACCTGCTTTCCTATAGAATCCAGGACCAGATACCCAAGTAAGACACCACTCACAGTAAATTGAATTTCCTCTTCCCCATATCAATCAAGAAAATGTCTCAACCACTTGTTCACAGAACAATTTAATAAAGCCCCCCCCCACCCAGAGACAGAGCTTCACTGTGTAGCCCTAGCTGTCCTGAAACACACTCTGTAGACCAGGCTGATCTCAGACTCACAGAGATTTGCCTGTCTCTACCTCCCGAGTATTGGGATTAAAGACATGCTATACAACACCTGATAGAAGGCTATTTTCTTAATTGAGGTTCCTTCCTCTCAGACAACTCCACCTTAAGTCAAGTTGACAAAACCAAAAAAACAAGATTTAAAAAAAAAAAAAAAACAAAGCTAAGCAGAATAGGTGATGTCCCTTGTTTAAGGACTGGCCTTATTTTATTTACCCAAGAAAAGATGAATTCTAAATGATAAGACACACTTGTAATCCCATCATTTAGACACGTAGGAGGCTGTGGCAGGAAGAGTGCAAGTTCATATAATGCCAACAGCATTATATCAAATACAGAGTTGCTGTGTGTTATTTGGGGCTGGTGCCACGGTAGGACAAGGCCAACGGCGGGCAGAAAAACCTACTCCTTACAGGTCAAGATGGAGCTGAGCTACATAGCATGAGATCTCTTCACACACAGTACCATGAGGTGTCAATATCCTTAATGGGAACATCAATAAAACAAGCCACATGTATTTACTAAAATGAGCCACATAACTGTAATATTAATAGTAGAAGCAAGTCGATATTTTCATAGAAATTATTCCATTTATGTAAAATTTAAAGCCATGAAAAATAGTTTAAGTAAAAATAAATTTGTTGTGCCATGCTAAAACATTCTGTTGCTGTTGTTAAATATAATTTTTCAAATGTAAATAAACATAGTACCCACCCATAAAATTCCTGAAAACTTAAAAAAAAAGACTTAAATTAAAAAAGAGAAACACACAGGAAAGATGGAAAGACCAGACAGGAACAGTGCAGGGCCATGCTCCATGCCTCCATGCTCCATCTAACAGAGATTGGAAAGAGCAGAGGCGAGAGGGGCGTGACCACTGGGGGCCATGTGACACTAGTAATGTTTTATTTCTTAAGCATCATGGTGGGCACTCATATTGGTCTTCACACTTTTCTTACATGTTAGACTTTGTGTCAAAAAAGGAGCAGGTTTAGGCTTACAATCAGGAAGCTGTAGTCCCCAGCTATCCTGCAGACATTCTCTGTCATGGATTCTAGATGCATCCATCCCTAATTACCCATCCAAAACTCACCAGAACCTCAGACTTGGAGAAAAAAAATGTTGGGATTTCTTACCTGAACCCTTTGTTCATATCAGCTTGTCATGCCCAGTCTTAAAAAGTGTTTGTTTGTTTGTTTTATGTTTTTTTCTGGCCACAATCCCAAGCAAAAGGACAAAGGAAGACATACCTAAGTGTGGTGAATATAAGCTTGTTTTATTGAAACTAGTTCCTGAAGTCAGGATTGCAGTCAGCAATCAAGGTCTCCTATTTCTTTTCTTGTTAGGCTTTTCTCCTTCAAAATAGGTTATTTTAGCTTTCTACCTAAAATGACTGTACCTCCCATAGTGGAGTTCTAACATTGAATCTTGCTCATTTATGCAACTTAATCTCTTGAGAGTCTTCCTGTATATTGTCAAATTGAAGCCATTTCTTTAGTTCTCAGCCTTTGGAGAGAAAACCTATATCTGTGGAGAAATGAAAATGAATTATATTTTGAATAAAAGTGTACTGGCTGCTTTTGCACAGGATCTGGGCTCAGTTCCCAGCATCCACATGGCGGCTCACAACCATCTGCAACTCTATTTCCCTGGGATTTGATGCCCTCTTCTGGCTTCTGTGGGTACTGCAAGCCATTGTACACATACATGTATGCAGGCTAACATTTATATCCATAAAACAAAAATGAATCAATCTTTTTTTAAAGCAGTTATTTTTTAGCTTAGTGGTTTGTTCCAATAATCTCAGCACTTGAGATGCTGAAGCAGGAGGATTGATATGACTTTCAGGCCAGCCTGGACTCTCTGGCCTGTATATTGAATTCTAAAGCAACTAAAACTACATAGTGAGACACTGGCCCCCACTCTCTCACACACACGAAGCAGTTCTTAACAGGGATTGAAATCCTATATAATTAAATGTTACTACAAATCACCTATGAGTTGTTAGAACAGCAGTGGGTGGGTCAACTAATAAAGGGTGTGTATGTGTGAAAGAACATTTCACAGGAGAGCGAACACTTGTGCAGTTGCAGAACCTTGGAGGATTTTTCTATCCAGAGAGAGGGCAGTGGCCTGAGTTTTCCACACTGCTACCATGATGAATTTCTGTCTTGATGTGAACTGAAAACTGAAATTCAGATCAGTTTGGAAGGATTTTCTTTTGCAACAGAGGATTTCAGTTTCCAAGCTATCTTAATGGCTGGTTCTACATCATCTGTGGTTACATTAGTAAGTGTGGTAGAGGGCTATTTTATGTGATAACAGCCTATGGCTAGCATGTAACATTGGGTAACCTCTCAGCTTTGCATTTAAGGGCTGGCTTGAGTCCTGAGGCTCCGTTATGGAAAATGTGATCCCTATGACAGTTATCAGATAGATAAGGTCCTGGCAAGACACATCTCTCTATGCTGACAATGATCTCTTGATACTCAGTCACCAAAGCAGACAGAAAGGCAGAATTATGAATGAGACCTCTGGAAACTGCTCAGGTCGTCAAGCAGTTGACAAACGAGCAATATAAAATCCGAACTATGTTGAGCTTCATTTGGTTTGAAATGTCATATCAACAGTGAAAGACTCCATATGACCCATAATTAACCCTGAGAAAAGTTGCCAAGTTACAAATGGATTTAAGTGTTATCTGCCTAAAGAATCATAGGCAATGTGCTGAAATATGGCTTTACTTCTTGTCTGTCACTGTTTGCTTTCTGTGGGTGGTCTGGATTCTTACCTTTTTTGGTTATATTTTTTAGGCAATTGAATCATGAAGCCCAGGATGACTTCAAACTCTCTCTGAAAAGGGATGACCTTGAATTTCTGATCCACCACTGAGCATCAGTTTATGCCAGACTGGGATTGAGCCCCAGGTTTTATACTATGCAAATGTTTTACCACCTGAGCTGTATTCCAGCCCTTACCTTCTGTCCCCTCTGGGTAAGGCAGCAGAGGATTCTGAACATTTGCCCACATCAGTTCCTGTTTGACTTCGACTATGGATGCAGCATCCACAAAATCCCGAGGGCAGAAAGGCTTTGTGGGGGTGGGGGTGTCTCCCACAGATATTTATTTCCAGGTCTCCAGAAAAGATTTCAAGAGATGAATAATTGAGGGCTGAGAAGATGGTTCAGCAAGCTTAGAGCACTTGCTTCTCTGGCAGATAACCAGGTCCATTCCCAGCACCCACATGGTGGCTCATGGTAATCTGTAATGCCCAGAGCATCTGTGATATACATATAATCATCCAAGCAAACACACCCACACACACATAAATAAAATAGTCTTTTTCAAAAAGATAAATATTTGCCATTAAACAGGTTAATTCAGTAGCCTAAAGGGAACAGGGACCCTAGAGCAATCCAACCTGTCCATTGACAGCCACACACCATCAGTTGAGGGTAAAGCCACCTCAGGACTGCTGGCTTACTCACTGGTTTCAGAATCCAAGGAGGTTTTCCCTAGATAGTCCTGCTCTTGGGACAATATTGATGAGTGGGAGCTGTGTGTGCTTCTCAGGAAACCCCTGTGTGGAATCCACACCTGTATCTCATTGAACAGGCTCATCTGATGCCCACACAACCTGCTGTGACTTGTGTTTGCTTTTTGTTAAGTTTTCTGTGTTGGCACAGGGACATAACCAGGGCTGTGTCCTCAATGATAATGTACAGGGACAATCATATGCTATTATGTTTGCCAGTTGGCTGCTCACTTAATTCCTTGACTCAACAGCCATATCAGAATTTACCAGGAAGATGGAAACACAGACAACACAAAAACTTAAACACAAAGACTTTAATCATAGTACTCAAACCTGGAAGCAATCCAAATGTTTGTGAAGACAAGGATAAATAAATGTCCTTCAATAAATACCCAACAACAAAATACTAGTCAGCTTTGAGAAGGGGGAGGTGAATTTCCGATTCATACCATGATTTTGGTCTGGTGGTTTATATTGATTGCCAGTTTGGTAGGGCATAGAATGACTTGGGAGACAAGTCTCTGGCAGATTATAAAGGGATGCCTAGATGAGGCTAGCAGAAATAGGAAAATCTACCCTGATGTTGTGTGTCACCATCTAATAGACTGAGGTCCTGAACCAAATAAAAAGGAGAAAGTGAGCTGAGCACTGGCACCCATTTCCCTTGCGTCCGGACGGTGGATGTGCTGTGATTGGCTGCCTCGTGCTCCAGCTGCACTTTGACCTGAATGTCATGATGAATTGTGAGCCAAAATCGAATCCTCCATGCTGGAGAGGGGGCCCAAAGATTGAACTCCCTTCCTGTTATTTCTGAAGACCAGAGCTTGGTTCCCAGCACCCATATGGATGCCTCACAAAACACCTGTAACACCATCTCCAGAGGCCCTGATGCCTCTGCCCAATGCCCTCTCCACAGACACCTGCACTCGTGTGTACAGCCACATACATGAACACATGCACAAAATTTACAATAAAAAAATCTTTTAAAATAAAAATGAAGCCCTCGGCATTCCTTAATTTGATTTCTTGCCAGAGGATTTTTATCACAGAAACAGGAAAAGTGACTAAGGCACATGGTAAGCCTGAAACTGGTTCTCAACAGATATTTGCTAATTTTTAGTTTATTATTTTTCATGGCATTTAAAATTCTGTATACAAAGTGTCAGGTTTCACTATGGTATGCCCGTGAATCTACCTCACTATATTTTACTAACTCACATCCCCTATCATCATCCCCTTCCCTCCTTATGCCGGTCCCCCTCCTCCCCAACACCAAATCGTCCCCCCTCCTGTACTGTCACCGGAAGAGCCCACTTCCCCCATCTTGCACACACACTTCCCTCTCACACTCCTCTCTCTCTCTCTCTCTCTCTCTCTCTCTCTCTCACACACACACACACACACACACACACACACACACACACACACCTACCTCAAGAAAAAGCATCTAGTCTCTTACTGGACACCGTTTGCACAGTAAAAGTAGCTAGACAGCTCTTGTATGATTCTAAAAAGAAAATCTAACTCAGATGGTCAGAAAACCAAATCAAATATTTCCATGAAATCAAATGTGTCTATGGGAGGTGAGGCTGTATCATGTGTTGAGAAAACATTGATGAGTGATGGAATGTCGTATGTTTGGCTGTGATGGGAGCTTTGCTAGAGGAATGGCTACATATTCACACAAACCTAATCTCTACACAGTTGATTTTTAAAATATACTCCTGGTTTGACAACTACAAAATACAACCATCTTCTCCAAAGACAGCCCTGAAGCCCCACCCCCAGCCCTTCACTCCTGGTCTCTCAATGTAGCTAAACCCTTAAAAGGGGGGACCTAAGGGTTGGAGAGATGGCTCAGTAGTTAAGCGCACTGGCTGCTCTTAAGTTCAGTTCCTGGCACCCACATGACAGTTCACAATCATTTGTAACTCTGGTTCCAGGAGATCATCTGTCACCCTCTTCTGGCCTATCCAGGTACTGGGCATGCATGTGGTACACTGACATATACACAGGCACAACACTCATACACATAAAATTAATCACACTTAAAACTAAAATAAGCTTTGTTCCTAAATCACTTCCTGGCCTAAGACTCCTAGCTCCAGTCATTGCACCCACTCTCTGGACACTGGGAAATAATAAAGTCTGCACAGCCCACCCCCCCACATTAAGAACATACCAAGAAAGTGTGAGCACTCAAGAGCTCACAGAAGAAGAGGGAGGAGGAAGAGGAGGAGAAGAAAGAGGAGGAGGAGAATAAGGAGGGGGAGGAGAAAGAGAAAGAAGAAGGAAGAGGAGAAGGAAGGGAAGAGGAGGAGGGGAGGAGGAGAACGGAGAAGTTAGGACATCCCGTCACATTCTGAGGCTAAAAGTCGAAGATTTTGTGCCTGAGGCAAGCTGAGGACAATGGTCCCTGGGGCCATTTGCAGCTCCAGGGTCACTGGTCTGCCGGTGTCTGCTCCAGCCCACCTCCCTCTTCTATCTAACTCTCCTCCAACAAGCTAGGCTTTTTCCGGCTGCACCACCCCCACCCCCTTACAGCTTGAAATTCATTTGGGTATCTAGGCTCCAACTTCATCCTTGTATGCTCAGCCCTTTCAGTATCCTATCGGTTCATGAAGCTTTATTCTTCACGAGCTCAGAGAAATCTTTCTTCAAAAAGGAGGAAGGAAGGAAGGGAGGGAGGGAGGAAGGGAGGGAGAGAGGGGAAGAGGGAGAACAAAGACAGGAAGGAAGGAAGGAAGGAAGGAAGGAAGGAAGGAAGGAAGGAAGGAGGGAGGGAGGGAGGGAGGGAAAGAGAGAGGGAGGCAGGAAGGGAGAGAGGGAGAACGAAATACAGAAAGGAAGGAAGGAAGGAAGGAAGGAAGGAAGGAAGGAAGGAAGGAAGGAACAGAGGTGGGTACAGACTGCAAACATAAACTCTACAGAGAAACGAGGCATTGCTAATTTATAAAAACTGTCTAGCTAGCCAGTCTGAAAACCTCCAATCTAAAGGTGGATTCCAGGCGCCCCCGGTGATTTTGCGGAATCAAAGCAACTTTTCGGTATCACTAAACTTTTCAAGGCATTTAAAACTTTTCTTCCGGAATCTATACAGAACAGCTTGGGGGGCAGAGTACTGGACCTACAGGAGCATGCGCGGGGCAAGAAAGAGTTCCCCAGTCTGGGACTGCAGCCCTGGCTTGGCAGAGCTGCTAGGCCACCTCATAAAGAGGAGAATGAAATTGACAGCCAATCTAGAGAAAGGGCCAGTGGCTGCACTGTGTCCCCAGCGGAACCCTTAATTTCCCAAAACACTCCAGGTAGGGAGGTGGGATGGAGTGGCAGGCTTCCGGGAGCAGGGGTCTCTGGGAAGTTCAACTCCTTCAGGTGGACGGTGATGGGCGGGGCCAGGAATCAGGTGCTGAGAAGATGAGCCTGGGTTTAGACCCTTCCTCTTCCCAGAATCACAGTGCAACTGACTTTAGGTCAGGAAATCACATGAATGAAAGAGGCTTTTCCTTAGCTGCACCCTCATGGATGCTGAGCCAACCACACTGCTCTGGGACTCACCACTATGGAGAAAGGATGCCATCGGTTTCCCCGCCACTGTCCCTGGTCGATCTCCGGTTTGTGCCTAAGACACATCTGTAGAGCCCGACTAATTTCCAAACACGAGGCGACAGTCCCGCTGTTTTCTTTTTGCAGAGACGATCCCTAAGATCCTGAGCGGACTCTATCCCCGCATTCACCCCGCCTGCACCTCCTCGCACTGCAGTTCCCTGGGCAGCTTTGACTCCTGGGTGCACCCAGACAACTTTTCCAAGCCTCCTCTGAGCTCTCGCTCTTGGGCTCTGTCCATTCCAGCCCCCTCCTTCTGGGTCCTCTTTGAGGTTAACTTGCTTCTTGTGGTTTCAGCAACCGGTTTTGGAGTCCCAGCTCCGCGGTCCCACCACCACCCCGTTATACACAGTGACATGCCATACATAAAGTATAACCGGACTGAGCATCCTTCCAGGTGAGGTAGGAGACGCCCACAGCCAGGAGGATATCCCCGCCCCCCAATCAAGAACTGCAATGACAGGCTAGAGACTCTTACATCATCTGCCCTTCCAGCAGCCAGGATCCCTAGGAGTCTGAGGTCTGTACTACAGACCCAGCTTTGGGCCACATGCTGCTAGGGACAGGGAAAAAAAAAAAAAGAGCCAAACAGCTTCATAGGGAAACATCTAACTTCATTTTCAAGTGGGGGGGAAATGGGACTGAGAAAAATAAATGCTAGTGCATGCTCTGTATTAGAAACTAACATCAATGCCCTTGGGAAATCTGAACCACAAAGCAGGAGGTTTTGTTTGGATTTTTGTTATGGTGTTATTCTTATTTTTCAATCCATGAGCGTTCTGTCCTGTCTGATCTCTCTGTATGTGTGCACAGCATACTCAGAGAAGTCAAACACCACACTAACAGGTTGATCCCCTTTCTGTGCAGAATCAGACAGGGACAATCTGGTGTCCTCCCCACCCACCACCAATCAGACTTCCCCAGCCCTGCCCTCTGATGCTGTCCTACCACCCAGTGATATTGCTAAGCTCGAATTGTCCCTGGAGTTGGCTGTACCTTCTTGTGGTTGGGATCCCCACCCCTACCTTCCAGAGTTCCCTGTGTGAAATTTTAACTATGATTATCTAGAATCCTGCGGGTAAGAGAACCCTCCACCTGACCTGAATTCTTTCCCTCAGCCTAAACCAAAACACTGGCTCTCACATCACACCCCCCATAAGACTGGACAGCAGTGCGATTTTTTTTTTCTGGGAAGAAACCCCAATGCAAGTGTCCCAGCTCTTCTCTTCATTTGGCTGGTGTGGGTTGAGGGATCAGACATAAAAATTCATCCAAGCTGGCTTTGTCCTCTTAAAAAATTGTTGTGTAGCAGTTTTCTCCAAGATGGAAACATTCCACCCTATGGGGAATTTTCTTATGCCCAGGAGATAAACAACTCAAAGCCTTTGGGAAGTTCCTGAAACTGACCAGAATCACTAACCTCTTCTGTCCCTAAGTGTATGGAATGAGTGAAGACTGATGAGAGAATGTCTTAGACAAGCTAAGGCACCTGGAAGAAGCCTCAGCAACTGAGCCATCTAGAAAGGACATTCATCAACTTGTCAAACTGCCTGCAGGCTCCTGGCTTTTGTGAGCTGTCACCCATGCTGGGGTGGACTAGTCTTTGAGTCGTTTCTGCTCCTGTAAGTAACCCCTCACCAATATTCTTGCAGTTAACCTTGATAAACTCATTGGCTTACTTAGGTAGAATTGGGTGGTATCCATGCTTCAGTCTGTCTTTCTTCTCTATCTGAGGTGAGTATTTGTTCATGTCACCATAGAATATGTCACTCAACAAAAATAAGAATAGTATCTTCCTTCTGAAGCCCCTAAGCAGTTGCTACACAACTACATGACCTTAACTTCTGATCAGGCTGGTAATAAAACATGCCTTGGTCAGAGTTCCTATGAATGAATGAGGAAGTCAGGAGCTGCTTATAGATATAGAGACATGCCACAAATGCACTCCAAGATGCAAGGGACAACAAGGCAAGGAATAAAGGTAACATGAAGGACCTCAAGGATGTAGGAAAGGGACAATCCTTTTGACCTCTGGAACTTGGCACCACTTGGGATGGTAATTAGAATATATTCTCCTTGTTTGAAGCCATCAAGCTTAGAGTAACTTGAAAAAGTAGCAAGAGAAAACCAATATGCATGTGAACAGCCATATCACCCCATTTCTCTCAGGGTCTGACCATTAAGATGGCTAAAGGGGGGATCGCATTGCTAGACCTGCTGTCTTTGCCTAAACCTTTGCTACTGAATGATGGTTGATTTTTAAAAGAATGGTACACCTCAGTGAAGAGTGGGTGCTCAAGAATTCCTTCCCACTTCTTGCTAGAATGTTAACTGACCTTGTGCAGGCAGCCACAGTTGCCATGAGTCCATGAGTGCAGATTCCTACCATGTCCCAAAGATTCTGTTTTGCTCTAGTCACCCCAACCTTTGACTCCCACAGATTTTCCACTTGCTTCTGTGCTGTTCCCTGAGTTGTTTCTGTGGTGTGTGTGTGTGTGTGTGTGTGTGTGTGTTGTATGTGTTTGTGTAGTATATGTGTTTATATGATGTGTATGTGGGTGTATGGTGTGTTTGTGAGGTGTGTGTGTGTGTTATTTCTGTGTGCTGTGTGTGTATGGTGTGCATGTGGGTATGTGGTGTGTTTGTGAGATGTGTTTGTGTTTCTCTGTGTGTGTGTGTGTGTGTGTGTGTGTGATACAGTGTGCATGTGATACAGATATTGGGTACAGCACTCCACACGCATGTATTCTCTGTACTTTAGCCAGTTGTTCCTGTGTCAATCATGTCCACTGCACAAAGAAACTTCTCTGGTGAGGTCTGTGTAAGCAGGCACAGCAAGAAACCACTGAACAAGGACACTCTGTGGATAGAAAAGTAGTTTATCAAAGACAAACTGCTGGGCTGCTTTGGAGAATAGAGAACAGCAGCTAAACACAAAAGCTTGCTGGGTTTCATATGGGCAAATGGCAGGGAGGGGCAGCTGGAGGGTTGGAACGGCCAGGGGGGTTAGCATGGAGACTTTCTGGGAGGGGCGTTGACATTTATAGTTAATAACAGAGGGCCACCTGTTAAGGACTTCTGAGAAATGTTGAGGTTGAGGTTTTTGTTTTTAGCCAAGGCCAGCCCAGGTAGGACCTGAGCCATCATCTGCAAACATTACCACCAACAGTGCAATTTTGAGGCTCGTTTTGTGACCTAAGTCTGAGAGTTGCACTACAAGCATAAAGATACAGATTTAAAGTGCACATTTAGCAAAATAATACTAATCGATTTAGCCCTGGTGCCTGTTAGAACTCCAGCTTTGGGTTCTTGTCCAGATTTACAGTACCAGGAGTGTGTTTCTTCTTGTGTAGAAGGCCTTAAATCTAGTCTGAAAACTATAAACAGTATGTGAATTCTGTGAGAGGGAGGGTCAGTTTTCATTAAGGGTGGGGTTCCTGCTAATTCCATTATGCTGTAGTTGCATGACCACATATTCAGAAGTATAGGGATTGCAGAGATTGGAGTTTAGGGAATGTTAAATTTAAGGATGTGTGTGTATGAAGAGATGGCTCAGGAGTTAAGACTACATGATACTCTTGCAGAGGACCTCGGTTCAATTCCCAGTATCCACATGACAGTTGTAACGCCAGTTTCAGGGGATCTGACACTAACAGTTCTTCTGGCTTCTGAGAGCACAAATAAATGAAATAAATAAAAATAGTGACTTTTAAATTTTAAAAAGGAGAGGATGTGAGTTGAGGGGGAAGAGAGTTGGGGGTAAACACCAAAATATATTGTGTGAAATTCTCAAAGTCTTACTTAAAAATTAAGAATTTAAAAATACTCATTTAAATAGGGATATACAAGGAAGGTTTGACAAAACTGTGTTGTTTGGCACTTGCCATGAGATAATGGCTTCTCCCTTACTATCACCTGAAATAGCTGTTCTGTGTAATTGCATCACTGTGGAAAAATGCATCCCCTTAAACGCTGTGACCATGTTAAGGGCTAGAAAATTACCACAAAGGAAATAAAGAACAGCTCAGGTTCCCTAGTAAAGGTTGTGTCCTATGCTAAAGCTATGAGCAAATCAAAGTGATGGCCTCAAATCAAGCAGCCATTAGGACTCTTTTGGGTCATTAGAAAGAAATTCTCAGCTGTGGCTGGCCTCTTCACCACGGACTTGTATGAATTAAGAACGGTGATACTCCTAGAGTGGTTTTTCTTCAGTATTGCCTTAATAAGTGGTGTTAAAGCAGAGATCTAAGGAGACTGGGAGGTGGCCCTTTGCTCTTTGTGGCACAGGGAGTGTCTGAGAATGTTCAGTTATCTGCAACCTGGGCCAGCTGGGTCTGGAGAAGGGCTGACTTGTGGTGGCATCAGTGTCCTGTGCCCCTGTTCCCCTACACAGTGAATTGAGAGAATTGATTATTAGATAGCAGTAGTGCCATCATGTTGGTCGAGCAACTATTGATAATGCACAATAATATCAACACTACAAGAATAATAGTCTCACTACAATGAGGAAACTCAATAGTGAAGATGACAGAACAGAGAAGACTAGGGGGAAAACTCTGGCAAAGCCTCTGGAGCAGTTAGACTGCACTCCTGCAGGAGTGGGAATGCAAGGGATAAGGTGGATGTCTCTCTGTGGGTACCATTTTTGAATTGCCGCAGCCAGGTATCCAGTGCTAAGATGACAGTAAGATGAAGATCTGACTGTGCACCCCATGGAGAATTAGGTCAAGCTGGAACTCATTGCCATCTATTTGTCTATTGCTACTGTAGCACAGTGGACCTCAGAGATGAGGTAGCTGGACCTTTAGTCTGTCTTATTAAGCATTCACAGCATCCTCTTAGCCTGAACATCACAGAGAAGGGAATTCTGGGAAATGTAATTTCATATTCTCCAAACCGGCATAGGGCAAGCAGCTGCCATCTCCATAAATGTATATTTAGAAATGTGAGATATAAAGACCATCCAAAGTAACATAACATAAATGAAGATTGGGGATGAAGAGATGGGTTAATGATTAATAGCATAGGCTGCTCTTCCAGAGGACCAGGATTTGATTCTCAGAAGCCATGATGCTTCAAGACTGTCTGTCACTCCAGTTCCAGGGGATCTGACCTCCTCTTCTGGTCTCTGTGGGTACCAGGCATGCACATAGTACACAGGTAAAACACACATATTAAATAATTTAGAAGTAGCATAGATATACAATGGATAATTTTGAAATGGTGGAGTCATGATGCTGTGTGTAATTGTATTTCTGTTGGGTTCCCAAATGCTCTTGAAAAGTGACATGAAATTCAGCATCACCTGATCAGTCCCAGAAAGATAGAACCAACAAGAAAACAAAACAAATATCCAGCCAGGATATAAAAGTCTTCTCAGTGAATGGAGATATACTGTCCAGTGCAAGCCATCTTAACCAGGGTTACTAGTTCACACTCTGTTAGAAGTGGTAGCCAGAGCCAGGTAGTGGTGGTGCAAGCCTTTAATCCCAGCACTTGGGAGGCAGAGGCAGCTGGATCTCTGTGAGTTTGATGCCCACCTGGTTTACAGAGTGGGTTCCAGGACAGTCAGGCCTACACAGGGAAAACCTATCTCAATAAATAAACAGACAGATAACAACAAAACCATTATTAAATTTGTAAAATAAAAGAAGGAAAAGAAGAAGAGGAGGAGGTGGTCAAACAATAGGTTAGAACCATGGTGAATTTATTGGGATAGAGTGTGATGGATATGTGGGTGGGAGGGAGCAGAAAGAAGAGATGCTGATGGGAGCAAACTGGGAGCAGTGAACCTTTGGCAGAAATGGTCTTAGTCAAATGGGTGGAGTTGGCTTGCTTTCCACCATGAATGACACCAGGTGTCCCTAATCCCTCACATATGCGAGTTTGCATCTACCTCCGAGAGGCAGCTGTCATTCTATGAATATGAGTCTGGGTGAAAATCCTTTTAAAATAAATTTGATTGGGTCTTTGGATACCACATGTTCAGCCTCAGAGAACTGAAGGAATAGAGTTCATCTCTGTAATATTGTAAAGGAGAGGTGACAGCTGCCTGACGGATGTACTATACCTGCTAGCAATAAGCTGCAGGGTCGGTCTGTATTTTAAAATGCCATCAAGAGTTCTAGCAAGAGGCCATGTGTGAGGTTCCCTGAGCCTGATTGTACAATACGTCATCCAAAAGGTCAGAAACATTCAGACTATCTGACACAAAAAGAAACTGGGAAAAATTACTAGAGACAGAGGAGAGTGGGAGATAGCTAAATAAAGATGCAAATAAAAGTACTTAGGGGCTGTGGTTAGAGTGCTTGCTGCATAAGAGTAAGGACCTGAGCTGCAATCCCTAGAACCCAAGTAAGCTAGAAATGTTGGTACCTGTCTGTAATGTCAATGTTCCTACTGTGAGAAAGAAGGTAGGGAAAGCAGAATCTCCAGATGCTCTGGGACCAGCTAAGGAGAGACCCTGTCTCAGACACGGTGAGGACCAGTGCCCACCATTTTACTTTTACCTCCAAACAGGTGCTACAGCATGTAGGCCTCCTCCCCACAACCCTTCCCCCATCATACACATGCTCATGTAAAACCTGAAGTTGAAAAACTAAATTTGTATTTATAATAAAACAGGTGTTTTAAAGTTGTGTTTAAATCACAGCAGGTTTGTTCTTCCACAGGTTTTTATCATCGGTGGAGTGTTGGGAAAAGACACCTTTATATCTTGTTTTTTATTTATGTGTATGCTTGTGTGTGTGTTTGTTCTGCACACACAAATGCACACACACGTGTGTGAGTATGTGTGGTGGGAGGATGGAGGGGTGTGGGCAGAAGTCTGCAAAGAACAAAAGAGAGTATTGGGTCTCATGGAGCTGGAGTTACAGGTAGTTGTAAGCCACTTGGCATAGGTGCTGGGAACCAAAAATGGATCCTCCGTGGGAACCTGCATGCAAATAGTGTGTACACACACAGACACACACAAATAAGCAAATAATTTTTTTGTGTAAAGAAGTGACCAACAAGAAGGAAAGAATAAAATTATAGAGATTGGTTAGAAGAGGCATCTGTGGTAGGTGTAAGGGAGGGAGGGTGAGAAAACGGAAGAGAGCATCTTCCCACTGTGATGAGGAGGCAAAGCAGAGCCTTGGGCAGATGAGTTGGGAAGCCTGAAGCCAAGACCCCAGTGCACATGGTCTGCAGGCCAGTCTGGGTAGCATGGTATCTGCAGCCATGTGAGGTGAATCCAAGAGGGCAAATACCTCAGCCATGGGCCAGAAAAAAATGACTGTGGAGCCTGTCTGTGTAAACAGAAATTTCTAGGCCATATTAGCTTTTGCTTGGGACCCAGAAAACCAGTTGCCTGTAGTGCTCATGGGATCCCCCTCTTGAGATAGGCAAAGCAAACCACAAGTGGACTCAGGACTCTCTGGGTTCACATGCATATTCTAACCACCCCTCACACTTAGCAGGAATCAGGAGAAGTCTCAACAGCTGCAGGTGGGTGAACCTGAGCCTGCTGCCTTCTGTTGTTACAGAATAAATGTGTCAGATGATGAGGGGAAATGCCTCGCCTCGATGCCACACATAATCTTCCTTGTTCTTCATAGAAGTGGCCTTACTCCTTCATGCCCTGAAGATGAATTTTATTACCCATTCATTTTGAACGTAAGCAATTCACATTACAATGGTGATGTTGCCCTTGTGCTCCTGTAGGAAACTCATGATGCAGAGTTGGGAAGCAAGAAGAACCCAGGGGTAGAAGAACAGAGATGCTAGGACCAATGGGTACTAGACCCACCTACTCCTGTCATTTATCAATGTCCTCTGCCCTGTTGAAACTCAGCCCCAAGGAACCTTATCCTCCTGAGAAATTAGTGTTCCTGTGCTCTCTGATCTAGATATACTTTGGCTGTGACAAAAGCTATTCAGCAAGGAAATTTCCAGGTACATGGATATTTGTTTGTGTTAGTTAGATGTTCCAAATTTATCAGGGCTCATATTGTGTAACACTATTTTTGAAGAGACATGACATGTCACTTCCCAAATAATGAACCTACAAAATACCAAAGTAATGACACCACCAGTGTCCAACTTGGAGAGCCAATGAGTTTATTGAGGTTACTAACAGGAGTATATATATGTGAGGGGTTGCTTACATGAGCAGGGATAGCTTAGGGAAGCTACATCATTGATAGTCACAGGTACTGACCCCTGAAAGCTGGAACCTTGACCGCTCTGTACAACTGCTAGGTGGTTCCATGGGTTGGACAGTCTCCTCTCTTCAGCAGTCCTTGCTTCTTATATAACATTGAGGATGGAGGGCTTTGTGGATCTGGTTAGTTTCAGAAACTTCTTAAGACTTGTGAGTTGTTTTCTTCCTGTGTGAGTCTTAATGAACTTCTCTCCAGGGTGGAATGTTTCAACCCAGAAAAAAAGTACTATACAGCAGCCCAATACAAACTACTTTTATACAAATACACAATATGCTCCTTGACCGACATGATCTTGCTCTAGAATCCCAAGGCCTTCATATTGAACTTAACAAACCTTCATAAGCTTCACACATCAGTTTTACCATCACAGATATATTCAGTGTTATATAGTCTTTATGAGGCTTTCCCAAATCTTTGAAGATGATTGCATTGAACTGTAGAGAACCATAGTGTTCCTTCCTATTGCTAACCCTGTCTACTAAAAGCTGTCAAATGTTCATGTTACATGGTACATGATGTTCAGTGATATTTCTGAGTATGAAAGAAATTTCTCCCGTATCCCATAAGTTCATGAGACATTTCCCTTTCCCTTTCTTGTAACAGCTACAGCATATTCAATGCAAAGATATCTGGCTGGGCTGTGACCACTATATGCCCAGTCAGTCACTGAAAGGCATGAATCATTACAGTCGCTGGAGCACTGGGAGCTCTCCAAGGCCTCTAAGCATCCTATGTCCATGCCTTCAGTTGAAATAATTCCATTAACTCAATGCAGCCATGGCAAATTCTGTGAGAAACATAGGACATGCAGACATCTTTAGACTGTGAGATGTATTAACCTATTCCAAGCTAATACTATAAATGAGTATAGTTGTCCATCTCACCTAGTGACAAAAGTGTGTGTGTGTGAGTGTGTGTGTGTGTGTGAGAGTGTGTGTGTGTGTGCGCGCGCGTGTGCACGCGCGTGTGTGTTCTACATGTAAAAACAATGAATGGCTGGTACAGTTGGAACTGTGATACTACAACCCCTGACTTCCATAGATGGGAATATCTCCCTGGGGAACTTTAAAGTTTCTAATGCTGCCAAATTTCTGTGCCACTTGCATGATTATATCTGAAGTTAGAAAGTTTTTCAAGTTCTTACAACCCAAGGATATTCTAGCAGCAATATGTCCTTGTGCGTCTCAGCTAGGGGTGACACACTCTGGCTGGGTTTTATAGCTCTGCAGTTGGTGTCTTGTTTTTCAGAGTAACTCCCCTCTTTATGGTGACTGTTTAATTTCCCTGCTGTCAAAAGGCAGGATTAAGTTATCCCTCTTTTCTAAAGAATGGTGTAAGTAGGGAATAATGAATGCAAAGCACTGTAGTTAAGCATCAGCAGATGAACTGATGGATCTGCTGTCACTCAGATTATGCTATAAATGGAAAGAAAGTGATATTTAATCATTTGCAAAAAAATAAAAACAGCGTTGATGGATTTGGTGAGCTTGGACTCTGAGTGACTCGTTATTGCAAATTGTTATTTTCCAGTTAATAGAGAGAATAAAAAGGGCAGAGCAGGGCAAAGTCATCGCTTTCAGGAGCATGGCAAGCCTCCCACAAGGCTTAGATGTAGGAAGTGTTGCCAGCCACATGATCTGAGCTGACTCATGTCCTCCTCAAACAGCCTGGAATAGGACTAAGTTTGGAGATGGGTTCAAGAAGGCAATTCAGGTTACATAAGGTCAGTATGATGACCCAACTAAATCTTGATAGTCCTTATAGAAAAAGGTTAAGACATGCCTGATATAAGTACACACATACACACACACAATACACATGCACATATACCATATAAACATACACATACATCATACACATACAGATATATATACATATATAACATACATATATACATACACACATGCCATATACATACCACACAGGCATACACATAAAAAATGTATACATACCATAAACAGGCACATAATGTACACCACACATATATACACACATATAGCATACATGTTCATGTATGCACACACCATACACACACATAAAACATGCATATATATCCTATACACACATACATATACAAATATAAACATTACACATACCATACATATACACACATGCACATATATTACACATGCATATACATATACCACACATACACTCATACACATGAAAACATGTATACATAACTTGCAGAAACATGCACATACATATACACATATCATTCACTCACAGCACACACATACACAAACTACAAACATACTAAATGTTCACACACCACACACAAGCACATAACATATATATATAAACATACCAGCAGGCATATAAACACTTGTACATACATGCATTTTTTACCACATATGCATATTCTACATACATGCATACATATACCATGCATATACATGCCTATGCATGCATAGGCATGTATATTCCATTTACCACACTTATACACAATACACATGTACACACTGCATACATATATATGTATACATACTATATACTATACACATATATGCATATGTGTACACATACAATTATATACACTCATCTAAATGCACATACACACATTCACATATACACACTACTCATATGAATACATATATATATACACATGCATCCCACATCACCAACTTATGCACACACTATGCACATATATACATATACACACATACATGCTCACCACATACACATTGGGCACACTTGAAGACACCCTGGGAAGGTAGTCATCTGCAAACTGAGGAGAGAAGCTTCAAAAGAAACCTTCCCGAGGAAAACCTGTCTGGTGCTTTGCTTCTGGAGTTGTGAGGTAGTGACTCCACCTGCTCTGTCCCTTCTCTCTGTCTGTAGAAAATGTATGCTGTTGGAACTGATTGCCTTATTCAGAGAGTGAGTTGGAAGCCCATGGACCTTCAGCAGCATGCCTTTCCACTGCTGCTATTGTGGCCAGTGTTTGGAAGCTAGGAGGCTGGAATCATGTACACACCTAAATTGGTAAGACTTGAGAGGGTCTGTGAATCGCCATGACTTCACAGCTACATGTAGCCATGTGAGACAAATTCAGCCTTTACCCTCCCTACATAGTCTCCTCCAACTCACTGACCCCTCACAAAAACTAGTGGGCATTTGCTGACTATTATTTTGAACTGGAACAGGAGGCTATATGATGTTTTTATAGGACAGGTTATTTGTGATAGCCACTTTACCTGTGTGTGTGTGTGTGTGTGTGTGTGTGTGTGTGTGTGTGTGTATGTATGTGTGTGTGTGTGTGTTATGCTGACAGCACTACACTAAGTCTATGATGCCACATTGTGTCCTTTTCTATCTATTCCTTCTAACCCCCTTCCTAAAGACATTTGTGACAGCATCTAGGAGTGTGCATTGTCCTGTGACTGTGAGTTAGCTTTTTATTGTTGCAATAAAATACCTAAAGAAACAGACTTTAGAAGAAGAAAAGATTACTGTGACCCTCAATAATCTTGGAAATTTCAGGCCATGGGTGGTCCTGCAAACTGCCCCTGTAACAAGTTAATACACTGTACAGGGAGAGAATTGTACAGGGTTGTCCACCTCTCTGTGGTTGGGAAACAAATAAAATGATAGAGACAAGGGTCCCAGAATCCCCTTCAAGGGCATGCTCTCAATGACCCAACAGCTTCCCACACATGCTCAAGTGTATACCAGCTTCAGCAGCTCCATAGGCTGGGAACACAAGTCTTTGTAGGGTGTTCAGGATACAAGAACAGGTGACTGTCAATCAAATTGTCAGAAACCTGAAAGCCTAAGCAAAGTAAATTTATTCCCTTATTCTCTTACAGTTTCAATGGCCAGAAGTGTAAAGTCAGGCTGTTGACAGGGTCACACTCTCACAAAAGTCTCTGTGAAGGATCTTTCTTTGCCTTTTCTGGTTCTGACAACTGTCCAAATCCTCCATAACTGTATTCCTCTGATCTCTACCAGCACCTTCCTGGGGCTGCCTTCCCTTCACAGCCTTCTCCTTTCATTTATGAGCCTGCTTAATGGGTTGAGGGTTCAACTAGTAAATCATCTGACATGAAAACATCCCTACAGCTTATTCCTCAAGAAGGATACACTCTCACATTTCTGGGATTAGGATACATTGGGAACCATCTCTCAACCTACCATACCACTCAATAGAGTTGCTGTAGGGATCATACTACCTCATCTTTGTGAGTGCTCAGTGATGTCTGGGAAAGAATAAGTAGATTGTGTGTTTTGAGTATTATCTACCACACATGTATCATTTGCTTTTCTATTGTTGTGATGAAAACAAAGGCAAACAAACAAATGAAATGATCAGAAAGCAACTTGTATAGGAAAAAGTTTGTTTGGGCTTACAGTTCCAGAGGGATAAGAATCTATCTTGGCAGGAAGGCATGACAACCAGACCAGGGAACCAAGAACTCACACCTTCAATCACCAGCAGAAGGCAGAGAGAGTGAATAGGAAGTAGGTCAAAGCTAGAAACCCTCAAATCCCATCCCCAGTGGCATACTTCCTCCAGTAAGGCTTGACCACCTTAAAGGTACCATAATCTGCCCCCCCCCCAAAAAAACAGCACCACTTACTGGGGAACACGTGTTCAAATGTTTCTGTGAGGGATAATTTCTCATCCAAACCTCACAGCAACACAGTAATACCTTCGGGTGGTACCTAGCATTTATGATTTGGCAAATGCATGACTTCAAGTTAACTATTGTCCCTGTTTGTCATGTCTTAGACACTGACCAATAAAATCATGCTACAAACAAGCAGAAAGTATATGGTAAAGAATCTAGCTATTGAGGCTGGAGGGAGAGGTCAGTGGTTAAGGACACTGGCTTCTCTTGCAGAGTTCCAAGCATCCATATGGACACTCAACAATTATCTGTTGTTCCTTTGATACAGTTATAAAAATAAAAGCTGGAGGGGGGAGGTGGTCCTGAGTGAGGGTCCCAAGTGAGTGGGGTCCCAAGATAAGGGACCACATGGGAGAGCATAGCAGGTTTCCATAGCAGGTGAGGGTGACCGAGGCGGGAGAGAATAACATGCCAGGCAGATAGAGCTTAAATGAAGAGTTTATTTAGAAAGGGGAGTGAGGGAGAAGGGAAGAGGCATAGAGGCACCAGAAACAGAAGAGGAGAAAGAAGAAGAGAAGGGTAGCTGGTGGCCAACCGAAAGCAAGAGAGAGTAAAAGAGAGGGGGGTGGCGCTTGCTTTAAAAGGGAAACTCGTGCATGACTGAGTCTGCTATGCAGCCCCCATAATGAGTGATGCAGCCCTGTGATGAGTGACATATCAATGACATGACCATGCGTGTTCCGCCCATTGTTAGGGGGTGGGGTCAGCAGACTGCTGGTTTCCAACACTATAATTCTAGTTCCAGATATCTTATGCTCCCCTCCTACCTTTGAAGGCCCTGAATGCAGATGGTGTACAGACATACATGTGGAATTCTTTCACATAAAGTGAAACTTAAAAAGTAAACATTTATAAAGCTGTGATACTATAGCTATTAATATTTCAGAAAGAGGTCTGTCAATTGTCCCTAGTTTCTGGGAGGTAGCCATGATCTGCTAAATAGGAGTTTGTTGGCTTAGGGCAGCAGCTAGCCATGTTGTGTCTTTGGGTAAGATCAGCAACAGCTGACAGTCTTAGGACTGAGACTCACGTTGTAGAAAGACCTTCCCTGATATGAAGGATGATGCTTTAGTTCAAGGGGCAGCTGTTACGACAGAGACTAAGTTCTGCCAGTCATGACTTGGCAGAGAAGCCCTGGTAAGAGTTATAAGCACTGAGGCTCAGGAGGGATTGCCCCCTTGGATGTCCTCTGTTGACATTGTTAGGCACTGATGTGGGAAAGGCACATGTCTTCTATGAGAGAAGCCTGTGGGAACCTTTCAGTTTCTCACCTACTCATCTTACCTTTGGTCTATTTTAATTGGTGTCATCTCCTGTTTGTCAACCATAATGATGAATCATAGAGGTCATGGAAGCTTCAAGTTCTCTAGGAAAATCATTGCATATAAGGTATTTGGGGGGACCCCTGAACTTATAGTTAGTGTCATCATTGAATGTGGTCTTGTGTGGGCCTATGCCTATGCACTTTTTTGTTTTGTTTTTCAAGACTGCGTTTCTCTGTGTGGCTTCATAGCCTGTCCTGGAACTCACTCAGTAGACCAGGCTGGCCTGAGATCCACCTACCTCTGGTGCACGTCTTAAACATGATTTTGGCTCTTGACTTTGCAGTCTGCCTAAGTCTTGTTATGGATCACGGAAGAAGGCATGTTTTTAGAAAAGAGGATTGAGATGAAATTAGTTGAGTTACATAGGCTCGTGGTTACAGCCAACCATGTCTACAACCTGTCCGATGTGATATAGTTTTAGAAGAGTACCCCAGTATGCACACAGTCTGATGCCCATCCTACAGGGAAAGAGACAAACCCTCCAGTTACATAAGACAGGTTTTCAGTGAGTGGGCTGAGCAGCTTAAGTTCCACACTGTGTTGATCTAGCCTCTATGCTAGGAGTCAGATGGCAGGAGAAATTATGTAATTATGTTATAATCTCGAATGATTATCATTCAAGGTTGTCTGGCGGCTGTGAAGGGGAGGGAGAGAACTGGGGGAATTGCTCAGAAAGAGAGGCTCCAGGGAACTGTGGCCTGATTTGGGGGCTTGAGAATGCAGCAACCCTAAGATTTGTGAACTCTGAGATCTGAGCCAGGTACGTGGTGGATGTGGCTCCTCGTGCCTCCTCACTCAGGACTTTGTGCCATCGATGTGAGGCTTCCTTTATGGGCTATTCAGTACCTGAAATCAAAGGGTGCTGTCTTCCAGTCTCATTCAGCAGCCCAGGAGTGGCTGAACTCCTTCTCAGGGTGTTAAGGGTTTTGAATGATGTCCCTGGGGTGCTTCTCCCATTTTCTACTCCCAGAGGCAGAACATGGGTTTTGGTTCGCTTTCCATTGGTTTGTCCATAATGCCAGCCTAAGTGAGACACAGAGGGATGGACCCCTGTGGTTTCAGAGAAGATTGGTTTTGTTATCTGCTGTAGTGGGGGCTGAGAGAGCAGCAGACAAGGGTATAATGCTCAGGTCTCTGAACACCTTAAAGGCGTTCATTGGAAGCATGATTTGGCAAAGCACAGGACCTACAGTGTGGCCTCTTCCTTTGTGAGATCAGCTGGAGAACCTGGAGGAGCGGGAGGGATGGAGGGCAAGGATGGAGGGCAGTGTGCTGATCTGGTCTCTTCTGTGATTAAATGTTAAGTCTCTGAAACACTTTTAAATGGTAGCTATGGGTGTTTGCTGGAAAGAGCTGACGATGCTCTCCTTTAAGGGTGCTTCAGGGAACTAGATAATGCCCCTCTCTTTGTGCACTTTTCCACTCAGTATTTGGGTAATAGTTCTCTTTGAGGATGGAAAAGTGGATTTATTTTAAATTTAAATGGCAATAAATTACAGTTAAGGATGTTCAATTAAAGTGTATTTATCACAAACCTGGTTACATCTATCACGGTGCACAGCTGCCACGGCCGTGTGATGCACCCCTGAAGCTGCAAGAAAAATATCTATTATCTGTTGATAACGGCTGCCTTTGTTTCATTTGTTTTTCTCTGGTGCCTCGGTGGCAATAGAATAGAAGATGATCACACACTGCGAAATTGAGCTGAATTGGCGAGAGCAGGGTTCATGAAACTTGTACCTCTCCCGCCTCCTGGAAATGCATTGAAGTTGTCTTCTCATCACTTGGGAAATGTTCCCTATACTTGTGCTGTTTTTCCAATTTGGAGAGAAAAAAAGAAAAGAAAACTCTTCTTTGCTAAAAATACCCTCTCCTCGTTTTTTTTTTTTTTTTTTTTTTTTTTTCCTTAAAGAAGAGATTGGGTGATGACTCATAGTGTATACACAAGTCTTTAATCTGTAGCTGTGTAGCATAATCCCAGTTACTCAAATGAAACCTCGTTCTTGCCCATGCTTTGATTATAGAATTAGTGTTCTGGTTTTTTTTTTTTTTTTTTTTTTTTTTTTTTTTTGTTATTAGTGAGATTTTAAAGAAATCAATATGGGGGAAGGGGTGCTAGAGAGATGGCACAGGTTAAGAGCACTTGCTGCTCTTGCAAAGGGACTGGCTTCAGTTCTTAGCACCCACATCAGGCAGGTCACAACCACCTGTAACTCCAGATCCCTGGCATCTGGTGACCTCTCCTAGCCTTCATGACATCTGCACTCACATGTCCACTTACATATGTATACCACATATACATAATAAATAGAATAAAAGAAAAAATTAAGAATCAGTACAGGGTACCATACAGCCCCCAAATCTTCCTATTGAGCATAGGAAAATGAAAACTTCTCTCCAATGCACAGAGGACACTGTTGAACTCTCCCACCCCTGTCCTGTAAACCAAAACCTGGTCTGGTTTTGAGGCAATGGCAGTCTTGCCCTAGGTCAGAAATGTCTCAGCATGGCCACCTGTCTTCAAGTGGCAACCCCTACACTTTTAAAATGGAAAATTCTAGTCTCTTTCAGTTGGAGGCTTTTGACTGAACTCACTGACCCATCCAAACTGCCTGTATCTTGGGGCTAGAGCCACTCCTCCAACTTGTAGCAAGTGTTGACTTGGAGGTCCCAGATTGACTCCTCTGCCTTCTGCAAGCTCCCCTTCTGAAGAGCAAGCCTTATCATGGTCAGTGGGGGCTTGTAAGTACTTTGTTCTGATGACAAAGCTGCATGGAGACTGAGTGACAAGAACCAACAGGCTGGAGCAGCTGAGGAAATGTGTCTCCTGCCACCCATTCCTCTCTGTGCTTTTCTCAGGGACTCTTTAGTTCCCCATCAACACTCTTTTTCACGTTGCTAATTTAGTCTGGCGGGATTGTTCTCCTGTGCGCAGTCAGCACGGGGCTCTGCACCCTGTGTTAATCAAAGCTGCTCTTGTATACACCTGGGTGTCATCCAGCTCAGCCAGAGTGTGGCAGTTAGAACAGAGCGATCACTGCTGGGTCTGGGGGAAATAAAAAAAAAAAAACTGCAAATCCTGCTCTCTTAGGGAAATCTGTACACATGGAGACATTTGGAGAGGTGAGAGCGCAATAGGTTTGGATTGGGGAGGGCTGTAAGTATGCAAAAGAAACAGCAAGGGCTGAAGGAGAGCATCTCCAGGCAGAACAAAGGCCAGAGAGAAGTCTCCCAGGCAGGCAAGTGTCACGTGAGCCTACTATAAAGGTCCAGAGGTATGTAAATCCGGTTAGTTGAGCATTGCACAGAAGTTTGCAGGTGTGTGTGTGTGTGTGTGTGTGTGTGTGTGTGTGTGTGTGTGTCCAGATGAGCATTGCACAGAAGTCTGCAAGTGCACATACAGGTCTAGGTGAGCATAGTACAAAGGTATGCAGGTACCCGTCCAGATGAACATGATGAAATCCTACAGATATACATATAGGAGATGTAAGGAGAGTGTCAGAAAACAGGCTTTCATAGGCAGGTGATGACAGGGTGTCCCAGTGACCTCTTATGGAGAGCCCAGTTGCTATCTGCAAAGGGGTGAGGCTGAGCAGGGTTTCAACTCCATGGTGTTCATCTGAGGAAGGTCCCTTGGGGATGTATGAAGAGCAGTAGTCAGAGGCCTGTTGTACAGCAAGCTCAAGGAGATTGGACCAGTGGAAGGAAGAGGTCAGAGTCAGGAGACCAGTGTGGCTAGAATCATCAAGACTCAGAGTCATGTGGGATGCAAATAGGGTGAAAAGCAGAAGGAAGTAAGAACAGAGGTACCTCTGGGCCTGAGACTGAAAGGTTGAATGGATCCAAGAGCCCAAGTTCTGGCCACATGTGTTTATTTTAAGGACAACCCACACATGTGTGTCCTCCTGCCCAAAACAAGAAGAATCTGGACAGGAGCCTGGAAGCATCTGCCCTGAGACACTGATCTGGCAGCCCAGGTCAGAATCCTGTAGAAGGAAACAAAGGAAGCTACAACCTTGTATGGGCAGCAAGGGTCTCTGGGGGTTGTTAGGACCTTGTAGGACAATCTCTGAAGGTCTCTCAGGGTAGGGGGTGGCTTAATTGAGAACAAATGAGTGGAGACTGTGATACACATTTTATCAGGAGGGTGACCTGGAGATGAGATCCACTTCCATGGAGTCTGTCTGTGGTAACTGCATCCAAAGCTATTCTGGCTGGCAAAAAAAAAAAAAAAAAAAAAAAAAAAAAAAAAAAATAGAGATAGGTACTTCGGTCGTACCAGACTGTGGAGATGCAGAGGATCAGTGCTGACTGAGGGAGTAGAGGGCAGGGTCATGTTTTCACAGCTACCCAATAGTCCACTTGACCCACTGCCCTAGTTTTAATTGCAGACACTGCAATGTGTTGTCCCTAATGTTATCTGCACACCCAGCATGATGTCAGGAAGGGACATGGCAAGTGTGTGGTACTGGGCCCAAGTAGCATCTGTAAATGATAGCACTGTCCAGTCAGAGCCCTTCTCAACCCTGCCAGCCTTGAGCCTTGTGCCCAGGGTTCACCCAAGGTTCTTCAGGCTCCCTGGGCACATGCAGGGGCCTCATAAACACCAGGAAGGGCTGGCACTAGGTGAGAGAGAAGGCTTGATGCTAGCAGAGAGAGGGACTCTTAAAGACACCTAGGACAATCTGGCTGTTATTGCTCAAGTTGCCCCAGAGGGGTGACAATGTAAACATTGCAGCTCCCATTATCATCCTTTCTTCTCACCACCCTCCCCCGGCCTTAGAGACTACCATCCACTCTCTGAAGTTTCTGAGAACCCTTTTACTTTTATCTCTAAGACACATGCATATCCATCTATTACTATATAGCCCTGGCTGATCTAGAACTCACTATGTAGACTAGAACTCACCATGTAGACTAAATTGGCCTCAAACTGAGCTCCACCAGCCCTGCCTCCTGAGTGCTGAGATTGAAGGCCTGCATCATCATGACCAGCTAGTGTTTCTTTTGAAGGGGAAATTTCTATTGTTCTCAGTGAGAAGCCCCATGCAATACAGATGAAATTAAAAGTAGCTGATTGCATTTAGAACTGACTTCATTCATGGGCGCCACTGGCCCTGGATCTGAAGAATGTTTCTTTTCAAGACTCTGGTGTAGAATATTCATCCTGGAGACAATGACCCTAAAGGTTACTCTCACAAAATCTAACCTGAGTCATTCCCTGTAATCTTATAAACCTGACTATTCTGAAAGGCATCTAAAAGAATGCTTATTTTCCTTCTAAGTCTTAAAAATCTTACATGTCTCAGTTTTGTACAAGCAAGACAAATCTCCCTGTAAGTCCCGTGTTTCTCATTAGTGTAACAAGGGGGTGTGACTCTTCTCCCCATGTGGAATACTCTGACTTATGAGATTGTTCAATGGAAAGGAGGTTCTTGACACATTTGAGTAATTAAGGTGCCCAGGAAGGTGATCTTGGTGAAGAATAATATAAAAGTTGGACTAAAGTCCTTGTCAGGGGAGGTATCAGCCACACCCCATGACAGCTGAAGCCTCGAGGCTTCCTCTCTCCTACAAGTGGGCTGTAGATCACCCTTTGAACCTAGGGCTATATTTGAAGCCTATGGGTCTAGGCTTTTTCTCAGTCATGGCCAAACACCCCCATGCTCACTGTGGGTAGACTGATGACTGGAAAACTGGAGGTAACCATGTCAGGACATGAACCATGGTGGCCCATCATGATCTATAGCCTTTACCATCGTAGCTGGAGACACCTTCAGATCAGCCCACAGTTAGTTATCACAGATGCTTTTCAAACAGGACTGTTCATCTTCTGGTCTCAAGACAACAGAGATGATTGAAGAAGAATCTCTAATTTTTGTGTGTTGGCTTTGATAAACACCAGGGAGAGCTACAAAAACCACATCTTTATGCCAGTTTGAACCTTTTCTCAAACCTGGTTATAAGTGGTTCTCACCCACCACCTGCTGAAGAAACTTAACACTCTTGCTGTTGAAAGTGGGACTCATAAAAGAAGCTTCTCTCTTTAGGTAGCCGGTCCCTGGCTGTCTGAAACTTCCACCAAGCTTGAAGGTTGCAGCATAAGGATTTATCTCTTAAATATGAAGCACACTAAAAGCAATTGAACTACTTCTCTTGAGCTCAATAAAACCTCTACTTGGTACTTCCAATGCTCTCCTGACCCAACCCACTTTATCCAAATCCTACTTGTGAGGCAAATGGGTTTTCATTAGTGGTAAGATATTTTTAAAACATGATGATCATAGCCTTCCATTAACTTGCCATCCCCTTGAGCCCAGGGTGGGGATTCACACAGACTTCCCACATCTTTATATTGATTTGATAGGAATGGATGGTAATGGGGTCTGTTCACAGTGTGGGGTGCAGTTACAGAATGAAAAGCCTTCTATTTATGTGATATGCACCGTTAGTTGTTTATAGATTTCTCCCTCTTCATGGGGAGAACTTTTGATATTTCTGATTTATAAAATCAATTTTTCATTTCTGTTGCATTTTTCTCTATTTGGGGTTGTGATTGCTTGGGCTAGACAGTCTTTGGAAAACCATGACTGTGCATTTGCAGGAAAATTAATGAGAAAAAATCAGGTCCCTCTGCAGTGGCCTTGGAGTTCCACACTCCCTGGTTCCACAGAAAGCCTTGGAATCTCAGAATTGCTTCCATGGCACAGAGAAACAGCTTAGCTACACACTCATGACATCAATGCATTGCACTTTGTTCTTTCTGGACCCGGACAAGTTCCCCCTCATATCTAACCACTTAAAGGGCTGCCCCAAAGCTGACTGCTAACTGGAGCCAGCTGATCTTCAGCAGGGTCACCTCTGCTGGGGAAGAGTATCAAGTAGCCTGGGGCTGACTCTGACTGCTACATGGTGCCAGGATCCTCTGCCTTTAGCTTTGAGGTTGGAAGATGGCCAGGAAGGAGCCACAGTGGCTTCTGTGTATGCTCACAGCTTTAAATAGTTCATAGTTTCAGCCCTGGGTGATGTAAATGACGGTGTTGCAACTGTGCATCTTAGTAATGTCTTTACATAGGCTTGCAAGCGTCTCAGGTCAGGGGCTGTGGCATTCTGTGTCCATGAGGATTTCCACAGGATGAAGAATAAGTGACAGTAGTTGCAGAGTCACTGACCTGGCTCTAAGGGTAAAGCCAAGCTGAGCCACCATAGCTGCCCTCAGCAGTGTCTCCCACACTCACTGTCACCTGTCTAAGTTGTTCAGCCACTCTAAACATGAGCCCTGGAGTATATTCACACATCTGCCTGAAAGAGGATTAGCTCCACACTCCATCTAGCAATCAGCCTCCAGGACAAGGGACAGTTACTAATTTTGTTAAATAATGTGGAGGTGCTATAGCTTAATCAAGGGCGCTACCCTCACCCCAAAGGGGAGGGGGAACAACAACAAAATGATATTGCTTCTATGCCAGTGCTTTTCACTGCTGACAATTTTATGACTATCTGGCCACAGCAGACAGAGCCCTGAGGTTTGTATCTGTTTTCTAATTGGCTAATATCACAAGCCAAAGGGAACACTTCAAACACCCATCTTGAAGCAACTTTTGAGCCTCGAAAAAGCCACCTTGGGCAAGAAATGCTCATCTCTCCCCCGCTGTGTAAGAACATGGCTGTAAGAAACTCGTTATCTTTGTCATCAGTATCAATAATTCAACGTGTCTGGGAATGAGGCACATACTCTTACTCCCAGTGCTCAGGAGGCAGAAGCAGGTAGAATTCTGAGTGTTTAAGGCAGGCCCAGCCTGGTCCACACAGCCAGTTCCCAGCCAGCCAGAGCTACATGGTGAGACCCTAGGATGGGTCAGTAACACAGAGACCCACAACTGGACAGTGTGCAGAGAGAGGGAGGCCTTGGAACACTCAGTCCTAGATGGGATGTTTTCATTAAATCCCTCCCATCAAAGCTCAGGAATCTATTTGATAGGGGGCAGAACAATGTAAGAGCCAGAGGTGGTGGATACTACAATGGTTTTTCAGCAAAAGGGTATCCTGGCCATAGGAAGGCCAAGAAGTGCCACAAAAATCACACCACTCAACAGACCTCACAAAAGAGATTTAGTGTGTGTGTGTGTGTGTGTGTGTGTGTGTGTGTGTGTGTGTGTAGAGGGGGAGGCAATGTGAAAGGCTGCCTCTGAGTAGGGAAGAGAGGGATAGAGATGGGATGGAGGGGGAGAAGAGAGGGTGGGAAGGATGGAGGGAGACAGAGCAGGCATGGTGACCTGAACTTTGGTGGGGACAGGTATGGAACATGTACATAGGGAAAATACAAAACAATGGCGACCTGGAAACAGTTGCATTGGCCTCTTTAGCAATAACTCCTCATATTGACCTTTAGTGATGAGGGCAATGGAAGGTGGGGAGGGAGATTGGAGGGGGACACCTGGTTCTTGAATGTGGACAGTTCAAACAATGACACCATAGAAACAAATGGAAAGCGAACCTGCTCCTGAAAACTGATCTCTGACCACATACCCATGATCGTAAACTTCTCATCTATGAGCCCTGGAGAATCTCCAACAGACTTGTGTCCCTTCTCAGGGAACTCCAGTTTCCAGAACCCTCTGGTATTGGTGGCCATGTTTATACAGATACAATGTATTGCAAGGATGGGACTGAATGACAGGCCACAATGTAAGAAGACCCATATCCCTACCCACTGGATAGGGAAACGTGTGTTTCTGATTAATAGTCAATGATAGAAGTTTGGGACACTTGATACTAAAATACATGCAAAAGAGAGAGAGTACTTCATCCACTGGAGTTACAGTTACCATCCCCTAGTTCTCTGTTCTCAGCAGCCTGAGGCTGGCATCCATCCATCTCTCTGCACCTGACATCCGGGGTACACAGAGAAAGTGATGACATAATCAATTACAGAACCATCCTGGGCAAAATGCCACATTTGTGTAATTCTGAATGAATACGCACTTGAATTCAGAGGAGGAGGGATTTATGCCTGAACCTTTGCCTGGGGCCACTGTGCTTAAGTCCTTGAGGTCTGAGTGCTGGTAAATGACATACACCATCACCTCTGATCCCTTGCATGTCTCATTTCTGACTTTTGGAGACCCTCCCTATTTCCTGGCCTGCAAACTCCAACATCACAACATGCCAGGATGATTCAGGACCCTCTGGGGTCTTGTGGAGTGTTAAAAATACCCTTTTCTATAAAGAAGGTTTCTGGTGAGACTCCCAGCAAACTTTAAGTTTACATCTGGGAGAGAGTGCCTTAAGTGGATACTATTCCTTGTATTAGAATTCTTGATTCTCTGCTTTGGCCAGATTCCAACGGGAGAACTCTTTTCCACGTCCATAATTTTCCTTGCTCCCTTGACTCAATTTCACATCTTCATCTCCTTGTTTTCCTCACCCAGGAGGCTTGGTATTTACTTTTAGATTAAACAGACCTCAGACTCTCTTCTCTCTGCCCCCAAGCCCTGACCTCTCTTTTCTTAAAGAATTTCCTTCAGAAAGCCTGCCATTGTAAATTACTTCTTTGCTCCTTTGAGATGCAAATGTTCCCAAGGCCTCCAGTGAGTTTTAGAAACCTGTGCTATCTTTCTCCAGCACCTGCAGCTACTTGTTTGTAATGTAAATGGTGGCGAAGATAGAGCCCCAAGTCTCTGGTCTCAGCAGGAGAGAGGGGACACTAATTTATACAGACACCTAGCTCTGCGCTGAGGAATTGCCTCCTAGAAGAAGGCAGTAGAATCTACCTGGTCTTTGGGAAATACTGGTTAGGAAAGTCTTCACTGAGTGTGATGGTGCAGGCCTGCAATTCTAATGCTTGGGAGTTGGAGGCAGAGGGATTGGAAGTTTAAGGTCAGGACTGAAGAGAGATAGCTCAGTTTATAAGAGTTGAGTTCAGATTCTCAGCCCCTGTCTAGAAAGCCAGGTGTGGCCATGGCCACCTGTCTTTAATCCCAGCACTGTAAGGAGTGGAGACACATTAACTCTTTGTTGACAAGGCATTAACCAGAAGCACAAATTCAAAGTCAGCAGAAACTGTAGGCCAGAGGCAGGGCTGGGGCCTGGGAACTAATCTGTTAACCCCGTCGTGCAGCTCCTGGATGGCACCTGCTCACTGTGGACAGTGGAGGACGAGGAATGCCAGATCGCAGACTGCAGGAACAGGGGGGTGGGATGGGGAAGGTACACAGCAAACACTTGGATGAGATTATTTCAGAGGGTCTTCCAGTGCATTGAATATCGAGGTGTACAAAAAAAAAAAAAAAAAAAAAAAAAAAAAAAAGACTGTGCTTGTGGTAAGGAGCTTGAGATAGTTTAGTTACCTTAGTGATGTTCAAATTATTTTTCTTAAAGAGCACTCACCAACTCTAAAAAGGCTTGGGGTTCATGGCTCAAGCCTGTGATTACGAGCTGCCAGGGTGGAGCTTTGGCTGGGGGCCAGGTTGGGAGGTGGATGGATTGGTGGGTGTTCTTGGTCATCACACTGTAGAGCAGTGTTTCTCGACCGGGGGCCCTGACCTCTTGTGTGGGTGAGGTGACCCTTTCATCAAATAACACAGACATTCATGTTTCAACTCATAACAGTAGCAAAATTACGGTTGTGATGTAGTGATGAAAATAATGTTAAGATTGGGAGTCACTACAACATGAGGAACTGTGTTAAAGTGTTGAGAAGCACTGACATTTAAACCTCCATAAAGTAAATAAATGTAGTTATTCCAGTTCAGAAGCGGCACTACCAAGGTGGCATTGGAGGAGAAGAGCATTAAGTTCAGCAAAATGGCAGAATACAAGATTAACTCAAAAAAAAAAAAAAAAATCAGTAGCCTTACTATATACAGATGATAAAGCAGCTGAGAAAGAAATCAGAGAAACACCACTCTTTACAATGGCCACAAACAACATGAAATATCTTAAGGTAATGCTAAACAAACAAGTGAAAGACCTGTAAAGCAAGAACTTTGCATCTTTAAAGAAAGAAATTAAAGAAGATACCAGAAAATGGAAAGATCCCCTATGCTCTTGGATAGGTAGGATCAGCATAGTAAAAATGGCAATCTTGCCAAAAGCAATCTACAGATTCAATGCAATCCCCATCAAAATCCCAGCACAATTCTTCACAGACATTGAAAAACCAATACTCAACTTCATATGAAAAACAAAAGACCCAGGATAGTCAAAACAACCCTGTACAATAAAGGAACTTATGGGAGCATCACCATCCCTGACTTCAAGCTCTACTATAGAGCTATAGTCATGAAAACAGCTTGGTATTGGTTAAAAAAAAAAAAAAATAGACAGGTAGACCAATGGAATTGAATCGAAAATCCTAATATTAACCCATCCACCTATGAACACCTGATTTTTGACAAAATAGCTAAAATTATATAATGGAAAGAGGACAGCATCTCCAACAAATGATGCTGGCACAACTGGATGATGGTGTGTAGAATACTGCAGATAGATCTATGTTTATCGCCATGCACACAACTTAAGTCTAAATGGATCAAAGACCTCAACATAAATCCAGCCACATTGAATGTCTTAGAAGAGAAAGTGGGAGATACCCTTGAAGGAATTGGTACAGGAGATCACCAATAGCATAGACACTGAGATTGACAATAAATGGGACTTCCTGAAACTGAGAAGCTTCTGTAAGGCAAAATATACAGTCAACAAGACAAAATAGCACCCGCACAGAGTAGGAAAAGATTTTCACCAACCCCACATCTGACAGAGAGTGATCTCCAAAATATACAAAGAACTCACGAAACCAAAACACCAAATAATCCAATTAAAAAGTAGGGTACAGAACTAAGTAGAGAATTCTCAATAGAGGAATCCAAAATGTCTGAAAGACATTTGAGAATGTGCTCAACATTCTTAGTCATCAGGGAAATGCAAATCAAGGTAACTCTGAGATACCATCTTACTCCTGTCAGAAAGACTAAAATTGAAAACACCAATGACAGTTTATTCAGGAGAGGATGTGGCAAGAGAACACTCCTCCACTGCTGGTGGGAGTGCAAACTTGTGCAGCCATTTTGGAGATCAGTATGGTGGTTCCTCAGGAAAATGAGAATCAGTCTACCACAAGATCCAGCAATTCCACTCTTAGGCATATATCTCAGAAATGCACATCCATGCAACAAAGTCATCTGTTCAACTATGTTCATAGGAGCATTATTTGTAATAGCTAGAACCTGGAAACAACCTAAATGCCCCTCAACTGAAGAATGGATAAAGAAAATGTGGTATATTTACACAATGGAATACTACTCAGTAGAGAAAAAAAAATGGAATCTTGAAATTTGCAGGGAAATGGATGGAACTTGAAGAAACCATCCTGAATGAGGTAACCTAGTCACAAAAAGAGGAACATGGTACTCAATATATGGATTTTAGACATAGAACAAAGGATCACCAGCCTACAATTACACCACCAGAGAAGCTAGGAAACATGGAGGACCCTAAGAGAGACATACATAGCCCCCTGGAGAAAGGTAAAGGGACAAGATTTCCTGAGGATATTGGGGGGGGGGGGCAGTGAGTGGAGAGAGAGTTAGGAGAAAGAGGTATGGGGGGAGAGAGGAGACCATGAGGGAGCAGAAAGATTGAGTCAGGGGAGGAATAAAGAAGAGCAAGAAAAGAGATACCATACTAGAGGAAGCCATTATAGGTTTGAAGATAAATCTGGCACTAGGGAAATTTCCAGATACCTATAAGGATGACCCCAGCTAACAATCTGTGCAACAGTGGAGAGGCTACCTTAAATGTTCTTTCCTGATAATGAGATTGATAACTACTTTATATGCCATCCTAGAGCCTTTGTCCAGTAGCTCAAGGAAACAGAAGCAGATACCCACAGCTAAACACTCAGCCAAACTCCTGGAATTGCAAAGAGGGAAAAGTGATGAGCAAAGGGATCAAACCCAGGTTGCAGAAACTCACAGAGACAGCTCATCTGAACAAGGGGGGGGGGCTTGTGGACCCAAGACTGATATCTGGGAGACCAGCATAGAACCTACTCAGACTTCCTGAATGTGGGTCTCAGTTAGAAGGCCTGGGAAGTCTATGGGACCTCTGACAGTGGAACCAAGATGCATCCCTAGTGCACTAATGGACTTCTGGAGCCCATTCCCCATGGAGGGATACTCCCTTAGTCTGGAGATTCAAGGGAAGACTTAGGCCCTATCCCAAATGACTCGACAAATTTTGATGATCCCTCCTGGAAGTCCTCACCCTGCCTGGGCAGTGGGTGAGGAACGGGACTGGGGGAAGGTAGAGGGGAATGGGCAGATGGGAGAAAGAGAGAACTGAGATCGGTATGTAAAATAAGAAAAATATAAAATACAATTAAAAATAATATAAATACATCTTTTAAAAAAAAAGCATTAAGTGACTTTGTGAAGGTCCTTGGGCAGGCTAATAAATGAGAAGCCCGGCTTTTTGTCACAAAAAGTATTCTAATTAAAAGACTGCTGGCTTTTTTTTTTTTTTTTTTCCTCATTTAGTATTAGGGAAAGAATGAGCTCAGAGAGGCTTAGCCTTCAAGGTAATTAAAACTCAGAATTAGCTTTTTTGTTTCCCAAGTGTCTGGCTAGATCATGGTTAAATTTACATAAGTCTATGAGTATTTTCAATTCTCACCCAACCACCACCACCACACACACACCCATAAAACATGGCACTCATGTCAAGGGAAAAAAGAAAACAACTTCTTTTGAGTCAATGTGAATGACCACGGCCCAGGACCATGGGTTAAGGTGGCCCTGAATGTCATCATTCATCATGGAAGTAGTTCTGTGAATCTCTTATAGTCATAAAAGCAGACAGTCAGAAGTCAAGGCAGCCTAGCCTACATGGAGAGAACCAGGACAGTGAGAGGCCTTGTCTAAAAACAAGGCTTTCCTCTGGTCTTTACATATATGTGCAAACATTCATGCCTGCTAATATGTGCTCTGACACAAATGCACACACATCTAAAGTGGGATAATTATATTGCTATTACAAATGTGCCTCTGGAAACACATCTGAAAGCCCTCAGATATTTTCAAGATATTGTATTCTGAACAAAAAGCCTGATTTCAAGGTTTTATTATCAGAAAGTCTCTTGCTGAACTCATTTCACACTTGTTCTACTTTGCAAGGTCCAGTGTATCTTACACTAACGATATGCTAAGAGACAACAAATTCTCCTGCATCTAATGAGTTCTTCTGGTCACAAGGCTGGAGAGTAATTGGAATAACTATTAGAATGATTCAAAGACCAATAACAATTAGAATAATTAGAAGAACAATAAAAGATGGTTTAATTTAGATGAGAATATTAAGAGTTGAAGGTCTAGTGTTTCACCATTTAGCATTATTGTTTAGAAATCGTTCTGCTTATGCACAACAACTTTTAGGTACTTGAATTAAAAAAAAAAAGCCAATGGAATGGGCTAGTGTCATTTAAAGGCATCCAATTAACTTGCAGTGCAGTGTGCAGCTCCCATCACTCCCACAAAAAGTCTGTTCAGCTTGAAGAGTAACTTTAGGATGAAGGCATTGATTCATGCCAAAATGTGCTTGTCCGTCCCATTAAGAATATAATGCATATTGATCTGGTAGTATGGTGCACACCTTTAATCACAGTGCTTGGGAAGCAGAGGTGGATAGATTTCTGTGAGTTCAAGTCCAGCTAGGTCTACATAGCCTACATAGCTGGTTGGGTTTCAGGCAAGCCAGGGCTACTTAGTAAGACCCTATCTATGGATAGATGAATGGATGGATAGATAGATAGATGGATAGATAGATAGATAGATAGATAGATAGATAGATAGATGATAGATAGATGTGAATGTGTGTATGCATGTAATACACACCTGTGAGCATATGTATATGTGCATATATATGACATGTACCTGAACATAGTCAGTCCATTAACATCTTGGGGATCCTTGCTGTCTCCCTATTTCAGGGCATTGACCCTTGCCCTCTATTGCGGAACTCTCCAGTATCATTTCCCCATTGTCACTGTTTAAATTGCCTCTGTCCACACCACTTCCCCTTGTATTGTCTCCTCTTCTGCATATTCTGATGACAGCCATCTTCTGTGAAGGGACTCAGTGGAGCTTTCTAAAGCCAGATTTGTTTCTTGGTGTGAATTCATTTAGGTCAGGCAAGGAGCTCTGACTACAGTCTTAATTCTGGTGGCTGAGGAACATGAGTGTTCTTTCACAATCCTGGCTGGGGTGTTACAGAAGGAAGGAGGCCTAGGGGCACTTGCCTGGGGTGTTAAAACAACTGACTAGAAGAAAAAACATCTAACCTGTCTATAGTGGGCTGCATGGAATGAGCATTTGGCTCTACTCAACCAGATGTGGGCCAGCACAGCCATTCTACCCTCTCGATACCACCAAACTGGGATTATTTAGGATAGAACTTTGATGCCTTCTCTGATATCTCCTTTATTTCTTTTGTTTGCTTGCTGCCTGTCTCCTCCCTCTAGGAATAAGCTCTGAGCAAGCAGGAGGCTCCTCTCATATACCACCCTTGTCTCAGCACATGAGAGAACAGCCCAGCACACAGTAACTGACACATGTATAGATGGCATGTTTTAATGTGAGGACTATCCAAACTTGCAGACCCGGATAAAGAGTGCAAACATGGAGTATTCTTCAAATCAGAGAACATCTACCTCTTTCTGTGTGCCCTCTGTTTTCTCCTGGGTTTTGTGTGTAGCCTTGGTTGGCCTGGATCGCCATGTAAACCAGGCTAACCTGGGACTTACAGAGATCCTCCTTCCTTTATCTCTCAAATGACTGCTGGGATCAAAGGCATGGTACAACCTGGAACTGGAGTGTCAGACAGTTTAGAGCCACCCTGCAAGGTGCTGGGAAGGGAACTCACATCCTCTGCAATAGCCATGAAGCTCTCTAACCACTGAACCATCTGTCCAGCCCAGGGATGAAGCAATATTCAAAGGAATTGGCTTTGCACATACTCATTTCACTGGTTCAGAATTGACGTTGCAAATCTATATTTGTTTGGATATTGAAACCCTGCCAGAATTCTTTGGACTTTTCCTGGTGGCTGGGGGAGGGACACAGTAAAGATGTCAATGATCATTTTCTTACAATCACCACCGTTTCACCCCTGAGTCCCTCATTAGTGCAGAATGTCAGGAATCGACTTGCCCCAGACGTCCCCTTTCATACTGTCATTCCAGGTCAATTGGTGGCTTTTATCCTCCACGCTGAGGACCAGATTTTATTGTTAGCTGATCCTCCTCTTCAATCCTGGGCACACATTGATGTTTCCTTTTCTCAAAATGAGGTTTTTCTGTTCTCTCTCTGTGCACTGCTCATTAGGCAAATTTGACAGAATATTGTCCCTTCATCCTGCATGAGTTCAACTTCCCTTTCTAGAAACTCAGAGGAAAGACAGGGGTAGCAGATTATATTTGCACATTGGACATGAACTGCTACTGCAAAATGAGACAATTTTATTTTTTAAAATAATAATTATGATATGATGATAATAGTTAATAAAATATAATTAAGTAATAATAACTTTGTATTGCTACTAGTTATTATTGAGACAGGGATTATCTGTGTAGCCCTGATTGTCCTGGAACTTGCTTTGTAGACCAGATACTGATATGCCTGCCTCTGCCTCCCAAATGATGGGATTAAAGGTGTGTGCTACCATGCCTGGCTCTACTGCTTTTTAGTGTGTGTGTGTGTGTGTGTGTGTGTGTGTGTGGGCAGTGCTCATGGAGACCAGAAGAGAATGTTGGACTTCCTGGAGCTGGAGTTATAAGCAATTATGGGCCACCAACTGTGAAAGGTGAAAACTAAACTGGGGTCCTCTGCAAGAGCTAGCTCTTAACCGATGAGCCATCTCTCTAGCCCTGATATAATTACTTTTGAACAGTTTACCATTTTCTTTTGCACAAATCTGGCTTATACTTGTTTAACCAGAGAAGATAATTTCACAATCAACTCGTTGTAGACAAGATCATGTTTCCTTGAAGCAAGTATCAGGAGAGCTGGAGTTGATGTAATTGTGATCAAAGGAGCTACAGTGTCACATATTCATGATCCTCTTAACTGTGGTTGACATGAGGCCAAATTAATGTAGGACAACCAACCTTTGATGAAGTTTGTGAGGCCATGTAATTAATACAGTTGGACTGAGTGGGGGACCAGGAAGGATCACTGAATTTGATTAATGAGTTTCAGGAGAACATGTTCCTGAAAGACAACACCTCATTTGGGTGGATCCATACACTTTGGGAACTTGGGAGGATGTACGATGATTCTCCATTGGGTTTTTGCTTAACCAAGAGACCTGAAATAAATGCCAGGAAACTGATTGTTCAAAGAAGAGTCTGATTTTACCTTGGTGCCCCTTGGCATGTCATAGATGCCTGGGCTTCTCTTAGTTTATGAAAACCACTTGGGCTTCTGTTCTCGTGTCCTAGAATATTTCCCATTGTGGGGGGTCTCAAGAATATGTGTGAAGCTTTTAGTCAAAGTAGGTATTGGGAAAGGGCAGTGTGTGTGTGGGAGGGGGGTTGTTCTCCTAAGTCTTCGTTTCTCTTTCCTCTGGAACTGTTTCCTTTCCTTTGCTTGTCTGTTGGGGTTGAGATCTAGGTGTTTTGAGGTTTTGAGAGCATTAGCTGTGAGTGACCCACAGGTGGAATTTTTGCCTTTTCAGTGAGAACGCTGAACAGGGATGTGCTGAAGCTTCCCAGAAAACTGTATCCATATTCTTTGGGTATCAAGTCCACTGCAACCAGAGCCACTCCCAAGATTTCAGACACCTGACTCTGCAGCTGTGTGGAGCCCTTTAGATGAGTACTTCCCTAAAGAGCATCACAATCACACACACACACACACACACACACACACACACACACAGTGGACTCTGAAGCTATACACATATAAGTCCTATATACTCCATCTCCTGGAACTATGACTGAATCTGCCCAGGCCTCCTTGGGCACAGGTCATGAATGACACTCATGGCTGCCCTGCCAGACCTGTGGAAGAATCGCCTTTGCTGACCTTAGGGCACATGTGTGATCACCACTGATTATACCCTCTCTCTCCATTCCTTTGCCAGTGAGAGTTGGAACCAGGATGTGCTTACCCAGAGTTTCCATCTTCTAGTGGCAGATAAGATGACAGAGTATGTTTTGCATACAAGGAAAACATGTTTATTTGCATCATCCTTGTTCAGGTTTGGTTAGCCATGTTGATAACACTTCATGGGTGTGGCTTCTGATGTTCCTAGAAGACACAGTCTCACAGAAAACTCCTTGCTCCTCTGGCTCTAGCAATCTTATTGCCCATTTTCCCATAATGTTTCCTGACCCTTACATTCAGGAGTAGTGACTGGGATCCACAGCTCTGCATTTGTTTGTTTATGGGTTTCTACAATGATCTCTGTCTGTTGCAAAGAGAAGTTTCCTTGACTACATGTAGGACTACACTTATCTGTGGGTATAACAGCAAATATTTGGAATATAGTCAGGGATTATGCTGGTTTAATGAAGTGGTGGCTGTAGGTTCTCCTATAAGACCCATGACTTCACTAGCCCTGGGTAGCAGGCTAACATGGATTTGGGGTGGGGATGCCATGAGGCCCTGACACTACACAAATAATTCAGGCAACTAAAAATGTTGAAACTAGAAGAAACAGTCTTCTGCAGGAAAGAGCATACCAAATGGCTGTCCAATTCCAACCTGTTATCTCTCTCTCTCTCTCTCTCTCTCTCTCTCTCTCTGTGTGTGTGTGTGTGTGTGTGTGTTGTGTAACATTACAAAGACTGAGTAGGTTGTATTTAGACAAATGCACATATATATGTAACAACAATGAATGAAAACAGAGGCCTTGATTTTGGAAGAGAGCAAAGAGGGGTACATGGGAATGTTTGGAAGGTGAGACTCTGCTGGCTCATAGCTTGTATATGCATAGAACAACTGCAGGGCCGTAGGAACAGGTCATCTTTTGTGGTGGAGAGTCGGAGAGTTTGAGGCTAACGTGGAGGAAAAACTTTTCCTTGCTCTCTAATACATCATTATTGAATGCTGGGAGGCATTATTCATACCAAAGTTGAAACTCATAAAGCTCCCACGTGCATGCTTAGACAAGCACACAGACCCGTAAATACTTACCCTGCTTTTTCATTCCAGGGCTTCTAGGCAGAGTTCAAAAGAGAGGATAAACAACAAACAAAAACTGTCTGCTATGTGCTTCACCAGCATGTTAGGTCATCACACATGAAAATGTCTTTCTAACTTAAAAATCACAGATATAAAAGGATTGGGGAAGTCATTTATAAGGAGTGTTTCTTTTCTTTCTTTCTTTTTTTTTTTTCCTTTTTTTAAATCAAGAATGATTGTAGGAAGAATCAAAAAGGCATAACTCCTGTGGTGGCCTGAATGAGAAATGCCCCCCACAGGCTCAAGTGTTTGAACACTTGGTCACCAGGAGGTGGCGCTGTTTGGGAACATTGTGGAACATTTAGGAGAGTAGAGTTTTGATGGAGGAATTACATCACTGGGGGCGGGTTTGAGGGTCCATAACTTCATCTTGTCATCCTGTTTTCTCTCTAATTCATGCTAATGATTGAAGATGTGAGCTCGCAGCTTCCTGCTCTGGCCAGCTGCTGCCATGACTCCCCATCACAGTAGACACTTCTCAGTCTGGAACCTTAAGACAAAAGAAAGTCTGTCTTCTGTAATTTGCCCATGGTCGCGGTGTTTTGTCACCGCGAAGGTAGCTGATACAAGCCTTAAATGTTGCAGTTAAGGAATCAAGATAATTCTGAACCATCACTTCCTGGAAGGATCTGGGCTCTTGTCAAAAAAGACACAGGTCTTACAGCCTTCGCCAAAACTGCCTCCAGGCTTATTGCAGTGACTCTGTAAAATGTACTAAGTGGGGCTGAGTTGTTAATGTAAGAAAGTGCCGTTGATTCAGCAGCTGGGGAAGTGCTCATTATCAGTGCTTATTATATCTACCTCTGGGAAAGTGCTGGCTAAGCAAGAGTGAGGCTGCTCACACCGGGAATAAAGGTAGATTTTACTTGAAAAAGCTTCGAAATGCAAACAGAAAGGAAAATGCCATAAGATCATTCTGTTACTGTATATAAGTAAGGCAGTAGATGAGCTGCTTGTTAGGTGCTTATTAAAGAGCCAGAAGGAGGATTTCCTAGAATTTGTATGATGGAAAAAAAAAAAAGTAAGTATTTGTGATAAATTAGTATAGCAAAAATTGGCCAAATGGGAAATCTGTGACTCCCAAGTTTTAATCAAGAAAATATGCAAGATATGGAAGAGTATAGGAAATGGTAAATGCCTATCTATTCAACATCTTACTTTGTTAACTCTATGTTAGTTGTATTGTCTTGGCTATTTTTAGGGGGAAGTTTTACCAACATTATTGGAGCCACCTGTGTTCCTTCTTGGTTTATTTCTTCCTTTTTTCTATAAGGTAGTGACTAACTTTTCCCATCAATGTGAATATGACAGATCATTGTGTTGCTGTGATAAACACAAATGGCCAAGAGCGACTTAAGGGAGGAGAGGGTATATTTAGGATACAATTGCAGGTTGTAGCCCTGAATTGAGGGAATTCAGCACAAGAATTCAAGCCAAAACCATAAGGAATGTCGCTTGAAGGCTCACTCACAGGTTCATGGTGATCTAGCTTTCTTATGTATTCAATGACAACCTGCCTAAGGAATGATGCTACTTATGGTGGTCTGGAGCTCCCAACATCAGTTGATATTCAAGATAGTACCTCCACCCAAGACATGCCCACAAGCCAATCTGATCTGATCAATGCCTCAAATGAAACCCCATTCTCTCATGAATCTAGGCTGTGTCAAATTTGACAGTCAAAGCCAACTAGGGCAATGACACAACTATACAACTAAGGGTGTCCCCAGAGCTGCTAAGTCACCATTTCTGGGTGTTACTGTGAAGCTGTCTCCTGGAGGTTGCATTAGTAGATTGACTATGAAAGATGTAGACTGATCTCCTTTTTTGTTGTTGTTGTTGTTTGTTTTGTTTCTTTAAAAAAGATTTATATCTGGGCACAAATTCTTCTTGAACTTGAAGCAATCCTCCTACTTAAACCTCCTGAATTCTGGGATTACCAGCATATGTCATTCATTATACCCGGCTATTGGTTGTTCTAATTAACTGATCTTCCTACTCGTTATGTTAACATTTTTATGATTCCTTCAATTCCTAGAAATTACAGATTTGATACCAGATATAATTTTATTTTTTACTTGTTAGATTTTTTTAAAAAATATTTAAATCAATATTCTTCAAGTTTGTATGTCTCAGTGTTTTGCCTGGAAATTCTTTGTCCCTCCTGGCATTTTATAAAGATTTTTCAAAAAGAGCTTACACTGGATTAAAAACTTGATTTTCCTCACCAACGAGGCCCAATGTTTTGAATACTGTAAATAATTGTGACAGAGGCAGGTGGCCCAGTAAGCCATCCTGTGTGAACTGGCCTTTGTGTGCACTTCTTACTTCAGTGTGAGAAGCATTCGAGACTTACCTGTGTCTCATGCAATGTGGCAAATGTGGAGAGATGTTGCCCTCATGACACATTGTCTTATAAAACAATAGTGGGGATTGTTGTTTCAGACATAATTAAAAATCTCTGAGCATGGTCTGTAAGTTAATCAAAAGGGGATAATCTGGCTAACCTATTCAGGGGTCCCATGAAATGAGAGCCACAAGGCTATGCTCTCAAGCAGGTGACTTTTTTTTTTTTTTTCCACAATGCCACAACTCTTTCTGCAGTGAGGAGATGGTGAATTCTAATAGGAGCCTGGGAAAACTAGCAATGACCTCCTTCCCAATCATCTCTCAATAGCATCTACATCCCAGTCAACCCCATGAGCTCAGCCTTGGGAGACTCTGGTCTTGGGGCCTGTTATCCACAGAGACAACTGGAAATGAAGAAAGTATTGTACATGGTGCTATTGTGGTTTGAGTGTGGGATAGCCCCACTGGCTTCTGTGTCTGAATGCTTGATCTCCAGCTGGCAGTGTGGGTTCCAATACAAGATCCTTTGGGGATAGAGATGGATGGATGAAGTGGGGAGATGAGTAATGGGACAGAACACTGAAGTTTGTAATATAGCTCTGTTCCCGGCAAAGTGTTTCCTTTCTCCCTCCCTCCCTTCCTCCTTCTTTCCTTCCTTCCTTATTTCTTTTCTTCCTTCCTTCCTTCTTTCTTTCCTTAAATTTATTTTACATTCTGGTCATAGTTTCCTCTCCCTCCTCTCCTTCCATTTCCTCTCCCCACTCCCTGCCCCCCAATCCACTCCTCCCCTGTTTCTGTTGGGAAAGGGGTAGGCCTCCCATGGGTGTCAACAAAACATGGCATATCAAGTTGAGGAAGCCAAGCATTGGGCTAGGGAATCCTGCAGAAAAGAGAAAAGAAGGATTGCACAAGCCTGGGAGGTCAAGGACATCACAAGGGAACCTATAAACACAACTAACCTGGGATCATAAGAGCTCACAGAGACTGGACCAACAGCCAGGGAGCCAACCAGACCCTCTACATATCCTTCCTGATTTCAAGTTTGAGGCACAAGTTCTTGCCACAAGTCACGAAGGTCATTCTCTTTTCACTGTCATAATGGCCTATGAGCAAAGTGATTACTCTTTTCAGCTCCTTTTGTGAGACAGTCTATCTTAGCAGCAAGAAAGTAACAAGTGCATATACATGATGGGGTATAATTGAGCCATAAGGGAAAATTGTACTTTTTTGCATCATAGATGAGATGGAATAGGTCAGAGACAGAAGAATTGCTGCATGTTTTCTTTCATATGTGGAAACTTAAATAAAAACGGTAAGCTAAAGATCAAAGAGGGACTATTAGGGAAAAGAGAAGGAATGAGGGAGGAGGATAAGATGATCAGGGGGCTGGAAACAACAGAACAATGTGTGTGTGTGTGTGTGTGTGTGTGTGTGTGTGTGTGTGTGTGTGTAAATGTCAGAGTGACTTCTGCAACTATATGCCCTGATAATCATTAATTTAAAAATAACACAACAGCAAAGGTGGATATCTCATACTGTGTGTGGATACCTGGCATAAAGCAATTGAAAAGTCATAGAATCATTATATTCCCCCATCAGATGGGGTAGGGACAGCGGGGGCTGCAGACCAAAGTTCCTCCTCTCACTCTCCAGGCTGCTCTGCCTGTCATTGGCCAGCTCCTTTCTTCCTCTGCCTGCCTACCAGAACTCACCTGGCTGGAACAAAGGTAAGAACCACTGCCCTGCAATCCAAGACATCCCTGGGTAGTTGTCTTCCGTCTCCGTCCTGTTTATTGAACCACAGTCCCAAGTTTCTTTTGGTATCTTTGCCTTCCTCTCACCAGCTCTTCATTCCACTAGACACTGTCTAGGACTCCTGTCCTTGATCTGTGCCTAGAAATATTCTCAGAGGGAATTCTGGGAACTCTATCCCAGCATGATTTAGGCAACAGTGGTAGCCTCTGGCTGTTTACAAATGATCATTTAAGTACAGGGTTCTCAACTTCATCATTATTACCCTTTGTTGCCAATAAAACCTCACTGTCTATGTCACTGGGTGTCACATGGTGTCTCTGGCCACTCTCCATGAGAGAGGCCAACAGCCCCCACCCGTGGTGACACCCAAAAGTGATTCTACACATTACAGCCTCTTGCTTGGTGTCCAAACTGCTGTCAGTTTAGAAGGAATATTCTAATCAGAGGCAGAAACAGAATGTATACACGTATATTTACCAGCCAGACATGAGAAGGTAGCTCCAGGCTCAATTAATGTTTGGATTCTTGTTTCCCAGAAGGATAATTACTTCCCTGGAATGTTTCAGAGTGTCCTGCTAGGAAATTGAATCTGTTCGATCAATTAAACCAACGTGGATTGAATTCCTACAGTGTCAGGCAGAGGGCCAGCTGCTTCAGCTGGAACAGAAGCTGGGTGTGACTCCGTCCACATGGAGTTGCCTTAATGATGATTGACTCTGAGTAAGGCAAGTGTGAGTCTGTTGGGGCTCCTCAGCTGAGAAGGGGGGGGGTACTACCTGTGTAAGGGAGAAATCAAGAAAAGGGGTTTCAAGGTCTCACTCTCAACAGGTTTAGGTTAAGGATTGAATTTCAAATCAGAGAACGATGACTTGAAATATGCAGAGTGTGACGGATGACAAGAGTTTGAAGCATGGGTATTCTGGTCACCCTATATGTTTCTTATAGATGGTGTTACAAAATAATCACACCACATCCCATCACTACGCACACTGAAAAACAAATAAAGTTGTAGTAAAAACAGACACACTTAAATACACAACAGTTCATAGTTTTCCCACTGTGTTCCACAGGACACAGAGGTGTAGGAACATTTCAGGGGGACCCCTTTGGGGTTAAAGGACATCAACATGGTGGGCCTGTGGGCTCCCTGGTCTGAGTTCCATAGAAAAGCTGTGTTACAGCAAGGCTATGCCATGGTTGAGGGGCAGGGGTGCAGGAGTGTAACGTTCAAAAGTTGGCTCGTGGGCTAAAATATCCTAGAGGTAAAACAAACCATAAAACCTGTTTCTGAGGATGCTGAGGCACAGGCAGACAGAATGCACCTCAGCATCACAGCATCTGAAAATGCAGAAGAGTGACAACTGCTCTACATAAAGGACCTGGCTTAAAAGCCTGTAAGCCCCGAGGGCACATGCCCTCCAGGCACAAGCTTACATTCCCAGAGCATCATGATTTGAAGAGTGACTGGAACGTGACCCGACAAGGCGTCTCTCCCCAGTATTTAATTCTTCCTCCTTTCCCTCTCTATCCTCCCTCTTCCCCTTCCTCCTTCCCTCACTCCCTTCCTTTCCCCATCTCTCCCTCCTCTTTTCTGTGTCGCCTCCCTTCCAGCCTGCTCTCTTGGCAGCCCATGCACAGTTGATATTGTTGACATTGCTGAATGTTAAATGTGCACACAACTGGGTGGCTCTGTCCAGTATAAGTGATTTCGAATCAAGACAAAGCGGAGCAATTTAAAAGAGTCTAAAAGCCATGGCTCTAATTGAACCTCTTCTTCTTCTACTTAATGGGGACTAAGAATTTCCAGAAGTCAGGTGACTTACTTGGGGGAGGGAGTGTCACAGAAAGCTAATGACAGAGACAGGATTACAGCCCGGGCCTCACACACACTGCCAGATGGTCTTGCCTCACCCCCCTCCCCCGCCCTGCAATCATTGACATTCATGTTATACTGCAGTGAGTGTCCAGCAATTTCTGTTCAGGGACTTTGGTTTAATGCAGCCTTTGTCATTCAGCGTTTTTGTGGCTTTTGGTCAGCACTGATGTCAATGCTCAAGGAACAAAGGTGTCTTAAGGGATGGAAAGAGTCCAGGTCCTGGGCAGCCGGTCAGTCACCTTCAGGCTCTTTTATAGGGTGACCTTCGGGCCATTCTGGAGACAGCTGGGTCCAGCATCCATTTGCCATGCATTCCCTGAGAAGCAGGTCCCTCATGTTCCCTCTATCTTCTCTTTAGCTCTTTTCTCTCCGTCTCTCTTCCCCCTCTCTTTTCTGATTCCTCTCTTCATCTCCTGTCTCATTTTCTCTTTCTTCTGTCTTTCTTTCCCTCTCTCTCCCTTCTTTTTCTTCCCCTTCCTCTCTCCCCCCTCCTTTATTTCTCTCTTCCCTTCTCTCTTCACTCACATTGCCCCCTCCCCCACCTCATTCCTCCTTTCTCTCTCCTCTTCCCAGCTATCTATTCTTTTCACTGAGAACCGGCCACCTAGTCCCTGAGCACCTTTGTCTGGAATATTCCTAAGATCTAAATTCCAGTGGGAAGGGAGCTGAATGAAGCAGGCTATGACAGTTTGCAAGTACCCAAAAACTGACAGGACAGTGCTTAACAACTTAGTGTGTCTGAAACTTGCCTGAGACTCACGTTCACCAATGCCAGTCTAGCTTCAGCCTCTCCAACAGAGCATAGTTTGTCAGCTGCCTAAGACCACTCAAGAGATGCTTACAGTGGAGTATTGTGAATGGAGGGGACACACGGGTTTGGTGTGTGGTGAATGGGAAATGAAATGGGGGGCAACTGTAGATCAGAAGATCTCCTTTGCCCAAGAGGGGAATGGGAGTCCATTGGTTCTGGGGTCTGCCTGCCTGTGTCTGTAGTGGGTGGCCTGGAGATGTGTAGAAGGCAAATAGGTGTCCAGAGTATCACCAATCATGAGATCAAGCTGTGTTCTTTCTCGCACTCAACCAGAGAAGAACATAGCAACACACTATATTCCAGACATTCTGCTGATTTCTGAGTTTTAAGTTTAACAGTAATATTAGTTTTCTAGAGAAAATGTTTCCTTTAATTAAGTCTTACTATACACATGGCTGCATCAGAATTTAGAAAATCACTTGGCACATGAAACACCCCACTGAGAATCTCTCTCTCCAACAAGGTGTTTATCTCTGTGACCAACCAGACAGTCTTTGCTGGTGTTGTCCCTATGGCCAAGTTGAGCATTGGGTCTGCAGAGAACTTGTCACCAGGTGGTCTTGCCATGATGTCCTATGCAAAGCAACACAAAGCACTTTGTAATCTGATTTCTGGGCATTCAACACTGTGGCTTAAACAAAGAAAACTGTTTAGTTGAGCTTTGTTTACCCACTTTCCATGAGGGCTCCTGGGAAGCCTTTCAGGGTCTACTGTGTGGATGTCTTTTCATTTGTGGTGTTGCCAAGTGGCTCCTGGGGACTCTTGTCTCTTTAGTCTCCATCTGTGTTTATATCAGGACCAAGTGTTATGCAATGGGAAGATGGTTTCACTGACACGTGGGGACAGAGGCTCTAGAGGACCAGGAACAAGCCCCTTGTCAGTTGGCACTGTTCTGGGAGTTCCCAGGTGGCCTGGAGATTGGCAAAGTTTATAATGCAGATGGACTCAAAGAGCCTTGTGGGGAACAGACCAGCTGAAGCTGGACAGGGTCCCAGAGCCCATTAAGCTGCCTGTGTGTCTGTCTCGTTGGCCTGGCAGGGATGACATTTCTTTAAGCTTGGCTAAAGCTCCACTCATGACCATAGTTAGAGGCAGCTCTGAGAATGTTCTAGAAGTTTTTACATACTCTAGAAGTGATGGTGCCTTTTTTTGTGTGTGTGGGGAGGGATTATAAAAGCATGACAGTGCTTACTGAGGTGCAGACCCCACCATAGCACTCTAGCAAGCTATCCACACTCAGGCCACCAAGGATGACCCTTGGCTTACAAAGGGTCTGAGCTACAACAGATCCCCACCAGATGGTCTCCCTGGGATGTAAGAATGGAAGGTATGGGAAACTCACTCTGAGAATGTCTCCTACTCCTCATCCTGTGCTGCTGAAGAATCCTCAGCCACAGGTCTACAGGTGACTGGGGTACCTGCTTCTCAGCCCATTGTGGTCATCCGTCTTCTTGTGTCTCAGTGACATCCTTTTATGGTGTGATGGACAAGGACCAGGATTAACTGGTCTCTTTGGTAGTCAGGACTTTCTCTGCCTGGGTAGGTTCTGAACCTCGGGATGGGGTTGCCACAGCTGAGCAAGGTCTTTGTCCCAGCAATTCTTGTCCTTAATTCTTACTGTTACTTCAGGTAGTGGCCAAGTGTTCTCTGTATGATTTAATCTTAACTGTCTGGGCCTCAAGCATTGAGGCCCTAGGTAATCTACATATATGTGAGAGAGGTTTTCCCCATTCTTCCTTCTTTTAATATGTATGTGGTATGCATACATATATTTTTGCACGTGTATGGGCACACTGTGTATGTGTGTATAAGGATGTGTGACATTGATATTGGGAACTGTCATCAATAGCTTGTCCACCTTATTCATTGAGGGCAGGCCTCTTAATCAAACCCAGAGCTCATCTTTCATGACTAATCTCCCTAATTCTGGGGGTCTCTCATTATTATCTTTGTTCAAGGCTGCAATTGCAGGCAGGTTGCCATGCCTACCCAGCATTTACATGGGTTCTGGGGAATCTGAATGTTGATCCTCATGTCAGCACACATGCTATGAAGCCATCTCCCCCAAGGCTAGCTTATATGTGGTTTTAAATCACATCTCTGGGGTGAGGGTTCTTGCTGCATATTTTTCCACAACAAACTCTGCATCTCTGGGTCTCCATCATGTCTCTTCCTCTGGTTGGAAACGCTCTTCCCTTGCTTTCCAGGTTCTGGTGGAACCGCTCCATTCAGGATTAAACTAACCTCTTTGGAGACCTTCCTCAGCCCCATGTCCCTCTCATACTAGTTGCCTCCCCACCCAGCATCCTGTCTCCACTTATCGTGGGTTCCATCATTGACTGATATCCCGGTGTATTCATCTGGTTTCCTCATGAGAGGATGAAGGACAACTGAGGACTTGGTCAAGTCTGTCTTTACAGCACCGGGAACAACACTTGGACATTAAATATTGGTTGAATTTTAATGTGAAGATATAAGCCTTTTACAAATAACATGAGAAAACCATCTTCTGGAACTAAGATAGGTAAATAGATATCAGATTACAGATTACAAACCAAATAAATGAGCTGGACCTAGATGTTATCAAAACTAAAGCCTTTTAAGATCAAATACATATATATGTACACACACACACACACACACACACACACACATACACACATCACTTATGTGTCTGTGTAGGTTCTCTGTGTGGGTATCTGTATGTGAGTGCAATGCCCACAGAGTCCAAAAGAGGGTGTCAGACCCTCTGGAGCTGGAGTTAAAGGATGATGTGAGTGCTGGGAACTGAACCCCAATCCTCTGAGAGGAGAGAATAAACCCATCTGAGCAAGTTCATGAGAGAAAGGGATGGTGTCTATCAAAGGAACAACATGGTAGAAGCCACGGTGTTTCTATGATACAGGTGCAACATGACACATTTGTCACCCTGTTAATATTTATGACTTGTTCTACCAAAACAGCCAGCAGAGCAGGCAATCCATCAAAGACATCTTCCTTCCAATTGTTCTGTTTTGTTGGGCAATCAGCCCTGGAAGACAAAATTGAGAACAATTACTGAAGAATTTGATGCTCCTGGGCTTGTGTCTCTTTATAGTTGGTGAAATAATCAGGGTTCTCTATTTGTTTTCCTTAAAGAATCACCGGGCTGTTGACAAGTGAGCCAGGCTATTTATCATGGAGCATTCATATGTAATCACATCCTGAGCCTAGAAAGATGTCCAGCTGCTCCCAGATTCCATGTGCATCCCTCAAAACTCTGAAATTCTACCTAGAAATATCAGGCCTGAACCCTGAACTCCAGAGAACAATCTTTTCTTCAACTGGGGAAATATGGAAATGCTTGGTACTAAGAGAGGCCAAGGTACTTTGTTTTGAACCTCACTCACTGGCTGCTTTGGGGTTTCAGTGCCCCTCAGTCCCAGGAAGGCCTGGCTTCCTTTTCTTCTACAAAGAAGAACATCCTTCTCAGTTACTTCTGTGGGGAGAAGGAAAGGACAGATGTATGTACACCCTTGTCACATTGCTTGATGGCCGGCAAGCTCATTCTTATTATATCAGAATATTTCAGCATGTTTAAAAGGGAAGGCTTGAGTAGTGATGAAATGGAAATCATTTAATCACAGGGTGGAGAGTTAGAACTTACAGTCCCTCTCCACCTGGTCTTTTCCACTGCCCCAGGTTCATCTTTTGTATGCCAGCCTTACCGGAAGCAATCAGCAAGCAAGGTGATCTTCCAATGTAGCATTTTGGTCTAGTTCACTGCAGTGCCCATGATATCTGTTTCTAACTGGCTTTCATTTCTCAAATAGCCAAAACGATGTGCCTTTGTCCTTTGTCTTTTATTTTTATTAGCACATATCAATTATTCATAATGTGTCTAATTATACATAGCATTTTCACATGTATGTGTAATGTACTTCGATCATATTCACTCCTCATTACTCTCTCTTGTCCCCTCCCTCTTCCCACTCCTACTAATCATCTTCCTAGTAGTCCTCCTTCTACCTTCATATATCCCTCCCTCCCTACCTCCTTCCCTGCCTCCCTCCCTGCCTCCCTCTTTCCCTTCCTCCCTTTATCTTAAGAGTTTCATTGGGATTGGTAAGAGGAGCGCAGGGGAGGCAGGATGTACGTACAGCTTATCGGTGCTACACCAATGAAGAAAAGACTTTTCCTCCCCCCACCCCAGTGCCCATCCCCCATGATGAACCCTTGGGGTGGGCGGGGCCTCCTAAGCTCCTCCCTGCGCCATGAGGAGAAGGATGTTGATAGCCCCACTCTTGTTCAGGTAACCTCAGCTGCTGGGAACACTGAGGTGCCAGGCCCTGCCCAGCCCGAAGGCAGTGTCCCTACCCCTCCTCCTTCCTTCAGCTCTTACATTCTTCCCAGCCTCTTCTGCATGTTCAGAGTGACATTTTCATATTTTTTTTTTTTAACGACGCTACAAGACTTTAGATGCCATTAGGTATTTTTTAACGAGACGGGTTTCAGTAGGTTCTTCCTCCCTCTCACCTCCCACACTGCTTTGCTCCTGCCCCCCACCTCCTTTATCTCCAGTTCGAGTGGCACATGTCCTTCCTTGACACCTATTTTTCATCCTCTCTTGCTCTCTTCCCAGACATTTGGGGTTTACTCACAATCAGACGCAAGCACACACATGCAAGCACCCACAGGGGGGGTAGGGTAGGGTAGGGAAGATAGGATCCTCATATGAGGAAAATCATGCTGTTTTGTCTTTCTGGGTTTGGATTATGGCATTTAATATTATATACATTCAAGATCCAACCGTTTTCCTGCAAAATTGGCTCAGTCTTTCCCGAGGGAGGGAGTCATAGGCGATAGTCCCCAATATTGCCACTAGGTGGGGCTAGCAGACCATTTTGTGGCACTTGTTGGCCCTGCCCCCCCTCCCAAGAAGTTCCTGAGCACTTGCCCTGCAGCCTTGCCTTCTGGGGCTTCGGGGGACCTTTGCTTTCCATCCCTTGCTTCCTTCTTCCACTTCAGCAGCTCCTGCCCCCAGCCTGGGCCAAGGCTGCCCCTTCTCTGCAGGGTGTCAGGCTGCTAGGATAAAATGCACCTCCGCCCAACCCACTGCCCTTGCTGGGGTCTTCTGTATTAGTTGGCTAGAAGGCATTGCTGCTTAAGACCCACTGCCTTTGTGTAAAATGACATAAGCCCATTATAAATTTATAAAGATAGGAAGAAAAAAATTCCAAATCTCAGCTCCCCTCCCATATTGCCGACAGCTATGCCGGAGAACACGATTCTGTCTGTCTATCCCATATCCTTACACATGCCGAGATTAATGGCAGAACGGGCACATAAACACAGAGCAGACGGGCATGGCACTTTATGGCGGTGAAATCTGACTTCTATAAATATAATTTATAGTGCACTCTATTTGTGAAAGTCACACATTTTTATTTATAGTAAGGACATTAAGAATTCAAAATACAGTTGCTGTGTTCCATAAAACAACCAATATGTGTGTGTGTGTGTGTGTGTGTGTGTGTGTGTGTGTGTGCACGCACGTGCACATGCGTGGGTGCATGCATGCACCCGTGAGTGTGCATGTGTGTGTCTGTGCCTTTATTCATCCATCCATCCATGGACCATTAGGTTGCTTGCATATTGCTATTGTCAATAATGCTTCAGGGCATGTGAGAACACACATATCTTGTTTACACAGTAATTCCATTTCTTTGGATATATATTCAGATGTGGGAACGTTGTCTGATCATTCTATTTTTAATTTCTCAAGAAGCTTCCATATGCCTTCTATCATGTCTGGGCTAATTTACATCATTCATCCCTAACATAAAAAGGAAATCCTGACTCTGAAGACAATATGGATGATGTGTGAAATTAAATCAGATGTAGAGAAACACACTTCAGTGTAGCATATCATAGAAATGTGTTGTAGAGAATATGGACCATAGGCCATGGATGGGAATGAGGTGACATTCACTAAAGTTAAAACAAGAAGGAAAAAGCCATTTATATGACTGCTAAAAGAGGGACATCAGTCTTCTCCAGGGATGAGCCTCCAGTCCCAAGTAGCCAGAGCTAAATACGTATACATGTATATACACACTAAATGGACTCAGCAAATTTTGTATGTGCATGTGTGTGTATAACAATAATAATTAAAGAACGAGTCCTCTGGTAATACTGGACTCTCCAGTATCATGATACCTACATCAAGAAAGCAGAGAGATGGGCTGGAATAGCTCAGTGGTTAAGAACCCTGTCTGGCTGCTCTTATAGAGAACCCAGAATGGATTTGCAGACACTCAGTGCACAGACATCTGTAACTCCAGTTCCAGGCAATCTGGCATCCTAGGGCTTCTGGCCTCCTTGGACACCAGGAATACATATGGTATACAGACATGCATACAAACAAAACACATATAAATTAATAAAAACAATTTTAAAAAGGAACCAGAAGTAGCCGAGAACATGTCTCTGCACAAAATGCCCAAGACTTGCTAAGTTATTAACATGAGAACAGTTTTGTTTTGTTTTTGACAAATGCATGATTCCGGAAACTGTGTGGAGCTGGCAAATGGACACAAGTCATGGGCTTTCACAGTGTAGCTACACTGTGTTCAGTGACTAGTGGGGCTGTAGCAGTCCTGGAATGTTTGTAACCTTCCTTCACAGACATGGGTTCAGATTCCGATGGGCTGCTTCACAGCTATGTGGTCTCAGCAACAACGATCAATTGTTCTGCATTCAGAGCTACTCAACTCTATAATGAACTTGTAACTTACTTGGCAGTGTATCTGAGCCGCTGGAGGCAGTGGGTTGTGGTTTATGGAGAATGCCCCTGAAGCCTCCTAAGGAAGTCTGTACTGCCATGTCAGCAAGAAACCAAGGAACTGAAAGAAAGCAAACAATGACCCTGGAAGCCATAGTGATTCCTGCATCGAAAATACAACAGCATGGGGCTAAGTATGCCATAGTGCCTTCAGAAGAAACAAACCAACAAAAGCCAGTAATTAGAGAAAGTCACAACTGGAATTCTTTTAAACATTTAAAAATGATGTTCATTTATTTAGTGTATGTATGTGATCACATTGTGCCATGATGTGCCTTTAAGGTCAGAATACAACTGTGGGAGTCAGTTCCCTTCTTCTCTTTGTGGGTCCTGAGGTTCAGACTCAGTTGGCTAGACTTGAGTTTGACCACAAGTACCATCACCAACTCAGCCATCTTGTTGGCCCCAAAACTTGCGTTTTAATTAATTGTCGATATTAACCAATGGGCTTAGTGACTTGGGAACGTTAAACTTGAGCTTTATTGATGTCAGAAAGAAACCAAATTCTGAGTAGCCATAGATCTTAAACCATAGGGCATCATATGAGCAGGAGAGACTCAGTGTTGTATCAGGAGGGTGACTTCAAAACTCTATTCCACATTGGAGGTTGTGTGAATGGCCTGCTGTCCAAGGACATTTAGTGGAAGTGTAGATAAGTTGCCTCAGAGACTACTATACACACTTCACACTAGCCAAGGTCTTTGTACACACACACACTTCTCTGTGTTAGTTAAAAGGACCCTCATTGCAATTCTTTTCCTTATATCTGACATAATATCTGGGACCAAGTGAATGCAGGGATGGATTGGTGAGATGGCTCAGCAGGTGTCCAAGCCTGAAGACCCGAGTTTCAAGCCTGAAGACCCGAGTTCCATCCCAGGGACCAACATGGTAGAAAGAGAACCATTGCTATATGCTGTCCTCTACCCTTCACATGTGCTGTGGCATACACTCTATCCCTAAATAAACAGAGAATGCATGGGTCATATAGGGTCCAACCTCAGAATGTTAGAAGTGTCCATAATGGTTAAGTTTGCTTCCTATCCTACTAAAGCACACAGCATGACATCCTCTCCCCTCATGGTTACAGGTCACAGTGGCATAGCACCGCAACTCTCCTTGGGGAAACCATCTCTGCATCTCTGCTTAACTACCATACCAAGAGGGTTCATCAACAAAGATACCATCCTGGGGTGGGTGCTGGAGAGATGGCTCAGCAGAGAAGATCACTGGATGATCTTACATAGGACCCAAGTTCAAGTCCCACTGTAGCTCACAACTATCTGTAACTCTGGTTCCAGGGTATTTGATGGTCTCTTCTAGCCAACAGAGGCAGCGTGAATGCACGTGATGTACACACGCAAAAGCAGACAAAACAACTACATGCATAAGACAATTAAAATTGAAAAATTAAAATACAAAGAGCTGCCATCCAATCTTATCCAGTCAGTATGCACCATCCTCCCAAACACTGGCTCCTGCCATCTGGATGGAGATGAATACAGACAGTCTATCAGACATGTGGTGCTTTCTTGTGCTGATAACTTTTAAAATCACCATTGCTGTCTTAAAACATACGCCAGTGCTGGTTTACTGATGTGCCACAAAGAAACTTTAGATGAAATGCTTTAAGAGTGACAATCATTTGTCATCTGGTGTCTGGTCAGCTGGGGTGGTAAGCAAGCTGTGAGCCCATCTGGGTGACTCCGCTGGGCTCCTCTGTGCCCTGGGTCTCATTCTTCTTCTGGAAGTGAAGCTCATTGTGTTGTGTTGTGAGCAATGTCCACTATGCATAACAGCCATTGCCATCTTCAGAGCAGTGACTGCTCACAGAGCCCTTCAACATGTTGACATTCCTTCCTAGAAAGAGATCCCAGCGGTTCTTTCTGTGTTTCAGCTGTATGAACTTCTGCCCCAGCTGTGTATGGTTTCTGGGGTGCTAGAGTCAATGGATCCAGAGTCTTTCTCTGCCTGGGAGGCCATCTGGGAAGTTGTCTATGGTGCGGTGGTGCTTTTCAATGATGTAAAGGTTAGGGGCTCATTCATGCTCTTTAAGTAACTGTAACCTGAGTTCTACTAGGTCTTAATAACAAAAGCCAGGAGTCAGATATAGAGGAAAATGCTGAGAGTTCAGAGAGGAAATGGAACAAGCCAAAGCCACCTTTACCTCACTGGGTGCCAATATGTAACATGATTGATAAAAACCCAGAGACAGGTACTGAGGTTCAAGCTTCAAGCTTCAAGCTGAAGATCAGAGAAGCAAAGCAGCCAATCACTAGTTCTTGTCTTTACCTCAGGCTGAAAGTGCTGTCCTGTCCTCAGTGTGGCTGGAGAATAACTCTCCACATGGGGCCCCTTTCCCTTTACCCCTCCCTAGTACTGGGTTTAAATGTGGTCCCAAGTGCTGAGATTACCTTTGTGTGAGCTGTTTCTCTTTAGGACTGGATCAGTTCCATGTAGCTCAGTGTGAGTCCTGGGATTAAAGGTGTGTGTGGCCACCACCACCTGGCTAGCTAGTATGGCTGCTGGGATTAAAGGTATGTATCACCACTGCCTGGTTCTGTGCCTTGTGTGGCTAGCTTTGCCTTCTGTACCCCCAGGCAAGCTTCAGTAAATCATAAATAACATATCATTGCCAATTGTCCTGTGAGAAACTTCTTACCCATGATCCTGTGAGGAACCCTTAAACCATGCTCCTGTGTGCAACCCCTGGATCATGTTCCTCGGAGGAAGCCCAAGAATCTGAAGATTTTACTTTGGTTTGTCATTGGGATCTTGATTGGAGTGAGTTGACACTTTGTTCACATGCCCCCAGGAGAAGTCACTGTGGTGGTATGAATAGGTGGCCCCCAAAGGCTCATGTATTTGAATGCTTAGTCATCATGGTGTGGTATGACTTGGAAGGAGTAGGATGTGTGTCCCTGTTGGGGTAGGCATGGACTGGTTGGAGGAAGTGTGTCACTGAGGATGGGCTTTGAGGTTTCAAGGCAGAGTAGTTCTCTCCCTTCCTGCTGCCTTCAGACTAGCTGTGGAACCCTGAGCTTACCTCTCCAGCACTAATTCTTGCATGCCACCATGCTCCCCACCCTGACGATATTGGACTGAGCCTCTGAAAGTGTAAGCCAGGCCCAGTTGAATGAGTTATTTTATAGAAGTTACTGTGGTCATGGTGTCTCTTCACAGCCATAGGATATTGATCAAGACAGTCACGAGGGCAGGCTCAGGAAAGCATACATCCCCACTACCAAGCAAGCTATGTGGGAAAACCAAAATCTGAGGAGGGAGTCCTGCTTCTTGGCCCTGGGAGGCCACGGCTAAGGGATGGAGAAGGAAAGTTAACTCTGATTGCCAGAACCTTTTATAGTCGCTTCCTCCATATTTCCATGACCCATCTAAGGCTCAGGGCTTCTCTTTACTCCACTGAGATATTTGTTGCTTAGCTGACTCCTATTGGAATTCAGAAAGCATCAGGGATGCCTCAGTGAATATCCATTTTGGTTTTTGCCCATGTCTGCTTGCTTCCTGGGGTGATTTATTAAGGGAGGTTGCTAGACCATGGTGCATATACAATGTTAAGCCATCTGCTCAATGTGAATAAACTTCTACATAGAGATGTGTGGGAGCTTTCTTTGAAACAGGGACAGAGATCTACGTCTCAGTGCCCCCGATAGAGGATTATTACTTTATTTTTTTTTTGAAAAAAAAAACTATCGAGTTTAGATAAAAGATGATGTGGGATTTAAAATTATAATTTGTTGATTTCTGAAGATACAAGGATATTCTTTTTCTCTTGTGGAAAAGCCATATGTTAAAATCACCTTAAGATTATGTATAATGGCTTCATGGTTGATGGTGCTGTTCACCCATTTATCTATTTACCTAGCACATAGCCCCACTCTGGGATCCAGAAGAGATAACAACATGGACACAAATCCCAACATCTGTGTAATTTACATGCTAATGGAAGGTGAGAGACAATAAAAGCAACCAATAAATAAAATATATAGACAGCGAGAGTGATGAACGGCTAAGGAGGGAAATAAAGTAGGAGAAAGGGAGGGAACATTTTGATGTGAGGAGGGGGGTTTTCAGGGAAGTTTCCCTGAGAAAATGCGCTCATAAAGGAGTGAAGTGTGAACCCAGAGAGGTGCAGTGGAGAGATGTGTGGGGACTTTTTCATCGAAGTGACCTAACACTTGACAAGGCAATGTAAGGGAGAAAGAAGTGATTGTTTCATGCAGATCAGGCCATTATGGGAGAACGAGCACAGTGGCATGAAACAATCCAGCAGCCAGGAATAATAAAGGGGTCTTTCTTAGTCTTTTGTTGCTGTGATAAACACCTTGACCAAAAGCAACTGGGATTGGGAAGGGGCTGGAAATTACATCATGCAGGTCACAGTCCATTAGTGAGTGAAGCCAGGGCAGGAACCTGAAGTCAGGAACTGAAGCAGGGACTATGGAGGAGGACTGCTTACTGGCTTGCCACCCAGGCTTCCTTAGTCTTCTTTTTTATATCACCCAGAACCACCTCCCCAGGGGTGGCACCACCCACAGTGGATTGGAATCTCTAGCATCAGTTGTTAATCAAGAAAATGCTCTATAGGCTTGTCTACAAGTCAATCTGATGGAGAGGCATTTTCTAGTTGAAGTTCTTTCTTCACAAATGACCGTACCTTCTGTTTGATGGGAGATGTCATTCTGTCATTCTGTATATGTTTCTCATACTGGCTAATGAATAAAGCACTGTTGGCCAATAGTAAAGGGAGATAGGAGGGACTAGGAGACAAGGAGGAAAGGGGAAGTAGGAAGGAGGGGTCAAGATGGAGAGTCTGGAGAGAACAGAACCACCATTCCTCCACTCTCGGTAAGACCAGGTGGAAATACATAGAAATGGGTTAATATTTAAGACAGAGCTAGCCGATAAGAAACAAGTAACGGGCCAACAGAATTATATCAAATACAGAGTCTCAGTGTGTTATTTGGGGCTGGCGCTGTGGCAGGACAAGACCGAGCAGGAAGAAAAACTATACTCCTTACATCTGTCAAGTTGATTAAAAAAGAAAAAGTAACCACCACAAAGGGAAATAGAGGAAGGAGCCAGCAAAAGATGTATACCCAAAAACACCCCTGCCACACACATTCAGAGACCTTCCAAGAACCTGGTCCTACATCCTGCCTTCATCACATCTCAATAAAGGCATGGGTTGTGAACCCATGAAGTAGTTAATCTCTTCTTTGAGGCAGAGATATCATGATTAGATTTCTGATAGAAACTCCTTCATAGACACAAGTCTCCCAGGTGCTTCTTAATCCAGTCAAGTTGACAGGTGAGATGACCTACTGTATAGGGATAATGTGTGCCAAAATACTAAGGTGTGGGTATGTCTATTCTTTGTAAGAATTTCGAGAAGCCCAGTAAGGGAATGAAGAGGATGGTGAACCATGGCCAGGTAATCACAAAGGGAAGGGAGGGACTGTTGGTCAGCAAAGAACACATAATAGTCTCTATGCTGTAAAAAGTTGCCTTCATGTGAAATGGGGCCAAAGAGGAACAAAGTCTGATATCTCAATGGATTGTTCTGACTGAGGTGTCAAACAAAGACTATAATGAAATCATGAGAAAATATGGTTTCTTTGGGGTGTTTCCAGGTAATGGGTACAGGGACGATGATAGCTAGAGCCAGGGACTAAGCTTTAGAGGTAGAATGGCAGGATGTTGTCACATTCTAGAATGTAGATGTGAGATTGACGAGGGTGTTTTATAAATAAGGACTCAGGGAGAAGATGATGGATTTTGTTGTTTTCTTATCCTGAGAAGTGAACCTTGGACCCTGTGCAAGCCAGGCAAACTCCCTACTACTGAAATGCTCTCATGCTCCCTACTCATGCTCTCTTTTTACTTTTCATTTTGAGGCAAAGTTTCACTAAATAGCCAAGGTTGGCCTTGAACTCACTCTGAACTTGGAATGCCCCTCCTTCAGCTTCTCAAATACCTGAGATTATAAACTTGTGTCACCACACTTGGTGGCACCAAGATTTGTGACATGAGAAACAGAAAGCATCAAATTCAGATTGCATGTCCCTAGAACACTCAGAGTTGAATTCATATGACCAACAACAGCAGGGGTCAGCCAACAAAGGTTCTTGGGCTAAGTCCCGCCTACATCCTGTTGCTGTCCATCATTTCATTGGGCCACAGCTATGTCTGTCCCTTTGGTCACTGGCTATGTATGACTGATTTCAGCTCCAAGGAAAGAACTGAGTGATTGCAACAAAGAGTTTTTGCTTTGGGTCTTTTTTTTTTTTTTTTTTTTTTTTTTTTTTTTTCAGCTCTTGATTTATAACATTAAACTGTAACTATGAGCTGATGATTTAAAATAAGCAAGTATTGGTTATAAACACCAGAAACAAGAACTGGATTGATGGCTCAGTTAAAAAGTACATGCTGCTTGAGGTGGTTTGAATGAGACACTTTCTCCACAGGTTCAGATGTTTGAACACTTGATCCCCAGTAGGTGGTGCTGTTTGGGAAAATTGTAGGAACTTTAGAGGTACAGCCTTCCTGGAGGAAGTTAAGTTACTGGGAGCTGGCTTTGAGGATTTATAGCCTTGCCCCACTTCCTATTTTCTCTCTGCTTCCTGTCAGCTTCCTGTGCCTGTTTCCCTCTACCATGCCTTCCCCACTATAATGGACTTCTTCCCTCCAAAACTGTGAGCCAAAGCAACCCTTTTTATCCATAAGTTGATTTTGTCAGGGTATTTCATCATCACAACAGAAAAGTGATGAATAATGACTCTTCCAAAGGACCTGAGTTCTTTTTCCAGCCCCTACATCAAGTAGATCACAATTTCCTGTAATGCTAGATCCCAAGAATCTGATGCCCTCTTCTGGTCTCTTCAGATATTGCATACATGTGGCATACACACACACACACACACACACACACACACACACACACACACACACACATCTTTAAAAAACTAGAAGTATGCCAGGCATTGATGGCACACACCTTTAATCCCAGCACTCTGGAGGCAGAGGCAGGCAGATCTTTGTGAGTTCGAGACCAACCTGGGCTACAGAGTGAGTGCCAGGACAAGCACCAAAGCTACCCAGAAAAACCCTGTCTCCAAAAACAAACAAACAAACAAACACAAACAAACAAAAAACCCAAAACTAGAAGTATACACCCTTTTATTTATTTATTTTATTTTTTGAATTTTCTAAATAGAATTGAACATGACACTGTGGCTGTGTGGCACTTTTTCAAAGGAGATGCAACCAAATGTCTACTCATCCCAGATAGGAAACAAACAACAGAACAAAGTACAGATGCCACCAAAGTCCAACTTGGTGAACCACTGTGTTTTATTGGGGTTACTTACAGGAACAGAAATGACTTAAAGCTGTATCACCAAATCCCACCCCAGCATAGGTGACAGCTCACAAATGCTGGGAACTGGGTGTACACTGCATAGCCTGCTGGCAGCTCAACAGATTGAAGAATGTCCTTTACAGGTGGCACAGTTGCCCTTAGAGTGATTCTCAGCTGTCCTTACCATTTGTATACACCTGGGGAGGGGAAACTTGAATATCCGGTTGGGTTCAGGGACTTCTGGAAGCTTTCTTGAGTACTTTATTTCTTGTCTTAAGAAGCTTCCTGCAGGATGGTGCAGTTCACATTTCTGTACACATCCTGTCTTAAAATACCATTTTAGCTCCCTTTTTACATCCCCCAAGCTGAAAGAAACTGCTACACAATTGTGGAAACCATCTTCAAACAAAATTCATAAAAAGTCAAATTCAGAGGATTGAAGAGATGGCTCAGAGGTTAAGAACACAAGCTGTTCTTGCAGAAGACCACGGTTCAGTTCTTAGCACCCACAGGTCTGCTCAGGACCACCTGTGACTCTGGGGTGTACGACCCTCTTCTGGCCTCCCACATGTGCACAAGTGGTGCACAATACACATGTAGTCATGTACATAAAATAAACTTTTTAATAAAAACTTTCAAATTCATTATGGCCATATATGACCAACCTCAGTTCAATATATTCCCCAAGGGTTTATATCCCATGTGAGAGAAAAGACATCTTTGTCTAGAAGAAATTGGCTCCCATTTGCTCTGGGCCCTCAGATTCCCATGTGAGAAATAATACCTCAATTTTCTCTTCTTTTTTTGCAGTCACATTGCCTGCCACTTCGTGTTATATATTAATATGGACTCACATAGAGCTTCATCTTATATAATCTGTATAATTTTCTCTCCATGGAAATGAGGAGACAGCGACCACAGAACTAGATAACAGCACTCACCTATAGTTGGCTGTGGCCCACCACAATAATGCAAATGCCTTCATCACCCAGCTCAGGTCCTCCTCCATCTCCGGTTTCATTAGACATTGGATTCATTCTCTGAAGAACACAACGAGGGTGCCCCGTGCTCTGAGGCTTTTTACAGGGCAGTAAAGATGAGTATAGTCCCTGTAGCCTAACAGCGAAAGGAGCCCAATGCCTGAAGACTTGGTGACAGTTAGTTGCACAACAAGGGCATTTCCAGGCAGCCCTGGGCATCGTGGTGTGAACAGTGGGCAGGAGCAAAGCTTCTCCAGGCGGGGATTGAATGGCAGTTTCCTGTGAAATAGAAACATTCCCCATAAGAGAGAGGGGAGGCTCCTGTGACTGGGAAAGATGAAACTTGCAAGGTTCCCCCTCCCTCGGTTTTACAGAAGCAGTGACCACCACCCTGAGTGACCACCATGCTGCAGGGAAGGGATTCTCAGAACCACAGAGCTGCCCAAAAGCTGTGTAGAGACCTCCAGGATTGCAGTGTATGAGAGCCATCAGTCATGGTGGGATGGGCTTTTCAGCAATGCAGCTATTGAGTCAACCCTGCCCCTTGTCAGTAACCCCAATAATAACGCATTGGTTCACCAAGTTGTGCTTTGGTGGAATCATTACTTTGGCCTACTATTGTGTGGTTCCTTTGAGTGTGTGTGTGTGTGTGTGTGTGTGTGTGTGTGTGTGTGTGTGTTGGGATACAGAGTTAGTTTGGGCACCAGGACATAAGGTCCCTACCACCTCTAAGGGAAGGATCATGAAGTTACCCTGACTGACTTGCTCACAAGGACTGGGCAATGAGACTGGCTAAGGATGTTTAGGCTCTTTTCACACTAGTACTCATGTCCAAGATCAAAATGAAGCTTTATGTACCTTTTCTTCCCATGAATGTTTGTGTTTCCCAGTCCTCTAAGGCTCTGTTTTACCTAGGAGGAAGGAACACTCTGACCACTGAGATAGTTTTTCAGGATGACAAATAGCTTATCATTTGGATCAGTCATCCTATGAGAAAGATAGCAAGCTTGGCCCTGAGGCTGATTTTCCTGAGTGCAGACATGAGTCACCTGGGTTTCAGGATGTTGCACAACCATCTAATGAATATGAAAGTCTTGGCCAGGTCCTCTTCCTGTGTGGATTCATGTGACATTTAGGGACTGAGTACATATTGGTTTAAGGATGTCACATCATCAGTAAACATGAAAGGTTTGCCCAGGTCTTCTTCCCATGCTGACATGTGACATTTAGGGACTGATCATACCTGGATTTCAGGATGTTGCATCATCAAATTAACATAAAAATCTTGGGCAGGTCTTCTTCCCATGCAGACACACAACATTTAGGGACTAGGCAGAGAGGTGGCATAATAGAGGACCATGTATGTCCAATGGGTACTTAGTGATAGAAGTTGCCAGATATAAGTCAAAGATATCTTGAGTACTCATGACTATGCCTGTGTCCCAAGGTTATAGAAACTGGAAATATCCAAGTGCCTCTGGCACACGAAGTATGGCCCTGATAGAACAGCCTCAGATAGGTTCCATTCTATACTAATACAGTTTTCAGTTTGCCCAGGGTAGCCAACTCACCAAGTCCAAGAGCAGCCTCTGATGCAGATATGTAAGCTACATCAAAGAAGAAGCTCTTTAATTGAATCCAACAGTTTGTCTGAGCAATTTACAAACAAAACAGAATTCAGCAATTCAACTCAGAGACAATTCACTAATCCAACAGTCCTCCGGACTTGGGCAGGTTCAGAAAACTCCAACCAATAACAGGATCTGACAGCCGGTATAGAAAAAGGAAGCGATGACTTAATTGGTTACAGAATAATTGGTTAAATGGTTACAGAGCTCAGAGCAATCAACCAGAGCTCAGCCTCTGCCATTAAACTTGGTATTACTATGGTGTGCTGAGTCCAACAGATAGGATCAAATTAGAGCGCTTTCTTATATATTGGTTAACAAGGAACATTTTACAACAAAAGGGTCCTGGATATTTAATTATGAGGATAATCAAATTTATGATGACAACTATTAATACTCACTCAATATTTAACCCAGGGTCAGAAACAGTATGCACTAAGCAACTCACCTGCTTCCCATTAGTTCCTGACTGACTTCGTGCATTTAACCAGATTTTTTTTCTATGCATCTTCTATATGCCAGATATAGTAGACAAAAGAAAGGTAGCCATGACCTCTTGGGCCTCACAGCTGGTGGAGGAGATGTTAAGTTGAGCTAGTGACATGTCAAAATAGGAAGATCAAGGCAAGGAGGTAGGGGTTGGGGGAGGCAAAGGATGCTGGAGAGGAAGAATGGGGGAGGTTGCTGCTTAGGAGACTTACCCAAAGAGAATTCTGGTGTACTAGAAACTGAGGGAATGTTAGGTAGATGGAAGTTTGAGTGTGATGGCTGAGTGGAGGTTAACCTTCATTGTCAATGAGACTGGATCTATTAATCCCTGTGGAAACACACTGACAGGCGTGTCTAGGAGAGAAATTTTCCAGAAAGGTCTGAGGGGGAAAGATCCTCCCTGAGTATGGGCAGCCCCATCCCCTAGGCTGGGGTCCTGGACTGAATATGAAGGAAGAAGTGAGCTCAGTACCAGCATCCATCTCTCTTCTGCTTCCTGACTGTTGATGCAGAGTGACCAGCAGCCTCATATTGAGCCACTGTGCCCAAACCCACCTGATGGACTTTCTCCCATCTTAAACTGTGAGCCAAAATAAGCTGTCCCCTCTTTAAGTTGCTTCCATCTGAACTTTTTTTCACACCAAAGAAGGAAAGGGTAGATTTCATAGTCAATTTCTAGGCGTTGCTTGTAGAGCTCATATTTTTTGAGGAGAGTTGCTTCTCCCAATGATGAAATCACATGGTCAGTGGTCATCAATATGATCCCAAATCATGCTCTCTTTACCACAACTCCCCCCTCTAAGGAATTTCCCCTTAAGTCAGGTTTATGATGGGTGGGACTACATGCTTGTGATTGGCTCAAGTTACACTGCTGTGTTTCTGTGGTACATATATATTTCTATTTGTTCACACACAAATATACATACACATGTAACAATAATAACTAGAGAAAAAAATCTATCAACGTGAGAATGTGGGGACATGGGAGGGACTGGAAGGAAGGAGGGGTAAGTGATGTAGTTCTATTTTAATTAAAAATCATATTTAAGTAAAATTAAAAATAATATGTGGAAAGGTAACAGACTGAAAACTGCAAGAGGCTGTGAAGAGCTGAGGGGGAGGAATGGTGTCCCTGGTGGCTCTGAGGGTTCCTGGGAGGTACCAAGGCTCCATGGCCAAATCTCCTGACTGGTGAGGCTGACAGCTGCTCTGTCGATTAGTATAAACGATGAGATTCCAAGATGTACTTAGCAGCTATAATACTGGTGGGTGCTACCTGCTGCTGCAGTTACTAGCTGCTAATTAGAATCAAAGAATTGAGAATCTCACTGGCTACTGAGTGTGAAGCGCTGGCAACCCCGAGCCCAGAGTGGGGGCCTCTAACCTGAGTCTGCATCCGCCTTGTAAAGGCTGGAGCTATAGGGCTCTAGACCAGAGAGCCTCCATAGTGAAGAGTCTGTCAGCCCAGCTTGTACACCTTTATACTCAAAGGCCCAGCTCTCCTCACCTGGGAAGGGCTTAGTCAAGTTTTCCATTTGGGAAGACCAAAAGGCCCCTGGCCAACTTGTTAGCAGGGACAATTCATTCTCCTCCCTGGGACTTCTGATGCAGAGGTGAAGTGTGTTGTTTTGAGGACGGAACCACAGTTGTTTTCAGAAGAGGGGAGAAAGTGGCAGGTGCTGGTAGGTGTAATTAGGAGAGCAGGTTGTTAAGGCCAATTATGGAAACAGGTGCGGGGGCTCCTTGGTTCTGCTATGTATGGGAGGGTTGGTTTCGTCTCTAATTGAGGCTGACACCCTAAATGATGATTCCACTTTAAGTCACGCAGTAAGTGGATCTGGCCCACTGCATGTTAAGATGGGTTCCCAGGCTCCTGAAGAGTAGATGGAAAGGCAGAGACACAAGGTCATTTCCAACTGTGAGGAGCCCATGGCTCCTCTGCTATAATTTCTCACTCCAGCCTTCCAAGTTCTCTGGGCCTTAGCTTTTAAAACACATATATAGCTGAATGTCCAAAGCTACGCACGCCTGGCTGTGTTACGCAGGAGCAAAGGGCTCTGGGCTGGGTGAGGGAGGAGGTTGCTACTGATAAAGGGCAGGAAGCCACAATCTGATTAGGTGAGCTGAGTCATATGTTGTGCTTTAAACCTAACACTGCGGGCCAGAGAATTCCAGGTGCTCGTTGGCTGTTAGGTTGCGTCCAAAGATAGACTTTTGAGTCTGGGTCGGGTTATAGAAATAAAAGCTTTAGTATTTGTTCAAAGAGAAAAACATTTGCAAACTAATGAAACATATGCTTATTTATCTTTACATAAAGAATGAGATCTTGCCTGAATATTTAATTCTGCAGGATTTTTCAGAGTTGTCTGATATTTTGGTTTTATAATAAAAAATGCCGAGGACACCATTTTGCATGAACAATAAAATATCATGTTTAAAATCATTTCAAAAACTTGGAATTCTGTCCTAAACCCAAACTAAAATTCATTTAGCGGCTTTGTTTATTTGTTTGTTTTTCTTATGAAACTCAAGCCATAAACACAGCAACTTTTAATATCATATATTCTAAAACAATCCAATCCAGCAACATACTAACCTGATATTTATTGCTGAGGGATCACGGGAAGAAAATATTAACAACTTTGTTCTTTGCAACTAAACAAGTCTAACTCTATAAGAGCAAATGCTATGCGTGTACAGAACTGTGCACAGCAGTTGGCATCTGAGCCCAGGTGCTTCTGGCCGAATTTGATGGTGTTGTAGGAATTGTAGCATGCATAGTGCCAAGACATGTGTTCAGAAATGAAGCTGCAATGAACAGTTCGCAGAAGGTTGAGCAGGAGCATCTGCTGGGGGGCGGGTGCGGGGGGCAGAAGCATTATCAACAGCGTTACTAACAATGACAGCAGCACTGAGAAGATGGTTTAGGAGCTCCAGACAGTGGCCAAGGGCGGAAGTGTAAGAGAAGGGATTGGAACCTGGGTTCCTCGTGTGTTGGATTTTTAATTGCTATTTGGCCTTGCACATTCCGAAATCTTTACAGCTGGTTAGCCTCCCGCAACCCCCACATTCAGTCACAAGTTCCCACGCAGGGTCAGGAGCATTCCTTTAGAATGCCGTACTTCATCACACCCTGCTCATCAATGGTGAGGTGGTTGGTTGTTCTGTGGCTTTGGATGTGTAAAAGAACTGAGAAAGTTTGTGGTTTCTGAGGAGTGGAAGCCAGTGCAACTTGATGATTCCTGACCATCATTCACAGAAGCAGGCTGGGGAATCTGTGTTGGGGGATTTTGTGTGATGCCTTGGTTCCATGAGTCACTTTGGGTCCTAGGAGGCTGGTGGAGTGTGGTGAAGGTGCAGTCAGTAACGGTGATGTCTTTCTAACTGCCTTCCAGGGCATTAGAATCACTTTTGATGGTAGCTACTTAACATTAAGTGGCCTTTGCAATTTTAGTAAATTTAGTTATGTCAAAGTGAGAAGATGGATACTTCATCAAAAAGAACAAAAATCACGCTATAATGTCTCTCAGTGTAGCTGTACAAGGATGTCTCTAGAATATCTTAGGCTGGGTGTGGTGGTACTCTCCTTTAATCCCACCATTTGGGAGGCAGAGGCAGGTTGGTCCCTATAAAATCAAGGCAAGTCTGGCCTACATAGTGAGACCCTATCTCAAAACAATTTAAAACCAACCAACAAACCAAACAAAAGCCAAGACAAAACACCCCAAAAATATTTTTTAAGTTTAATTAATTTTTAATTATGTACATTCTCTCTGTGTATGTATACCACATGAGTGCAGTGCCTACAGAGGCCAGAAGAGGGCATTTGATCCCGGAACTGGAGTTAAAGAAGGCTGTGAGTTACCGTGCACTGGGAACCAAACCTGCATCATCTATAAGAGCAGCCACTGCTCTCAACCACTGAGCCACTACTCCAGCCCCTGAAAGCATAGTTTTAGTTTCTACATCACTGTCTACAGCAATGGCTTAACAGGAAATGTTTAAACTATGTTTCTTTATTGCCTGTGTTTCCTACTATATCAGTGTTCCTAATGCCAAAAAAGTCTAACATCTTTGAAAAAAAATGTGGAGTTTTCAATCAGATATGTTCAATCATAAGAACATTCAGCTAACTTTAGCTGATATGTGTGCATGTATTTCACATCAATTGATATCCATAGAATGTCTAGAGTCAAGGGCCCCATGTCATTATCTTTTACCAGAGAGTCACCTGAGTAATAACTGACGATCTACACATATGTGTAATTAACACCAATGGCAGCAATTCACAGTGAGATTATTGTGATGCTGTGTATTCTGTAGGCAGGGACATAGATGACAATATGTGTTCACTGTTGCCTTATTACACAGCATATTTCCATTGCCATGTCTCTCTCTCTCTCTCTCTCTCTCTCTCTCTCTCTCTCTCTGTGTGTGTGTGTGTGTGTGTGTGTATGTGTGTGTGTGTGTGTGTGCACTCATGTACGTACAGGTGCTCATACACTTCTGTGTACATGCAATGTAGTCTTTGATGGTTTGAATAGGAATGACTCCCATAGGCTCATATGTTTGAATGCTTGCTCATTAGAGAGTGACAATACTTAATGGGGGTTAGGAGATGTGGCCCCATTGGAGTAGGTATGGCCTTGCTGGAGGAAGTATGTCACTGGGGTTGGCTTTGAGGTTACAGAAATCCAAGTCAGGCACAGAGACTTTCTCTTTCTGCCTGCTGCCTGTGGAGCAGTCATGGAACTCTCAGCTCCTTCTCCAGCACCATGTCTGCTTGTATACCACCATGCTTCCCATCATGATGAAATGGACTAGACCTCTGAACTGTAAGCCAGCCCCAATTAAATGTTTTCCTTTATGAGCTGCCATGGTGCCTCTTCATAATAATAGTACAATAACTAAGACAGAGACCATAGGTCATGTTTGTGTATTTATTATCCCTCAAAAGCTAGCCCGGGGAATTTGCCTGTCTTTGCCTCACTGATGCTGCAATTACTGGATCACACCAGCATGTCTGGCTTATTCGGTGTGGGTGCTGGGGTGCAACTGAGGCCCTCATGCTTGCCCAGCAGCTACTTTATTGAATGAGCCATCTGCCCAGCCCCTGCCATTAAGTTTTCTGTGTGAGATCTAATCCTCCATTTCATAGTTCCTTGAATGGCACCCATCTACTTACCATTTCCCCTGCCTTGCTTTTTCCAGATGCTACACACTGAAGCTATAGCCTTTCGGAATGTCTTCTTTTACCAAATAACACTCACTCAGGTTCCTTCCACACTTGGGCTTGACAGCTCATTTCCTCCCAGCATTCAGCACTCCATCCTCTGGAGACGTAGCCCTCTCTCCATTCACCTACTGAAAGACATCATTGCTGTTTCCAAGTTCCTACAGTTGTGAATAAAACAGCTATAAATACCCCTTTGCAGGTTTTCATGTGGACATAAATGTTGAACTTCTTTTCATAAATTCTGTAATCACATTTACTGGGCAGTGCACTAAGACAGTGTTTAGTTTTGTAAGATGCTACAGTACTGTCTACAGCATCAACTGTGCCATGTGAATACTGATAGGCACAGAGTGGGGTGTTGTTTAGGGCATGCCCGATCCAGATCGTGGGGTTTCCAGAATTCTCCTTTTTTGCCCATTTGATGGATGTGTAGTCACATTCCATTGAGTCCCTGATGACAGGTGACATGAAGCACCTCTTCACAAGCTCATTAACATATTCATCTTGGAAAGTTTGGGGGCGAGTTCTGCATTAATTAAGCCTCATTTGAATGATGAACACATGCTATTTATTTTCTTGGAGAGCTCCTTCAAGGATAGCAGCAAGGCTCCTCCTGCAGGAAGCCTGGTGGCCTGTGGGCCTGCATCCCATCACTCAGAGGAGGGAGGGGAAGGCAAGTGTGCTATTTTAATCTCTCTATTAATGTAAGAAAAACCAATAGCTTGAACACAGTGTGTTGGTTGTCAGCGGTTCCTTTGAGAAAAGGCCTGGGGTCAGCCAGCATCTTCTCCAGCCCTCTCAGCACTGCTCTTTGCTGTGCATATGAGATGGTCCCAAAATCTGCCCATCTTTATCTCAGAAAATCATGTGTTTGTTCTGTCATGGGGCCAAGGGGAATGCTGAACATATATGATTGTGTGGCTACCTTGCTGGGTGGAGAGGGGACCCCAAGGCATGTGGTACTCTGACCCATAAAACAGCCAGACCTGCCCGATGTCACCCTGGGTGTTAAAAGTTCTTGGTATTGACCATTAGTTAGGATTTTGATCTTATTTGCATGTGTATTTTCCCTGTGAGCTTCTGTGGGTAGCTATGCAGTGACCGTGTCTCTCACAGGGGATATGAAGAAATCCATCAGATTCCCACAGCCCTCCATTCCCACACATCCAAGGCTTTCAACAAAAGTACATACACTATGATCCAGATCAGAACGCCACTGATTTTAAAGGCATGAAGGGAGGTGCTTATCCATTTTGCTGAGTTTGAGCCACAAGAAAATTCACCAATACCAATGGAGAATCAAAGAAGATAAAGAAGTTAAAAATCTTCCCTGGGAGGGGCTGGAGAGATGGCTTAGCAGCAGTTAAGAGCACTGGCTGCTCTTGTAAAGAACCTGGGTTTGCATTCCAGCACCCTCAGGGCAGCTCACAACAGTCAACCCTAGTTCCCTGGGATCTGAGACTCTCTTCTCAACTCCATGAGCTCTGCACACCCATGGTGCACTTACATAGGCAAAACAACCACACACATAAAATGAAATAGATCTTATAAAAAGAGTAAGAAAATGGTAACATCTTAATAGAAAAGAAACATCCAAGGAAGCATAAAAACACAACCCTCTTTATATTAACCCTAAAGGATAATAAGAGCAAGCTATTACCTAATATTTGAAAGGGTGATATTTCCACACACAACCTTGTTTCACTTTATCATTATTTCTGTGGCAAAATCATGTTCATTGCATAATTTAATTTAAGCTTGACAGTCTTCAATTCTTCTTAATTAGTCAGCATTAAAAGGATTCAGCTGAACTCTAAGCAGTCTGTGATGTTTTTTCTTTGTAAAGAAATGTGTGGGTCGTAGCAATGAGAAGTGATGTGTCTGTCATTATGAACTGACCAGCACCTGTCACCTGGCTCAGAAGGATGCTTTATCCCTCTTTTATAGGAAATCTTTGATGTTAAAAAAAAGCAGAAGGAACTTAACTGCCACAGTCTGTTCAGACTGCCTTAATGAAATGCTGCCCTAGTTATGTTTCTGTTGCCTTGATAGTCACCATGACCAAAAGCAACTGAGGAAGAAGTTGCAGCTTCTAGTCCATCACTGAGGCAAGCCAGGGCAGGAACTTAAGGCAGGAACTGAAATAGAGGCCTTGAGGGAGTGCTGCTTACTGGCTTGCTCCCCATGACTTGTTCAGCCTGCTTTCTTAAAGAACCCAGGGCCACCAGTTCAGTGTCAGTACCACCCATGGTGTGCTGGGCTATCCCACAGCCAGTCATTAATTAAGAAAATGCACTACAGAGAAATCTGATAGAGGAATTTTCTCAATTGATGTTCCTTCTTCCCAAATTACTCTAGCTTGCTTCAAGTTGACAAAACAAACCAAAACACAAAATTAAACAGCACACTCGCCATTTACAAAGTACCTTATACACAAGAGAATACACCCACAGTTATGGAAGTTAGGCATCCCAGATGCAGCTTACTCTAGGGTGAGTGAGAGCTATTTCCCATCGATGGGTGTAATGTCTTCATTATAGCCTCATGAAGTAGAAGGGACTCTCCAATGTCCCCCTTCAACCATTAAAATCATCAGGCATTTTGTACACCACCCAGAACCAGGACTTGTTAAATTCTGGTTTCCACACAAGGTTCTGGATAGGAAGCCAGTTGTGTCTAGTTCAACGAGGATCTAACAAATGTGTGAGAGGAAACACTTTCTGTCTTCAGAACGAGATGTTCCCCCTTGCTGTAATGGAAAGGACTGGAACATAATTGAAAAGGTGGAACAATCTCTCACTCAGTGATTGTGTGCAATAAGGTCCTGTCTGGCGTAGCCTAAAATCACAGCGAGTGTCTGTCCCATGATGCCTACACTTGGGTAAACACTGTAAGATATAGGGAGCAGAACCCACATTTTCATGATACTGAACACTTTAGCTGAAGCAGAAGGCTGGATGAAGATGTTCACAGCTTTATCAAAAGAGACCTATACATATGGCTCACATGCCCAAACCTACACGACTCACGGCTTCTGTAGTTTATCGTATTTATTGACTTTGTATATGGATGGCTGTATGCACATATGGAGGTCAGAGGGCCTCTCTTATTCCACCAAGTGGATCCTGAGGCTTGACCTCAAGCCATCAAGCTTGCCCACAAGCACCTTTACCCACTGAGCCATCTTACCACCCCTCTTCTGTTCTTTTAATGTCAAACTTTAAGTCAAGAAATAGTTCAGTCATGACCCCTAGTATCTTTACTTAATTTCAGGAACCAAAGTAACATGGCAGCAATCATCTGGAGTCTATGAACAAATGCCACGTTTGTATTATAAGAATGATGAACAATTAGTATTAACCAAAAAAAAAAAAATCACAGCTGTGGATTTGTTGGCAGAGCTGTGGTAGAAATATCTTTGTATTAATAAGGAATTGTTTTGTTTCTCTCAGTTATTCAATGATGATATTTTCCCTCCTTGTCATACAGTTTATTATGCTATTATTGAAATGTTTCTTTTAATTGAATGTGAGTACACGTGTTTTAAAATGAGACCAAAATAACACTCTCAGGGGAAGAAATGTTTTGTCTGCCACTGAGAGAAAAGTCAGTGTCATGCTTGTCATGCGTTTTAGTTTGCTTCTCTGCATGTGAGGTGAAACACACATACCCAACAGCTCACAGTGTGTCATTTAGGGAAGTCAGGGCAGGAACTCAAGGCAGGAACCTAGAGGCAGAAACTGAAGCAGAGTTAATGGTGGAGTGCTGTTTACTGGCTTGCTCCTCATGGCTTATTCAGCTTGCTTTCTTATAGCACCCAGGACCACCTGCACATAGGGGGTACCACCCACAGTGGGCTGGTCCTCCTACATCAATCATTCCTCAAGTAATGGCCCACAGGCTGATCTGACAGAAACACATTCTTAACTGAGATTTCCCTCTTCCCTGATGACTCCAGTTTGTGTGGACTTGACCAGTTTAATCGGCTGCTTCCTTCTTAGGAAATTATCACCTGTGTAGGGAGGGCTGGTTTCTAGCTGTGTCTCTGGACTTTCTTTGCTTAAAACCCTAGATCATAAAGGTGAGGCAGGGGAGGGATCGTATCCAGAGTAAATTCACATTTCTGCAAGAACTGAAGTCAGGTTCTGAGAACATGGAGACCACAGTTGAGGGATTTTTTGAGACCCATGTATGGAATCTTCAAATGTTCTTGGTCAATCCCAGGCTAGTGAGATGCCATGAGACATTGTAGTGAGTCTTCAATTTGAGGGCTCAGGAGACAACTTCTACCTCCCTTCTGCCATGCCCATGCTAGGTGGACACAAACATATCAGATGCGATGCTCAGGCCTTATCCAACGATGCCAATATTTCTTGCTTCATAAAACTACGTAGGGCTGGGCAGTGGGACCTGGCTAGGAAGCAGGGGAGACGGAAACAAGTCTGTCACTCAGCTAAAAACCACCACAGGAGGGATAGTGGGTAATTTTATTAGGAGCTTTCTGAAGTCTTCATAGACATCTGAGTCCAGGGAAGAACATGTTTAAACAAAGGAGGAGAGAAGAATCTGAGATTTGGGCACATGAGCTCCCTCTACTGGAGCATCTTACCCTGTGTGGTCCTCACTCCCTTCACTTAGGCCATTCTGTTTGAGGATGGGGGTGAGGGTGGGGCTGGATTCTCAGTGAGAATGTCTAGCCTCCAGGAGTCTCATGCATCATCTCCAGAGTGTCATCAAAATAGTCTTGATTCTGGTGTGCCTGGGCTTTGGAAAGGACAGGTTCCCCTCTGCAGCCTCCTGGTGGTGGTGGTACATCCTGGTTGTCAGGCACCTATCACTATGTGAACTAGAACACTCCATGGGGTTTTGCACCATCTGTTCTACTCAGAAGGACACTGACAACTAGGAATATTCTGTGGCAGCAGAACTTGGGCCCCATGGTGGGCTTGCTTCCTGTCAAGCACTTCAGTGCCTGTTTTCTGTGGGGAAGAAAGGTCTTCCATGGTGTCTGAGGGTTTCAGACAGCCCTGGGCTACCAGGGGGTCTCTCTAGGAGATTGGTTAAGTATTGCTGTGATTGTTGTCTGAGTAAGTCAGTTGAATATTAAGGAAACCAGAATTAACATTGCCTAATTATTACTATTATTGTTATTTAAATAGTGAAATTGGTGACAAATTCAGTTGATTGCAAATGTCTAAAGATTAAAATTACTCCTGGCCTCTTGAACAGCTTGAAAATGGTAAATTAGACAGCGAGCAACCAGGCCATCTAAATCTGTTACTTTTTGTAAGAATAAAAAGACCAAGCTGTGTGCCATTGTGCTTACCCATAATTTCAGTACTCAGGAAGTAGAGACAGGAGCATCAGGGAGGGGTTCAAGGCCAGCCTTAACTGCATAGGTTCAAAAACCATAAAGGGGTATGTGAGATCCTGTCTCAAACAAACAAACAGACAAACAAAAACTCAAAAATAGAAAAAGAGAATGTCATGGACTTTCACTCAAGTTATGTCTGTGGCTCACAGGTAAACATGGTGATGGCCATCAGAAAGAGTCGAAATCCTGTTCTGTACCTCCAGGAGACAAACACGCGGGTCCTTAAACTCAGCTTAAAAGCATGAAAAACTTGAAACAGATAGAGGAGGTAAAAGTGCAGCTTCATAAGAGTTTGAGCCCATGTCTGTCACCAGCTCACAGACTGAAGGAAAACTCATCAGCTGTGGGTAGCCCTGTCCACAGGCCTGGCACATATCCCAGACAGACAATGGCAGCCTCCATCCTGGTCAGCTAGCGGCAGCGTGTGATGCCCTCCTCTGGCCTCCCAGGTGATGGTGGCATGCATATAAAGGGTATGGATTCAGAAAACAGGGCTGACCTGGATGCTCAGTTCCAAAATGAGCAAATACTCCACAGTCTGAGCTTAGTTGGGGCAGGGAGCAATGGGATTCATGGGCCATGAAGGCAGAAGGGGGAAGTATTGGGGAAGAGTATCAGGAAAGGGGAGAGGAGGGAGGTAGCAGAAGGCAGTGTGGGGGGGATGAATAAGAATAACCAAATACAATGGCACAGATGTGTAAAAATGGCATAACAAAAGCCTTTACATGCAACTTAAAAAGAATGCCCAATAAAATTCAGAGCCTGAGCCAGGCAGGTGGTACAAGTCTGTTTCCCCTGCATTTGGGTGTTGAGGGCAGGGAGGGTGCAGGCATGAAGCTAGAGTAAAATAGAAATAAATAAAGGAAGAAAAGAAAATGCATAGCAGGACCCCAGTGTTCAGCAGAATCTCCACATGCCTCCTGAACCAGCTCGAGGCTCCCTATGGTGACAATCACAAGTTTGAGATTGTTCTGGTCCATGCTCTTTATCAAGGGATTTCCCTGTGTGAAATCCTGCAGTCTTAATACAGCCTTTATGCAAAGGGACTGTCCTTGATGAGGAAGCCAAGGGTCTGATAGACACAGGGAGGAGTGGCAAAAGGTGAGGTGGGTGAGGCTATAGACTCACATCCACACAGGAATACACAGGGGAATACAGCCTGTTACTGAGCTGACTGGAAGCTGGGCAAGAGGCAGACCCTTTTGTACAGTGGAGATGGCCTGCGAGTTACAGGAGCTCCAAGACCACCTGCTTTCTGAACAGTTCTCTCAGATGGGAGTGTTGGGAACAAGATAGAATGAGGAAGTCAGGCTGAAAATGGTTCTACCTGGAAGGTATTAGTGGTAGGCAGGAGGCCCAGAGTTGAAGCCCCAGGAAACAGGGTCTTAGCTTCTTTTCTGTTGCTGCAATAACAGCATGATCAGTACACCATACAGAATAAAGAGGTTATGTGGGCAGATGGTTTCAGATGGATAAGAGTCCATTATGGCAGGAGGGGCATGGCAGCAGGCATGATGGCTGGAGCAGGAAGCTGAGAGCTCACATCTTCAGCTGAAAACGTGAAGCAGAGAATGAACTGGAAGTGATGTGAGGCTTTAAAAATCTCACAGCCCAACTCCAGTGATGTACTTCCTCCAGCAAGGCTACACTGCCCTGAAACCTCTCCGATCAGTTCCATCAACTGGCGATTGAATATTTAAATGCCCAAACCTGTGGGGGAACATTTTTCATTCAAGCCACCATACCCCTAATTAAACAAACAAAACTCAAAAGCCAAGAGTGGTGGTTTGGTTATAATTATAACCCTAGTTCTGGAGATGAAGAGATTGCGCTTAGACCTCAGTGGCCAACCCAAGTAACCTAATTGGCAAGCCTCAGATGCAAGTGAGAAGCCCTGGCTCCAGAAGAATGATACCTGTCTTCCCTTGGGTGCACATACATGTGTGCATGTGTTTGTGTGTGAACATGAGCACATGTGCACACACAGACACACACACACACATTGTGAGTGTAAAAGTCTGAACCTCTGCACAATGACAACAAGCTGCAGCCACAGCACCCAGAAGCATCCTCCCAGGCTAGGCTGCTGGCTGTTTTATTGGTGAAACCATCAGTCTTGTTAGCTTTGGCAACACAGTACTGATGACCGGGCGTGTTTTCAGTGTTGTTATTATTCTAACATAATCACTATTGGAAGCATCTGTTGTTAAACACAGTACTGTGTGCACAGTCTTGGTTGATTGGTTTCTGTTAATTGCATCCATAAATTATGCATTAAAGTGGAGGCTGAAACAGAGGGAGTATAGCAGGCACTGGGGAATACTGAGCCAGCTATCTCCCTAGGAAGTGGCTGGGACCCAGACCCTTCATCGTTTCTTTCTTCAACGGACTCCCTTCATTTGTCTATTCTTCACATCCAAAACTGATAGAAGTCACAGGGAACCAATAACCTATTAGGGACCCGGGAAGACATTTCCTGGACATTCCCTGTGGTTGATCCTCTGTGTCCTTAATCCAGGGCTAGGTTAGGACCACTTGCTAACACTGAATTTAGAAGCCTGATCTTCTCTGAGCTCCTCAGGGCAGACCACACTGGTAGAGTTTTGGTTCATTCTTTTGACCCTGTTGGGAGGTAACAGTCAGCCCCAAATCATCAGCCACAAATATCTCTTTCTTATTGACCAAGATCAAAGACAGTCTTCCTTGCCTGGACAAGACCAACCTCAGCTGTGTCCTCCATACAAGGCATCTTCTGGGACTTGGAAATGGACAGATTAAAGCCTTGACTTGCCCTGGGGAGGAGTGAGTGATTGGAGTCAGGGAGATCAGGGATCACAGTCAAGATCAGAACTGTGGACTCCTTGGACTTTGACCCCACAGGTCGCCTATGACTACCATGTATTTTTGCCTTGTAGAACTATTTTATTCATATAGATGTGAACATCTTTTTGAGCCTTCAGAATGAGCCCAGGTCCTATATCTAGAAGACTGTCTTGTTCCCTTGTGTGTCCTTCCATGCCTGGAGGCTAAGACCCTGTTGCTTCCCATAGTAGATTATTGTATCACTGTGACATAGATGTCTGACATAAACAGCACACAGAGAAGAAAGGTTTATTATGGCTCATAGTTTCAGAGGCCTTGGTTCATGGTTGATAATTCCCACACACCCCCACCCCCCAGGCTCACCACAGTGGAGGCTGATAAGAAGAATGGGTGGAATCATTTGGTTGTCTTTTTCCTTTTCCCCAGCCCATAGGAAGCTACCACTCTCACTCTTAGCTAGCCCCCTCCCAAATAGATCTGATAGAAAAGCCTAGAACTGTGCTTTAATCTTCTGAATGATTCGAAGGCAAGTCACATTAACAGTGAAGATTAAACACCTCACCTGATCTGCTGAGCTTTGCTGTCCATTCACTTAGTAGAGTGGGTCTAACAGACAAATCATCACTCATACCCAGGTCACTGAGTCTGGGTCTCATTTCTGTGTCAGACCTGCTTCTGACTACCCACCTCCACCTCCATCCATCCACACCCTACACCCCCTTGTAACATCTGCCTGAATGCTGCCTTCTAATTCACGTGAATCCCATGAGCCTCCTCCCTCTCCAGCATAGCCACAAGCCCAAGACACTAAAGCATAGGCTGTGACTTAAAGATTACATCGCCTTCCAAATGAGTCCTCTCTCAGCTCCTCAGCATATGTCCAAGGGTAATGTTCTTTCCAGATATGTCCCCAAACATTGCTCATAAGTTGCCTTTCTGGCCATACTGAACTTTTCTGTCACATAGGATTTTTTTTTCTGCATCCTAGTTCTCAATTCATTAACACCCACACCAATTCCTTGTCTTGTTTCTATTTCATCTTAGAAAAATTCTCTTGCCTTGGAAACTGTTCCTGTTCCCTGCTACCCTATGCTCCATCATTTATTTTACACACACACACACACACACACACACACACACACAGAGAGAGAGAGAGAGAGAGAGAGAGAGAGAGAGAGAGAGAGAGAGAAGCTGGAGGAGAGAATTAGACTTTACACTGAATCATCTTTCTATTGTGTGTTCCTTATACATGATTAAGCATCCTCATGAAACAATCTGGCGACTTTTCCTCAAATTTGAGCTGCACTTTTGTATACTCAGAAAATTGGAATTGTCAGCTTGAAGATTCTTAACTGGTTGTTTCATAACCATCAAGACCATTTTCCCAGGATCAACTTTGGCAATGAAGTCAAGCTTCATCCTATTATAATATCATTGCTGGCTGGCTCCTTTACTTAACAGCCACGCTGATCTTATCAACAACTAATTGCATATGAAAAATCATGCCTCCAAACACATCAGTAGTAAACTATATAATTCTGTTAGATTTTTCTCAAATAATGTGAACACTCAACACAGAAGTGCTTTGGGAAGGCTTGCAAATAGTTTGGTCTCCAGTAGACTGGCATGTTGTTATTAGAATTAATTTGGGTTAGGTTCCAATGACTTCTATTGAAATACAACATTCACTCCTGAATTTACTTCCCTGTAACCCCCACTCTGACAAAAGTTCAAGGATGTCTTTATAGAAACCATTCCTTAAGTTGGAATTGGAAGTGCAATCCTGTCTGTAATTCTAGCTCTCATGGGGCTGAAACAGTATTATCATGAGTTTGAGAACTGTCAAAGTTACTTTGTAGAGAAATTTCCTCCCAGTTGAAACATTCCTTACTGCACAGTAGGTCATTAAGGCTGAGAAAGTAGCTAACACATAAGTCTCAGGAAGAAACTGACCAGATGCACAAGGCTCCTCCCTCCACAAGATTATATAAACAGTGAGAGCTACTGAGGAGAGGAGACTTTCCTTCCTGTTGAGCTGCCTCCAAGTTGTTCCAGATTTCCTGGATCATCACTCATACTGGGGTGGGCTTTGATGCAGCTGTGTTTGAACCCTTTCCACTCGAATCTGTGTTCTATATGGCCACAGCCTGGGATCAACTCAGGAAACTATTCCAAATGCAAATGAAATCTCTAACAGAAAACATCATGGAAGCCAAATCACCCAGGAGCAAGAATCTTGAATGACCAGTACCAGGAACCTCTTAGTTTCTTCCTCTACTAGAGGCAAGATACCTTCATCATTAAGTACTGGGAGAGACCAGCTAAGGGCAAAGCTGAGGATGAGAAACAGAGAAACTCAGAGACAGAGACACAGAGAGACCAAGAGACACACAGAGAAAACAATAACCCCATTAGAAAACCACATCATGGAAAACATGATGAAAGCAAGGCCCATGCCACCTCTCAGCACAGCAAGTGAAGCCCCTGTAGTCACCAACTAAGGATTCACTGTAATATTAAATCTTAAGTACCACTACTCTGACCCAGCGATTAACGGGTCTCCATGATTGCTGAATTTCCTTAACAGCATTCTGGCCATGGAGCGTGACTTTTAATAGGTGACTTGTGTTCTCTGAGATGTGGGTTGTTAATCTCAGAGGTGGTCAGACAGCAGATGTACAGCCTGACATTCCCAGCATGAGGTGTGTTTCCATCCTGGATAAAACAATTATTCTCACTGTGCTTGTTATTAATTAAAATGTTTCTTGGTACTGAGCAGAAAGCTGATGCTGTCTGGGGAACAAACTGTTTATATTGCTGTGAGAACAGTAACCTTACTGGGCTTCCTACAGAGGCTGCATGCATCTATGCAACCCCACTGAAGCTGTGATGCTGTGTCTGACCTGTAGAGGTCGTGAGAATATATATAGAGGTTTGTGTTCACTCTGTATGGGCATGAAACACACAAGCTTTGACTTTTGCCAGTCAGAACCAGTGTCTCAAAGGAAGGGGTTGAAGGAGAAGACTTCAAGAGATGTGGGCAGGGCCATAGGAACACAGGTGCTCCTAGGAACCATCACAACACCTGGTGTTTCAGATGCATCACTACAGTCACTCCATCATCAGTTAATACTTCCGAGTCTGAAGACCGTATCTCCCAAATGAAAGGAAACAGTAAACCAGTCCCTGGTGTCTTCCTGAGTCACTCTTTAAAATCAACCCTGTGGCTTAAAGCAATGAGTCAATGCTGGGGCCAACTGGGACACAGCTGTAGATCTATTCAGTTACAGGGTTGGATGACTCTAGACTGTACAAGACGTTCTCACTCCCATGCAGATAACCAGGCTGCTGTTAACAGGAGCATCTGAAGGTTCTTCCACAAGGCACCTCATCCTCTAATGAGCTGCATGTGCCTCTGTGCATGGGATTCTTATTGGGGTAGCATTTGTCACTTCTGATGCAGGATTGATGGTGCTCATATCCAGCAATTGGAGAGTGGACTCTTTTTTTTCTCTAGGTGGTAAAACTGCAAAGTCACAAGGCAAAGGAGTGAAAGACGGATGACCACCTGACAAAGAACAAGTGTAGTGAGCATCATACCACTTATGGGACAGTTTCTCTTGGGTATGAGTTTCACCTGAGCACATCTATTTATATCTCTGTTACAGGAATGCATATTGTTTGCACTCTATCTTGTATTGGAACACATGGGCGACTCCTTGGATTATGTCAGAGTATAAATAATTTCTTTGTACCGATAGTGACCTGGAAATGTCAGTATGACATACTTCCCGGATGGGTTCTATGTCTCCAGTATGAGGTACTATCATAGTTTCTCTTCTGGATACATGTATATCTTGATTCTCATTGAGCCAGCCAATCCTCAAACATCAAGAACTCATTTTGGAAATTGTTCATTTAAGAGTGAGTAAATAAGCATACTTCCTGGGAATGTATTATCCTTTGAGTCAAACATAATAATCTCTGAGTGTGACTTGTTTTTGGGTATGTGTGTGTGTGTGTGTGTGTGTGTGTGTGTGTGTGTGTGAGCATGTGTGTGTGTGTGTGTGTGTGTGTGAGCGTGTGTGTGTGTGTGTGTTTGCTTGGAAAGTTTCTTTACCCTTCTATATTTTTCTCAATGTCTAACAAGTATAGAAAATCAAGCATATTAAACATAAGGAAGCAATGTACTTCCTTTAGTCCTAAAATTGAGAATCATATCTGGATCCAACCTCAGTTACCCTTCCATCCACAAATACTCTTTCAAATGCCTTCTAATTTGAATTCTAACTACATAGGTTAGTTCAGTCTGAGGTAGGTCACAAAGCAGATCCCCAAAGTAACAGTGCTTATGGCAATGACTGGTTCTTCACCTCAGGTTGGTCTTCATAGGAAATAGAAACCAAACACATGCATTTTCCATTTCAGTGGCTAAGCTGCCTCCCCACCAAAGACCCCTGCAAAACCCAATAATCTTTTGCGTTCAGGTACTATCCTCCACTATCCTAGATGGTTGGCAGTTTTGCTTTTTTCATTAAAAACTGTTCTCTTCCCATGGAGATTGGCTATGTTCAATGATTTCTTACTGCACTGACTTAACAGCCTGGTGTAACAATACAGTTATATGCACGGTGTATTGATTTCTGTGACTCAACATGTTTTTTTGTGAAATCCACTTACAATGCTTGTTATTTATGTTTTTTTAATTTACTCATTTTTCATTATGAGAAAATGTTTCTGTATTTCCTTGGTCATTATATGCTTAGCAAACGTTTGCATACTTTTCATCTTATAAAATGTTCTTATATATCAGCCTTGCTGGACTCCTATATGTATGGCTCAGTATGCCTTTTTCGGAATATTAAATATTCATTTGGATATCACACATCTGGGTTTACAGCATAAATAAATACATAATTCTCCTTAAGCAATGCACATTCCCCAGTCTACACTATTTCTGAATACCTAAAGCTAATAATATCATCATTAGATTGCAATTTTTCCGCATCAAATATGATAAATGTCTCTTTTAGTAAATAAAAGTTTATTCTTGAATACAAGTAAGTATTACCAAGTATATACTCTTAAGTGTGGGTCTAATTTTGAACAACAATTAAGCTGAGGGTGAGGGTAGCTTTCAGGAAACTTGAAGCTTACCAAGGCAGAGGGTGGGACTGTGAATCATCTTGAGGTCACATGGTTGACCACTGCCAATCACTGTCAGTGGTTGTCTCCTGGATTCATCCTCTATATCTTGGTGCTCATGTAACTCATTCTTTCAGGTAGTCTCTTACCCCCCAACAGTGATGCTTCTTTGCCTTTTGTTCTTTTTGGTCAGCCCAGCAGATATCATCTCAGGAAAACTTGACACTTGGTAGAAAAATAAATCTCATTTCATACCTTGTTTTCCCCCAGGCCTTGGGAAGATGGTCATAGTGAGAGATAGGAGGAAGAGAGATAAATATTTCTTTGACTGAAAGACTCAAACCTGAGGTTCTTAGAGGAAGCTTTAGACATATTCTGGAAAGTTATTGTTGTTATTGATGGTGATGTTGTTGTTAATGATGATACCATTGATGCTGGTGTGAATTTGGATAATGTTCATGTTTCTGTTGATGAAGAAGATGATTGATAGTAATGATGTAGGTGATGGTGGTGAATGACAATGATGGTGATTATATCAGTAATGATGGTACTGATGATGGCAGTGATCATTATGATGTTGGTGATGACTAAGTTGATAATGCTTGTGATTATGATGATGATGGTGATGATGGTGATAACAATGATGCTGGTTATGACAATGTTGGTGGTGTGGGTAGTGATGGTAGTGCTGCTGGTGGTAATAGTAGTGATCATGATGATCTTGGTGATGATGACAGAAGTGGTGATAGGCATAATGATCATTTTATTTGTATTGGAACTCTTCCTCGTATATGACAACAGACAAATCACACCGAGCAGCTGATACCTGATCAAAATTTACTATTTTGATTCATTATTTTTTTTTTGCTAAAGGCCATTTCCCCCTGCTTCACTTAATTATGCATCTGAATAACAGACAGGATCTAAGCTCATTTCCCATTTCCTAATTTGAATTTTACCAACATAGACTTAACACACACTGTAAAATGCCATATGTTTTGCTATTCACATCACCAGGCCATTTGGGAACCCTTCCCTATAAGGAACCATTTCATGATGATGAACATTTTATTTGTTGTATTTTCTCCCGACTGATAAGATTGTTGATGTCACCAGAAACATAGCTATAAGCACTTATTCCACCAATGTCAGAGTCAACTGCAACATGAACATGTGCTTTATCTTATGTGTTAGTCCTCTTGATGGCAAATTCCTTTTCTCATGATCAGAAAGAAAGCATGAGTCTGGGACTAGAATCTGACCCTGAGCTCTGCTGCCAACTTGCTGTGTGAGTTTAGAAGTTCTCCAGTCCCTTTCTGGGATTCAGTGTGCATCTGATGGTGTGTTTGGTTTCTAGCATTCTGCAGAATTATTTTCATCATGTTCTTTAACCCTGAAGTTAACACTCATCCTACTTCCCCACTTGGCTTGTGGAATCACAGCCTCCTGGATTCCCATCTACATCTCTGTTTTTTTTTTTTTGTTTGTTTGTTTGTTTTTGTTTTTTTGTTTGTTTGTTTTTTTTTCCTCATGCATTTCTTACCATTGACTCTCCTCAGTGGTCCTGAATAAAAAACTTACTAATCCCCCAGTTTCCTTTAATCTACCATTTTATTATCTTATACTGTCCCATGCACCTATGTGTCCTGTTTTACCAATTATTCATCCCTATTCTCTATCTTGAGTTCTTGATGCACCCAAATGACCATAGTTTAGACTTATTAAACAATTCATGCTGTAGTCATGGTTCATAGTTCATCCCCATCACTTATGGTCATGCCCTAACCACCAACTATCTTCTTTAAGTCTGTTCATTTCCTTGTTCCCACCCCTCCATGATAATACTATGACCTGGTAAACTCTGCAGTAACCCCTTCTCTGTCCTGGCTCACTGTTCTGCTCCTCTCTCCTGCTTTGAGATATCACCTTCCTAAGGGACACAGGTGCTTACTCTCAGTTGTCTGGGAAGGCTAAACTAGTTATCTTCAACTCACAGTTTGGAAGCCTACGCTTTTCATAAACTCTCTACCTAGTTCCATCTCACTTGGGATAATAAACAAAATATGCCCACCATCTGTCTCTTCTTTTTCTGGCTGGTTTTCTTCCCTTCTGTCTGTCCCATTTATTCATCACACTCCACTAATGCTGGTTTTATTGTGTTTCTTTTATCTTGCCATGCAACCTCCCTACCCAGGGCAACTGCTCTTTTCCCCTCAGCCATCTTGGGACTACATATTGCTTTCTGTATGCAAATTCTGAAGATCCTCCTGAGGAATGCCTGGCATTGCTGTCTGACAATTAACGCCCCATTATCACAGGAAACTCAACACACCTGGAGCCAGTGGGGGAGCACATCCCATCAGCTGCTCACCTGAGAAACTTCCCTGCATCTGTGAAGCATCATTTCTCAAGTATTTTGATGCTACTTTTGGCTGTAAACACTATGGGCATCTAAACTCTGGCTCACTGCATTCCCTTCCAGTTCTGTCCTCTCAGCCATTTATGCACTGATTGTTTGGGGAATGTGTCATTGTTCTCAGGCGTTAGTGATCAAGACTGACACATCTACTAGGAAGCACTGAGACCCTTGTAGATGAGAAGACCCAAGACCAGACCCAAAAGAGGCACAAGGGACCCTGTCTTAAAAACATCAGTGAGCTCCAGCCAGCCTGGGCTTTGAGAACAAATTCAAAATTCTTTGTCGGAAAACAGCATTCATATTTCCAGACTGCTGAAGGGACTAGGGGACTGTTTCACAGCTGCTGATCAGGCTAAGAGAAGTTTCATTACTTATGTGTTTTTCTTGGCTGAGTTTTTTTTTTTTTCAGAAGATTTGCATGTTAGGTGATTGTCTCTCTTCTGAGGAATAGTTATGAAACCAGCAAGGTTCCCTTAGCTCTGTCATTCAAATGTGCATCTCTGTGGTTTGGCTACATTTGACTTTCTTCTTTTGTTGGCTACATCTCCAACATAATTCTAGGTTAATTTGCTGAAATAGAGGCTTTGAAGGTATGGGCCCTCTTTCCGGGATGGTGTCATGAGAATAAGAATATAAAATAAATGGGAAAAAGTTAGCTAAATAAAGAAAGAAAGCTAGATGATTATGAGCCTTCCAGTGAGCCATCCTCCATGGTTTCTGATTCAAGTTCCTGGTTGAATTCTTGTCTTAACTTCCCTCAAAGATAGGCTGTAGTATGTAAAGTGAAACAAACCCCTTCCTACCCTAAGTTGCTCTAGCAAAGATAGGCTGTAGTATGTAAAGTGAAACAAACCCCTTCCTACCCTAAGTTGCTCTAGATCAGAACATTGTACCACAGCAACAGGATGGGAAGTAGAACAGAAGACAGCATTGTGGGGTTGGTACCCTCTTTCCATCTTTTCTTGAGTTCCCAACCCAGAACTCAGATCATCACAGTATTTTCAAAGGAGATCCAGCTCTGCAATTGCTCATTAAGACAACCATATCTGTTTCTATATGTGTATCTATTTTTATCTGTTGATTAAGTATTTATCTATCATCTATCTATTGATTATGTATCTATCTCTCCTCATTTCATGCTTTCCTATGTTATTTCAATTCTGACTTATCAGTCAGAAGACATGCATATTTTCAGCCACAATTCCGAATCTCTCAACTTTTGTTCAAGAACAATAGTCAGCAAGCATATCAAAAGGTGAGAAACACCGATGGAGCATTTTAAACTTTTCCATTGATTTTTACCTTAAAAATTAACCTAGATTCAACCTCCAGTTGTTTCTTCTAGGTCCCTGATTGTACTAAAACTCTTCTTTCATGGCTTTGTGTCCATTAATTCTTTTTTTTTTTTTTAAAGATTTGTCTTTTATTTTGTGTGCATAAGTGTTTTGCCTGCTTGCATGTCTGTGTACCACTTACCCACAGTGCCACAGAGGCCAGAGGGGTCACCAGGGCCCTGAAACTGGATTACAGATGGTTGTGAGCCACCATGTGGATGCTAGCTAGCAATCAAACCCAGGGCCTCTGCAGGAACAAGTGCTCTTAACCTCTGAGCCATCTCTCTAGCACCTGTGTTCATTAATTCTTAGTTTTCAAGCTTTTAAAAAAATGCTATAATATTTGCATCACTTTTGTGATGTTCACTTCCACTGGTACGACTTTCAAACAATTTTGCTTACAAATCATTGTATTGGTATGTGCCAATTTTATATATACTGCCAAGCTTCATAAAGACATCTTCTTTCAAGTATATCACATACTTTGATCATATTAAATGATAAATCTATTCAACGATGCTATAGCACTCATTCTGGCAAATTATTTATTTAGACGCAGGACTTTTACTATGTAGATCAGGCTGATCCCAAACTCACAGAGATCCACCTGCCTCTGCTTTCCAAGCACTGTAATTAAAGACATGCTTCATCATGCCAGGCTATGGCACATCTTATTAACAAAACAGAGGTTCACCAATGAAGATAATCACGGTGGAATGAAGACTTTCTAACAATTGACACAATCGGGAAAGCTGAAGAGATTTGGAAAGGGGCAGCATTATTTCTGTGGTTTTTAAATTTTTCCTTTAATTAACACATAAAACACTCAAAAATATTGTACCACCATGTAAATTTATCTGAGTTTCCTCCCAGTAAGGTTCATTTGGTTATTGGAATTTTAGGATGACCACCAAGCAGCCATCCTCCCTGACTATAGGGAGTGGATCTTGATCAGGTCATGCCAACACAGCCACAGAAAATCTGTACTGTGTCTCTTCCATTTAAAGAACTAATTGGTTTAGTTATAGAACACTTGAGCTGGGTCTGACCAATGAGATTTGAGAATTACACTGGAAAAGAATTAAGGGGAAATCTTTCTATTTTCATTTGTTCAATAATATTGGATTAATATGGCCTTCTTTAAACCCTTGTAACAGCTCTCCTAGAGGGATACAATATTGAAAACTATGTTTGTCTTTCAATTACAAGGCAATACTGCATAATGAAGATAAAGGAGGTTAAATACATAGCATCAGAGCTAAACGATGGAGCCCAGGGCCAAATGCCCTGTGATGGTCCCAAATACTGGGCTTTCCTCTGGATATGCTATGATGGGGGGAGGCAGTTCTCCACACCCTCCAAGGTGAAGAGCCGAAATCAGATCTAAGTATTGCTCTGTGTCAATGAAGGGAAGTAAATACAAATTTTGAGCAGGTTTTCAAAATTGCTTTGACAGCTTTTCTATTTTAGTTCAGCGACTCCGGGCATGAAGATCTATATTTTGTTTGGATTAAATTGTCGGCGGGGTGAGCTTCTCAGCCAACAATCCACTTGTTTTCAAAAAGGGTTGGCAACCCAATGAATTTGTGTTACCTAAGATTGTTCTTTCTAAAAAGAAAAAAACAAAACAAACAAACAAACAAACAAAAAACCAAAACTGTATTTGCCTTAAGAAATCCATGACACAACAAATTGGGGAAAGGCACATGAAAACAAACAAAGCCTCCCTGAAAATTGCCAAGATGGGATGCTCTGGGGGTCTGTGGGATCCTTTTTTTTTTTTTTTTTTTTTTTAACAGAAATGTTACTTTTCTTTTGCTGCTGCGATTTGTCAGGTGAAATAAAAAGGTGAGACGAACGATGCCTGAAGACATTTTCCTTATTTTTCTCCCATTTTCTCAGACTGCTATAGATCTCCTGCCACTCAAAGCTAGAGATGAATAACCCACTAACAGGAAAACAAAGGCAGGATATGAACGGAAAATATTCTGGCCTCAGAACAATAACTCTAGACTCAGGAAAATGTGTTTAGCTCCAGAGAAATCGCTCCAGTTGCTCAATGCCTGGCTCAAAGCATAGCACAAACAGGAGAATAGCCTCAGGCTTGGAGCCCAGCTTAACAGTGGCAAGAGAAGTCACCGTGTAGGAGCCAGAGCTTCTGGATTTGAAGGATCTGTGCCTCCCAGAGATGTTAACAAACTGAAGTAGACTGACATCTCCTTTTCCTGAAAGAGAAGACATCTCAAGTCCTGAAGTTAATTTGTAAGCAGTGTTAAAAGCAATCTTTGGTCACTTTCTATTTAGGGTTGTAAAGCTGGCTGATAGGTCGATATGTGCTCCCAGAGGGCCATTTCCAGGATGTTTGCTGAGCATAAAAACATCACCAATAAGGATTCTTGTTGTGTTCACTTGAGGGAAGCATCATGTCTAAGGACATTCATTCAACCGTGCTGTGATGGCCCATTTGGCTAACAGACACAAACCCATGATGACAAATTAAATTTAATTCTATTTTTGTTCATGAACAAACTGATGTGGAAAGTTCATGCAAAGAGCAGGTAAAATCACACACTTGAGTCTTATGAGCTACAAAGAACAGAAGGTAGGACCTTTGAGGCCCAAATAAGCAGACATACCTTTACAGAACACCGACTTGTGCATATGATCCCTTTCTTCCCCAGCACAAAGAGGAATGAATCATGCTTGATTTTCAGTACTCTGTGTTTCCTTTTTCAGTGTCTTAAGTAACTGGTTCAAGTGAAAGACCCGCAGAGGGCATGGACCCTCATGCCCCGACTCAGGAAAGGCGTCCCCCCACCAAAAATCACTCACGAGAAGTGGTCTTGATGCAAAAGCATGAGGTCTTTTATATTCCAGTGCACTGGGGTCCGCAGCCATACTCCATGTGGAAGTAGGAGACTGGGAACCCTGGGTACAGGATTTAGACAGCTTTTATAGGGTTACAACAAAGCCGGTGCAGCATAAACCAATCATCTCATAGCATCCAGTGCAGACCAATTCATTTGAACTATCCAAGCCCATGCTTAGCCCAGGAAGTCTGCTTTCACTAGGGCTCCTGGGTAGTGTGACAAGGCTCATTTCCTGTATTCACTCACTCACAGGTGCTGTTATAAACAGCCCTGTAGTAAACAGTCAAGAATGTGACCTTTTGCCTACTCCTGGGGTCAGTGGAGAGTTAGGCTAAAAGCTGGGACTGGAATTCAAGTGTCTTTAAATATATACATTTTTTTGTTTTTAATTATTTGTGTGTGAGGTGGGGTGAGTGCATGCATGTGAGTGAGATGCCCGAGGAAGCCGGTAAAAAGCACTAGGCTGTCTCATGCATCGTCTTACTGAGGCACAAATCCCATCCTCAAGGATTGACTCTATGGTCTACGTTCCTATCAAAGTCCCCACCTCCACCTGATACCATTGAGATTCAGGGTTAGATGAGTTCTCCTGAGATGCAGGATGCATCTGTCTGTCTCTGGGCTTTCCTACACTGAATCTGACCATCTCTGACAAACCGAGAGCCCAAGAGGCAGTGTGACAGTGCAAAGGTTGAAGAGTTCAATGTCCATGTTTGTGGAGAAGATGTGCATGTGATATCCCTGGGACCAAGAGACTATGAAGTCAATGGGAGATGATGTCAGTGGCTCTCAGAAAATGCTGGGAGAACATAAGAATGGGGATATGCTTAAAGGATTTGTCTTAAGCTAACAGCTAAAAGAAAGATCAAAAGCTTGTGCCAGTTATTGAAGGTTGAGTATGTTACACAATATGTATATAAGGTAAGGCTAAAATAATATATGCATAGTAATTGCAATTATTCTGATTTGCTCACTCAGCAAACTCTAACCTAATTGACTTTTAGATGGTTACTTAAACATCAGATGAACACTTTAGATATATACATGCCTTTCTGGCCACTGTAGCCATTTCCATCAATGACCCCTCTGAGGACTTGGACACAGCATGTAGCCTAGAGGGACAACAGAGCATTTATGACTCTTCAACCCACAATGATGACACAAAGCCTCAGAGTCATGCCAAGGTTGATGATGACCCTTCTTTTGTTATTGTTGTTCTCTAAGATCCTTTATGCCTCAATGAACTAAATAAAAGTTTCTTTTGCAAAGCACTTTTTCTTTGGGTGAGTTTTGGGATAATCAAATTGTCAAGGAAAACATTTGTCACTGAGCTGCACAGCTTGCTGAGTTTGGCCAAGCCAGCGTGTCCTTTGTCTCAACTCGGCTGGCTTTCCAGTAGAGTTGCATTGTTTGAGCTCAAGTCTTTACTTGGCAATATTTACCGATGAGCAGTAAATGGGAAGATAAAATTAAAGTCGTGTGAACGATTAAAGCCGCTTTGTGCAGAGAGACAGCTTTTACCGCTTTCCTTCTGAGTGCTCACACTCGTAGACCAAGTGCAAAATAAATTAAAATTAAAGGAAGAAGCCACAGATCTGAACAAAGCTGCCATGTCCTTGGGGAAACCTGATGTCTTATTATTCCAAAGGTAGTTTCAAATCAACATGTTCGAGTTTCTATTCTGTAGGCATATGCCATAAGAGTCGCAGTCTTTATTTCATGCATATACTTAACACCCATCTGCCCTTGGAGTGTTCTGTGTGAGGCACAGACAAATGTGCAATGAGCTCAGGCTGTGGGTTGAGGACTCAAGACAGCCTGGTTAACTGCAACCAATTTGCCATGTGCATCCTTAGATGCATAGGATATCATTTCTCTTTATTTTTATTGCTTTAACCTTATTTTCCTTTACAACATTTGGAGTTGGAGGGGAGCTAAGACAACAGCGCAGTCAGTGAAATGGTCAACACGCACACATGAAGACTTGAGTGCAAACTCCAGAACTCATATGTAAGAAGTCAGGCTTACACTTGTAATTCCAATTCTGGGAGGGAGACAATCAGATCCTAGGCAGTGAGTCTGGACTTCTCAGTGAGCTCCAGGCCACAGACAAGGTGGGTTTGTGCAATGCTGCTTGCACGTATGTTTTTAGGGCTGATCATTTGGTACTGGGAAATTAATTCATGTGCTCTTCCCTGGACTATTTCTCTTGCTCTCAGATTTCCTTGCTTGCCTGCAGCTCTCTTTCTAGGGATGAGGCCTCATAGGCTTTCTCTGTCCTTTGTGGCATGTCTGTTGGCTCATGTTTTAAAAGTTTAAAAGAAACTTTTAAAACCAAAACATAAAAGGGGATGAATAGGTCTTGAGGAAGGGGGAAGGGGCATACATCCATGTACACACATACCCGACATCTATATACATATCTATAGAAATGTATTTTATTAACTATACAAGGTTATGTCCACTCAAGTATGAACTGCTCCCGTCCTCCACCTTCCTGTGCCCCCCCTTAGTTTCTGTTTCTCCCTGCAGTTTTTCTTTATTTCATATCATCAGTGCTTTTTTTTTTTTTTTTCCTTTTAACTTTTCCTCTGTATTTCTTTAGGAAATGAAACCCAGTGCCACTGTTTGAAACTCCAGTGACAAGTTAGTTTCACAAGGGGCGGAGCATCATGTTACTTTGGGCAGGATTAGGAAGAGGGAGGCTCAGTGTCACTGTGTCACCTGGAAGTTGTCTCTTACTATTGTGGTCTGCTTATTTATTGAAGATTATAAACAAAGAAACAAGTAGCCTTAGCCTGACAGTGCACACACCTGTAATCCCAGCATTTGAAAGGCTGATACAGGGAGACCATGAGTTTGGGGCTACTTTGGCTGTAACAGTGAGATTTCAAGTGAAAAAACAAACGACCCTCCCCCCACCAAAAAAAAAAAAAAAAAAAAAAAAACCCAGAGGAATATGCTTTTTAATCAAAGCACCCCCTACCCCCCCCCCCCGCTTGGCATTAAGAAAATAGAAATATCTGTAAATGTGTGTGGATTCTAATAAATCTACAAAAATTGAAACAACTTGAGCATTGCGAAATGGAAGAGTAAGTGATCGGTGGACATATCTTCCAGACAAACTAAGACTGGAGCTATGGGAGGAGGAGCCATCACCACAAACAATACGTGTAATCAATGCAATGTTTCTCTCCTCTCTCCTTGCCTTCTTCTCTCATTCTTCTCCCTCTTTACCCCTTTCATTCTCTTTCCCATTCCTCTCCCTCCTTACCATTTTTCCTCTTTTCCCCCAACCTCTGCTTCTAGAATGTGACTTGCCTTTTAGTCCTCTTTTTAAACTTTTTTTTTTAATCCAAATGAAAAACAATCTTATTTTACATACCAATCCCAGTTCTCTCTCCCTCCTGCCCTCCCATTCCCTGCCCCCCATCTCCCCATCCACTTCTCAGAGAGGGTGAGGCCTCCTATGGGGGAATCATTAAAGTCTGTCACATCATTTGGGGGCAGGACGGAGGCCCTCCATCCTGTATCTAGGCTGAAAGAGTATCTTTCCATAAGGCCTTTTAGTTCTTATCTCCTCTGCATCTTCTTGTCCAGTCACCAGTTTGAAATCTCCTCACCAAGCAGGTTCATGTACATGCCCTTGACCTTGAAAGGAAGCCTAGGAAGTCAATTCTATTTCTGAAGACATTTTGCCTCTTAACAAAGGCCTTCCTTCCCCATTCAAAGGCGACCTGGTCATAGGGTGACATCATGCCCACAGCTCCTGTCTGTGTTCATCCTTCATAGCTATCATTTTCTTTTCTTTCCAATTCCCCCTTATCACAGCATTTTTAGGCATCTGATAACTTGGCTCTGTATCAATCATTTGGTTAATACAATTGCCTTAACATAGATAGTCCAAAAGACTTTTTGGGGGATAAGAATATTGGACAATTACCTTTTCACTCAAAACTTCACAAATTGGGTTTTTGAAAGCCTCCAATGGATTGCCCATTATTTCTATGAAAATTTTAAGCCATATCTTCCATTATCATTTTTTTAGAAGTACTAAAAGCACATTCAGATGTATTTGTTTATCTCTGGCAGATCCCTCCAGCACTTGATGGTGTCTATATTTCACTCCCGAGGACACCACTCAATTTCTCCATTGCTCTCAATACAGTGGAACCTGTAGAATGTGCAGAGGTGTCTGTCTCTGAGCAGAAGCGCTGGACAGGACCTACTGCCTCCAACTTGTCCTCTCTTCCTTCACCAGGTTTTCATAGAGGAGGAATCCTAAAAGTGGGGAAGATGCACAAGATGCCACCAGACTGGGTCCCCAAGTGGGTTTGAGACACAGTCAGGGCAGAGACACACCAGCAGGATGTGTCTCCTTGCTTTTATTCCTACATATGTCTTTAATGGTCTGAGATAGAAGCTTTCTCAGTAGAAGTGTGATTGAACCCAAGAATAGAACCCTGGATAACAAATGTTTGAATTATTTGTCACTAATCTAAAACCCTAGATGTTTTTATGTGATATTCAGCTTTCTTGATTCTCTTCATACATGGCAGAACTATGGTTGAGAGTAAGAACAAGAGTATCCTTGCCTGATGAGCCCCTGGATACATCTATGTCTGTAGTCCAAACTTGAAACAAATGTCTGAAGGAAGAAGAGAAGAAGAAAAATGTGATGAGATCTGGGGGAGACATATAGATTAAACCTGAACAAGAGACAAAGGATGTGGGTTCACACTAGGCTCACCCCATAAACTGATCAACTGTGTCATGGGGGTTTGTCCCTGAATGTCTCCCTTCAGTGTTCTTATTTGTTTCAAAAACTAGTTTTAGTTGGATTGCAAAGCGGTTGCATCTCTTTTGACAAACAAATGTGTTCTATACTTATGTACCAGAAAAACCATTGCTGAATATAATTAAAAGTGAAATGCAAGATACAATGCATTTTGACACTATCTGACCTCTCCATCTCTACTAACTCTCCCAAGACCACAAAACACACCCCTCCTAATGCCATGTCCTTTTCTTTCTTCTTTCTTTCTTTCTTTCTTTCTTTTTTTTTTAACTCACGGAGTCCAATTAGTGCTGCCCATATGCACATGGTGTGCGAACATCCAGGGAGCATGGCAACCTACAGAAAGAGGTATGTAAATTCCTTCTTATGCATTAAAAGAAACCCTAGTAGAAGGGTCACATACGGCCAGGTGGCTCATATCTATAATCTCAGCAAGGATGGCCTGCCACATTGATGCCCAGCCCCAGAATTTGGTTCTCTGTGAAAACACACAGCAAAACTGAATGAAAACATCTGGGACTGAATCAAATCAAAACACCGTATAAAAAACTTTAACCATTTACACCACCTTTGCTTTCAAAAGAGGCATTGTGAAGAAATGCAGTGTGGTTAGGAGGGTGCATGTGAATTTTACAAACCTGAGAAATTTTTGAGGCTTCTTATACTTTGAGGGAAAAGGTGTGTGTGTGTGCGCGCGCGCACGCGCGCGCGCATTTTTTAGTTGACTCATTTGGAAACACCAACTGGGTCATTTTGGGTCACAAGTTTAGAAGAGCTGATAGGCAGCAGAAATGACAGCATTGGAGGTGGAGGAGGCAACAGCTTGGATACTGTATGGTTCACTGGGGATTGAACTCACACTCACAGCTCCATGCTTGGCAACATTTCTACAAACCAAACTGTGTCCCTATGCCTCAGTGGCAATATTTTTATTTCTTTCATTAAAATTACCATAAATGCATTACTAAAAAAACCCATTAAAAATAATTCCCCTGGGCCAGCTTTGGCCAACATTTCCTAAGTTCTCTGTGTAGGGTTACATGCGTACAATAATGAATAATTCCGTTGTCTACAAGGGATCTCCTTAGAGGGAAAAATAGCATGTAAGTGGTTACTTGTGAAAGGACCTAACTGCACAAAGTAATCATTTCCCTATTCTAAAGTCACTGAGCCAATGAAACGATAAATATTCTTTTTAAATGAGCTGCCATGGGGCTGCAAAGATGACTAAACATTTAAGAACGCACAGCTTTTCTAGAAGAGTCCATTTCCCTCTGAGCACATTCAGAGGTTGAACAACAGTTCACAAGCACCTGAAATTCCTGCTCTTAGGGAATCCACCGCCCTCTTTTGGCCTCTGAGGGTAGTGCACTCATATACACTCATACAGATACTTGTATACATACACAAAAATACATATTTTAAAATATTCAAAAAATAAATGAGCTGCCATGATGAAGACAAAGGTGAACAACAATGTGTGTTCCAAGCAGTATTAAAATTCAGCAGTTTCATATAGCAAAAGTGTAAACCTGTGAGCTCCTAATTTCAGAAGTACCCATCACAAGGGAGTTCCAGCCTGAAGTGTTTCTCAGTCTAATGCAGAGACTGCAGGATAACATCCTGTGTATGATTACACCCACCCTGTGTGTTGGCCACTCCTTTATGGCTAGTAGGAATGCAATGATCATTGTTAAAGGTCTCTGTCCCAGCTGAATTGGATGACATAAATGTCCTGGTTCACTTTTCTCTTCCTTTTTTTTTTTTTTTTGAGACAGGGTTTCTCTGTGGCTTTGGAGGCTGCCCTGGAACTAGCTCTTGTAGACCAGGCTGGCCTCGAACTCACAGAAATCCACCTGCCTCTACCTCCCGAGTGTTGGGCTTAAAGATGTGTACCACCACCACCCGGCTGTCCTGGTTCACTTTTAACTGTCCACTTGACACAGGGTAGCATCTTCTGAGACTCTGGAGGGGGCGGTGACCAATAATTAAAGTTCAGCCGCCTACCACACACACACACACACACACACACACACACACAATAAAGGCCAGAGAAAGCAACAATGAGAACCTATGAAGAAACTTTTATCAGAATGAGATGGCATGGAGACACAAACCCTTAGCACTTCCTTTGGAGGCACAGCTGTGAGCCCCCAGATTCTATAAGAAAGGAATAGAGGGGTGTGTGGGTGGTAGGAGGATGTGCAATTAATTAAGTCTCCATCAAATCCTTGTGGGATGATCATTATCTCAGGTTGATCCAGGAAGCTTTGTTACAGTAAGAACAATGCTGTTTTCTGGGGCAGTCTAGACTCTTGTCACAAGATGTTTATCGATCAGACCAACCATTCTGGGAATCCAAGGTGACTTCCACAGCAAATGAGATGGGTAGGAAACCCAGGCAGAGACACTTTTCCACACACTTAGGCACCTACATATCTTTCACCCATGTTTACATTCAGGGGTCTTTGCAGAGACTAGAGAGACCGGAGATACAGGTCAAAGGATACAAAACTCCCTTAGACAAGAGGAATATGCTTTATGCTGGTTACTGACCCTAAGGATGCATATCTCTTGTTTGTCACCTGCTGCCTGAGGCCCCTCTCCCTGCTCTTTTGTTTGTGTTTTTGTTTCTTGTTCCCAGAATGTCCAGCTTATTACTGGTCTCAGCTTGGGGCTAAGTAACCACACTTAGTAACCTTCTGCCTGTAAGCTTTCTCAACTTTGAGACCTTATTCCTCTAATGTGGAGTTGCTACGGATGTTGTAATGTTGAATCAGTGGCCCAATGGGAAAGAGGAGTTGCTTCTAATTCTGGGGCTTTTCCTTCACTAGAAGTTTGAGTGTTTAAACATCAGGGTACCCAGGTCTATCAGCGGTTTAAGAAGCCTTAACATTGTCTATTGAAGGACTGGAAAGATGGCTCAGCAGTTAAGAACACTTGCTCCTCTCCCAGAGGACCCCCATTCAATTACCAGCACCCACATGGTGGCTCACGACCTCCTGTAACGCCAGCTCCAGGGGATCACTTGCCCTCTTGTGACTTCTGTGGGCACCAGGTACACATACATACATACATACATACATACATTCAGGTAAACACACAAAGTACAAGTGAATAAATATCTTAAAATGTTTTTTTCCTCAGGTCTTACCTGGGGCTGCATGTCATGGACCACTTTGTCATGTGACTTCCCTTCCTCTCCTCTTGGAAGACTTACCTTCTGCATTTAAGCTATTATAAGCAGGCTTTCACTGCCAGTCATCAGGAGGGACACTCCCCAAGCTCTGACCCCCCCCATTGCTGTTCTGTTTTACACTTTACAAGAGCATGCTCACATGCGCTCACCATACTTCCTGCTGGTTTGGTTTTGTTGCTGTGTGTTTTTATCTTTTGATTTCTGCCTTTGTTCAGGACTTGACTTTCGTAACCATTATCACATCTAAAAACCTTTAGTGTTTAGTATAACATAATCACGGTATAATTACAGAGTGTCTTAATTGCATCTGGTCTCGTCTATTCAACTCTCCCTAAATAAACACAACCCTTTTGTTTTCTTCATGGTAACTGACTGAAGCTGAGTTAGGACTCCATTGTTCACTCTTTTGGAATGTCCCTTTTCAACACACTTGTGTTCTGCTCAAAAGAAATCCCTAAAGACACTGGGAAAGTCACAGGCTTGAAATGTGACCTTAACACCAGCCACTGTTGCCTGGCACATTGGTTTCAAAATCTGAGTCAGAAAAAGTGAGTAATATTTTGTTCTACCCCATAAGTTCTGACTTTGCAATAAAGGACATTGGTATGGGAACTTTTCATTAGCCAGCTCCCCCCTTTTCATTTATAGGCACTTAGGTCTGAGTCATCATACTTTCTAAGATAATAGACAAGGACACACCCATGGAGTGCTTTTAACTATCTATGCACCTGGCACGGTGGCACATGCTTTTAATCCCAGCTCTGGGGAGGTAGAGGCAGGCAGATCTCTGTGAGTTCAAGGCAGTCTGGTCTATATAGTGAGTTCCAGAACAGCCAAAGTCCTGGACATACATACTGACAACCCCACACCCCCCTGCCAGGTATCTTTGCAAATCCTTTTGTCCTAAGATTAGCTGGCAATTTTTTTCTAAGTTTTTTATATCTATCTGTAGTTTAAAAAATCTCATCACTGCTTCAGGAGCTTCATTCTCTAAGAACTGTTCATCTTAGGGGATGCCCTATTGTGTGTAGTGTAAATGTTTGTTTCTTGTAGTCTTTGTAAAGCTGTGGTTGGGTTTCTCTGCCTCCTATGTCCATAGTGATGGTTTATCTTTACACTCTCATTCCTCAGTCTGTGCTAGAGTTGCCTCCTCCTGTCAAGCACCATGAGATGGAAACTGGAATGAATACGTAACGGTCTGTTCATTAGTTGGAATATACAGTGGTCTATTATTTACTGTATGTACTGGCTTGTTTTGTGTGTCAACTTAATACAAGCTGGAGTCATCAGAGAGGAAGGAGCCTGGGTTGAGAAAATGCCTCCATGAGATAGATACAGCTGTAAGACATTTTCTCAATTAGTGAGCAGTGGGAGCCCAGCTCATGGTGGGTGGGGCCATCCCTGGGCTGGTGGTCCTGAGTTCTATAAGAAAGTAAGCTGAGCAAGCCATGGGAAGCAAGCCAGTAAGCAGCTCCCTCCATGGCCTCTGCATCAGCTCCTGCTTCTGGGGTATCACCTTGTTTTGGGTTCCTGTCCTGACTTCCTTCAGTGATGAACAACAATGCTGAAGTGTAAGCCTAATAAACCCTTTCCTCCCCTACTTGTTGTTTGGTAAGTTTTTCTTAGCAGTAATATAAACCCTAACTAAGCCACTGTATTTGTCCTTAAGATCTCTCTGTTGCCCCCTCTTAGTTGGAATTATCTCATATAATCATTATTTTTAAGATGTATTTATTTTTAATTAGGTGTATGCATCTGTATGGTGGGGATGCACATGCCAGAAGAGGGCATCATATCCCCTGGAGCTGTATTTACAGGTAGTTGTGAGCACTATGAGGGTGCAAGGAATTGAACCCACATCCTCTGCAAAAACAGTATGTGTTCTTAACCAACATGACATCTTTCCAGCCCCTTTACCATCTTTTTGAAAAAGAATAATGTTATTTCTATGGCTTACAGAATTACTGTGGCATTTATCCAATTGCTCCTGAAAGTGCTTCATGAACGTGCAAAGGCTGTTTGATCCAGCCTTTGTTACTTTCAACTACCTGTCTAGTGCTTTTAGTAGCTGGACAATGTTTCTCCAGAGAAAATAACATAGCTGTTAAAACTTCATCCTCTACAGAGGAATATAGGTTTGAATGTCACAGTTTTAAAAAGAGGGAAAAAGTTGTTAAGGTCTCTGAAGCTTAAATAATTTGTTCTCCTTTGAGTTCACAAGGACACTCAATTTTTTAGAAAATGTATTTCCATGTACCTCTGAGGAGGTGAAGCACTCTAGGAGAGTTGCCACCTACTTAATAAATCGCTGCTTAAATTATAAAGACAGGATTGAAGCCAATATATTCCCATATATTCCAACCCCCCCTCTAGAAATTTATAGCATTCAAGATTCCCAGGGCTTTCAATTTACCTAGCTGAACATCTACCATAAATCCCAATCTTCGACCTAAGAGTCATTCTTAGGTCATATACATCCAACAGTCATAAAGTTTCAGCCATCATCTTTTGGCTAAAGCAAATGATGCAAATTCCCTTTGTAGCTTTCTGTTATTCAGAAATATACATCTGTTTGTCTAGACATTGATTTGACTTCTTATAAGACATCTTTAAAAGAGCTACTAGCAGGAGATGGCTTAACAGTTAAGAGCACTCACTGCTCTGAAGACCTATGTTCAGCTCCTATTCATTAGCTAGAAAACAACTTCTTGTAACTCCAGCTCCAGGGACAATCTGCTGCCCCCATGAGCGCACACACACACACACACACACACACACACACACACACACACACACACACACACACCATTTAAGAAGAGCTGCAGTCAAAGTTATACAGAATTGGAGTGAAGTTGTGACAAACTGAGTACTGATCAATGAAAGTTAGCACAGCCTAGGCATGAGGACCTGTTAGGTCAAATAAATTAGGTTTAGTGCAATAGATTTTTCACGAAAATTTCAAATGTGTAAGATCTGATCTGTAAGTTTTAATTTGCAACCTCTGCTTTATAGACACACTTCAGAATGAGGCTCACTTTTCAAAAATAATGTTTTTATTGATTCTTTGAGAATTTCATATAATGTTTTAACTTGAACTTCTCCCATACCTTCCCCGCCCCCATCCTTCCCACCCAACTTCATGTCCCTCCACCTCTCTCATAACAAAGCAAAACAAAACAAAACAACTCTGAAGCCCAGTTTGTGTTAGCCAACTACTCCTGGAAATGAGGCCTGCCAGAGAATATGGTTATGAAGAAAACTGTCTTTTCCTCTCCCCAGAAGCTATCAAACCCCAATAGCTCTTGGATAGAGGCAGAACTTGGTGCCCATCTACTCTCCTCCATGCTAGGATACTTTTTCTGCCTTGAAATTGTGCAGGTCTTGTGCATGCTGTCACAGTCTCTGCATTTACATGTGTATCTGCTCTGTTGTGTCTGGAAAAGAAGAATTTCTGATGTGCTTTCAGAAAACAATTGGCAGAGAAGAGGCTATTTGAATTATACTTCAAGAAATATGTACTTCCTGGCTGAGAGAGCTGGCTCATCAGTCAAGACCACCCACAAGGGCACTCATAACCACCTGTCACTCCAGTCCCAGGGAATCTAATATCCTCTTATGACTTCTATAAGCACTGCACACACCATGTACATGGACATGCACACAGGCAAAATATTCATACATATAAAATTTTTAAATTAAATAAACAGGTGATCTTTCTCAGTGAATATATGCTGAGTATCATGAATAAAACACTAGTGGGAGCAGATCATATCTTTTTGTATACTATCTAGTGAAAATTTTCTGGTCACATTCAAATAAGGAACACTTGTAAGGCATTTATGAAGATGGGTTTTGTCGTGATGCCTCTTGTCAACAGTGACAGTCTGACATCTCCAGTGAGCATGCCTGCAGTGGATTTTCTTGATTAGGATAACTCAGGTGGGAAGACATGACCACTATAGGTGACATCATTCTCTGGGTTAGGAGAAAGTAAGCCAAATACAATCTCTCTCTCTCTCTCTCTCTCTCTCTCTCTCTCTCTCTCTCTCTCTCTCTCTCTCTCCTGGTTATGTATGTGATGTTACTAGCTGCCACACACCATGATGGATTGACTGTATCTGGAACTGTGAACCATTACATACCCTTCTTCCTTGCTTAAGTTACTTTTCTCAGCATATCTTATCACAGAACCAGGAAAAGTAACCAAGTCCTCTGGTGTCCTATATCTATATACAAAAGTAAAGTCTATTGCCTATAAAGTTATTTCACACACACTGATGTTTTTTAAAGACTATATCAAAATGTAGCCATTGTTGTTAGACATGAAAACCAGTCTTCCAGGTCAAAGAGAACAGACTTTTTGAAGTGAATTAATATGGCACAGACCTCCCAGAACAACACTGAATTACACTGTGATTTCCACATACCTCACACATGACCACAAAATGTGAGGACTCAGCTAAGTATGAACAAACCTCACAATTACAGTTGCTTTCTTTTTATCATAAGCTCCAAGATTGCAATAAATCATGATGCTAAGTGTGGAAGATGATGCTTTGTTGAACAGCTGGGACAGATGTGTGCTTTCTGAACTCATATTTGGATGTACAGTTTTGTGTCAAGATTTTTCTTTAAAAAAAAAAAAAAAAGAACAACAAAAATGCACAGCCAATGTCTGCCCCTGTGGCCATATCCTCACACTGCAGGTCTTCTCTTCTGAGTGAAAACACAAAATTAAGCACATGGCCAAGTCAAAGACTGCTTCCATAATTCTCAAATTTTCCTTCCAGTAGCCCAGACAGGCACTGGAGCATCAAAAGTGGCTGTTGGGATTTCTTCTATCACCTTGCCCAGGATGTAGGACAAGTTGATCAGACTGTACCAGAGGCTTTAGGCTGAGATATGCTTATCACTCCACCTACCTCTGCAAGACCCCCGCTCCACCCCCACACTGCTTGGTGAGAAAGATGAGAGTCCTAAACAGGGGACCATGTAGTGATAGCAATCCCTTCAAGGTAACCTAATTTGAAAATACATTCATTTAATTTGAAGGAGGAGGAGGAGAAGGAGGAGGAGAAGTCATTATTGTCATTAAGTGTCATGACCCTGCACTGCTACCATCTTAGTGTTCTCTTATTCAATCAGAGAGAAAAATCCTGAATGACTGACAGCCCTGCCTGCTCTCAAGCAAAATGGCCAACTCTTCTGCTGAGGGATTTGCAAATACCCACCTGGGCTCAGAGTGACTCTTAAAGAATGGCTATAAATTCCTGGAGCAGGGGACTTCATATTGCTCTGCCGTTTCCCAATTTTATAAAGATTTTTTTTTTCTGCATTAGCTACTATCTGCTTCCATCTTACACTGTTTCAACTTTAAAAATTCTGTTAGCTTATTTTTACAAGGAAAAAGAATTTTGATGATAATGATAGCTCAGAGCCCAGCAGAGGAAAACTACCATGGCTCCACAATGTGAAATCATGATCCAACCCTACTTCTAATTTTCCATAAGTCATCTATTTAGACATACTATTTTCTTTTAAAAAAGGAAATGCATTAATTATTTTTTCTCATTTGCTTTCTGGTAGATGGTACTTAGATGTATGAGTAAAACTTCTGAGAGAGAGGCAGAGAGGAACATGGGCAAACTTGCAAGTTAACAGTTTTGCTAAAAAGCTGGTGTGTGGAATGAAAGCCAGCAGGGCAGATGTTAACTGGAATAAACTGCAGCCATCTGCTTGCTCCTTTCAGAAAAAGATGATTTTTTTGTGGGATGGAAGTCAATCTCTTCGGAAAAGTGCTGCAGCCATCTTGCTGGCTTAAGCTCCAAGCTCCCTCACTTCTCACTCTCCTGGCTGCAAGGGGTCATCTGCTGATGAGGGGATGGTGAGCTTTGATGGACCAAAGTATGTTGAGGGATCCAGTTGGTGTATTGTTTTCAATGCAGTGTTGTTTACTGGGTGTTGTTTACTGGGTGTTGATTTTTCAGAGAACAGCTTAACAATTAAGGAACCGTAGAGATGGCTCAGTGATTAATCCCACTGATTGCTCTTCTGGAGCAACCAGGGTCCATTTTCATCACCCACTTGGTGGCTCATGAACCTCTGTAACCCCACTTTTAGGAGCTCTGACACTTTCTTCTGGCTTCCATAGGTACTATGTGTGAGTGGTGCATAGGTAAACATGTAGGCAAAATACCCAAACACATAAAGCAAAAACAAGTTGGGTCAGGCATGATGGTGCCCTTTAATCTCAGGACTTGGGAAGTAGAAGCAAATGGATTTCTGCGAGTTTGAGACCAACCTGGTCTACATAGTGAGTTTTAGGCCAGTGAGGGCTACATAGACCCTCTCTCAAAAAATGAGAGAGATATAGAGAGAAAGAGTGAGAGAGGGAGGGAAAGAGAGAGAGCACTTACTTGCAAAGGAGAAGTGAGTCGAGCCAGTGTACTCCACATCCCATTAAGTGTGTGATTTCATGTATGGTGGGCCTGAGCTTAGGAGGAAGCTGCTTTCTTCCACTCCCAGCATCCCGGCCTGGAATCATGACATCACTACTTTTCCTGCTCTGAAAAGTTTCAGATTCATGAATCACGGGGCCATCTCCTCATCTGTGGCAGGGGTGTCTGAATGAGTCTGGTGATTATTTCCTGATGCGCTCATCAGAGAACCTGCTATTCGTGTCACCGAATGAGCTTATTGAAGCTGTATCTCACGGGGATGACGCCCACGTCACATCTGACTCAGCCATGATGAACGGATGTAGAAAATTAGCAACTTCACCGCATCCACTTTGCATGTCATTTTGAAGATATATTTGGCATGATTGTCAAGCTTACAATGGTGGCTGTATGCCCGGTTCAAAGAGCCCCTGTGAAATATGGTCCTGCCATGAAATGACCAGACAGCATCTAGAAAATACCCGTGAGCAGAGAAATGAATTCATGCCTTCGGTCTGCTTGTTTTCATTAACAAAGAAAAGCCCATTTTCTGCCCCAAAGTGCTTGCTAGATTCTTGATTGTTCTCCCAGCTTGGGAAACCTTTAAATAAATCTATGTACCTATACTTCGGAATTAAGCTTTATTTTGAATAAAAGACATCCCACTGTCTTAAAAAACTAAAGATCTTGTCTATTAATGGGTGGATGTGGTTATATATTATTCATTACAAACTGGGTTTTTATTGTTTTCTATTTACTTATTTATTATTTTAAAGTTAAACATTACTAGAAAGGAATGTAATCCTTTTGGAAACTCAAATTTGAATTAAGAAAGTCATTCTACTTCATGTGCCCTTTTCTCTTTTAGGGCAAGGGTGACTAAAACATTTTCTTTACATATTAATTAATCTTTCTAATAGTTGCCACTAACACACCCCTATTTGCTTTATTATTACTGCTCAGTGAGAAACTGAATTGTGCTTAAAGTCACTTGAAGCTGTTCTTTGGCCACTGCTAGATTAGCAACATCCCAACCTAGAAGATCTATCAAAACTGGTTTGTTCCAGTGACTGTTAAGAACACATACTGGTCTTCCAGAGGACACCAGCTTAGCTCCTAGCACCCACATCAGGCAACATGCTACCATTAGCTCCAGGGGATCCTGGCAACGCTGCCTTCTGGCCTCTATCAGCACCTGCACTCAGGTGAACATACACATGGAGATACACACATGTAATTAAAAATGATATATCTCTAGAAATTGGTAGGGAATACTTAAAAAATAGGCATTGGCAAGTATGTTCTTATAACCTCAAATAATCATTTTCACCTGTGTCTACAGGAAATGTGTTTTTTTTCCTCCTCCCACATATGCAGATATGGGCACATGTCCACAAGTGCACATGCATGCAATAAATTAAGAAAATATAAGTATATACTACATGACTGTACATGTATTCATATGTAAGAACATACATACATAACTATATAAATCATAAGAGTGGACCATTTCTTTTACTTGCTCTTTTTTAAATATAAACATTTTTATCTTTAGACAAAAAGGGGGAAATGTGATATCTTGTCTATACTCTAACAAAGCTTGTCTGAAGACCTAGTCACTAACTAGTGAGATATTCAATTTGTTCGCATATGTGGCACTGACCATGCCCGTTGAGAGTGGAGACAGGGGCAGAAGTGACCTGGGGGAACTAGGTCTGAGGAGGAGCCTGGAGTGCTCTTTTGCTGGCGGGATGCAGACAGGAGAGCATCTGGAGGCATCCTTGGGACCAGGAACCTGCTGATGTTCATCTATGTTGTAAGTTATTTCTCCCTGAATAAACATCTATGCCACCTATTTGTTTCTTCTGATCCTTATTAAATCACAATAAGCTAACCACAGATGTCTGGAGATTTGTACAGATAGACAGGAAGTGAAATGGCTGGGTGAAGAGAGGAATATAGGCAGGATGAGACAGGAATTCGGTGTCTTTTTTTCAGTCTGAGGATTTTGTAGAGGTAAGAGCTCTAGCAGCTGGCTGCTCTGCTTCTCTGACTGTTCAGCTTTCACCCCCTAATACCTGACTCTGTGTTTTTATTATTATGGCCTATTAGAACTCGTGTTATATGCCTCCTTTTCTTTTTAGAATGAGACCCCTGCATCTAATCTCTTTTATTTAGCTTTTTCCCAGACTACGACTAATAAGAACTTGTAACCATTCTCCCTTAAATGATAATAAACATCCATCCATAAGCCATTTTTTGGGAATATGAATATAGTTTTGTAGACTACATCCTGCTTATTGAGGGCACTGACAACTTTGGGGGCCAGCTTTGAGAATTTGTAGCCTCATCTGCCTCCAGTTTACTCTCTCTGCTTCCTGCTGAGGCCTCAGCTTCCTGCTCCTGCTCCCATGCTTCCCCAAGTGGCAGACTCTTAAACCCTCTGGAACCATAAGCCTTATGTCCCCCATAAGTTGCTTTTGGCTACGGTGCTCTTTTCACAGCAATAAAAAGTAACTAATACATCGAGCTTCTTATTTTCAAATATTCAACTCATTTTGGCCAAGTACAGTCACCCTGCAGCATGACAGACCAGGAGCCTGCTGTCCTTTCATTCTTTCTACAGTTTGCAGGGCACTCAGCAGCCTTTCTATATCCCTCCTCCCTCCACATAGGGGCGCTCACACTGTGCTCTGGTTCATCTTCATCCAGCTTTTCCTGGACACCAAGATTAATTCTTGATCTTAGCCTTTGTGAATAGTGGGTCAATAAACTGGAAGTGCTTCTAACTTCATTTCTTCTAGGCATAGTCTGAGGATCACTGGTCATAGAGGTAGCTGCATTTTTAGTTTTCCTTAACAGTTGCTCAAGTTGACTTTCTCAACAGTATAGGAAAATCCTCCTCTCTCCAAACCCTTCCCAGTACTTCTTCGTGATCATATTCATTCTAACTTGGATAAGCTTATGTTGGTCATGAATGAAACTTGTCTATCTCTAACGAGAGAAAGTGGTAGTCTCACATACATGTAATGTGTTATATTTTATTTACATTCAGTTCAAAAACACTTTACAATTTCTGGAGTGTTCTGGTTTGAGTATCTTTCTCTCTTTGCAAATGTCTAGATTTGCAGAGTTCTGATTTAATCCTGTTTAATTATTTGAATCTTTAAAAGGTTTCTTGGTAGTATTCTTGAGACACAGAACATGGTATGTAATAGTGAATTGACCCTTTAAAACAACATTTGTGGAGTAGTCTTTAAACACCACTCAATTCATTTGATGCTGTTGTTCAAATTCCTGTATCCTGACTTCTCAGTATCTTGGTACCAGTCACCGACAGAGAGTCATACTTTGCATTCTGTATTATGGCTGCCATTCATGCACAGGTCTAGATTATTGAGGGATACTGCACTTGAGGTTCTGACTGGGGACAGCAACAGTGACTCCACAAAGTCCTTTCATAATGAAAACCAATAGCTAGACCCAAATCTCCAGATCTGGCTATTCTGCAAGTCTCCCCTCTTCTATCTTCATTTTCTTCCTAACTTACCACCATGTCTAATTGAATGAAAGATTGCATTATTTATTATTCTATTATGGGGCAGTTCTAGGTTACTGATCTTCATTATAGGAACTGACAGGAGGAACGATTGTACTTTGCCGAGCATATACAATTATTTAACTTGATTTTTTAGTTATGCAATCTATAATCACAGCCTTCATGGGTAATAATCTACAAGAGGGGAAATGGTCTCCCACCTCATCGCTAAGTTGCAAAACTCTCAGCTATTAACAATCATTTATATTAATAATAATTACCAAATTAAGTATGCCAGCTCTTAACAGATTATACTCTGTTGTAGAGAGATTATTATTTTCCAGAACAAAAAGCATAGTGGAATTCATCAAATGGACCTATAGATTCCAATTTTATTCTGGCTCTGAAGGTCCTGTCTTTGGTTTGTCTTAGATGCCCATGTTATCTGCTTGTAGAAGTCAGCTCTTCTGTTCCTGCATCAGCATCACGTCAATATTCTGATCTATCTCATCCTATGCTTGATGTCAGGTGAAACTTCCATTTGAAACGCCCTATCTCACACGTTCCCTCACTTAGCATCCCACCTGTCTACTTTCCATCAGAGGGTTCATAGATATGGTCTCCATAACTTGCTTAAGTTCACATAATGGAATGTATTCTAAATTCTATACTCAATCCTCTCTCAAGCGTGTCCAATCCCCGTCTCCCCATCTTAGGTTTCATTCTGTTGCTGTGATAAACACTAAATAAAAGCAATTTGTGGAGGAAAGGGTTTATTTCTTCTTACAGCTTAGGTTACCTCATGAAGGGAACCCAAGGCAGGAACCTGGAGGCAGGAACAGAAGCAGAGGCTATGGAGGACATTCTTACTGCCTTGTTCTTCTTGGCTTGCTCATCCTGCTTTATTATACAACCAATAACCACCTGCCCAGGGTTGGCACATCTCACAGTGGTTTGGACCTTCCCATTTCAGTTATTAATAAAAAATTTGCCTATAGGCCAATCTGTTGAAGGAATTTCCTCAGTTGTAGTTCCCTATTTCCAGATGACAATAGATTGTGTCAAGTTGACAAAACAGAACAGAAAAACCCATCCAGCACAATAATCAAGAGCATCAGCCTGTATGTCAGGTTGTCTTGGCAACTCAGGACTACATGAAGTGCAACATTCCCCCTGTGTTCCCACTCATATTTGGGTCCAGAGTAAACTCGTTATCCTCTTTGAGGCAAGAGTTATTTTTGTGTATAGAGCTGTCTGTGGATGGTGCACATGTTTGTTGGATGCAGGTAGAGACAATTAACTTCCTCAGGATCCTCACCAAGACTTAACTTCTTTCCAAATTCATCTCCTTGATTTTCCCTTCCCCTTTCTCCTCCTTCTCCATCACCACTACTACTATTTCTTCTCCCCCTACCCATCTCTTCCTCTTGTTATTTGTCAACTCACTAATTCCAATTAGTGTTGTTCATATGGACATGGACATGGGTCCACTCACTGGGCCCTAGGCAAACCAATAGTCGCCTTATTCTAAAAAAAAAAAAAAAAAAAAAAAAAAAAAAAGAATGATTCTCCCTACCTCCTAACCAGTAGCTCCTCAGTTAGGAGTGGGGTCTCAGGGGCTCCCATCTCTGCAGGGATTTTGTCTGACTAATCTTTTATGGGTAACAACAGCTACTATGAGTTGATGAGTGCAACAGCCTTGTCATATAGAGAAGAAAACACCAATAGCAGCCCAGGACTATAGGTCTAAATGTAAATATTTAGAAGGCAATTTAACAACATGACCATTTAGCAAAGTAACAATAGCAGATTCTGCCTAGTGTCTTAGGTTCTCCCTCTCCATGGGATTTTAGCAATCTTTTTTTTTTTTTTTTTAATAAGGTGGCAAGAATTCAAGGTCATTAGCTGTGTGTTTCCTTGTCTACTGAGGTCAGAGATGACAACATCAGGTCCACAGTGTATACATCTAAAGTGGGGAGAACCAGCCACGTGTATTTTCACATCAGACTGAATTTTGCACAGAACACAATAGTGGGGGAGAATTCTACCTTGAAGGCTTTCAGCTGAAACAAAATAAACAGGATCAATTCTTTAGCTTTTCAGGCAGAGAAGCTGTGGTTTACTGTTTATATATTTGTTGTTGAACTTGTTTTCTTCCATAGCCTTAGGCAAGACATGAAGAATCCAAGAAGCCTGTCTTAGTTAGGGTTTTTATTGCTGTGAAGAGGCACCATGACCATAGCAACTCTTATAAATGAAAACATTTAATTGACGGAACTCACTTATAGTTACAGAGATTCAGTCCATTGTCATCATGGTGGCATGCAGGCAGATGTGGTGCTGGAGGATTCCTACATCTTTCACGTAACAGGAAATTGAGTGAGACACTGGAGGCACCCTGAGCATAGGAAACCTTAAAACCTGCCCCCATAGTAACTCACTTCCTCTAACAAGGTCATACCCACTCCAATAATGCCACACTTCCTAATAGTGCCACTCCCTATGAGATTATGGGGGCCAATTACATTCAAAATACCACAATGTTCTTCACTAGAGAACATCTGGAATCCCTCAGCAGCAGCTGTTTGTATAGGTCACTCAATGTTAGTTGGCTACAGAGGCACCTCTAATTACAGTAGGTTAGGAGTGTCATGCAAAGAGACAATATTACGTTTACTTTATTCTCATTCACTGTGTGGTTATAAGAAGAGACTTGGGCTCTACCTTACTCTATTGTACAAGGCTGTAACAAATGACCTGAGATTGACACAGGTTTTCTTGCAGTGCTGGAAAGAGAACTCAGGCCAAGTATGCCAGACAAGCACTGTATCACTGAGCTGCACCCCAATCTGGGGTAGGAAATTCGCACAGAATGAGTGGATTTAATGTTTGAGGCCATGGATATCTGCCTGTTTTCACTGAGGGTACTTTATTTACATCATAACAAAGCAGATGACTTCAAGTGGGAGCCTCACAAGAAAGAGAGATTGTGGGTGGGGCAGTGACCAGGGGTGCTCAGGGTTCAAGCTCACTCAGCTCATAACAACTGCTTTCAGGATAAACCAGGGTCTTATACACACACACACACACACACACACACACACACACACACACACACTTATCTATTTTGAGGATCACACCTCAAATGACCAGACCCCTGCCACTAAGCATAATTGCCTTAAAAATTCTACTGTCTGCCACACTCATGACCTGGCTTCTTCAGAGCCACTCAACCATATTCAAAGGATAACAGGTTCCAACTCACAACGTCACAGAAGAATCAGGGACAGATGCTGATGGGAACGGTTTGTCTTTGTGTCCTTATGTGTCTATGTGTCCTTATGACAATGCCTACAGTTTCATTTAACAATGACGTCCCCCTTCTTTTCTCCATGTTTGTTTCTGTGTTTAGAAAAAAGAATCAACTAAGGGCTGGAGAGATGGCTCGGTGGTGTAGAATATGTACTGCTTCAGAAGACCCAAGTTAAAGTCCCAACATCCAGGTCCTGTGGCTCACAGCTGCCTGTAACCCCAGGTCCAGGGGATCCAGATGCCTCCACAGGCACCTGCACTCACACACATAGCTTAAAATGTCTTCTTTTGGTGAAATTCTAATCATTGGATTTACTTATTCTTAAAATTTCAGGTAGATATTTCAGAAGTAAATAAAAATAGACAGACACCTGTAACTCCAAATTAGTGATACACAAGCTAAGAAAAATCAAAAGAAGGGAGCAACTGTCTCTCAGGGACAACACTGGCTGATACACTTGTTCCTATAATATTTCCTATGAGGTATGAAAGTGATTGGCATCCTGGGACCTGATGATTTGCTTCCATTCTGCAGCTGGGGTCAGTCCCAAACAAACCAGGTATGGAGAAAATCAGGGAATGGGGTACAGGAGAAGAGGATAAATCCACAGAAGAAATCAGACCCAAACATCACAGACCATATCCATGACAATAGGAGTCATTAAGCCAAAAGGATGCAGTCAGTATTTGGATGCAGTGGAATTTTTTCAAATGAAAGGTGTTGAATCCGATAGTTTGCAAAATTGCATGAGTCCTAGGAGAAAATGGAGTGAATGAGGGCCAGGAGAATGCCTTTGCAGTCTGTGTTTGTGGGTTTAGTTTTATTTAGTTTGGTTTGTTCTCTTTTATGAGCATAAAACATTGGGCTGTTTACAGATCTAGCCATGATGCTTCCTTGGAGGGGCACAATAGTTGGAATCAGAAAACTTTGTTTTGTGCAAACCCACTGTTTAAATCACTGCCAGAATAAAGCAGGTTCAGGGAAGTAGAAGAGAACTTTTCAAGCAGCATCAGAGGAGCTTAAAATAGTTATGAGATGAATATACAATTTTGTAGCCAAGGACTCACCCACACTTTAAAACAAAAACAGAAAGGATGGGGGTTGAATTTATTTTGTCTATTTTTTTAGGCTTGTCTTTGGAGCAAAGCAGATAAAAATCATCATCCATCAGAGGGATGATCCTAGGAAAGTCAGTCCTGGATTCATTATTTTTTATGAAACTTAAGTAACTGGTTTTCAGGTTTATTGATCTGGGGAAAGATCTGACACTCACACTGGTAAGTCATTGTCTTGTGTTAGAAGGTTCCACAGACCCATTTCAGTTTTTCTCTGTATAAGAAAGGCAGAGGGGACTAGGGGTTTAGTTCAGGAGTTATACAGAGCATTTTCTGTTCTTGTAGGGGATATGGGTTCAATTCCCAGCACCCACATGATGGCTCACAACTATGTATAACTCAGGTTCTAAGGGATGCAATACCCTCTTCTGGCCTCTACGGTCACATCATACATGTGGCACACAGTACACGTGGGTAAAACACCCACACACATAAAATAAAATAAACATATCTAAATGAAAAAAGAAAAACTAACTGAATAGGTGTTGAGTCTTGGTTCTTATATGGTGTTGTTCTGGATATGAATAAACTCAAAGCAAACAGGCTTCCCCATGCTGTCTGTGCCCACTGCTATTTTGAGTGTGTGGCGAACAAATATTTTTATTACAGTGGCAACTATTAGCTAGTTTGGGGCCACAGTATAAAACTAATGGGTTCAATCACCCATTCTCAAGAAGCCAACTAAAACAGCCAAATTAATAGAAAAAAAAAATAACAGAACAAAGGGATCCAGCAGATCCCCTGAGTCCATCATTGGGGTCCTGAAATAAGATTGAAGTTTGAATACAGGCCAAGGCTGTAAACATCTAAGCAGTCTCATAAAGATGTAATCCTGCCCACCATTGATCTCTGGGGTTCAGTGTCCTCCTTTAAGGTGGACTGGCAAATTGCTTGAACTGTGAGATCTCTTTCTAGAAGACAAGTTCTCCTCCTAGATTGTGGTTTTTCCTTCTCACAGGGTGAAATTCCTGGGCAAACTCCAATTTGGGGGTGGTCTATTGCTTCAATCATATAATGGTCAGATTGAGAGACATGAGTGTCTCTTTAGAATATTGTTACTTTTTCTTGCGGGTTTCAAAAGGGGATGTTCAGATTCCACTCCTGAAGAGGAACCTTGCATTTGTCATGCAAATCAGGCTTAAAGTGTGGCACCATCCATACATTGGTTATGAGGAATGTTTATTTTCTCCATCTTGTGCTGCTTTCAGTATCTGGCTTCTTACCCTGGTCTTTTGGCTGTCTGACTGCTCAATCTGAACAATAAATACAAATAAATAAAACCACCTGTCCAATCTGAGACTTATTGCATAGGACTCACTCACAGTTCCTGGGTACAGTCCACCATGGTGGGAAGGCATGGTAACAGGAACATGAGGCAGCTGGACACACTGCATTTTAGTCAGGAACAGAGAGAGATGAACTCTGGTGCTCAGCTCACTTTATTCTTTAGATGCAGTCTAGGACCCCAGCCTATGCGGCTCACAGCTAGGGTGGGCCTTATCACTTCACTTAATTTAATTTAGAATTTCATAGTCACACCCAGAAGTGTGCCTCCTAGTGATGCTTTCAAGTTGACAATCAACATAAGTCATCCTGGGTCATATTATGGCCCACATTAAATTGAATATTTTAAATGCAGTAGCTTTCAGCACCATGGAGAGTGCACGTCCTGCCTTTGCTTTGTGTGTGGTTTCCCTCAGGCAAGTGTTTTATTTTTATTATTTTTTTTCACTTTTTATGACATTTAATGTTTCTATTTTTTATTTTATTATTTTATTTTATTTTATATAACAAAGTCCAATTAAATGAAAACAAACATTTATACACAATATTTGGGAATTTGGGCGTCGTTCTTTCCAAACTACTTCCTGCTGGTAAGGGGCACTGTCATGGGGGATTCGAAGAAGATTCAGAAATCTTGGCTGTAGTCTATAAGGCTGCTTTGTCCAGCTGTTTTGAATGTAGGATCACCTTCAGACAAGTGTTTTAAATCCTGTTTCTTAACAGCAGTAAACAGCCTTCACTACAACCGATGAACTTTGGGAGATGATGGCAGCCATTTCTGGATTAGAACAGACTGGTGTTTTGAGAAAAATTGAAAGTATGAATTATTTAAAAGGTATGCAGTCTCAGGTCCTAGCTGAGATACCTTGCTGAGTTACAAAGTCTCACAGAATTACACATACTCATATAGGAGTACACACGGGCTCACAGGAGTACATACACATACACACTCATTCATACATGAGTATGCACATATACATACATACATGCACATAGGAGTACACACCTGCACACACATATGCATGCAGGAGTGCACACACATAAACACATAGGAGTACACACACATTCACACAGGGGTACACACATATATGCACACAGGAGTGGATACATTTACAAGTACACATGCATACAGGAATACACACACACACATACATGCACAGGGGAGTGAAAATTAACCTCTGAATGTCACAGAGATGGTCCTCTAGTAAAATTAAACCAGCTCCTTTCCTCTGTTATGTAGAAACTCTTGTTTGACACATGGCTCTTTTACAAACTGAGGCGGATGTAGTATTTCACTTCGTTTTTGTGGTTTTCTTATGGCTTGAAAAGCTCAGGCAATATTTAATCAAGCTTTAAAAAAAGCAAGCTACAGTGTTATTTGAGCTCTCTGTATTTCTGCTTCACTTTCATTAGGGTATGCTGCTCAGAAACCCACTTGAAACCCAGTCCCTCTTCTGTCTTCAAGAACCAATTACATAATTTCTACTTTGTGAGGGAAGCCATGAACTTGTCTGTAATTCAGGTACATTCAGCCTGGAGCTGGTTATTAGATTTGCAGCCACTGAGCTCATCGTGAAAGAAAGTACCCTATAGTTCACCTCATGCCAGCTGCAGAAGGGATAAAAATAACCACAGCCAATACTTGCTTCTCCAGCATCTTGTGGGAAATATTGAGGGTATGTTATCCCAGAGTCTTGATTTTCTTGTTTTCAGGTTTGGGGGTGAAAAGCTAGGGAGCTTGAATGGCTAAAAGGGAAGTTATGACTTCACTTTGAATTCAGCCATCCTGAGATCCATAGCCACATCTCAATGGATGGGTTTCAATTGATTTCTGGGAACAACATGAGCTGGGTCCCCAGGTCCTGTGTTTTAGAGTCAGTTGGGAGATGTCACTTCAAAGATATAAGCTGGCAGAAACTTGATTCACTCATATGAGGTGGGTGTGGAGGCTGCATGTGTCTGGGAAGTTTTGCAATGGCAACTCTCCTGTGGGGTTGGAAATGGAATGAAAACAGGGAGTCCAGAGACACACAGCACAGTGTAACACAGCATAGCATGGGTTGCTTTATACCATTCTTTAATTATTGCCTCAGTCTTCTCTTCAGCAAGAGAACTGAAAAGAAATGGAAAGGAGAGGAAGGTAGCTTACATGGGCAATTGCTTACATACACACTACCCACACTACCAGTAGGTTTTTTTTTTTTTTTTTTTTTTTTTTTTTTTTAATAAGAAGGAAGGGAGCAGAAGTTAAGTGATTTTCATTGCCTGCCTGTAATTATTTTCCTAGTCTGCATCCTATTGCTGTGATAAACACCATAACTAAAGGCAACTGGGGGGGGGGGTAAAGAGTTCATTTTATTTACAGGTTACAGCCCACCATGTAGGGGCATCAGAGCAGGAACTCAAGGTGGGAACCCAGAGGCAGGAACTGAAGCAGAGCATGGAGGAGTGCTGCTTGGTGGCCTGCTTATCATGGCTTTCTTGCTCTGCTTTCTCATAATACCTAGGCCTCTGTCCCAGGAATGGCACCACCCATAGTAATCATGGAACTTTCATATCGATAACCAATCAAGAAAATGCCCCACAGACTTGCCCACAGGTCAGTTTGATAGAGGCATCTTCTCTGTTGAGGTTTCTTCTTCCCAGATGACTCCAACTTGTGTTGATAAGTTGACAAAAAGAAAGATAAGTTCAATTTTTATATCACATTCAGGACTCACTAGATTCTTTGGGGGCCCAGACTATACAACTGGACAGAGTTTCATGATTTCTTCAATTTAAAGTCATGAAAACTTTTTGGATAGAAACACTCTTATGTTGGGGAGTGAATGTCGAATTTAGTAGACTCCAACAGCTTGCACTTGCAATATCTACTCAATCTGAATCAATGTCTGTACAGTCAGTCATCAGTTTTCCTACCTGGGTGTATCCCCAAGAGAAAATTTTCTCTGAAAGGTTTGACTTTTTTTCCATAAAAACAATATTTGCCAGCAGCAAAGAAACACCCTCAAACCAGAGAATTCATGAATATAATGTTGGTCATTCATATGCTCAAACATGGCAATGCAACAATAAAAAAATGAAAATGAGTAAAAATTAACTATTAATGTACAGAACAACATGTACAGATATCAAAAATATAAAATGTATCAGGTGAAGCCAAATTCACAAGAATCTATGACTGACTCTGTGTGGCTTTCTGATAAAAGAGTTTAGAACCTTTTCTTCTCTCTACAGGGAGACGGGGGAATCTGGCCACACTTATGAGATCACTGCTGTATTATAATATGTTCTGAACTAGTACGTTTTCTAGAGGTATCTAGAAGATGTATAAATGATCCAAATAGTTCCCATACAATAGTCCCTGCTACACATGAACTTGGTATTTTCATTAAAAAAGAGATTAGTGGAGTTCACCTATCCCTATATGTGCTGCAAATGAGCTTCCATGAACTATACTTTTTTTGGCAAGTTTTTTTATTTTTATTTTATTATTTTACATAGCGATCCCAGTTCTCTCTCCCTCCCTCCCATGCCCCAGACCACCATCCCATCCCACCCCCCCACTCCACAAGTAGGGTGATACCTTCCATGAGGGATCAACAAAATCTGTCAAGTCATTTGGAGTAGGGACTAGGCCCTCCCTCTTGCCTCTAGGTTAAGGGAGTATCCCTCCATGGGGAATATGCTCCCAAAGTTTTTCTGTGCACCAGGGATACATCCTGGTTTCATTGTCAGAGGTCCCTAAGACTTCCCAGGCCTTCTAACTGAGACTCATATTCTTGAAAGGTTTCAGATATAGATCTGAATAGTGACCCTGAGAAATATTGTTGGGGATAAGACGTTTACTATTGTCATATTCAGTCTTTACCTGACCTATCAGTATTTACACGAATGAAGGTAAAGTATCCAGAGCCACAGATGAGGTCAATCCATCTCGTGTTCTTACCTCCTCTGTTATGGTGGATTCCATCATGTGCTGATGAGAAGGGGGCATATCCAATCCAGTGAGACATGGTGCAAGGTGGGTTTTTGAATCTCATGGTCACTATCAGTCAATTTCATGAAAGTCCTTGTTGGGAACAGGGTCTCTGTCCTTTTTTTTGTTTTGTTTTGTTTTGTTTCAGTTTTCAGTATATAGACAAGGAAAGCAATAAATGATTTATGTGATTTGTTGGACAGCAGCAAAGACACATGCAATCTTCTTCAATCTTACACTATGCCAGACATGTATTTTATTTATGGTGTCAGTGACAGGACCCCTCCTGACATGTTTTCCCCTTTGATAGCATTGGTTACTATGGAGACAGAGATGCAGAAGATGGTTGAACAGTAAAGGACAATGTTTTATGTGATTGTGACTTTTCCTGGGCACATGGGTAGTAGCCTCCTCATGAAAGACACATGGGTAGACCTCATGTTTGTAGTTGCTACACACATGCCCTAGAATTTCAATGGCCAGGCAATTAAAAGTAAATGACATGTGCTATTATTCAATATGGATTTCTTCTAAGGAGTCAACGTATGAGTTGATGTATTTCTGGGTTCCGCTTCCTCAGCAACTAAGTGTTTGAACTGCCTTGTGCCTCAGCCTTTCAATAGCTATAAAATATTTCCAGACTCCGGAGCCTGAAATGGGCCATAAATTCTTGTTTGTGTTGCCATGGTGATTGATATTGTCAGCCTTTTAATAACCACATCAAATGCCGGCATTAAGTAGCAATATAACACCTCTACATAATTTAGTACCAGCCATTTATAACAACTTCTGGTGTGATTTGAAACATTACATGAGGAAATTAAAAGTAAATAGAAGTAAATCACCTTAAGTCTGAGACACATAAAGTTTGAGCTGTGTGTTCGGCAGTTTTACACCACTGTAACAAATACCTGAGGCAATCAACTTACAAGGAGAAAAAGGTTTCTTTTGGTTCTAAGTTTGGATAAGGTTCTAGTACATGATTGCTGGACTGCCTCTTTGGACTGTGGTAAGATAGCTTAACATGGCAGGAAATGAAGGAGTAATGGGGGGGGGGTGATCAAGGTTTCATAATTCCTCTGCAAGGTAAGCCCTTAAACAACTGTGGACACCCAAAGAGGTCCCTCCTCTGAAAGCTACTGTCTCCCAGCAGCACCAGTCTGGAGACCATGCCTTTAACATACCACACTACTTAAGGGTGGTCAAGATTAAAATGATATCAAGTTGTGAGAACTGAATAAAAAATGGTGTCAGGAAATGCTGGCTGTAGTAATTCATAAAAAACTGTGGTTACTTTCTGAACCCGTTATTCTCCTTAAAGAATGTTAGTGTGTGTGTGTGTGTGTGTGTGTGTGTGTGTGTGTGTGTGTGTGTGTGTGTGTAGGTCACTTGAAGGAATCGGTTTTCTGATTCTAAGTGAGTTCCAGGCATTGAACTCAGGTCATCAGGATTAATAGGAAGTGCCTTTACCCACGGAACTACAGCAGCAGCTCTCCTTTGCAGAGAGGAAACACGTACATATTCTGTTGTTACTGGACTCCAGATGCCTTTTTACAAATTTTGGTGAGCCATGGAACCATAGGACCACGGAGGACTGATTATCTTTGAGAAACTAACAAGCCTTGTGATATCTCCCCCATCCATTTTGGGATGTTGACTGGTGTTTAGATCATGTTTAGGATACCACATTGTTGAGGATTCATAGTACAACTTCCATGTAAGAAGGCTGACATTATTTCTACCTCCAAGGTTGTGCATGCCATTCAGGACTTTACATACTACTGATGACAGCTTTTGGCCCAACCATAAACACACAGACCAAGTTGTTCCTATGATAGATAATGATAAAAAGTCTTTGTAATTTTGATCTAGGAACCATTTTCTTCTCCCTCCCCCCTCTTATTTCTCTGTGATCAAGACCAAGCCCCATCAAATTACTTCTGAGGGGTAAAGACTTCTGTGCAAAGAGAGATGGAAGAAACCTGGGGCTAAGTAAGGATTACCCAAGCTAACTATAGTGAGATGTTTTTCTGCCTGGGACCATGTATGTCAGGAGAGATCCCCATTTTCCACATTGTTCTAAACACATGTGGATTGGCCTTTACAGCCTCTGGAGCAGGAGGTCCAGCTTGACTGCCTTGACACCAGAGCAGCCAGTGACTGCCTCTATTCTGTGGGTTTTCAGGAAAGGAAAACCAGGCGTCTTCATGGTCTAACCTGGAGCCTGAAGATACAGAGTGTCTTCAGGGGAGATTGCACATGATAGATGAACCCAAGGCTCCTCTGTACACTTGGGGAGTATCTGGGACACTTTGGGTGGTTTTGGGGTCCTCTGTGAAGGATGATGATTACTTTTTTTTTTTTTTTTTTGGTTTCTGAATAAAGGGGCATGGTTACCATGCTAGCTAGCATGTTGCCTCTCACCCAGGAGTGCATAGAAATAATTTGTGAAATAAGTTTCACAAAAGAATAAACAGCGTGGAAGGCAAATATAAATGCCATGAATCAAGTGTTATCTTGTACAAAGGAAGACTCCATGATGCTTAATTTGGGTTTTCAATTGGATTGTGTCAGGGGATGTATATGAAGCCAGGAGGATATATGCCTGGGCATATCTGTGAGGTCCATGTAGAGAAGATGGCATGGTGCCTTGGAAGGAAATAGTCCCCATAGTGAGGGACACTATTAGGAGATATGGCTTTGTTGAAGCAGGTATGACTCTGTTGGAGGAAGTCACTGTGGAGTATGAGCTTTGATGTCTCCTTTGCTCAAACCATACCCAATGTAGCACAGGGTTGTTTCTGCTCCTATGGATCAAGATGTAAGACTCTCTGCTCCTTATCCAGCACCATGTCTGCCTGCACACAGCCATGCTCTGCCATGATGATAATGAACTAAACCTCTGAAACTATTTGCCAGCCTAATTAAAGGTTTTCTTTTATAAGAGTTGCCACAGTCATGGTATCTCTTCAAAGCGACAGAAACCTAAGACAGATGGGTAACTGAGTAGGGAGGATATGCCTGAAAGTGGGTAGCACTATCCAACAGTTCAGAGCTTAGAGAAAGGGAAAAGCAGAGGAGGAAGCTAATGCTAATGGTATATCAGGTGTGGACTTGTCACTGATCTCCAAAGTGCATCGACTCCAGATTCTTCAGCCTTTGAATACAGGCCTGAAACAGGAGTTCTCTGGGGGCTTCCAGCCAGCCAGCCTCAGGCTAGGACTACATCACTGGTCTCTCTGTGAAAGGTCTGTTTCATAGGCTAAAAGACAACTTTTTTTTTTCTCCATAGGTCTCCACACAGGCAACCATTGTGGGACCACTCGGCTCCTGACAATGTAAATCCCTCTAATAAATCTTCTCGTGCAACTGTGCACATCCTGCTGGATCTGTTCTGTGGAGAACCCTAATCATTTCCATCAAAGCCCATCATTTCTTTATGGTTTTGAATTCCATAATGGACACTGAGACAAATTTCTCCCTTGGAACACAAAATTTACTTAATGCCAAAAAAGACTGCAGCAGGGACCAAAGAAAAAGGAAAGGATTTGTGTGTGTGTGTGTGTGTGTGTGTGTGTGTGTGTGTGTTTGAGACAGGGTTTCTCTGTGAAATAGTCCTGGCTGTCCTGGAACTCACTCTGGAGGACAGGCTGGCCTCAAACTCACAGAGATCCACCTACCTCTGCCTCCAGAGTGCTGAGAGTAAAGACATGCTCCACCATGCCTAGTGGGAAAGGATTTTGAGTCACTCAAATGAGCAGAGACATCTACTTTAAGACTTTTAGGGAAGGGGAGTGGGCATCCTGCACTATGGGGAAGATAAGGAAGAATCCTGTTGACGTATGACTTAGGACATGTAGGAGATCATAGAACGGGCACAGTTACACTGTGGGGTGGGCAGTGAGGTGGGCACAGCCCTTTGATGCCTTAATCAGGCAACCTAAGGCCTGTGGGCTTCTTTGGTGCCTGTCACTCTCCTGGAATCCAGACACCTGAAGCATCTGTTTACATACTCACAGACAAGCACTTGGTAGGATGTTTTTCTCTTCCTGTAGCAGAAATGATCCCAGAACACACAATGAGGACGGAGCTAAAGAGGGTTGAAGACAGAAGACAGACATAACCTGAGACACTCTGCTTTGGAAATTGGCAATTCTTTCTTGGACTCTTGGTGGTTTATCTGGAAGGTGACTGATACACATTCACAGGCAAGCTCAAGGCAGCGGGTGGGGCTATGAGTTTGCAGGGTATTGTGGCCAGATTAACCCTAAATTTAAATGTGACAAAATCCCAGGCTTGAAGAGTCAGCTCAGCCAATCCAACCTTAGAATCTGGAGAAGGAGAGGAAGGACAGATAGGACATATGACCTTGGCTAATGCCTACAGCCTGCCTTTAGCCACTCTGCAAGAGAGGAAGCAGGACATTGAAACACCAGATTCACAGTTTTTTCCTCCTTATTTTTTTTTCATGGTCCACCTGGGTCAAAACCAACTGGAAGCACCTAAGTCCAGGAAGAAACTACAACACTAGCTCAAAGCAACACAGAGCAAGATGGAGATGCTTAGAGGCAGCCTCATCCAGAGTGTCTCTTCCTTAGCAACCGCCTCACTTCCCCTCAGGTTCACTTTGGACCTAAAGAGGAGGTTGCACACACTGTCCTAATTCAAATGGCTTGCTGGGACTGAACTGTAAGTGGAGGAAGCGAGAGTAGACACCACATAAAGAGTCTCTGATGTGAGTTTGAGAGGGACACTGAGATGGAGTGGTGGTGGTAGAGGGATAAGAATTTTCTTAGTTATTAATGTGATAGACAGACAGACAGCTTCATGGAAGTTTCTAAGTAGAGATGAGACCAAAAGGCAGCAGTTGGGGGCTTCTGAAGAGAGGCATCTGGTCCACCTGGCAGAGTTGGGGTCCCTTTTAGCTCTCTGAAAATGAGGTCTCATAGCAGACTTCAGACGGGGTCTCTGATTCACAAGCAGGAAACAGGGAAGATGGTAGCAGGGGTGGGGTAAACCATGTGGTCATTTATGCCCCTTTTAATGTGAACTCACCTTGGGTAAGAAATCTCGGTCATTGAAATATATTAGCTAGAGACTCATAGCAAAATTCTAATAGGCGCCTGACAGCGTAGGTGAGACAGGAGGGCAACCTGAGCGGTAGTCTGATCTAGATTCTACTTATAATTACAGTATGATGGAAGGTGGAGTCGTGTTCACAGTTACATGATCCTCTGTGCTGGGGAAGGCGGGCCTGTCTAAAGAAAGAGTGAACAAGTCATTTTAATTTCTGACTCATGTAATGCATGGTAGAGTGGGTTATAGGATGGTTGGCATCTGTGGAACCTTTCTTACATATAGTTTATAAATCTTCATACTGTTGGGGCTGGAGTTGTGGCTCAGCAGTTAAGAGCACTGGCATCCATGTGGCATCTTACAAAGCCTGTAACTCCATCTCAGGGGGATCCAATGCCCTCTTTTGTCCTCCATAGGAATTGCACATATGTGGTGCGCATGCATATATGCAGATAAAACACTGGAACACACAAAATAAGAACAGATAAATATATGTTTTAAAAAGCATGCTGCTGTAAGGGAAAACAAAGAAAACAGAAAGATTTGAAAGTTATCATTCTGGAAGTGACAGCTTTTCTTTAAGGAGTCAAGAAAAGCCTCTTTAGGATGCACTCCTGGAAGTTTGGCAGAGAGGAACAGGAATCATGGCTTCTAGGCCAATATATCTCATCTGTGAATGACACTATCATCTTCTAATGTTTTTTCTATGGTGCCTCAGGTGTCTCTATAAATGATGTGGACTATACACCTTGCATAGTTTCACTCTTGGTGTTATTTTTGAAACAAGGTTGACAGGATGTGTCTATGCATTGAAGGCTGCCCTGGGGATCCTCCAGCCTCACCTGCTGAGTGCTAGGGTCACAGCCTTGCAGCACCTCCTTCCTCTGGTTTTCTGCAGTTGCAGCAACCTGTGGCCCACAGCAGACTAAAATGATCAACTTTTATTTTGACTTTCTCAAGTGGTCACATGCTCGAACTTGCTGTGATTGTTCAGATTTATTAGTTATTATTATTAACCTCTAGCAGTGCCTAATATTTTTAAAGGTTTAGTTTATTTTCATTTTATGTGTGTGAGTGTCTAACCTGCATGTATGTCTGGGTAGCTTGTACATGCAGTGCTCATGGATGTCAGAAGAGGGAGTCAGATACCCTAGGGCTTCAGTTATGGGTGGTTGTGAGCCTCCACGTGGGTGCTGGGAACTGAATACAGGTCCTCTGGAAGAGCAGCCAGTTTTCCTAAGTTTTGAGTCATCTCTCTATTCCAAAACTGTGCTTCTTTTTAAAGATAGGTTTTGCTATATGAAGCTTGCTGTCTATGGGTTCAGTGCTTTCGCAATTTCAGGCATCTGTTGGGTCTTGGATGGTCTTTCCTTTGGATAATGGGCTACCACCATAACATGTATGTATCTTTAAGCTGCAGAGGTAGATATCTACAACATCCATAAACATGAAGTCTATATGTCTTGGTGTAGAGGGTTGTCAGTTGAGGAAAGGCCAAGTTGCCAGTTAGAGAGAATCCACAGAAATTATCAAATTTTCCTGGTTGCCAACATAGTGATTTCTTGTACTCACCATAGTAATATGTCAGCAGAGAAGTGAAGCCGAACCCCTTACTTTATCCTCTTGGTTCATGTAACAAAGACAAAACCTGTCAGCACAGCAGCAGCCAAGTATCTCTTATTCCCTAATAAACTGATGTGAGTCTTGGAAATGTGAAACCAGCTTGAACTAATCCATCAGCCTGGACTCAGACTTACTGATTCCAGCAAGAGTCACAGACAGCCTGGAAAAGCAAATTGCTGAGTTATGAGCAATGGAGGTTCTCAGTGGCACAGTCTTATGTCATCATCATAGCTACCTGGTAGAGTATATTGCCAGTGCATGTCCATTAAATATCATACATATTCATAAAATACATCATAAAATATGTATTAATCACAAATATTGAATGATTATAATAGGCAAAGCATTGGCCATAGCAAACAGTGTCAGAATTATCTTGATATCATTTTGCAACTATTATTAGAATAATTTATTTTGACAACACATATTGGTCTTCTAGGTGATTTCAAATGGATTAATACTTTAAGGAATATTACTATGAGAAAAAAAGTAAGGGGAAAAAGCTTCCTTCTGTGTCAGAATCTGAGTGTGCATGTATTCCACTTTGAACACCTTTTCATCTGGACACCCTACATGGTCACTTATTTTAGCAAGAGACTGTCCTACAAGAGTCGGAAACATTGGTGCTATGTGGGTTTTCCTGGGGAGATGTGAACAAATGTCTGCTCATCCCTGGTAGGATACCAAGGATAACAGGGAAAAGATAAGATTACAATAAAGTGTAGTGTAGTAAACCAATGAATTTATGGGGTTGCTTACAGGACCTGGGGTAGGGGTCAGTTGCAGGAACATGGATGACTCAAAGACCAAAGAGCCCACCCATGGAGGGCTGATGTTTCAGGAAAGTTGCATCCAGGGAGCTGCTGATAAAACACACAGATGACTAGCACATCTGAGAGTTTTAACCCCTTTCTGTATAGGGAAAGGTTCTCATGAACCTTGTAGGCTTCAGGAACTTCTGAGGCTTCCCAGTTGTTTTCTTACTGAGTTTTGGCAGATTTGGTGGCATTGTCTTATCTCCATTGGTCTACCTCTAGGATAAAAATGTTTCATTTTAGAGGAAGCCTCCTGGCAGGTGATGGGCACTGTTCAGGAATCAAAGTCCAGCAACATCCTTGGGCTGTTTAACTTGACAGTGCAGACAGTTGTGAATCATTTTAAGTGAGACTCCAGCAGAGGAGTACAGAGAAGATTTCTGTCCCTCTGTATGATGGATAAATGACATCCTGGGAGCCGTGTACACAGATAGAAAGGTAGGCTTTAACTAGGAACATGGCAGGACTATAGAAGGCTCAGAGGCAGTAGGCTCTATCTCAACTGCCTACTGTCTTCAGTAAAATATCGAGTTCACTGTGTTAGTGTACAAGACCAGCCAGTTTGTGTTCCTTGCCTTGGTAGGCATTACGGGCTTTTCTGTAAGGCTTGGCTAGACTGTGATAAAGTCCCTTCCTTGGGTGTGAGATCTGCTACTATTTGATGTATGGGTAAACTCCCTGGGACAGCTCGAATGCAGCACAGGTCTGCTGCTATGGCATGCATATCAACTCCAGAGTTCTGTTCTATTCAAAGCTTGCTCCTTGGAGAAAAAGAGATAGCCTCTTGCTCAGCAGTGCTGTCTCAGAGATCCTTGAAGAAGCATTGTCTGCACCATAAAGGGTAGTGCATGCTGGGATAACCACCTCTCACCTGCCCATCACACTGAGCCCTAAATCTGAGAGCAGTTATGTGTTTATCTAGATCTCTGTCAAGATGCCAAGCACTCTGCAGTGGGTCTCCAGGTCCACACTAGGCTTGCTGATCTTGTTAGAAGGTAGACATGAATGGTGGAGCTAAGAGAAGGGGTTCCAACAAGAGAAGCAGGGTCCAACAAGCCCAAGCTCTTGCTCTGTGTCTATTCTGACTAGCTATTACAAAACCTTAGCCCTGGTTTTCATGATAAAGCCTTGCTCTTAAAACATCAGGGTGCCTTAACCTTGAGACAATAGCTTGTCCAATACACAGGCAGTCAGGAGACCTTGAACAGCATAAAAAATGTAAACAACATAATTCAAACCCATTCTAAGTGGACATGAGCCAAAGGAGTGCATTTTGAATATATTATTCTGGAATGGGGACAGAATGAGGGAGACAAAATCTGGAGATGTAAAGGCATAGGACCTCAGACCCTGTGGGCTGATTCTCCCTCATGATGCAGACCACTTGCCTCTCCCCCTGGAAGTCTTTGACCACCATAGTAAATCCTTTGCCTCTGCTGAGTTCTTCTCCAGAGCAGAGAACAGAGAGATTCTTATAACACCACCCAGGCAGTCTGCCTCACACCGCTTTCTTCTGCACCACCATCCTGGGGTTCATACCACCATCCACAGAGTGCATATGAGTTCACTATTCATAAGTTCAGGTGCTACACTGCTACTCTAGGTCTATGCCTTCCTCCACTAGGAACCCCAGCAATACCCGCATTGACTGTGCCCTCTGGCTCATCTCTCTGTCCTGCTTCTAATGGACCTTGGCCAGAAGTGCTTCATGCATCCATTGGTGGCAGCAGGCTCACAGTCTGATCTTGGGTCTGGGTTTTGATTTGGCACAGGGGCACCTGCCCTTGAGAACATCATGGACACATGTGCAGGGACAGAGATGGCACATCTAAAGAGGCTGGCCTCTGGCTCACAGGTTTGCAGATGTGGCCCAGTTGGCTCCATTGTGCAGGCATGGAGGACCAAGATCAGAACTTTAGACAGGACTTTGTTGGGTCTTGATAGGAGGCCTCTTTGTCCCTGAGATTGTCAGTGGACCGTTGCCATGGGAGTGATTTTGAGAAGGTTCTTAAGAGGTTGTAGTTGAATAATCTGTGTATTTTAAATGTCTTTTAGTGGCATTTCTTTTTAATATGAGAGGGGATCTTATTTCTTTATATGAAATTCCAAAGAAAACAATTTTCAGGCCAATTTCACTGAGTTCTGTGTTTCAACGGGGCTGTGGTTTTGAATCAAAGAGACAAAGTTCTCAGCTCCAGACAGGCAGATAAGCAACAAAAAATGCGTAACCACAGGATAACTCTTTTAACTAGAGAAGTTGAGTTACAAGCTGAGAAGAAAGGGAAGAAGGAAGAGGATGGGGCATCAAGAAAGGGGCCTCCACCCTCACGCAGCTGAGAATGTATACCTTGTAATAACCTGGAACTTTCCCTCATTTAATGCTGAACTCACAGACCCAGGAATCTTAGTGAGGATGAGGCAGGGTAAATGCCAAAAAGACTGCACCTGGGTGTGTTTGCCTTCAACCTTTAGACAAATGAGCTTAAAAAAAAAAAAAAAAAAAGTATCCTGGCGGAAAAGAAAGGTTCATGTTACAAAGCAGACAGGTGGGGGCAGGGCTGGGCCAAACATTCAAGCAGCAGAGAGTGCATGTTGGTGTGTGTGTGTGTGTGTGTGTGTGTGTGTGTGTGTGTGTGTGTGTGTGTGATGTCTGTAGCCAGTGACTTCATCTTCCAGAAGTGGACACAAAGTGAAGGCATTTTCACAGGAAGAGAGAGAGAGAGAGAGAGAGAGAGAGAGAGAGAGAGAAGAGATTATTGCCAACAGAAAACAATCAAATAAGACCTTCAGTTTCAGAAATGGCAGGCCACAGGGGGATTGAGATAAAGTCACCGATAGAGCAAGGGAAGAGGTAAGTGGGGTAATGATCCATTACATTGATATAAATGCCCATGGAGCGCACAGAATGCCAATGCAGGTATGATCAATACCCTGTTGCTGGGGACTGAAGTGGGTGGGCACTTGAGTAGCCATGGGTGTGCTGGCCCAAGGAACTTTGCAAAGGAATGGATTTTTGCTTTTTTTTTTCTTTACCGAATTTGCTTAGTATCTGCCTATCTATCAGTGTGTGTGTGTGTGTGTGTGTGTGTGTGTGTGTGTGAACAGATCCATGCATGCCATAGTGTGCATGTGAAGGTCAGAAGACGATTCTTAGGGGTTAATTATCATCTGCCTTTTGGAGGTCATCAGGCCTGAGCACAAACAAGTGTACCAGCTGAAACATCTCTACTGTGCAAAATTTCATTTTAAAAGAGAAATTTGCTTTCAACTTGCCAAAAAAAAAAAAAAAAACCACCAAGATTAAGGCGCAATCATGGAAGAGTGGGTTCAGAAAACAGAGCCAAGTATCCATTTTATGTGAATCTATGCTATATTCTATGTAGACTACCAAGAAGCCTTTCCCCTTCCATCCTTCCCGTTGCTGTGATAACCACCATGTCCAGAAGGACTTGTGTTGTAAATAGTTTATTTCAGCCTACAGGCCACATGCATCATGAAGGGAAGCCAAGGCAGAAACTGGGGAGGAACACTGCCTACAGGTTTGCTCCTAGGCTCAGGCCCAGTTACAACCCAAGTCCATCCACCCAGCTGGACACTCCTACATCAACAATCAATCAAGAAAATGCATGACAGACATGCCCAGGGGCCAATCAGATGGAGGCAATTCCTCAAATGAAGTTTCTTCTTCTCAGATGTATCAAGCTGACAACCAAGGTTACCATATCCTGTTTGAAATAATTATCACACTCTGACATGAGGTCAAACACATTTGTATTTGAGGTGGAACATTTTAGAGAATTGAGAAAAAGGTAAGAAATCAGGTTCCAGACAAGGATGAATATTTTCAGGAAAAAAAAATGTTCTTCTTCAGGAATTAGGATGAATTCTGACATTCTTTGACCTTCTTGGTCCTATCCAGCAAATACCCAAGCACAGCCTTACTTTCCAAACATCCTTTAATATTAAGCTAGGGCCACAGGCTGCCTATCTATTCCTTACATGTGGATGACAGCCACTAGCAATTTGTGCCATTCTTGGCTGCAGCAGTTAAGGACCATCTGTTTTCATGCTGGAAAGTTGCTTGACCATACTATACTTAGATTAGAAATAACACATCACTGTCTCAGGCTGGAGAGATGGCTCAGTGGTTAAGAGCACTGACTGCCCTTCCAGAAGACCCAGGTTCAGTTCCTAGTACCAACAGGACAACTCTTTGTAATTCTAGTTCCAAAGGGATCTGACACCCTCTTCTAGTCTCCTCTGGCATTGCATGATCGTGATGCACACCAACACAAGCAAGAAAAAAAAAACTACAGTATTACATGACTGGAAAGTTTACTTAGTGAGTAAAGCACTTGCTGCACCCACCAGCACAAGGAATTGAATTTGGATACTCAAAAAACCACATAAACCCATAGCAGTTCATGTGTCTATAATCCTAGAGCTTCTGTGAGTAGATAAGAGGTAGAGATGGGAAAAGTCCCAGATGCTCACAGGATATCTTGCTCAGTGTGAGCAACAATGTCGAAAAACTCTCCAACAAGGTGGGATATGATGGCCAACAATGTATGTGTACATCTCCAGATTCTCTGTCTCTATGTGTCTCTGTCTGTCTGTCATCTGTCTATAGGTATGTATGTATGTCTTTCTCAAACACACACACACACACACACACTCACACACACACACTCCATTGTCTACATCAGGAAGATTCCCTGTTGTCACAGGTAACATTAATTAATCCATGAAGAACATCTCAAGTGAGTGACTTTCCCAAGCATATTCCAGGCCAATGTACACAGGCAAGAACAATGTGCAATCTCTAGGAAATCTCAGCAACAGAGCTGCCTAAATGAGACCTATGTAATCACAATCCTGGCTGACATGACGGTGTGGATGGGAGAATTTCACAAGGCTCCTGTCCTAGGTGAAGAGCCACAGGAAGTCAAAGACTGCTGAGAGAGAATCCATTTTCTTCATGGAAGAGACTCCTAACCAGTCCCGTGGTCCCAGTTGTGTATCCATGTACACAGCAGCAACACTAAATGGACGCAGTCTATTGAGTGTAACAACAATGACTAAAGAAGAGGCCATACATTTGAGATGGAGTGTGGGACACAGGGAGGGGGGGTTGGAAGAGGAGGAGGGGAAGACACGATGTAAACACAGTGCTTGTGTATGACATTCTCCAAAAAAAAAAAAAGTAAAAAAAAAAATTGCTAGCAAAAGGTCCCCCAAGCAGGATTTCTCAGCCAGAAACTGTGATTAGGTGAGAGAAATAAATACCTGCATTTGTCCAACATCCTGCAGATTCATCATATTCAATCAGCCCAAGGAAGGACCAGAGCTCTCTATTCATGGCTGATGAAGTACAGCTGCTCGGAAGAAATGGCTTTAGTAAATCATTATACACTTTTCTTAAACCATAAATACAGTAGGATCCAGAGCATGGCACATCTCAGACCCTAAATAAACAACACCTTCCATTTCTTTGGCTTTTTACTGATAAACACAATAGAATGTTACCTGCATTGGGAGCTGTTATTTTCTGCTTCTATCTGTCAAAGTGTATCATGAGTTGCCATTATTGGACAGAATGTGTGCAATGCACTGAAAATTGGGTGTCAATGAAACATAACCCTTCTCCTCCAGTAGTTGCCCACAACCAATTTAGACACAGGGCATGAAAGTGCCTTAGCAGAGGTCGACATGAAGCATCATGGGAAGGCAGCAAGGTGGGACTCAGCAGAGCAAGAGTATTTAGGGAAAGATTCCAGACAGGAGATAATAACTCCATGAAGTTTAGGAAAAGGACTGGGAAGAAGGTTGGAGAAGGGGTTTTTCAAGAATGATCAAAAGAAAGAAGAGTTTAGTTCCTGGGGTGTGGGGAAGGTGGTGAGGGTACTTCCCTGTTTTGATTGACAGGAGCTAGTAAGGGCAGTTCTCTGTTTTTGATGGGCAGATTATGTCATAGTATCATTTTTCTACTGTGAACTTTGACTTCCCATAGTGCACCTTATACAAAGATTGCAGATAGAGTTTCTCCCTAAAAGTCCACCCTAACCAAGAAGGTATTTGCAATTGAGACCTTCTGGAAAAGGGAAAATCAGTTTTCTCCAGTGGAGGTAGCTGGGTAGATCAACCACATTTCCAGGGTACACATCATGCTCAGCAGTAGTTGGTCAACACAACTCTATATTGACTCTATATTTTTGTGTGCTTTTACAAAAAGTTGTTGGGGGATTAGGGAAGGGTAAAGTAAAAAGATAAAAATATAGCAAATGAAAATGATTTAAAAAATGTAAATTCACTTGAGGACACAGTTTCACCTTTTTGCTCATGCACACAGAACCAGTTCAGACTGGATCAACTACCAGCTCCTCACCAGGATTTGAATATCCAAGCTTCAGATATGGCTTGCCTTCAGTGGTCAGGCATGTCCAGGCTTTCTTGATTCACGTAGGAAATCTCAGCAATAGAGCTGCCTAAATGAGACCTATGTAATCACAATCCTGGCTGACATGACGGTGTGGATGGGAGAATTTCACAAGGCTCCTGTCCTAGGTGAAGAGCCACAGGAAGAAGTCAAAGACTGCTGAGAGAGAATCCATTTTCTTCATGGAAGAGACTCCTAACCAGTCCCGTGGTCCCAGTTGTGTATCCATGTACACAGCAGCAACACTAAATGGATGGAGTCTATTGAGTGTAACAACAATGACTACATTGATGCATTTAACTGCACTAGTCACTATGCTTGACATATTCAACTCAGTAACTCATTTCTGGATGGTTAGTTGGGAGCCTAGAACCTGTCATGGCATCTTTCTTTTGGGTTCCTCTTAGAACAACAAATGACAAGATCCCTCTTCCCTATCATTTCCTGAGAAAGACATCACAGCCCTGCCTTCTTGTTTGGACACTAAGGTAAAGAGCTGATAAGGATAATGAAGCTGATATAGGAATATTGTCAGGACCCATGGAGCAACATCCTCTAATTTCCATTTGCTGTTTTCCCTTCAAGGACACAGAGTGCCTCCTGATCTTATAAGATTGATCAAATTATTACCTAATGGGATAAAGTAAGTGCCATAAACCCATTTGCTATGTTAACATAAAATCACTTGTAAAGAGTGGAGACAAGGAGAAATGTGCATCTACATGATATTTAGGCAGAAGGGGGTTTTAGTATAATTTTAAAAAAGGCTGCACAAAGAAATCATAAGAAATAATTTCAGCCATATAATATTTTGTAGTTTCTGTTCATCTCATTCAACCAAACACAAAACCAAAGAAGGCAAATGACATTTTTGGGGGAAAATATTTGCAAAGCAGATAATGGGACTCAAGGCAGTGAATTTGTAAATTAATCAAGTTGAAAGCAAATTTGTCAACTAAATGAGTAAAGGGCATTAGTGAGGAAGTGGGATGGGAAATAAATGAAACATTTGAGGAAGACACTCAGCTTCATTAGTCATAAAACGATTCAAGGAGCTTGAAATGGTTGTTTTATTGATATAACTGGGAAATGCCTTGTTGGGCCACTATCCCAGTTTCCAGCTGTGTTGAAATGGGCACTTCAGTCATTACTGATAATTCTACATATTAGTGTCACCTTTCTGGAGGACACTTTTGCAATTAGAATTGAAAGGCTTATTTATAAATGACTGTGATACCGGATGCAATGTTTCCCTCCTAGGTATTTCCATGAAACAAAGGGTCAGAGATGCACCAAGATGGCTGAGGCTACAGGGGAAAGCAATTGAGTTCCTCACATCATTGGGAGGCTGACCACTAAGTGCAATGAGGATCCCCAAAGGGGGCTGGTTCCATGGGCTGTCCTGACACTCTGTGTTTGAGATTTTATGACCCCATTGCCTTTGGATAAATCATAGTATTCAAGGCTATAATGATGACACAAGCCCTTTATTCATTACCTGAAGAGAAAGAGCAGCTGGAGCTTATCTAACACTTGTCCTGTACCCAACACCATTGGAAACACATTATACACACTAGCTTAACAAAGCTATGTGACATTCTGGTGGTCATCTCCCTCCTTGTTTTATAGGTAAGGAAAGTGAACACATAGAAATCCAAGTAAGACTCTCAGGGTCACACAGATAGACCAGGCTCTTACCATCCTAGAAGAAATGGAGATAGTCTAAAAAGCAAACAAACAACCACTCATGTCCTGTCCTTTGAGCAATAGGCCTACTGGAACAATGGTCCCCAAGAAATTGGGTTCCCCTAGGAGTCTCATGCTAAGGAAAGGAAATGGTGGAAACCTGGTGCCAGTCAGAGGAAAGCTTGCCAGGGAGAGATTTCACATAGTTCTGAGAACTGGTCATCCGCCTTGCAGGAGAGACTGGAGCTGAGACATGATTGGATGAGTGATGGGCAGGACCAAGGCCTCATGTCTGGAACCTGAAGATGTGTGTGGGGGTCACTCCATTTCTTGACTTGCCTCTTTTCCCAAAGTGACCACACTGAATAAACCTCTCCTCTCTGCCTTTCAATGTTGTCTGTTTAAGTGACATTTTTAGGATGAGCAGCTGAGCCTTGTTTGTTAGGGCTGCAGAACCCAGGCTCTGACCCTGACAATAATAGTAACAAGGTTTTCAGCCAAGATGGTCATCTATCTATACCACTCAGTGTTGTCTCCTGGGGAGAGCCGGCAGTCTAGTAAATTCCAAGTCTGTATTTGGACCTACCTTACTTGATTTACTAACGGCACCCGCTGTCCTCAGCCGCAAAGGTGATATCAATACTATTCTTTATTCATATAAGTCCTCTGATGTGAATCTGCTTTGTTTTTGTTTTTTATCACAATAATGAAATCACAAGAAAGGCTCAGGCTCAAATTCGAGACCCTGGAATCAGCTTTGCTCTCCTGAGGATCCTGCGGAGAATGGAGTATTAATCAACATGCTCTAGAGTAGCAGAACTTATAAAATATGTACTATTACACAAGGGATATAACGTACTGGCTTACACATTTGAAAGGTAGACAGTCTTGAGGGAGTCAGATGGAGAGTGCTGGAGTGGACATTCAAGCTCCCGCTCTGGCCTCTGTGGTCATGCACATGTGGACTCACTGTACACACCCACACACACATGTGCACACACCCCACCCTTCTCCGCGACAGCAGAGCATCTCAGTTTCCATTGCAATCTCCCCGTATCTTTCCCCATCACTCCCTCTGTATCTGTGTCCATCTTCCCTAGCCTCTCCTTCAAATTCAAAATGAGGAGAAAGACTCAATGACAGTCATGTTTTACACTGTTCCAGACATTCTGTGTTCATGTATTTGTCCTCATTTACCAGACATGGGAAAAGAGTCAGAAATTTCCCCACTCCTGTTAAAAGTGGGATTGGCAAGGTTGGATTTCAGTTTTAAATGAGATGATCTGGGGCTGATGGCCTGGCTCAGTGGCTAAGAAAGGGGCTTACTGCCACGGTTGGTGACCTGAGCTCAGTCTCCCTGGGGTACACATAGTACACTGGCATGTTTTTCCCTGACCTACACACACACACACAGAGACATACACACCATGGCATGTATGCACACATGATAATTACATACATAATAAGTAAATAAATCAATTTAAAAATATAATAAATGGAATGATCCTTGTGGAACAAAAAAGCCAGAATAATACTTAACCAAACTATGAGTCAATGGCATCCGTGTATGTGTATATGTGTGTTCTTGCCAATAGAGTCAGTCCTTTGCCACTCTTGGTGAGTTCTTCTGTATTCATTTTTTATCATAGTCTATCATTAGCATTGTTGATGGCCCTCAAAAGTCCATACATTAAAGGTTCAGTCCATAGGGTATGATTCAGTATAGGCAGCACACTACACACACACACACACACACACACACACACACACACACACTAACACACACACCTTAAAAGAAATTGAGTGTTACTATAAAACATTGTGGGACAAAATGAAGACAGGAAATATTTCCAGGTAGCATCACTTTCTTTCTTTTCATAAAAATGTGACATAAATCACTGGATGATTTATTTCAGCTTAAAGCAGGATGGATTTGGAGTTATGCATTCTGTGTGATCTATGCAGGCAAATGGAACATAATTCAAAGGCGTGTCTGGAGTCCCCCATCTGATCTCTTTCTACTTTCCTTCTTTCTAGGTTTCTTTTCACTTGATCTAAGAGGGAGAGCTGGGCGCAAGAGAGGACTCAGAGGGCGGAGAGACTTGCAGCCAAGCCTGACCACCTAGATTCAGTCCTCAGGACCCACATGATGGGAGGAGAGAAACAACCCCTGCAAGTTGTCCTCTGACCTACACATTGAGTGATGACACCATTCATGCACACACATGGTAAGTGAATTCAATAAAGATAACAAAATTAGCACTTTAAAGAAAAGAGTGAAAACTGCATTGTCAACGAAAAGACAGCAAAGCTGCTTGCAAGCTACATAGCTTCATTAGAAACATACTTCTAGTCCCTCAGACAAAACACAGTTGCCTGCCACAAGAACACTAGGTTCTGAGAATGGGGGTGGAGGAGACAAGTGACAGCAATGCTTTTTTCTTTTTCTTCCAGTTTTGAGATTTTTTTAAAGCATTTTAAAACTGCATTTTATTCGTGTGTGTGTGTGTGTGTGTGTGTGTGTGTGTGTGTGTGTAGAGGCTGGGGCAGGGCAAGTGAGTGCAGGTGCATGTGGAGGCCAGAAGGGGGCACTGGATTCCCTGGAGCTGGGATCACGGTTGTGACTTCTGGGGACAAAAGTTGGAAAAGTAGGAACTTACTGTCTGCTGCTAGGCATAAAGAATCATGATGATAATAATAAAACAACAATAATCATAATGAACTGGGCTCTTTATGTTCCTCCTTTGCCCATTCTAAGACTTCAAGAGCGTCATCCCTTTCTAGGGAAATATAGTTGTCACCAAGGCTTCTCTACAGCTTCTTTCCTGTTGGGTAGGACCCACTAGCTCCAAAGCCTAGCAACACCACACTCAAATCTTTTCACACACAGTTGTTACAAACACAGCTCCGAGAAGCATACGTTTAACCCTTATGAGCCTGCTTTCTTTGCAAGGTCTGTGGAGTTGTATCCAAGGACACCTGTCAGCCAGAGAAAAGATGAATCATGTCACCATAAAGACAGGCCAAGTGGGCGCTAAGTTTTAAAACTCTCTGACCCAGGGATTCCCACCATGCTGTGAAAAAAAAACCAGGTCCTAGACACGTGATTCTCAACCCCACCAACCATTCACCTGTGTTCCTTCCTCCTGGGTGGGGGATATGATAGCTCTAACAGCTGTAAGCTGTGAGGACCTCCACTGATGGCAAATCTTAAGTACTTGCCAGTGAAGGCCTGCGTGCTACTGCCACCTGGTGGCCGTATCTTTTTGATTGTTGGAACCCCAGCTGCTTACAGCCCTGTCTTCCCATCTACCACCTCTAGTCTTCTTTTTGTGTTTCTTATGCACTTGAAAAGGTTAGAGAGCTTAACGAATTATTGAGTATGCTTTTTGGATATGTCTCTGAAAATCTGGGCCGCCGTTACCTTGTTTTGGAAAAGGCGATGTTTTTGTCAACATTTCCGTTCCACCTGTGCAGACTCTTCAGTAGAGAGGAGAACAAAATCACCGAGACACTTAGCTGTGGGCATTGGGTAAGGGGGTGGTGCTGTGAGCTCAATTTAACCTGCACACTTAAGAGGCCTAGTAACATAGTAATATTGTAAAGGCATTAGATGGGGGTTGGGGGTGGGTGTCAAATCTGAACCGCAGATTTGGACTGTGGAGAATTCTGCATCTTTGGCCACCGAGGTTTGCTACAGAAGTAACAGGAAATCTCATCCCAATGATAAAAGTCTTCTCACAGCCTCTTCTGGCATAGTGATTATTAGTAACTTCCATCAAACAGCTTCATCTACAGAGCAAACTGCTCTGAGTTGTATTTTTTTTTTTTTTTTTTTTTTTTTTTTTTTTAGGATTATTATGAGAGAGCTTTTCAGGGGCAATTTTATTCCAGATCATTTCCCACATGTGTTCTCAGCATAGAAACCCCACCTATGTGTGACACAAGAGGAAAAAGATGCAGAAAAAAATGCAAAGCCTGCACTTTTGTGCTTTTGGGGTGGAGGTAGAGGGCTAAGTAAGTGGTCATTGAAGACTTACATTCTGACAATGCCAGTTTTGACTCTGCATTCTCTGAGCTGTGCATGGAAAAGCCAGTGTGCTTGTGAGTAGGGCATGGAGGGGAAGATGGTGGCATGTGACAGAGATAAAGACCAGGAAGTCCAGTAGGTGGGGAGAGGTGTTTGAATTTTATCCTAATCAAATTGGGAGGTTCTGAAAGATTTCAACAGAGCAGAGGCAATGCCTAATGGATGCTTTAAAATTTCCACTCTTGCTGCTCCATGGAGAAAGGGCTGCAGGACCAGGAAACATGTATGTGTTGAAAAGCTTGGAAGACATTGCAGACCTGGAGTTTTAGTTTGAGCCAAGGTGTTCCCTTTTAAGTCCTGGATCTCCTTCTTCCTTTTAGCTGCTGATAGTGAGGTTATGCTGTGAAAACTGAGTATCTGAATGACAAATGTCCACCGAGACAGATACACAAGTGAGCATGCTAGGACTGAAGAAAAGGTCACTAGAAAAAAAACAGAACGGCAGGATACACACTAATCGCTGGTTCAAAACAGTGACCAGCAGGCAAGGAGCTTGCTCAGGTCTGAAGGAGCTATTCCAGAGCTGACAGGTGCAGAAGAGAATCTTACGAGGTTACCAGACTCCCAATCAAGCTCATGTGCAAAGCTCTATTAGTAACTCCTGAAAAGCTGTCTGGTTTCCATCTTTTATTGTCTAGATAAGGGAGTCTCTTGAAGAGACGCAGAAGCTGAGGCTGATTCAGAGCTCTTCACAGCTACTCCATCCGTGTCACACCTATGAATGCATCATGAAAATCCAAGCTGTTGTGGGAATACAATAGAGAAAATTCAATCCACTAAAATTTTAACACCCTGGATTCTCAGAGATCTTTCTCCTGGGGGAAAAAGTTCAGATGGGAACCCCATTTCCCTGAGTAAACTAGCTTTGCAAATGAATCCTAAGTTCAGTGTTTTGTTATACTTAATAGATAGTTCTTTAAAAAAATTAGTTATTTTGTTTTATGTTATGGGTGTGGGTGTTTGCCTGCATGTGTGTCTGTGCACCACATGCCTACAGTCCCTACAGAGGCTAGAAGAGGGTGTCCTGTAACTGCAATTACACATGGTTGTGAACTGTCATAAGGATGTTGGTTGTTGAACATAGGTCCTCTGAAAAAGCAGCCAGTGCTCTTAACTTCTGAGCCTACTCTCCAGCCCATTGTAGATATATCTGTATCACAAGGGAATTTCAGAATTATAGGATTCATAGCTAATAATATGGGGCAATTTCCTAACCTCAGAAATCTCCCTCTCCTGGATCCTTTAATTTGATCCTTTCTTTCTTTCTTTCTTTCTTTCTTCCTTCCTTCCTTCCTTTCTTTCTTTCTGTCTTTCTTTCTCTCATCTTTCCTTCCTTCCTTCCTTCCTTTCTTTTTTAATTTAAGCCCCCTGGACTATCTTTAGAAATGCAGCCTGCACATCTGATTTCCAACATTCCATTTACCTTATATTTTCATATTTTGGTTTGTGGTTGTTCTAGTTTCCTTTCTGTTGCTGTGATAAAACCTTTTGACTGAAAGCAACACGGGAGGAAACAGCTTACTTTAGCTCATATTTCCAAGTCCCAGTCCATCATAGAGGGAAGTCAGGGCAGGAATTGAACCACACACAGTGCTTGCTGGTTCACTGGCAGGATCATGCTTAGCTACCTTTCTCATATCCCACGACAGTCTGCATAGGGAATGGTGGTACCCACAGTGGGCTGGACCATCTTATATCAGTTAACATTAGGACAATCCCCCAGAGACCTATTAATGGCCAATTTGATGTGGGAAATCCTTCAATTGAGACTTTCTTCTCAGATGACCCTAGGCTGTGTTGAGTTGACAGTCAAGGCAAGCTAGGACAGTAGTACATTTATATTATCATGTGAACATATAAATGTGTGTGTAGTGTACATGTGCACGAAGATGCCAGTAGTCAATGCTGAGTGCTTTACTTAATCCCTCTTTACCTTACTTCCTGAGATAAGGTCTCTCACTGAAACTGGAGCTCACCAACTGGCTTGGCTCACTGATCAATAAACTATAGGAGTCAACCTGTGTCTACTTCCTTAGTTCTGGAATTGCAGATGCAATACCTAGCTTTTTATATGAGCACTGGGATCCAGAGAGGGATACTCATGCTTGCATAGCAGAGACTCACTGACTGAGCCACCTATCTGCCCCCTTTACAACCTATTTAAATGCTACATTATCCTGGGAACGTTTTTGTGTTACTGTTCTTCTAGGTGTACCTGTCACTTGTTAGTAGTTTGAAAGCCACCAGCAGAAGCATTAGTCTCAAGGCACCCAGGTATATTATGTCTGGGGTCTGGCCACATCAGACACGCAGAGTCTAGCAGTGTGCATAAAACCCACTGCTGTTTAACTCAAACGGTGTATATCCATCTAGCTTGAAAGCATGAAGTTGGAAATGAATGTACAAAAGTGGGACATCTAAGAACTAAGTGAACTCTTGTACTCATCCTAAGGAAATACCCAGTGGGGACCATTCAAATTTCTAAATTGAGACAATGTGACAGGCTCATAGTACAAAAGCACTGGGTTAAATGAATCTTGGCTGGGCCCAAAGGGAAATCTATCAGCAGAGCAATGATCTGGGTCTTGAGCAGATGATTTCTCTGAGAGCAAAGCTCATGGGAGCAGGGCCTGAGAATATGTCTGAAAATAAGGCAAGCATCTGGTATTTGATCTGGAAAAACAGCATATTCAGATAAATTAGCAGTGTTAAATTGTTTTCTGTTGGTGCCATGATGATACATGTAGGTGAATGTTGGAATTTCTTTTCTGTTGTTGTGATAAAGCACTGACCAAAAGTAATTTGGAGGAGAAAAGAGTCCATTTGCTTTATACTTCCAGGTTACCGTCCATCACTTAGGATGTCAGGTTCAGAACTTGAGGTAGAAACCATGGAGAAATACTTCTGGCCTCACAATTAATTAGCTTTTTATATAGTCCAGGTCTTTGTAGATGTCAAGATAAGACTAGGTGAGCTCTGATTGTGACAGGGGCAGATTCATGGGGTGTGTAGACACATGCATAGAAGACAGTCTTGAGACAAGGATTGTACAATGGGTGTTTCCCTTCTATGGATATTCTTGTGCATTCCCAAACCAAAATTAAGGTATCCAGGGACAGTTTGATTCGTCTGGATCAGCCTTTGGGGAATTTACTGAGCAGAAATGGCTTTCATAAATAAATTAATTTAGCACAAAGAGCTAATTATTTCCCAGTAGGGAATGAAAGCTTTTTGGAATATACTACTTTACCTCACACTCAATTTGGTGTTCTGATGCTTGATACTGATCGCCGACTTGACAAACCCCTGCAACACTAGTCAAATCAGCTCCTACTGACAGCTGGGGCTCTCCATCCTCCACACAGGTCCCCACAGTCTCCCTGGACCACCTTCCTCTGTGTCCTCTTCATTTGTCCTCTCCTATGCTCAGGAAGGCAGATACCCTCTCTGAGTTTTACCTTCCTGTCATCTAATGCTCTCTCAGTTAGTGCACCAGGACAATTTTGGTGTCTGCATCATTCATTTCTGTCGTCTCATGAACCACTGTCTTCTGTGACCTGTATTTAATACATTTGAAATTGTTTCATTTTTTTTTCAGTTATTGTGCTTTATTGCTTTAGAATGGTGAAACCATTTTCTATTATCTCTATAGTAAGCACCTACAATTTATTTGGAGAACACAAAGGAAAGAAACATTGTGCTGCAGGACACACGAAGCACACACAAGCACACACACACACACACACACACAAACATGCACACATACACAATGTGTACACACTCAAACACACACATACACACATGCACAAACACACATGCATATGCACACATACACACATAATTCATACTTACACACATACACACAAAGGAAAGAAACATTGTGCTGCAGGACACACAAACACATACATACACATAGATATATGAACACATACATGCACAACACTCAAACACATACATATATGAACATACACACATGCATATGCACATACATGCACATACACACATGATACACACATACACACATAGGATACACATTCACACACTTATACACACACACACACTTTTTTCTCCATTATTTCCCTTATTAGAGGCTCCAGCTATATTTCTATGACTCAATACTTCAACATATTATCCTGATCACCAGTGCACATAGTACTTGGCAAGCAACAGTTGAGAAATAAAAAAAGCCCAGGGCTTTTATATAGCCATTGAAAATTCTTTAAAAGTCCTTATACATTTAATAACTAGGATTAAAAAGACTATAGAGGCAAAATAAGTAGTTTGAAATAAAATACTTAAATGTATTCCTAAAATATCAGGTTAAAATGCAGGTTGTGGAGTATACAGTTTTTCAGATGAAATGGGAAATCCATGTTTTGCCACAGCCTAGTAGAGGCCTTAATTTGCTGTAATGGCCCCTATGACAGTTGTAAATAAATAAAATTGTCATTTTAATTATTATTATTCTAGCTTCTAAATTTCCTTTCATTGGGGATTGAGTTTCTCTCATTTCTATCTTTAACTTCACAGTCAAGGCCATCACATAGCCCTTGGTGTATATTGGCATTGTTTGCTGAATGGCTGTATGAACGAATCCATCAACTTACAGTTTAGAAAAGCATTAATTTTAAGTGTTTCTAAGAGGGAAAGACACCTGCCATAAATATCACCAGTTCAAATCTGCTTTTTCAAAGGATGTGAGGAAAGAGACACTTGTTTCTCCAAGTTATCCCTTTATTGACTCAGAAAACATCCCAGGAGTTAACTCCTCCTGTGTGGGCTCTACTGTGTGTTACACGTATGATGTAAACATGTTAGTGGAGACAAGACTGTGCAAGCAATAAATTCACATGTTCTTATAAAAACACACTTGGATGTGCTGAGAAACAGTGTCTGCAAGATTCTTTTGTTGTTTCTGTTCTTGAGGCCGAGTCTCATGGAGAAGCCAAGATTGGCTTGGAATCCACAATGTCGGTGGTTCTCAACCTGTGGGTTGTGACCCCCACAGGGGTTGTGTATCAGATACTTACATTACAATTCATGACAATAGCAAAATTACAGTCGTGAAGTAGCAGTGAGAATAATGGTACGGTTGGGGTTACCACAACACAAGGGACTGTATTAAAGGATGGCAGCATCAAGAAGGTTGAGAACCAGTGCACTGTGTAGAGCAGGTTTGTTCCCATTAGTGGGGGGAGGGGCGAGGCAGTGGAGCCCCGGGTTCCCAGGTTCTTGGCCTCTCATGCAAAGAATTGAAAATAAGGGCTCACAGATACTAAAATACAAGCAAATGGCAGTGCAGATTAAAGAGGGCAATAGTGTCAAGATTGACAATGGGATGACCAAGGACACGCGACACCCCCTAGATATAGCCTGGGGTCTCTCTTTATTGGGGAGCAGGGGCTGGTTACTCACTGAGAGGCATAGTTTGGACACTTCTCAATTTTGATAGTTAGATTAGTTTATGTAATCATTTTCTACTGTGACTATCCCTTCTTAGGATGTCCTTCACTTTAATCATATAACTCCCCCCCCCCCATATTATACACATACATGAGATAGTAAATAGAATATTTTCCCCAAAAGGTCATTAGAGAACACAAGCTTCCAATAACTGCCCCTGCAAACAAAATCAGTTTGAGACGGATGGATCCTTCTACTCTTCATACACAGACACAGTGTGAATACACTTGACTAGACACTGTATTACTGTGACTGTTGTCAAGGGGTGGAGAAATCTATAGTGTTGTTCAGAGATGGGGATATGTGTAGACAAATATAGATGAGGGTTTGAGGAATTCTGAGGTTGTAAGGTGCATTGTTCAGAGGTATGTGTGTGTGTGTGTGTGTGTGTGTGTGTGTGTGTGTGTGTGTGTGAGTGTGTGCATGTTGTGCACTCAAGAGCAAGTACATGCATGTGTAGTACGTATAGCCAAATGAACTTGGCTGCCAAGTGCATTGATAGAAGAATGGAGGGATGTGCTTAACAAAATCTAAAACATGGTCCCAGGCTGAACTATTCCTTCTGCTGGTGTATTTCAAGTTGGCCTTAAATTCACAATCCTCCTGTCTCTGCCTCCTGAGTGCAGGGATTATAGGTTAGCACCACTACATCTAGCTGTAAGACCATGTTTCTGCTCTGTAGGTGACCAGTGGTTAGCCATGTTCTAGAAAACTGATCATTAAAGCCAACTTGAGAAATACTACTATCTTAAACCAATGACTTCCAAGTTTTTTCTTCTCCAAAACAAAGAGGAAAAAAATGGAGGCCCTGTCCCATCTCCTGTAAATGCATTCCCTGCTTATCTATAAGATAAGCAGAGTCACAAGGAGTTGACCTTTAGACTCCTGTGACCTAAAGGACTACATTAAGTAGCCAATTTAGGTAGAAAACACAGTGGACAGAGACAGGCACACACTCTACGTTTTTCTGGCATTTCTCTGGGTAGATTTCATCTGTGCTTATTGGCTCCACTGAAGTAGAAATGAGAGCCTTTGAAATTCCCATTTCCAATACCCAATAAAATCCATCTGCTGTCTGACATTCTTGTTACTTACTTATGGCAGAGGTGGCAAAGAGGACAGAAATGGGACAGCTTGCTGATCGCTCATTGGCCTGTGTAAGAGCAGCAGGGATCTTGCTGACTCTCTCTTGCCTTCTTCTCTTTCTCTCTCTCTCCTGCAATCAAGTCCGAGTGCTTTCTTTATTATCTGGAAGCAATGTGAGTATCTTCTCAACTTTGATTTTTCCCTTTTTCTTATTAAAGATTTAGAGAGAGAGAGAGAGAGAGGGAGAGAGGGAGAGAGGGAGAGAGGGAGAGAGGGAGAGAGGGAGAGAGAGAGAGAGAGAGAGAGAGAGAGAGAGAATGCAATGCTAGCAGGTCCAGTGTAAGAGCAGAAAGTACTCTTAACAACTGAACAATCTCTCCAGCCCCTTATTTTACATTTTATTACCTAAATTTTCTACTGTGATTATATCCAAATTTTGTTATCCTCCAATTTTTTAAAATATTACTTCATAAGAATACGCTTTAGACTATTGAGTCAAGGCTGCAATTAATCTGGATAAAGAACAGTAATTTTAAATATTTTTAGGCATTTTTAATTCAGGAGTTCTCACCCTAATTTAAGGAAATCATCAGGGACTTCACACTCTGTTAGACCTATCCTTATTTTATAGTTCCTTAGTATAAGTAACTTAAGCACTTGTCTGTGTAAGGTACATGGGATGGCTAACTTTCTCAACTAGACACAACCTAGAATCAACTGAGAAGAGATTCTCAACTAAGAACTGTCTGCATTGGCTTGATCTGTGGAGGACTGTGGAAGATCATGGAGTACTATCTTAAGTTAATTGACCTGGGAAGGTCCATCCCACTCTAGGTAGCAGTACCATTCCCTAGGTAGGAGGTCCTGAACTATATAACAGTAAGGAAATCTAGCTGAACTCAATCAAGCAAGTGAGGTTGTATGCATTTGTTTCTGCTTGCCCTTAACTGTGGATTCGATATGACTAGTTATTTGAGGTTCTTGCTTTGACATGAAACTCATACAAGATGCTAGTGTTTATGTCAATTTTGTGGCAGCTATAAATCATTTAAACACAAAAATAAAATTTCTAGCTAAGTAAAGCTAAGACATTCTATAGGCACATATACAAATATTTCATTAAGTCAAACTTCAGAACTCCAGCAAGATTTAGGATCCCATCCAGAAACCAACTGTATCACTAAGAAAGATGGAATCATTATCCTGGATCTAAAGCAAAGCAAAACAAAACAACAAAAATACCTTTGCAATTAATTTTCTCCCTAAACCAAGACTCCAAACCTCACTATTCCAAATGTTCCATTCTTCCCTAATGGTAACTACTTAAAATAAAACACGTGTTTTTTTTGTTTTTTGTTTTTTTTTTTTTTTTTTTGCTAGAATGAAGTTAGTTAACCCAGTGGCTGGACTATAGTTGTCAGTCCTGGTTTTCATTAGGGCCTGGGAAATCTCCCACAGCTGGCAGCTGTTTGGTAAAATTCCAGCTCCTAAGTTCCATGATTGTATGGTCACTATTTTCTGTAGGGGCTGGGGAGGTGGCGCTCTTGGGATATACTTGCAAGCATGAAGTTCCAAGTTTGGTCCTCAGAACTCATGTGAGATATCTGGGTGAGAAGCCATGCATTTATAACCCTTTCCCTGTGGAGGTAGAGATAGGAAGATCCTTGGGGATCACCAGCCAGTCAACCACCTAGGCTACTTGATGAGTTCCATCTAATTGAAGACTCAGTTTCAAAATGCAAAGTGACAACAACTGAGAAAGACATCTGAAGTTAACCTCTGGTCTGTACATGCATGCACATATGCAACATAGACACACTCATACACACACATACATGCTCACTGTCCACAACTTTTGCTTTTTCTTAGTGTTTTTATGGACTCTGAAGTCAGTAAGTTTTTTTTCCTGATAACCAGGAACAAAACAAAGAAGGCTCCTAAATCAACAGGTTTTACAACAAGGATGGAGCCCAAGAAACGGACAGGTTTCTTCTGGGATTCTTGGTTTTCTCCTGTCCTCAGAGCTTTAGCCTCACTCCCTCTGTTCCAGGGGAAACTTAGAACCTGACATCTTACTCTGTGATTTCTGTGTGAAAGGTCACCTGCCCACAGCCAGGGAAGCTGAGAGAAGATGGTAATTACCAGATTAGTCCTGCAGCCTCCTGTGGTTGTGCAAGGTGGGATCCCATTTCCTCTTCCTTGATATTCAAGGCACAAGGCACAGAGACATCTAAGCTCCCACACATAGTCTAGACCTATTTTATCACATGGGTGGAAAGACTGTTTTCTTGCTCCTGTTAAATGTGGAAACTTCATCCCAGCCAACAAAACTACTATTATTTTTTTTTTCAATTGTGGATGCTCTGTTTTTTGAGTGAGAAAAATGCCGTAGAGGGGATAAAAGACACATCTCATGATGCTTCTCCCCAGGATAGCTTTTTGTAGCCTTTTCTCTCTTTTAAGACAAAGACTTTAAACATGGACAAGTTTCACAAGAAGTGGCATTTTCATTCTCCTGGCTCCTAACCTCAATAAAGTGAGTTTCTCAGGCATATTTATTTTCTATGAATTAATGATGAATTTTACAGAAATTTCCAGGCACAAGGCATTAATGAGATGTGAAGAAGCCTAGTAAGGTAGAGGCACTGGTCAGGTAGACGTAACCTCTGGGGACCCCATTCCCATCACCTGATGAAGCAAATAAGGATCAGACCTCAGCTCTAGCACATATAAAATTAAATGGAAAGATAAACACAGACATGGTACATCAATCTTGAGTTTCCCATGCAGTTCAGATTATCGCAAACAGTCTGTTCCCCCCACCGTAGCATCAACTGCTTATAATGAATAAGATGAGCTGTCATCCTCTTTAAAATACTGTAAGCCTCTCATGGCACCCTTTAAAAAATTATTGTATTTTAAATTATTCGTGTGTGTGTGTGTGTGTGTGTGTGTTGTTCACAGAGACCAGAAGAGGGCGCCAGATTCTCCTGAACCTGGAATTGCACTTGCTTACAAACTGTGCAGTGTGGATGGTGTTAAGAACACAATGCTGGCTCTCTGTACATGCTCTTAACCACTGAACCATCTCTCCAGCCCCACATATTTAAACAACTGGTGGGAGCCAATGAATGCTTTCATGCTAGAGATCTGAAGAGCCATGTGGACAGTGTTTATACTTGGGGTCCTTCTTGCATGCATTGTTAAGTTTTAACACAGAACACAATGGAAAGCCCTTAGAGAACTTCTTTCTAATTTTCACCCCAGGCAGAGGCTGTGAAAAATCCAGTCCTGCCCAGTCAGTGGAGCTGTTTCTTCTTCTTCACCTGGGGGAAAGCTATCAACTGTTAATAGCACCCCTACTAAGGAGTAGGGGTGTGGAGCGCTCCTCCCTTTTTTGTGCTAGGATTTTGGTTGCCTTGGTCTTGTACATTTCTTATCAGTTTTTGTTAGTCACTCAAAATAAAGTCTCAGAGCTCAGTAATGTAAGAAAACATTGTCAGAATCGGATATGAGTTGCTTTCCTTTTTTTCTTGAGAGGCACAGGATGTTGGCTAAATCCCCTAGGATACATGTAGGCTTCAATTGTAGTGATTACATTTCACTGAAGCTTAAACCAGTAAAGTGAAAGGGGCAGATTGTGAGTTTGTGGGGTCAAGGCTCCTCTACTTATGTAATGTTAGTTGCTTAGGAAGTGTGTGACACGCAGCACAGAATTTTACTTATTAAGTAAGAGTTCCCAGAAACCAGCAATTACCCAGACTTCCCTACAGGGTTTCCAATGCTCAGCCATGTTGGGGACTGCTGTCTGTGACCAAAAGAAGGGTTTGCCCAGCAAAAGAGGCACACTGACTGTTACTTCTGACTCCAAAGCTTTGTAGAGGAACTTTATGCTGGTGTCCAAGTTGGCTCTCTCTCTCTCTCTCTCTGATGAATTTTGTCTCAGTACAAATAGATCCTAGAGAACAATTACTTCAATCAGGCTTCTCACTGTGTGAAAAATGATGGAGATCTAAACTAAGAATTAACCAAAGGGAGTCAAGCAATTATTTCCAAACTACGCTATTAATTACTGAAGGTAATCTTGGCAAGCAAAACTGGGTTCAGGAAAGCTATGGAGGGGACTGGAGAGTTCAGCAGTTAAGAGCACTGGCTGCATTTGCTGAGGACCTGGGTTTAGTTCCTGGCATCCACAAGGTGAATCTGAAAGTCCAGTTCCAGGGAATCTGACGTGATGCCTCTGAGGGCACTGCATGAACATGGTGCACAGATGCACATACAGGCAACATACCCATACACAGAAAACTTTTTTTTTAATGTTTTTGGTTGTGAGCCTAGCCTTTAACGGCTGAGCCATCTCTCCAACCCCCCCTTTTAATGTTAAGAAAGTTACATAGAATTAACTAATTATTCTGTGTTAGAAACCCAGACTAGGACTTTAGGACATTTTCACAATGTTGTGCAGTCACAAACATTCCTAAATGAACATCATCTTCCCACACATACTCTTATCTCAAAATTTATTCATAGATTTCCTGTGTGGTAGGAACTTTGTGTCCCCTCAGGGTTCTTTGAATGCCTCCTTAAAACAAGAATAGACAGGAAGGGCCATTAATGTAAGAGTTACCTTATGTCCCTGTCCTCAGTGGATGTGACTGAGAGAACCATTATCAGATATTGCCTTGAAATACTGGAGTCCATGTGTTGCTGAAACCAAGAGACAACAACTCTGTGAGCAGAGTATGTTCCTTGCTTTATTGTTGAAGGAATTTCACTCAGTGGCTCAAGCCTCATTTGTCTGTGAGCACCCTGTGGGTGCTGAACAATGACGTCTTGAAACCATGGATTGTGTGTGTGTGTGTGTGTGTGTGTGTGTGTGTTTGTGTGTGTGTGTGTGTAGGTCAGAGGGAAATTTGTAGGAGTCGTCTTTTTCCTTCTATCTAGTAGGACTCGTGATTGAACTTTGGTTGTGGGTTTTGGCAGCAAGGACCTTTGCCCACTGAGCCATCTCACCAGCCCAAGCTCAGTGTTTTCTTTAGATCTCACATATAAGCAAGGTCATAGTGTATTTGTCCTCCCTCGTTCCTCGATTAACCCACTCGCAATAATATTCTCTAGATTTGTGCATGTGGCAAATGATATTGTTTTACTTTTATTAAAAAAAGTGTCTGACAAGCAACCATTCTATTGTGTGCAAGTCACATATTTTTAAAGGTTCATTTATCTGTGGGTGGGTACTTGGGTTATAAAGGTTGGGTGATATAGTCTATTCTCTAAGAAATAATAGAGTGGAGATGATTGACACCCTGATTTTATCTCCTTTGGTTTGCATCCAGAAATGTCATGACTGGGCCCTGTTTTAATTTTAGCAAATTTTCCCAGAGATCTCTACCCATGCTCTCTAACATGGCTGTAGTAATTTACAATATCATATTCACTTTTATTGTTATAAAAGTTTATTATATATTCTGCACTTAATACTTTAATTTTCCATAATGCTGGTGATAAAACTCAGCTTTTAGATAAAGCCATGTCCCCTGCCTCACCCCATTTAGCTGTTTAAGGCAAATATGACAGACAGCTATGCTCTTTGGAAGTAAGCATTTGGGGTGATTGGGATTAAAATAATCCAGTTATAGTATTTTATAAATTTTAATGGAAACAAATTGCAATTAAATGGTTGTCTAATTTGGGCAGTATTATCCCATTATATCTATACATATAATAAAATTCAAGAAGTTTTGAATGTTTACCAGCAATGTGCTTTAAAAATGGCTCTTAAAATGAAAAAGCAGTAAAAGTGTTCTCAACTTACATTAACAGGTCATTAAAAGTATGTTTTATGTGTCCTTAAAAGTATATATCAACATACACTTTTAATATGCCAAAAATATTTTGAACCTGTAAAATCTCGTGGCCACAATTTATCTTCAAGGTCATGTTTTCTCCAGGCAGACTTACACTGACCTGGTTTCTGTGGTGTAATTTAATTCAGTGTTTCAAAACTCAAGCAACAGAGACCCAGCATGGCCACTGTGTTTCCTTAAATATTGAACTTCTTATCCTCAGAAACTGACTCACTGGAAGAATCTAGAGCTTTTCTTCTTTTGTTTCTCTTCTTTTCTTTTCTTTCCCCTTCCCTCCCTCTCCTCCCCCCCTTCTTCTCTCCATCCTTCCATCTCCTTTCTTCTCTCTGCCTCATCTGTTTGTTTTTATTTTATGTGGATGTTTTGCCTGAAGGAATGTCTGTGTACCACATGTATTCAGTACCTGCAGAGGCCAGGAGAGGGTGTCAGAAGCCCTGAAACTGGAGTTGCAGGCAGTTGTGAGTTGCCATGTAGGTGCTTGGAGCTAAACTGAGGTCCACTGCCAGAGCTGAGCCACCTTTCCAGGCCGTTCATTGTTTTATTTTGGAGTCTGCAGTGCTGTTGTGATCCGAATGGGCTTTGACCCCTGTGTACAGGAGAACCAGGTGACCATGGTGAGAATTCCTTACCGCAAGGTCAAACAGAAATCCAGACACAAATCCAAAGATCTGTCACATGGAAGTTAGGGGACAAAGTCCAAATTCAGCAGCATTGACTCCAGGTTCTTGGGATGGATGAGGAAGAGTCCTGGGTAAGCCAAGACCAATCTGGCAAACACTCTACCACTGAACCATATGCTCAGCCCCAGAGCTCAATGTTAGTGCCAAGCTGTCTGTACAGACCCACTCCAACACATGCTCACGGTCCTGGCAGCACATGACTTTGGATGAAACTTCCACTCATTTCTGTAACAGTCCGTGAAACTATTCTCCTTGCTGTCTGAGACCATGAGCATTTCTTTTCTTAAAACAGAGTTTCATCAGAACACTCAGGTAAAACCCCATTGGTGAAGACACCACACACCCACCAGGAAGCTTCCTCTCTTCCTCTTGGTTACCTTTCTTAGTATTGTACTGTGCTATGCAGGCTATTGGAGTTGGGGTGGAGAATTATTGACAGTTTTAAGTGAATTCTGTGAGCTACAGTAATGACCTGCATGGCAAGATAATGCCATGCAATAGTGCAATAGTGGCATGATTGTTATATGAGTAACCACCCACTTTCTGCTTGGATTTAAGGCCTATGTTACAGGAGGAAGCATAAATATGACCAAGAACTCTTGACTGGGAAACATACAAGCAGCAGGGGTGAATCTACTACTGTTGTTTTGCTAAAGGTACATAGTATCAAATTGCCATCACTAAACGAACATCTGTTATCTATAAATTAATGCAACTTTCAGACCTCATTAGAGAAGTTTCTTTGCACAGTGGGCAGTGGTTAATGCAAAAACTCACAGCTGGCCAAAGTGCAGAGAGTAAATGTCAGTGGAGTGCTTAGCCACAAATGGGATATCTATATCACATCCCGAATATGAGGGACCATCAAGGAGTGGAAAGTATATAAGAGTCAGAGGTTGGGGAGACCCAGAGAGGAGCAGGGTCTTTTGGACATGATGGGGCAGCTATATTCATGAACTCACATTAGCTATGGTTGCCTTCACAAGATCAGGCCAGTCAACATTCCAGCATGGGATGGGAAGAGGTTCATGAATCCCCACAACTACCTGAGGAGCTGTGGACTCCCAAAAAATTTCTGGGGGAGTCAGTTTTATTTAAAGTTGTGACCCTGGTAGGTCAGCCATGTCCCACGGATGAATGTATACTCATGAGTGTATGGCCAGCACAAACTGAACTTAGCAAGTTAAAAATAGAAAGAAAGAAAGAAAGACAGAAAGAAAGAAAGAAATGAAGTTGGGAGGGGTGGGGATGGATCTAGGAGGAGTTAGGGGTAGTGGTGGAAGGTGGTGAATATGATTGAAATGCATTGTGTGGATTTCTCAAGGAATTAATGAGAGAGACATTATATTTAAAAAGGAAAGCTTTGTCCTTATAGCACTATTCATAAATCTTGATAAGCCTGAGATGTGATGAACAGTCTTGCATTGTCAAGTTTTAGCCACAGAGCAGCCAGCATCTTGAAGAACCATGGAGAATGTCAAAGATGCTCAGATCTGGGGTACCCTGGATCACAGTCTTAACAAGCCTGAAGTAAATGCAATTTTTCTTTTTACATGACCATGTTGATTGTATCTGGGTTGACGTGGAATTGAAAACAGCAACAACAATGTAATTAGCTTTCATTTATAATGCATTGTTTCTTTATGACTCAGACCTCCAACTCCTGTGTCAAAGAGCTCATTTGTTTTCTAATAGTCATCTTTTTCCTGCTTTGGAGATGGCCCATTTCCAGGATAGTATTGGATTGTATGGAAGAGAAATGGGTATTTGTGGATCTAGTGGCAGGGATGTGGTATAGTGGCAGCTAGGATTATGACTATACTCCAGTCAAAGAGAATGCAGCATCATCCAGGGCTGGCAAACCCATTTGATCCACAAGATATGGGAATCAAGCTGCTGCCACAGGCTTCTCAACAGAAAGTGGCAAGACACTGCCTTCCAACTCCCTGGAATATTTACTAGGCTGAAGTTTGCCTTTACACATTACAGGTACAGGCTGGAATAAAAAGCCTTTCTATTTGTTAGTTCTAACTCATGCCCTGCAACTGTAGTTGCATGGATAGGAGAACTAAATGGACTTCAATAGAGATGGGGGCATCCCAGGCACCACTAGGAGTATCTTTCTCAACAAAGAAAAGGGCCCAGAGTTTATGTGAAGCCAGACAAAACTGCCCATCAGCACTGGCTAAAGATAAATGAAATTAAAGAGGTGACCCCAAGTGCCATTAAGATAGAAACCACATTTGTTTGCTAATGGGAAGGCTGTGACTTGGAGCTTCTGAGAGTTTTCCATGCTCTGCTATAGGCACCATTCCTGTCCTGTTCACTGATGGGAATGTTGTATGAACTGGAGATTTAGGGTCTCCCAATCATATTAATCTTCTTAGACTCTCAACCAACATTCCATTCAGTGGTGTCCATGAGCATCTAGAGAAAGAAAAACCCCTCTTAATAAGGAAGAAACTGATTGCCTGGGTAAGGTGCCACCTCAGCAGTACTGAGAATTACCAGCAAATGGAATTTTGTAAGGTTAATGGTCCTATCATTGGTCTGACTAATCCGTTCAGAGGAGCTTCTGAGAATGACATAGAAGGGGGTGGGGGCTAGACACCACGAGTCTTTCAGATGATGGGTCATGTTCTCATCACTGCACAGAAGCACCCCAAGACCCGACAAGCACCTCCTTAATCCATGGGTGGCTGGAAGGCATGGCATCAAAATGAGTCAACAGGAGAGAGGGAGGAGGTCAGAATAAGCAGAATTGGTTAATAGCTAAAATAGTGGAAAATATTTTAAAACTATGCTTATTTTTATATGAATTGATTTTCAAATATTTGTTTATCAGGTTCCTGTATTCGCATTTAGACAATGCTGTATCAAATCACCAGGATTTTAGTCATTTAAAACAAGACACATTAAAGGCTAGGAATGTAGTGACTTGGCAGAGTGCTTGTCTAGTACACATGAAGTTCTGGGTTCGCTCCTCAGCACCACATAAACTGAGTGTGATGATCTCAGCCCTTGGGAGGTCAAGGCAGGAAAATCTGGAGTTCTAGGTCATTGTCAGCTAAATAGTGAGTAACAGATAAGCCTTTGATATTCACAACCATGTCTAAAAGGTAGGAGGGTGGATAGAGAGATGGTTTAGTGGTTATTAATGCTTACTGCTTTTACTGAGGGCCTGGGTTCCACTTGCTGCACCAACATGGCAGCTTATAATTGTCTTTAACTCCAGCTCCAGGAATTCAAGAATCTGACTCCCTCTCCGGGTCTCTGCAGGTACTGCACATATAATTAAAAAATAAATCTTTTTTAATTTTTATTTTACATATCAATCCCAGTTCCCTCTCTCTCCCTCCCTCTTTCCCTCTCTCCCACTCTCTTGTGCCCCCAACCACCCTTTCCTCCAATACCCCCCTACTCCACATGTAGGGTGATGCCTTCTAGGAGGGGTCATCTAAATCTATCAAGTCATTTGGAGTAGGGACTAGGCCTTCTCTCCTGTTCCTAGGTTAAGGGAGTATCCCTCCATAGGGGATGTGTCCCCAAAGTCCTTTTGTGCACCAGGAATACATCCTTGTTCTACTGTCCGTGGTCCCTTAATCTGCCCAGGCCTTCTAGCTGAGACCCATGTTCAGGGGTTCTGAGTCAGTCCCATGCTGGATTCCCAGCTATCAGTCTGGGGGCCCATTAGCTTTCCTTGTTCAGGTCAGCTGTCTCTATGTGTTTCTGCAGCCTGGTCTTGTCCTCCCTTTCTGCATCTGGATTCCAGTTCAGCTCAGTGTTTAGTTGTGGGTGTTTGCTTCTGTTTCCAGATGAGGGGCTCTATGATGGTGGATAAGTTAGTCATCAATCTCATTATCAGGGAAAGGCATTTATGGTAGCCTTTCTACTATTGCTCAAATTGTTAGTTGGGGTCAGTCCTGTATGTCTCTGGACATTTCTCTAGGTTCAGATTTCTCTTCAAACCTATAATGGCTCCCTCTTTTATGCTCTCTCTCTCTCTCTCTCTCTCTCTCTCTATATATATATATATATATATATATATATATATATATATATCACTCTTTCTCTCTCCCATCTATTCCTCCCCTTACTCAATATTCCTAGTCCCAAGTGCTTTCCTCTCCTCCCCTTCTCTTTTTTCTAGTTCTCCCTCCACTCACTGCCCCCCCCCCCAACTCCCCATATGCTCAGGAGATCTTGTCTCTTTCCCCTTCCGTGAGGGACCTTATATGAATCTCTTAGAATTCTCCTTGTATCCTAGTTTCTCTGGCAGTGTGAATTATAGGCTGGTGATCCTTTGCTCTATGTCTAAAATCCATATATGAGTGAGTACATACCATGTTCCTCTTTTTGTGACTGGGTTATCTCATTCAGGATGGTTTCTTCAAGTTCTATCCACTTGCCTGGGAATTTCAAGTTTCCATTGTTTTTTTTTTTCCTGCAGAGTAGTATTCCATTGTGTAAATGTGCCACATCTTATTTATCCATTCTTCAGTTGAGGGGCATCTAGATTGCTTCCAGGTTCTTGATATTACAAATAATGCTGCTATGAAAATAATTGAGCACATGTCTTTGTTGCATGTATGTGGATCATTAAAAAATAACATAAATCTTAAAGCAGAAAGGCGTTTTGACACTCTGTTTACATTAAGCTAAGACTGATTATGCTAAATAATCTCTCCCTGTTTTTATATCAACTGATTATCACTCTTAATTTCATCTGATATCACAATTCCCCTTCTCATGTAACAGGTAAGATAATCATAAGTTCCTGATGTGCTCTGGGGATGAAGACATGGGTGCCCATGGCTGTACTTTTCTTCTAACCACAACCTTTCATTCATTTCTCTCCATTTCTCTTACTCCTCAGCCATGGGATACTTGATTATATCAGAGACATAAGCTATCTGCTCATATCTAAACCAACACCTTTTTCACTGGGATGAGAACTCTGTAAACCAAAGTGAAACAGGCATCCACAACAAAACAATCCTCTGACCTTCAGGGCTTACAGAATTGTTGCCATTGAAAATGAATGACCTTGGGTTTCTCAGCTTTAAAAATAATTGCTTTAAAGCTGCTATAAGAAATGTCTTTTCTGAATGCCTCATTAAGATTTTTATCAATTCTGTGTTTTTTCCTGTTTGCATTCAAATTTAGGATTCCTTGGGCATTTGCAATGAAAGTTAATGATTTATAGAAAAGTTGATGGAAAACTGAAATGCCTTGTCTTGTTTTTAAATTTTTTATTGCATTTTTATTTATCTATTTTGTGTGTGTGTGTGTGTGTGTGTGTGTGTGTGTGTGTGTGTACATGCAGAAGACAATTTGTGGGAGTTTCCTTCCAACCCAGATACCAGGGATTTACCTCTGGTCATCAGACTTGCTGGCAATCACATTTAGCTACAACATCTTTGATTCCGGTTTTTCACTAGAAAGATGTATGCTGGGGGTTTTTCTAAACAGCAACTATAGTGACCTTGAAATATAGATACTGGTAGTACCCTTGTAAAACGCCAGCTCTCACCTCAAACGGGATAAGATGTGGTTCATTTTGGAGCCAAGTATACATGACCATAATCCAGGAACCAAGATACAGGCTACCCCAAATTTAACATTCCAGTGTGGTTATAGCTTCATGAAGTTTTTACAGGAGCAGAACAAAGACAACATAACTCAAGACATTTTCAAATACATTGATGGGAGCATCAGAGAGACAGTTATAGAAAAGTAGGAACATCTCAGCAATGGGCCTTGAATGCTTTCTGATCACTGGAAATTGGGGTCTGCTAAGTTAATATATTTCAAAGTGTTTCACCTGGTAGTCACAGGGTGTTAGGTCAGACACAGAAGTGGGAAAGGAATGGCTATTTAGGAGGCTCATGATGGCCTGAGATAGCTATCCTGAAGTTATAGTATGGAAAGATATCACCAAAGAGCTCTTTGACAATCTCTAAATCATGGCTACATGAGTAACATTCTGACTCTTTCTTTCTTTCTTTTTTTTCTTTCTTTCTTCCTTTCTTCCTTATGTGTGGATATTTCTGTTTGTTCCACCCTGTGTCAGATTTAGTTTTCTACAAACAAATCCATCCTTCGAGAAACAATTCTCTATCTCTTTTATTGTGTCTCTGGCTCATTGATTCTTTTATTTTTATCTATTATTCTGGTGGGTTTATTTTTCAAATGTTTCTCTGGCTTAGTTAAACCAATGAGCCTTTCCAAAATAAATTCTTGGTAGAGATTCTCATTATCAGTATTAGACACACATTAAAAAAAGAAAGAAATGAGGATCTGGGGAGATGGCTCACACTGGTTAAGGGCACTTGCTGCTCTTGCAGAGGACCCGTGTTGGGTTCTTATCACCCCCCACAGTGGATCACAGCTATCTCCAACTTCAGTTGCAGGGGATCCGGCACTCTCTTCTGAACCTCATGGACACTGTACATACATGGTGCATATACACACATGAGGCAAAATGTACTCAGCACATAAAAAAATAAATAAACGGAATGCTTTTTAAAAGAAGTATGGTTTTTATACAAACAACCAAAACTCTTCATAGGCTATGAGAAATGGCCATGACCGAGAGACAGAGTGATCCAAAAATAGGTTCCCCCAAAGACAGAAGGTGACACAAGAGCTCACTGCTATTACAGATGTTTCAAGGCTGACCACTCTAGGTCCAATGCAAAACCACAGCTAACACAGTCCTCTTGGGCATCACCCAGAGCCCCAGCTCAAGCATATATTGGTTTTAGCATTAAACACTGAAAAGTACCATAGAGAAACTGAGTACCTGGGCCCATGGGGAAAGGGGTGGAGGTGGGGGACAAGTGTGGCAAACTCTTTAATGATGATGGCATTTTTTTTTTGGAACATGGATTTAGGGACTGTGATTAATATATTGAATCACAAAATTTCATAAAAGTTCAATTTCAGGAAAAAAAATTAAGTGTGACTTCCAGAAGGAGTAAGAAGATAGTAGCCCAGACATAGGACTCCCTCACTTTTTATCATGTTGGTTAACATTCTAGAAAGGGTGAAAGTTAAATAAGATGAATAAAGCAGGATGCCTGTAAGAACACATAGTCCAAGCTCTGGGGCATCCTTTATAGTCACTGGCTCTCAGAAAAGGATTTCTGTTGAGGCCAAGGGTTAAGGCTTCTGGTTATAAACTAATCCGCTAATTCTTATGCACGTGGATAGCTTTCTCCTGCTCTGCTAGGATTAGTGATGTGAAGGTGAGAGCTATTCATATATCAGCTTGGAAAATGCTGCCTTGTCATGACCAACCTCGGAGTACTTGGGATCCCAGAGGGCCAGAAAGGAAGTTACCATAAAGGTCTGTCTGCTGAGACATGGACTTCCTGGGTCAATGTCATAAACATCTAAGAAGAAAATGGACAGGCCCTACGGTCTTCCCATAAGCAAAACATGCCATGGGATTCATTTACCAGAGGCATACAAGGTACAGAGCCAACAGTTAGGTTTTTGTTTTGCTGAAATCAATTTGGTTCTTGTCCTGGTTAGCTTCAATTGTCAAACTGATACAATTTAGAATGATCTGGAAAGTGAATCTCAGTTGAGGGTTTGCCTTGGGCAGACCAACCTGTAGGCATGCATGGTGGTTTGGAAAAAAAGTGGCCCCCAGAGGGAGTGGCATTGTTAGGAGGTGTGGCCTTGATGGAGAACCCGTGTCACTGTGGGGCCAGACTTTGAGGTCTCTTTTACTCGAGTCTCCCTCGGTGTGACTGCCGTTTGATTTCCTGTCGCCTGCAAGATGTAGCACTCTCAGTTCAGCACCATGTCTGCCTGGACGCCGCCACCATGCTCCCTGCCATGATGATGATGGACCGAACCTCTGAAACTGTAAGCAAGCCACCCCAATTAAATGTTTTCTTTATAAGAGTTGTTGTGGTCATGGTGTCTCTTTACAGCAATAAAACCCCAAACTAAGGCAGCGTGTCTGTAGGGGCTTGCCCTGATGGTTAATTGATGTGAGAGGACCAAGCCCACTGTGGGCAGCACCATCCCTAGGCAGGTGGGCCTGAATTTTATAAAAATCTGAGTACTAGTCTGCCTGTGAACCAACAAGCAGCATCCTCCATGGTTCCTGCTGTGCTTCTTTGGCTGTGAAGTGAGTTCCTTGGTCAGAGGTGGGACAACAAGCAAACATGTGGTCAGATTCCTGCATTCAAGTTCCTGCTGTGACTTTCTTCAATGGTGGCCTATAACCTGTGAGATTTTTCAATAAAACCTTTCCTGTGCTAAGTTGCTTTTGTCAGTTTTTTTTTTTTTTCCCACAGTAGCAGAATGAGCCTAAGGCAGTCTCTTCACCTGTAAAACTGTGTAATATATGAGAACTTTTTAATAGTTTTCATGGCATTTTATTCACTGCATGTATGTTCATGTGCTGGAGCAAACATGCAGAGATCAGAGGACAACATGTGATGTTGGGCTTTCTCCTACCAGGGATCCCTGAGATGAGACTCGGGGTTGGCCAGCAAGAGCTTAATATACTGAGCCATCTTGCCAGCATACACCAGATCTTCTAAGCAACCCTGAACTGTGAACGTAGGTAGCAATTTACTGCAGTCATGCTAAAAAATTAAATTGTGTTCTCTTCTTCATAGGACTGTCACAGAAATTAAATAAATTACACATGCATGCTTCACAGGACTGAGTCACATGGTAAATCCTCCACTGACTTAGCCACAATAGCTAGTGACTAAGTCTGTAGGGGGTTGCCTTGATGGTTCATTGATTGAGGCTATATTGTTATAGCCATTATACAGTGCCTAGCACATGGAGGTCCTAGGTAAAGTGTATTACTGAAATAAAGAGCCATTGCATGAACTGTAAGAGATACACAACCTTGTTAATGTTGGCAACTTCCCTCCTTTTATTGTTTTGAACACTTCAAAGATAACATCAGGACATTCAGGGGCTGGAGAGATAGCTCAGTGGTTAACAGTATGTACTGCTCTTGCAAAGGACCCGAGTTTCGTGCCCAGCATCCACATGAGCCAACTCACAACCACCTCTAATTTCATCTCCAGAGAAATGGCTGCACTCATATGCCTATATCTGCTTTCTTACATACACATAAATAACTATAAAATAGAACTTGAGAGAGGGAGGCATAGAGACAGAGACAGAGAAAGAAGTTTTTTTTTTTTTTTTCTGGGAAGCAATTATAGGCTTAAAGAGAATTCAGCAAATAAAGTGAATTTTACAAGGCAAAAGAAAGGTCAGATTGTTTTCTGTGTGTACTTTCCAAACACTGAGTCTTTTCTTCTGAATAGATTCAGGAACTTTTTCCTCTGGAACCATTTAAAGATGTCCCCTGTACATGGGTAAGGGAACATTAGCTGAGGTTGGGGCAGCTAGGGCAGGCTCAGTGACCCAAGCCCTGCCCTTCACAAATGGTGTCATGCTATAAAAATACACAGTAACATTTTTGAATGTCAAGCCAAGCAATGTGTCTGACCTGAGAACATTTGCTTTCCTGCAGCTAAATAATTGATTCTTCCAGTGCCTGGAACACAGCACGATTACCTTCCTCATCTACCTTTGCATAATTTAAAAACCTTTGCAGCAGCTACCATGTCCTGCCTAGGCCCTACACACACAAGTTTTGATTCTTATTAGTTGCTTGAGCTCATGAATTTAGTCAGAACAATATGTACATTGCCAAGCAAGGATGAATCAGTATTTAATGGAGCCTAAAATTACTTTGTCTGCAGAGCTCCACATGGAGACACATTTATCCTGGTTTTTCTACCCACAGTGTATACCCCAAACCGACTTTCCGCAGGTACCAGTGGTTAGAGAAGGGATGCTTTTCTATTATATGATAAAATTACCCTGCTCTTTACTTCCTTTTTATTCACAGATGCAATTAATTAATTAACTGATGGGGCTAGCAAAGTGTCTTAGTAGGTAAAGTATTTTCTATGCCCTGGCTGCTTCCTCCTCTCTCACACATGCTCTTTTCTCTGACCATATTAGTTTAATAAAGTTGTATTTAGGGGGGAGGTGACTTGAAATTGATAGTTCTTTTTTTATTATTTTTAAGTTCTGTATCTCTTACCAGCTCTGAGACTCAAGGATGAATATCCCGGAAATTATCCTTTGGAATGGAGCTCTCCCTGACAATGTAGCTCCCCTTTCCCAAGTTCTGATGGAAGATCAGAACCTGGGTGCTGCATGGAGGAAAGAAACAGCTCTTGTTTCAAAAGAAGAAAAGATGAAGTTTATTCTGGAGCACAAGATAAACTGTAATTAACCTCCAGCCTTGGAGCATGCCTGCCCCTCCATTATCACTGAGGTTCTAGTCTGTCAATCACCCTTTGCAGACCACAGCTCTGTAGGAGTGCTGATTCACAGCTCCCCCTGTAGGCTCAGCATCACACTTCATAAGCTCCTGGGTAATGGTCTCTCATGTTTGGTTCCAGAATAAACCACGTCTTTTATTCCTCTGTGGTGAGCTGCTTTTTTTTTTTTTTTTTGCTTTGTTTTGATTTTATAGACAGTTGACATCCCTTCCAAATTGCAAAAGTACCTTCTGTGGTAAAGGGAAATGTGTATTTTGTCTTTGAATAAATCCCTGTAACTAGAAGAGATGGCCATCCTGGGGAACACAGTGAAGCTGCCTGCGAATAGGTGAGCAGTGGAATGGATTTACCTGGCTCTGAGAGGGTGTGGTTTCTTTCTGCCTTTGCTTTCTCTGATTAGGTTCTCTGAGACACACTTGTTGTCATTCAGCAGTGGACCTTAGCTTAGGATAAGGTTAAGCTTAAAGACAGCACAATGGAATGAAGAGCATTCGCTGGCTAACAGTAGAGGTGAACTCTAAGAGAGAAGGATGACCAATCAGGCTTGAATGGTGGTATCCCATTGTAACCATCCTGCTGGGTGGAAATGCAAAGATTCTGAATAGACAGTCCTCCCCTGTTTTTGGCTGTCCTACTATTTAAAGAATTGATCCCAAGAAATTGGAGTTCTTCCCCAGGAATCTGCAGCTGGAAGAGGAAAAAGCTGAAGCCCCAGGGACAATAGGAAAGAGCTTGTTATCTCCTGGAGCAAGATTGATAACTAGTTCTAGTTGGATGACCTCGTAGGAGAGAGTTGGGGTTGGGACAATGGTGACAGGGGCCTACCTCTGGTAGACCATTTCATATGTGTATCTCTTGCCTTCTGATTAAATGTTTCTCTCATGTCAGAACACCTAAGGTTGACTTGGGGGAATTGCTAGGACTCTTTATCTGTCTTCCCAGTGGTCACATGAAATAATTCTCCTTTGTTCACTTTTTAGTATAAGTTTGGCTCCTCTGCTTGGCTTATGGAGGACAAGGGTCAAACCTGGCTTGTTGGAGCTGTGATCCCTAAATCCAGTAACATCATCACCCTCAGTATCTTCTCATCCTGGTGTTCTGTCTTTGACTCTCTGGACAGAGGAGATGGGCAGTGTACTTCTCAACACCTTCTTCCCTACAAGTCCTCTTATGTTTTCATGTCTTTCATTTGGTCCACTACATTTAACTAAGGTTACCTGTGTGTGAATGGGTAGGTTATTTTTACTACAGGGGGTACCAGTGTGGATTTTCTAAGAGGTTATGGAGATTTAATTTATGTTCAATTAATAAGATCCAAGAAGAGGTGGGAAGGATGAAGTCATTGGTTCTTCTGAAAATACCCAAATGGGGTGGGGAATCAAGCATAAGCAAAAACATATCCTACATCCCCACTCCAAACACACAGCCACTGCAGAATGTGGTTGGTAAAGATGAGAATTTATAATAAGACTTACTCTAATGGCCTCACCCTTCTTTCTTTCTGGTGTTACAGAGAGGGCCCTAGGGAGCTTCATCCCCTTGAATGCTCATGTCACTGTCTCCATAACATTGAAAGGCTTTCAGTGATGTCCCTAAAGGAAATAGCCTGTTTCTTTCTGGATATTGGAACTAGCATTATTGTTGTTATTATTTAAATTTTATCATATAATGTCTTTTGATCATATTCTTTTCTAATCCCCGAAGCCCTTCCAGATCTTCCGCACCTCTTTATCTACTCAACTTCATGTTTATTTCCTCTCAATCTCTAAAATATTGGTTCTCAAGCTGTGGTTGTCATTCCCATGGGGGTCAAATGGTCCTTACAAAGGTGCTACTTAAGACCACTGAAAAACCAGACATTTACATTATGATTCATAAAAGTAGCAAAATTACAGTTATGAAGTAGCAACAAAAATAATTTTATGGTTGGAGGTCACCATAACATGAGGAACTGTATTAAAGGGTCACAGCATTAGGAAGGTTGAGAATGACTGCTCTAAGAAAAGAACTCCCCCCCCCCAAAGAAATCTCTAAAATTGAAACAAAGAAAAATTCAAAAAACAAAACAAAAACAACAATAACAAAGATCGAAAAAAAAAAAAAAAAACCTTCACAAAAGCATGCCAGTTGTTTTCACATTGACCAAATGCTCCCAAGCATGAGGCCTGCCTATACTGTGTTTGCTATATTCAATGATACCCCTTTGGAAAAAAACTGATTTTACCTCCCTGCATTATTTAGGGTTTTTATTGCTGTGAAGAAACACCATGACCATACCAACTCTTATAATGGAAAACATTAAATTGGGGCTGGCTTACAGTTCAGAGGTTTAGTCCATTATTGTCATGGCATTGGCAGTATGGTATCATGAAGGCAGACATGGTCTTGGAGAAGGAGCTGAGAGCTCTTCATCTTGATCCCCAAGCAACAGGATGTGAACAGTGCCCCACACTGGGTATGCTTGAATATGAGACCTCAAAGCCCACCCCCACAGTGACCCATCTCCTCCAATGAGGCCACACATTACTACAACAAAGCCACACCTCCTAACAGTGCCACTCCCTTCCTATATATATGCCAAGCATTCAAACACATGAGTCTGTAGGGGCAACATCTATTCAAACCTCCACATTCCCCTAATAACATTTGTAAACAGCTTTTTCATTAGGAGTGGGGCTTTGCATCCACTTGCCCTTTTTAGGGGATTTTTGTCTAGCTTGATTCTATATAGTGCATTGCCCATCCTCTCATCAGGGAAACATCTTGAAATAGGAATTAACACAGAGACCCACAACTGGCCAGAGTGCAGAATGAGAGACTTTGGAGCACTCATCCCTGAATGGGATGTTTTAATCAAAACCTTCCCATCAAGGCTCCGGGATTCCCAGCCTGGCATCTATATCTAACTGTTGCAGCATTACTTAGAAAAATGCACACATGTGACAGTGATAACTATCCTCAAGACAAAGGGTGGGTTGTGGTACCTAGCAAAATGGGGCCAACACAGGCTGTTCCTATGTGAGCCTCTTACTCAGAATCATTTGTTTACCTTCATACTGTCTACAGTGGGGTTCAAGTGGTCTGTTCTCTGCTCTCTGTTTTTTAGTCAATCATGCACAATTGGTGATGGGTAGTGACTCTATGGGTGACTGACAATGAAAAATAATAACATACACTACTCTTTCTGATCCATGGGTTTTAATTTTCTGCCCCCCAAGTCAGTGTTCTCATGACAGTGATGTACTAGGGATATCCGCATCTTTTGTGAACTGTCTGTTTGGCTTTGAAAACAGACAGTATCATTTTGGGACTTGGAAAAACTACTTTGAAGGGTTTGGCAAGCTGAATATGTTTCCTCACCCTTGTAATCCCAGTACCATCCTGTATCTCCCTTTCAACTTCTCCAGCTCTGACCCTCTTGTTCACCTCTGACTTCTCTTACACTTATAAGTATCATGGAAGATGCATATTCTATGTCTCAGTCAACTCAAAAGTCAGAAAATGTTTCAACAGAGTGAATTTATATTACAACCACTGTGCATACTTCAGGAAATGAAAAGTAGATATCATGGTACAAGCTTGTCATCCCAGGACTTGGAAAATGGGGACAGGAGGGTCAGAAGTAAAAGCCTGTCTGGCCTACATAGTGATCCAGAAGCCAAGTGGGGCTCACTGAGCCCCTGTCACAGAGGAAGAGAGAGAGAGAGAGAATCAGAAAGGAAGGAAGGAAGGAAGCAGAAAAGAGGAGTGAGAGGGAGTTGATTGCTGTTTTGTTATTCAGATCATTTCTAATACAATTCTTGATTTTTTTTTCCTCTCAGACTCCTAGGTGGGCTATTTCTTAAACATTTATGCCAACCCAAAAAGAAATATTGAGATAAATATAATATATTTCTGAAACTGATTCATTTTAACTTGGCATCATCTTCCATATTAATCATGAAACAATAGATAAAACTGCCAATGAATGTATGGGCTATTGTTAAGCTTACAAAAATACTAGAAAATGTTCAATAAAAGAACAGTGAAATGACCTGTGATTTGTCACAGTTCTGGGAAATCCAATACTCCTATTGAAGACAACTAGAATTAAAAAGTGTGTAATAAACAAAGAAACCCCACAAACACAACAAAAAATTAAGGTTTGCTGTGACTTGTGAAATGATCTCAGACATCGTTTGGAACTTTAGGACAGTCTTAGGAACTGCAGGGAATCTAGGTTCTCCATTCCTGGAAGAAGGTTCCAGAAGATGTGAATGCTGGTCTAAGAGGCTATAGAGAACTTCCATGCAAGAGAAGGAGGTGAGGAATTGTGTTTAGGGAAATACTTGACTGGGACGTGTACCCACCTTCTCCAAGATCCTCAAAACCTCCACCTCAGAATGCCTGAGTGATTTTCTCTGTCTGAAAAAATCAACTTAAGGAAGGAGGGGTTTAATTTGGGTCACAGATGGAGGGTACAGTCCATCCTAGTAGGGGTGTCGTGCTGACATGAGCATGAAGCAGCTGGTCACATGACATCTACAGTATTCTCTTTTGTATTCACCCCAGGACCCTAGCCAGGGGAATGGTTCTGCCCAAACTTGGAGTAGTGTTACTACCTCATTTAATGTAATACATGGAATCTTTCACAGGTATTGTCTAGATAATCTCTCACAGCCATGGCAAAGGCTAGCCTAACCTCAATAACTCTTTACTGACATGCCTGGGGTCTAACCTGATCTAAATAACCTTCACAGACATGGTCAGAGGCTCACCAACTTGTTCCGGTCAAGTTGACATTAACCATAGAACAGAGCTGCAGTTAAACAAGGTTAGGCCATCTCAACATGTCCCGACCTTCAAGGCGCCTCAGATTTGCTTCCACTTTGCAAAGCAAAGACAGCCCCTGCCTGCTTACTTGCAATCAAGATGTCAGCTTTGATATTCATTATTCTATTTAGACTCATTAGTGTCCATTAATTGTTTAGAGTGCTTTCTCAAAGTCATTAGCTGAACTCTTCCAGCTCCTCCTGTGATGCTTTCAATTAATCCTCTAACAAATCTCTTTGTATGGCAACAGACATGTGTCAGCTAATGGGCGATTAGTGTGAAGAGTGTGATAGCCTCCACTCCATACAACCCAGGCCTGAGGAGGGACAAAGATGATTTAAACAGAGACTGCATGCATTATGCAAACTCTTGTCCAAGTCAAGGGAATAAAGAAAGATTTAGCAGCCATTTTTACATCTTAAGTCTTCCCGTGGCTTAGGGAATAAAAAGTAAATCCATCTAGATATGACACATTTATTCATTTTAAAAGCTAACTATAGCCTTCACCCACAGGGATGGGAAGGGACTCAGTGAAATCTGAATAGAGGAACACCCCTCTTTATAGCTTTGGGATTTTCTCACATAAAGGCACGGTAATGCTTTATTATACTCTCTGCTCACTACTGTTTCTCCAAAAGCAGGCCTTGGTTGTGTGCTGCGGGTGGGTATGTGGCTCTCCACACCAAGCAGCTATCATCTTCATGAAATCAGCTGTGGCTGACTTCACCACTGTTGGGTTTGTGGAGTGTTGACATTTCCTCCCAGGAGGGGTGTTGAGGGCCACTGAGCCCTCACCTTAGTTCCAATTATTCTTTCCAACAAGTGGCTTGAGGGAGGAGCAAGAGGGAGGGGCTAGAGTGTATAGGTCAAGAAGACAAGGGAAGGATCCCTCTGAACAGTCATGGGGAAGTCATCATCTATGATGTATCTTCAAAGACCTTTCACCATGGCCACTTTGGGGTCACCCACTCTCCTGTCAGAAAACCTTGCTCTATAAGTACAATAAAGTCATTAGTTCTCCAGGATAAGCTTTGGTAAAGTGGTACTTTGGTTTGTTGTTGCAACTGTCGGGGGAGGGGTGTCAGACATTGTTTCTGTCTTCCCAAGAAGACCACTCTCATAACAGCATTTGAAGTTATTTTAGAGGCATTTGAGACAGGTAAATTACAGAGGAAGACACACTGGGGTAAAACAGGCATAGGTTGACTGGGCTATGAGCTGATTAGGGAGTGGATACCAGCCTTACAGGAGCCACCAGCAGGATGCTGATTAAGAAGCTGGCCTGAAGAGCTGAGTCTGGAAGTAAGCCACACTAGTTAAATTGAGTTCCTATTTCTCTCACTTATACAGAAGTGAAAGAAACCTATTCTCAAGCCTTTCCATGCATAATATGAGGCTAGACATGCTACCTTCTCACTGAGTTGGCAAAATCACAAAACACTGAGTTGGCAAAACCACATAATGCCATATGTCCAGAACTTTCCAAAAAGAGCCATCTGACAATGTTAGGTATTTAGTTATACATGTTAAGTTTGGAGGACACTGGGGCTGGAACCCTCCTTCATGATCAACAGACAATTGATGCAACTGCAGGATGCTGATTACTAGTCAGAAGAATGAGATCATAAACAGGGTAGTGATGTACTATGTACAGGGTAGTGATGCTGAGCAACAGCAGCTATACTGTGACCTACAGTTACCAATCATATCATCAAGAAAGTCTTTAACTGATTGCATGAGAGCTGACCATGTGTAGTGTATAGATCAAGAATAACTTAAGCACATTTTATATAACACATATATATTATTGTAATAATACACATGTAATTATTCAGTTAATCCTATATTTAAAATAATATATAATAGTTATTCTATATTTAATTACATAAAATATATATAACACAAAATTAATTAATCCTACATGTGGTTCTCACTCTATGACAAGCATGGTTTCTTTATATAATAGCTTATGCTATCAGTATTAACAACCTATCAGGAAGATGTCCCCTCTTCATTCTGTATATAAGAAAGTGGAGGCTGAGACAGAGGACAGATGAGATCATTTGATGGATAAGGGTTGGCACCTACATGAAGGTCAGGACCCTTGGTCTCATATTCGGTGGCTTTGTTGCTGGGGAAGTGTCACCTTGTGTCTGGTTTGGCTATTACTATGTAACAGAAATTTATATTAGTGGGAACATTTTCTTAGGGTCCCCATTAAATTTCCTTATGACCTTGAGTTTATGACCATGGAAAGTCACTTTCTGTCACTGTAGCACATTGCTCAGTAATATATTGGGACACACCTGGGTTTTTTTTTCTTTGTTAGATGCTGAATTGTATTGAGCCTCATCCAGAACTTTTACATAAAATATTATTATAGATTTTACCCCAGCAAACTCAGAAATGAACTTTATTTTCTGTGTACCTTATTTCAAAATTTATCTCTTATTTTACATTTTGCCCACTTTTTAGCCTTTTAATCTCACTTCCTACTGCATTAAAAAAGATATGTTGGCCGATGGCTTGAATAATTAAAACATCTGACACAACTTTAGCCATTTATTTATGTGAAAGTGCACACCAGTTTATAGTAAGTATCTATTTCAGGAAAGAATTCCATTTACTTCAGATCTTTCTGCCAGCTCATGCCTGCACCTGTATTATTATGAGGGATTATATAGGTCTGGGAGCCAACAGAGTATCTTTACCTAAAACAACACCCAGCATTCTCACTGTTAAAAAACACTCACTCTACACACAAGCGGCAGATCCTTGGGCACTTACAAGTTCTTAGGGTTTATTTCCAACTAGCTTAGAAAGTCACTTGTAAACAGTTAGTTTATGTCCAAGTGTCTCCATACCATAAGGATGAAAAGAGAATCCATAAAGGGGAACCCTGATGTGGTGATTTGAATGACCCTTATAGGCTCATAGATTTGAATAATTTGTTACCAGGGGGTGGCATTATTTGAAAGGATTAGGAGGTATGACCTTGTTGGAAGAAGTGTGTCAATGGGACTTTAAGTTTTGGAAAGCCCATTCCAAGTCCAGAGTCTCTCTCTTCCTGTTGGAGGATGTAGAACCCTTAGCATTCCAGTACCATCTCTGGCTTTTATGCCACCACATTCCATGATGACAATGGACTAAACCTCTGAACCTGTAAGCAAGCCCCAGTTAAACGATTTCCTTTATAAGAGTTTTGGTGGTCTCGGTGTCTCTTCACAACAATAGAATATGGATGAAGACAACTGGCTTATCCCTTACCACAAATGACCTGAGTGTAACAGTGGCATCCACTAGTTATTAAGTTGGGATAATGAGTCATACAAGTAAATCTTTCAGCATGCTATTGGGATGTACGACATGAATCAATGCTCCCATTTACAAACTTGCTGGGGGGACTATAGGAGAAAAAACACACAGGGTAATTCAGCCCAGAAGTAACCTCCCTTCACAGGGCCTGAATCAACAAAGGAAGGTGTGGTAACCCAGAGTCCACAGAAGTGCAGTGAAATAGACTCTCTAATCGTGCTGTCATCACTGCACAGTAAAGGTACTTGAAGAAGTGATCAAGAGTTCTTTAGGCAGATTCCTGGATGGAAAAATGTACTTTTCTACTAGGAAACAGTTCGGACAGGCAGTACTTCCTTTGAAAGTCAAAGGAGATGGTGTCTCCCAGCTCAGTGTCCTGATTGTTCCATCAAGATAGCATCAGCTGTGGTTACTACATTTTCTCTTCAAGAATTACTCTCTACAAGTTTAAGGAAATCTCTATTAGAAGGCTTAAAGATTAGCATGGGATGGATGGAGCTGACCCCCAACCTGGGTCGGAGCCCAAGGAAGTGATCAATGTTTCATTAATGTTATTATCTAAACCCACACTGAAAGCAGGCTCAAGTGGTTTCTCTGAGAGCTGCATAGGAGGGTTTTTTAGCTTTCTGAGCTTGAATGGTCAGATTATACAAAATATTAAAGGGCATTTTGGAGAGTATTTCAGGTGGTCCTTTAGTTAAACACTCTTAAATTACAGGGACCATGATTACCAAGTCAATAATTTCCTGATACCACCTTATTAATTTAGAACCATGTTTTTCCAAGCCAGCAGAGAAATAGGTGATCAGCAAAACATTGGACTGGAGGCAGTGGGAAAAGGTTACAAGAGAGATTTTTTTTGAAACATGGTAGCCAAGCAGGCTCTGTTGAACCAAAGATTTATTTCACCCAATGTTATGTCTTTCAAGCTAAGATTCTGATGTCTTCTTTTTAGCCAATAAATATGCCTAGTATGAATGAGATGCCCAAACATGTAGGGCACTATTCTGTGTATTTCACATATCATTCTACAACCCACAGAACACCACAGGGTGTAAACCCAGATGGAGGCATCCTTCTCAAGGGCCTCATCCCTCAACAACAGACAGACATCACTACAGAAAAGCCAGAATCAATCAAAAAGTAGCATTGTGGAGCCCAGTCCCAGTAGATATATCTATGAAACACTCTTGCACCTAAGGTTCAGGGAACATTATATATCAGGTGGATGGAAAGATGGTAAGAGCCAAAGTATCAGGGAGTCTGAGGTGCAATTGTCTCCTAGTAATATGAAAAACTAAACCCATAAAGTCTCAGCAATGTGGCTGCCTAAACATAAGCTGAACAGGTCCAGCACCGATGAACATGTCAAAGTGGATGGGGGAGATACCACAAAGCCTCAGTCCTATATAAACAGTCAGTTCTGTATACATACATACAAGTGACATTGTACCCACCAAACAGGTCATACTTAGGAATATATGTGTATACGTATTTGTATGCAATAGCAACTAATGAAAAACTAGGCTGTGGATTTAAAAGAAAGCAAGGAGAGATACATAGGAGAGTTTGAAGAGAGGTAAGGGGAAATGATGTAATCATATTATAATCTTAAAAAGTAAGAGAAAAAAATTAAATCCAGATGGAAACAGGGAGGCACAGGCAAGCCGATAGACAAGTGATTCTCAACTTCTCACAGGGGTTGCCAAAGACCATTGGAAAACACAGATTATGATTACATTATGATTGGTAACAGTAGCAAAATTATAGCTATGAAGTAGCAACAAAAATAATTTTATGGTTGGAGGCATCACCACAACATAAGGAACTGTACTAAAGGGCCACAATGTTAAGAAGGTTGAGAACCATGGCAACACACCATCCAAAAGTCATGCCCTACAGTGGTTACAGACAGGAGTAAAGTGAATTTAATCTTGGTGCCTGGGTTCTTGCTTTGTTTTAATATTTTGCATTTGCTTCTTTTTTGAGTTTTTACATTCATTTTATTTTGTGTGCTACAATTTGCCTATGGAGGTAAGAGGACAGCTTGTGGGAATCAGTTCTCTTCTTCTACCTTGTGGGTTTTGGGGATCCAACTAAAGCTGTCAGGCTTGGGGGAGACCTTGTGTGTTGTCTTTCTTCATACTGGGGCAGAAAGATCCAGATGTGACGGAAGACAACAGTGAAGCAGTGTGTGAAGCAGTGTTCCTGGGACAGGACCGGAAGTTGCACTGCTGAACTTATAGCAGCTCTGCTTGCCTGTGCAAGATCAAGCCCACCAATACTGCTGCACGGAGGGGGCATGCTCACAAGGCCCCACTCCTAGCTGAGGAATATGGACCATAGATTGGCTTCTCAAGTGGGGGAGCTGGTTTTAAGTCTGTGGCTCCTGGAAGTTAGACCATACTTCAGTAGATGATCCAATATCCACGAGTTTAAGTGCAACAGAAGTTACTCAGTGGGTCATTAAGAGTATAACAGAAGGGAGACATGAAGTTGGGAGGGGGTGGGTAGGTGAGGGTGGATCTCCTTTCTTGTGTAACCCAAAATGTGTTTAAACAGTCAGACTTTCTAGTTGGATACAACCCAGTGAGGTAACTCAAAACTCACTATATAGCCATGGAGGACCTTGGGCTTCTGATGCTACAGCCTCAAGATCTTAAGTGCCAGGATCACAGGCATACACCACCATGTCTGGCTCATCTTCCTCATTTTTTATCTGATAACTTCTGTCTTTTGAACTATGACCCTCACATTCCATCTTACAGTGACCATACTCTGAGACATGGACACTACTAACAGTATATACATCTGCCAGAAGAATACAGACACATTCAGTTCACATGGAGACCCAGAAAGACTAATTTTAAGGATCAGAGCACATGGGATACACAAATGCTATCTGTAAGGGGTGTACAAACTATGATATGACCACCACAATCACATGAAAAATATTTGTTTGTTTGCTTATTGTGTATATAAAATCTCTATGTAAACCTCTTATGTGAAAGGATGAGGGCTTCACACAGATAGAGATAATATAAGAATTATCATATTTGATATTTAATGCTGTTTATATAATTTAAGAAGTCAAAACCATTAATGTGTGTGTGTGTGTGTGTGTGTGTGTGTGTGTGTGTGTTTACCCAGATTATATGCGCTGTTTAAGATTTGTCATACCTATGGGAGTGAGTGGCTGCATAGGAGGAAGAGATGAGGAAGAGGTCAGGTTAAAGGATGTGATAGTGTTAAAGGTCAACTTGACATGACCTGGAATCTCCTGGGACGAGAGTCACATTGAGGGATTGTCTGAAAGAACGACAAGCGCTCCTGACAGCTTTGCCATCACTTCAGCCCTCACAGTGTTAGTTTCATTAGCTGGATGGCTGTAATGTGGCTATGCAAGAATGAGAACATTCTAAACAGAAACAAACAGAAGTAGTCATATGTAATGAAGCATCCCTTCCTCAATTCACTCTCAAAGGATTCAGAAGGAGAAAGTCAACACTCAGAAAATGCGTATTGCAGAGGAGGAAAATGATACAGCAAATGGTTAATATCTATGAAATGCGGGTTAAAGTTGTTCTTGTGTGTTCTACTATTATGATTTTACTGTAAACTTAAAACTATTTCAAAATGGTTTCAAAGATGAAAACAAAAATAACTTGAACACAGTTGCTCAGAAAACCCTGGGATTTTAGGCAATGCCCGTTTCCCTGCAAAATTCACATTATATTCACTCCAGTTTACTTAGTGGGATGACAATATTGGCTATGTACTTGAGCTGCCATCATCATATTTATTCAGCCTATATTTATTTTTTAGAGACATTTTAGTTTCAATTATGTGTATGTGTGTCTCTCTGTGTGGGTGCAGAGGCCAGAATAGGCAGCAAGTCTCCTAGAGCTCCAGTTACAGGTGTTTGTGAGCTGTCAGTTGTGAATGATGGCAACCTAACTCAGGTTCTCTGCAATATCAGCATGTATTTTTAACCTTTAGGTCTCCTCTCCAGATCCCAGACTATACTTTTATAAGACAACATGGGGCATCCACACTAAGGAATAGTCAGATAATAACTCCCTTACAAGCCTCCATTTTCAATGTAGCCGCAGATAAAATAAAAGATAAAAAATAAATGAGGTGGGTGGAGAGATGACTCTGGTTAAGAATGTTTGATGTTTCTGCAGAAGACGTGGGTCTCAGTATCCACATGGTGGCTAAGAACTCTTGTAACTCCATTTTCAGGGAAAATGGTGCCCTCTTTGACCTCCATGGGACTCATGCATGCACACTCTCCATGTAAATTCATGTGGGCACACACACATTTACACACACACACACACACACACACACCATTTGTAAAAGAAATAACCATGGTAAGATAATTAGGGTTTTATGAAAGCTGTTGACTTAGCTCTGAGTTGAGGGAAATGTCCTCTAAGTAGTGATGTTTGAATTAAATACAAAATTGCAAAAATGCCAGCTGAAATAAAATATGGGCAAACCTCCCTTCTAATACAAAGCAGTGCAGACACATAAGTCCTGTAGAAGAATGAAGCCTGGCTATACTTAGGGCAGATGGATCTCAGCACTGGCATAAGGGAAGCCTAGAAAAGGATGTGGTTAGAAAAAGCAGGCAGGTGCAGGGCGGGCCATTTGGTGTTTATGTGCTCTTATTATAGTGTCAGAAAGTCATTCGAAGAGTTTGAGCAGAGAAGCACCATGGTATTTGCCGTTGCTACATTTACTCTGAATTCTTTGTGTAACATCAACTTCATTTCTGGGGTATTTCTGCATCATCTTTGAAATTAATGGTATCTTAGTTATTTTTATTCTATCACTGAGGTAAGACACTATGATGAAGGCAACTTCTAGAGTTTATTGGAGGCTTGCAATTTCAGAGGGTGATCTCATGACCATGGTAGGGAGCAGAGCAGTTGCTAGAGCAGCATGAATCAGAAAGAGAGAGAGAGAGAGAGACAGAGACAGAGAGAGAGAGACAGAGAGCTGAGAGCTGCTAGGAATGGCATTGGGCTTTTGAAACCTCAAGGACACACCTCCAACAAGACTCCTAACATTTCCAAAAAGTTCCACCAAATACGGATCCAGTATTTACATATATGAGCCTAGGGAAGCCATTCTCATTCAAACCACCACAAATGGCATGAAGGAACTAGATCCTGTTCTCCACGATGCCAGCAATATCATAGAGTATTTTGATAACCTCATATCTGATGGGTCTATGCTGCCTCAATAGGCTCTTTACTGTGTGTATAACTCTCTGCATCGGGGAGATCTTACTTTCCCCACTACCCACCTTTCTAGGTCCACTGACAAATAGATGTAGGCTGAGGTGAGGTCTGCCAATGTCTAGTGTCTGGGATAAAGAGAGGTAGTAGTGCATGCAGTAAAGACACAACTGTCTTTCCTGACCCATTTTCTGCCACGTGATCAGGCAGCCTGGAGTGGGGCCCCTTGAGCATTCATTGCAAGTTTAATTGGGAAGTGTTTTATAATTGCTGCCATAAAAAATAATGTCATGGTAATGCTGGTCAATTATAGAAGACGAACAATTAGTCAAACCCCTTGGTTCCAGTATAGCCTGATGCAGCAATCAAAGGAGGTCTTACATTTCTTGTGGGGGAGAATATCAAATGTAGGTTGGAAGAGAAGAAACTCCCTAAATAGTTAACAGTAAGTCCAGCCTTGTAAACTACTTAGTGCTTTCAGAACCTCTCAAGGAGAGGTGCCACCATGCTACCATGACACTACTAAGCGATTTCATGTCCCCAAATACAGCTGTGTGTTTATCCCCTGGGCCAGCACATTCTCCAGATGGCTCAGAAATATTTGTAAATATACTCAAATGAATGAAATATATCAGGAAACATGCACATCTGAACAGATGGGATAGACACACTTTATAGCTCACTGTAAGTGCAGAGCCTAGATGTTAAATCTTAAGCAAAAAGAGGGCTCTGACAGACAGAAAATACAGTAGTTGAGGTCCCAGGGACTCAGGCAAAAAAGAATAATAGTGGTTTGATCCATCAATATACTGGCTCCTCTTATATGACTTTCCTTGGGTCTTGGCATGTAGAGCAGAGCTGATATCATCAATGTTTTTCATGGCTGAGTACTCAACAATCATTTATTCTCAGCATGGTGACCAGTGATGAGTTTGCACTGACCATTGTCCTTTTTTTTTTTTTAATTGAACAGGTGATTCTCAAGTAACAGATGTTCAATCTGTAGTTCACCATACAGATCCTGGGTAGTGAATTACAGTATCAATATGAGCAACTTGAAATAGAGGAAACCAAGCCTCCAGAGGGGTGAGAAATGTGGCCAGGTTCATAACACCAAGTGGTGAAGGGTGTCTGATTCCTGAGTAGAACCCTCACTGGTGAAACCATTCCTGTATTTTTCTGCTTTTCCCCTCAAAGCTGGGTATGGATTAGACATGGGATCAGTACTGACTTGTGAAAATGCTGCTAAGCTCCAGTGCTATAGTTAGGTTGACATTTTGAATAGCCCTTTATCTATTCAGCAATTAAGTCTATAGCAAGCCTTGGAGCCTCACTGGTAGTATGCCTACTGTTATCACATGTAAGCCTTCCAATTAAATCGCTAAGTTAAAGGGCAAAGTTGTTCTGATTATTAGAATAATGGGCATGAAATTCCAGAATTGACAGGCAGAGGGGGAGTTTAGCATGCACTCTTATGTCCCATAATTCTGTTTTCATCAACAATAGACCTCACTATGGTAGTTCCCTAAGATCATATTGCCTACCAACACCATAGTCCTCTTAGTACTATGGTACTAAGTAGAGGACTATGTATTTCAGAATGTGTCTATCCTTAAACTGATGCAGGACTTCCTTTATGGACGATAAGAAATAAAAATACACCTTTGTTTTGAAGGAAAACTTGAGTCAGAAATGGCAGTCTTTAGCAAGATCCAGTTGATAGCCTCCATCATCTCTAAGCATCCTTCTTCTAGCCTAGCTGGAATCCCTCAGTGCTAAAGCCCTAAACAATCACTGGATCATAATCTCTAACCATCTGGGTCACTGCAGCCTTCCTTCCCCAACATGGTAGCTTTGTCTCACCATGGTTCCAAGGCCTTTATTGAACTGATCCACAGGCTTCACATGGTGAGAACTCTACCTGGATTCCCAGTGAAGCTGGAAAATGGTGTGTCACAGACAAGTACCTCCCCTTTGTTCCCCAAGACTACATATAAAGCATTAGTTCTAGTGGGTTTCTCTAGGCATGTCCACAAATCTGCTGACTGTTCAACTAGCACTTGTATTTGTATCTTAAAATTACACTTACTCATTGGTTTATTGTGTATATAAAGTCTCTAGCTATCTAATATGCAAGTGTATTATGCATTCATGCATGTGTACTTCCATGTGTTCCAGACACACACTCATAGAAGAACAGCTCATCTGATCCCAAAAAAGAAAAATAGCAGGGAACAAAGTCATCAAGAATCAGAAATAAGCCCAGTGATGGAGGAGGATGAAGGCAGTTCCACTACCCAACAATCACCATTGTTTGAGTGCCTATTATAAAGTGCTATGAATCATTTAGCCACATCCCAGAAGGAAGCAAACTCCCAAGTCAGCACTTGCTAACTGGACTTCAGTGTGTGATTTCCAGAGAGCAGAGGGTCATATGGAGTGTTTCTCATCTATCCACATTTCCAATGGGCGTGGTCAGTGCTACAGAAGGACTACCTCACTACACCAGAAGGCAGTCATAAGTATTGCTTTTATTACTTGTTGGTATTACCTGTCTTTGCACTCTTCAAAATTCTTAGCAATTCCTTTCTGGGTTAAGGTGTGCCAAAAGTTGGATCTCCCTCAAGGAAATGATATATGTTAGACACTTATAAGTCAGTGGAAAGTTTGCATCCAGGAAACCAGTCCTTGGCTGGTCTGACACTAAGAATTCCATATCAACTGGCCTTCTACTCTCTCTGTATTTTAGGAGACAATCCCTCTGCTTGATCCACTTATTTCAGGGTATATATGGGCTGTTCTTTCTTATCAAGGCTTATGAACTTCCCTGACACTTTCAACACAATGGTATTGCCATTTACCAAAAGAAAGGAAAAAAGAAAGAAAGAAAAGAAAAAGCAAAAGCACTCCAAGCACTCCAGATAGGTGCTGAAGAAATGACATGGTGATTAGCTCCTGGGGATCTAACATTCTCTTCTGTTCTTTGTGGGTACTGCATCTCTCTCTCTCTCTCTCCTCAGATTTGTTTCTGGTTAACTCAAAAAGGGTAGAGATGGAGAGCATTATGGTCAACAATAGTCAACAATGAAGAGTTCAGTATCAACTTTGAAGTTACAGTCTTTTTATGGTTTCAAGATACTGCATGACTGTACTTGTGATGCCCAGGCTGGATGACAATGGCATTGCCATGTCCAAAACACAAGCAAGTCTACAGAGACCGCATATAAACAGCATGTGTGTCAAACAGAGATGAAGCATTTAATCTGCTGTATCCAGGAAACCTTGTGAGAATCTTAGTAACATTTGCAATAGGAAGAGAGGCAACATAAGGTATTGTATGTTTCTGATGTCCAGAATCCATTTGGTAAAGCTCTTAAGATTAGGACTGGTTAAATCTGGAATAATTTCTTACTTCATAACTTGGCGACAAGCCAGGCATGTTGGTAAATGCCTGCAACCCCAGCACTAGGGAGGTGGAGGCAAGAAGATCAGAAGGAGTTCAAAGCCATCAGCTATGTAGGGAGTCCCAGGTCAGCCTGATATGGAAGTTCTTGTTTTCAAATAATTCAAAAGAGGTGGATACAACTGGGTCAGTGACTTGTTTACTAAACCATTGACTGATAAATGGACTGTTGACTCAAGTGAGCAAATTAATTGCCTGAATAAAGGGATTTCTGAAGTGTTCTGACATAATTAGTAGCTAATTATTGACCACACAGTCTTGTTTTTCAGAGTTAGGGATTCCTAGGAAAACATTCATATCATTGATACAGGGACTTCTGTTATCACCTGGAATAAATTCTCATTCTAAGATCAAGTGGCTAAGATTCTCATGGCAAGCCAAATAATCTTTCTGAGACTATTTTCTTCAGAAATAAAATGTGCTTATAGGAGTGTTTAGTTCATAATGCAATTCTGAGGATTAAATGATTTTATCTATATAAGACACTCAGAGGAGTTTCCAACAAAATAGAATTCAGTAAGTGATAGCAACACTGATAGTACTCCGGTATCATAGAGAGACCTGAGAATATTCCAAATGTAGGAAGCTATTGATTTTTGCATGTTGATTTTGTGTCTTGCTACTATGCTGAAAGTATTTGTCAATTCTCATAGTGCAAGCAAGAGTCAGCCATCAAACTCACACTCTCATTAAGTCATAAGCCCCTAGGCAGAAGGGAAAAATGCATAGGATCTCTCTAAAATCAGTAGAGAAATTATTTTTGATGGTTTGGATAAAATAATGCTTCCTTGTCATCACACTGCCACAGAAAAAAGGGTCACAAACACTTGAGAGGCAGGACATCAAATTTGATCTCGAAATTTATGGTGCTGGTAAGAATTGCAAAGTATATGCCCAAATTGAAGTGTCAAGTCTACAAGGCAGACAGACTTAGCCACCTGCTGCTACGTTGTAATGCAACACTAATACCCATGGAGCCAGAATTCTAATTTTTGCAACAATAAACCGACTGCATATCACAATATTAAATCTTCTGATAGAAGTTTAATATCATGCAGGGCAAACACAATATGGCCACAGGCTGATGTCGTGTGACCTTCTTAGTCACACTAGGTGCCCTAATTTGCTTTTCCAATGATGTGATAAACACTAAGCCCAAAAGGGACTTGGGGAGGAACAGGTTCATTTCAGCTTCTGCTTCTAGGTCACAGTAAACCACTGAGGAAAATCAGGGCAATAACCTGAGGCACATACTAGGGAGGAATGCTGCTTGCTGGCTTGTTCTCAGGCTCATACTCAGTTTTTGCTTGCTTTCTTTTAATTTAAAATTTTAATTCATATATTAAGACATATACATGTATATGTATATATTTGCTTGCATGTCCATCTGTACACAACTTACATGTCTGCTGCCCACAAGATTAAGAGGGTGTTCAATCCTCTAGAGTTATAGATGGTTGTATGCTGCCATGTAGATGCTTGGGAATTGAACCTGAGACCTCTGCAAGAATAACCAGTTGTTCTCAGATCTGAGCCTCTCTCCAGTCCCCCTCACCATTTACTTTCTTATGAAAGTAAGAAAGAAACCACCTGTTCAAGGGTGGCACCACGCCCAGTATGCTGGGCCTTTCCCCATCCCCATCAATCATTAGTCAAGAAAATGCCCTATAGACATGCTCATGCTTGTAATTTCATTTGAAAAAAGGTTATTAGTGTGCATCTGCCTGTAAACTTAAGAATGTGCAGTGTCCCAGGAGCTCATTTTGATTATATTAAGTTCATTTAAAAGAAAAGTTATTTTCCAGAAATGGTGGCATACATGTTTAATCCCAGCACTTAGGAGGCAGAGGCAGGTGGATCTCTGTGAGTTCAAGGCCAGTTTAGTCTACACTGTGAGTTCCCAGCCCACTAAGGCTGCACAGTGAGACCCTGTCTCAAAACAACTCCCCCAAAACAAACAAACAAACAACAAAATGTAAAAACAAAACAAAATGAGCCTTAAGAGTTTCAAGAAACCCAGTCTCTGTAGCAATAGAAAGCTGAACCTTTAATATTTTTCTTACACTTTTTTTTCACGTTTTATTTTGAGAGGTTCTCTCACTGAACAGGCAGGCAACCTGAGCTCTCTCTCCTTTGATGACAAAGCTATAGTTCAGCTCTTCTCTTTGCTAAGATACTTCCTTTCTATTTTGTCTTTCTTTCAGGGTGGAGGCAGTTGACCTTGCATTCCCTGTACCCAGCAATGACTTTGAACTCCAGATCCCTCTATCCCACCTCCCAAGTGCTGGCATTACAGGCCTGTGCCAAACACACCCATCTTAAAATAATGTTTTGAAAATGAAAGGAAGGAAAAGTCAAATATACATCAAACAGAACAATAAAATCTTTCCCATCATCCTTCCAAGAAGGATGACACTTTTGTTTAGCATCTATCAGCTCTGTTAAGTATTTGGTACCAGGTCTTTCATTTGCAAGTTAGCTGTTAACAATTTAAATCAAAGCCTTAATTGCCTACATTATGAAGGCTCCGGGAAACGGTGAGGATATTAATGACGCGAGATTTATTTTTTTAAGAATAATTTCATATTAATAACATAATAACTTGTATGTGTTTTTTATAATACTCAACTGATAATAAATTACAATGCCCATCTCTTTAATTGCAAATTAAGTACACACATATGCTGGAGAATTCCTCATTAAAATATTCACAGGACGTAATTCGATGTGCAGGGCATTCTACTTATTCCATTCTGACGGATGGTGTATTGATCAGAACAGCTGCTCAACACATGAACCTTTGCAAGAGGAAGGGGAAAAGAGGGGGCAGAAGCCAGTGCCCTTGAGGCTTGGCAAGGTGGACCCGAACTTCTGGGTTAATTGTGCATTAATTCCTAGACAGCACAGTCAGGGGGATAGGTGGCACCAGGATGTATATGTTTTCTCCATATGAACCTGTGCTCGTGGAGGCTGCACCCACATTTTAAAGAAGTACTTCTGGACTCCTTGTAATTGATGTGATTTCTTGACTACTTCAACATCCGGGATCCACTTGATTCCTATCTTTCATAAGGAATAAAGTTTTTAAATATCCCACTGAAATATAATAGTTTGTGGAAGAAAGTAACACAGAGTCACATCAGCCAGTATTAATGCCCTCCCCCACCTTTCCTGCATGTTTCTGTAGGGGCTCAAAGAGCTAGGCAGTGGGAGTGGGTCTCTATGCGGAGAACAGGAGGCCTGACCAACCTGTCCAATGGCCAAGGCTTGCAACTCTCAGAAACTGAACTAATTCAGACCTATGTGAGATGCAAAACACACCAAGGATTTGATCTGTGCTTAACCGTGTCACCATATTGCCTGTCTCTTCTTGCGCTGTGTACATTTGTACCTTTGATAAAAGCAGCACCTTTATCCGTGAAATCGGGGAACCAGAGCTGGTTTCCATCTGGATTTTCAAGATGCTGAGCACAGTCCCGTGCTTCTCATGGTAGAATCTCATAGGAATTACCTGAAAGTCTTGTTAAAAAACACGGGTGCTGAACAAGCAGGTCTGTGTTGGAACTGAGATTTGGTGCTTCTAGAAGTGCCCATTTGCAGGTACTTCCAGGTCAGTGGAGTCCCAGATGCAGGTACTTCCGGGTCACTGGAGAGGTTTGTGTATGGAGACAGAGAGGTCACTGAAAACCTGTCAGATTCTCAGATTGAAGGAAATAATTCAAATAAAATGCAAATGTTTATCACTTATGCCTGGAGACAGAATATGAAGAAAGGTGTCCTCAAGAGGGTTAGCCAATGCCTTCTGAGTAGGTAGATATGCAAAATTGCTGATTGAGGTGTGTGTGTGTGTGTGTGTGTGTGTGTGTGTGTGTGTGTGAAAACAGGCCAAAAAAGTAAATGAAAATGAAATTTGAATGAATTGGAGACTTAACCAAATGATTTAAAAACAATGATTACTGACATATAACCTAACAAATTGTGATCTTGGCATTTGTCATGAAACTGTGTACCAGGTTCAAGACAGAAGTAATTTCTATAGTATTGGGACTGGAAAGAACCCAGTACAGCTGTGGTAACTGCCAGGAACAGCAATTCTCTCCTGTCAGTGGTGGTCAGAATGTAGGGAACCCAACAATTCAGTTGAGGAGAGTAAAAAATAATTAAGAAAACATCCAAATGTGTTAACATTATATCAGTGACTCTCCTCTCCTTTGGGGTATGCAGGCTTGATGGCCCCTGCCAGTGAAAGTGTTCTCCTCACTGGAATGATCCAGCAACCTGTATGGGCTAGTCTCTTCTTCCAGCTTAACTTGCTGTCTCCTTAAGGAGGGCAGCTCTCAGTTTATAAAAAAAAAACTTCAAAAAAGACTTACTTATTTTTATTTTATGTGTGTGGGTGTCTTGCCTGTATATATATGTCTGTGTACCAGGTATGGGAAGTACCTGTGGAGGACAGAAGTCATATGCTCTGATCTGGAATGACAGATAGTTGTGAGCTGCCATGTAGGTGCTTGGAATTGAACCCAGGTCCTCTGCAAGATCAGCTAGTGCTCTTAAGCACTGGTCCATCTCTCCAGCCCCATGGGCAAAGACACTTTTTACAACAGCATTTTTCATATATTGTCTTATGTTCTCTACAGCAACTGCATTACAAGGTACTAATGCCATACCCATTTGTCAGATGACAGACTTAAGAGTGAAAAAAAAAATATCTTAGCAACAGACACTCAGGTAACAAGTGATGCAGCTTAGACACAAATGCATGCTTTCTGCTCCTGGACTACTTTACTTGGAGAGCAGCATAATGGATGGTGCATGCAAAAGGAGTTTCTGGGGGCCTTCACAGTTTCATGAGGTCAAGCCCAGGTGGGGCAAAGTCCATGTTGAGAAGAGAGACTTAAGGCAGATAGGGAAGCTGGAGATATTACCACATAAGGGTTCTCTTCATATTGTCTCATGAAACTTATTCTGAGCAACGAAGCATTGCTGTGGCTTTGTCACCAATACTCCCAAAGTCGTCAATCCTGCTTGCTAAGAGACAATCTGCTTTAAAATAAACACACACAGAACAAAGATAATTCTGCCCATTAATTACTACACTCACAGAAACCTCAGATTCAACAGCATTCTTCATGCTAATCCACCCATGGAATAAAACTGCTGAATCTCCAAGGTGCTGAGCTCACACCATGTTTAATGTGAATCCTGTCATGCCTATTTAGCCTATCCAGCTTGCTCCCTTTTCTGGTGTTCTTGTCCCCATTTTTATTTTCTTCTGCTTATGGCCTGGGAAGAGCTGAGAAGATTGTTTTAGGCATTAAATATAAAAGGAGGATGTGGAGTTTGTCTTGGGAACACAGGTATATTTTTAAATGCATTTGTTAGGGTTGGAGTTTTTGATGGATGTGTTTCTGTCACATCCTGTCACTCCTGTGGCTGTGAGACAAATGTACTCAGTTATGGCCCCTTTTGTCCATCATGTGTAAGCCTCTCAGGGGATCTGAGAGTAGGAGAGCAGGAAGGCACAGGTTTCTATTCTCTTGGCTCTCCCCCCATGTCATACCCACCTGGTATTGTCCATAATTCTCTAGTACAGTGCTTTTCACCCTTCCTAACGCTGTGATCCTTTAATACAGTTTAATACTCATGTTGTGGTGACCCCCAACCATAAAAATATTTTCATTGCTTCTTCATGTAATTTTGCTAATTTATGAATTATAATATAAATATCTGTATTTTCTGATGATCTTTGGCAACCCCTTTGAAAGAATCCTTAGACCCCCCCCCCAAATGGGTCTCTCCCAAAGGTTGAGAACCACTGCTGTAGCACAATATAACAACTTTGTTCCCTCTCCAGTTTCTAGAAGAATTCCATTTCCTATTCCCTCTAGGACTAAGGACAATAAAGGCTTTCAGTTCTTGCTGTTCTTTGGGGCTTCATAGTCTCTTCTTTGTTCTTGTGTACACATGTGAGCATGTGCATACACATATGTGTGGGCACAAGTGTGTGTATGTGTGTCTGTCTGTCTGTCTGTCTGTCTGTCTCTCTCTCTCTCTCTCTGTGTGTGTGTGTGTGTGTGTGTGTGTGTGTAGGTCACAGAGCAATCTCAGGTGTTGTTCCCAGGACACTGTTGTGGAATAGAATGTTTGTTAAAGATGTGTTACATTTATTTATGCTGCATTTGTTTAACTATGTAAAGTTGTGTTACTCTTTTACCTTGCCTGTCTAAGGTCTCTGATGGATCTAATAAAAGCTGAATGTTCAATTGCTAGACAGAGGAGGGATAGATGGGACTGGAGAACAGAGAGAAAAAGGGAGCCAGCCATCCAGACATGGAGGAAGCAGGAAAGCAAGATGGACAGTACATAGATTAGGTAGACTAGGCTCAGGGCAGCACATACACAGATTAATAGAAATGAGTTAATTTAAGTTAACAAAAAAAAACATAGCTAGAAACAAGCCTAATAATAAGTCTCTGTGTTGTGATTTGGGAGCTGGTGGTCCAAGAAAGCCTGCTACAGGAGACTTCCACCTTGTTTCTTTTGAAGTTGGATCTCTCAATGGCCAGAGTCTCATTGAGTAGGCTAGGTTGGCCAGCCAGGGAGCTTCAAGGTTTCTCCTGTCTCTGGCCCCCAGGACTGGGATTATAAACACACTTACTATGCTTGACCTTTTCAGGTGAATTATGAGGACTGAACTCGGTCAGATTGGTCATGTGAATATCCACCTCCAGCCTTCTTCTTGATTCTTGTTACCCTAGCAACACCATTATCAATTACATTGCCATTAACATTTCTGCATTCACCCATTAGGCTGTTTCCTGAAGCTACCCTGACTGATGCTAGTTTTGCTTATATTAATTTTTTTTCAGAGTCCTGGGTGCACATGTGTAAAGGATCTTGGATCTACCATACTCCTGAATGACCCTGATGTGTTTCTGCTGAAGAATGCAGCCATGCAGGGCATGCCATAGTCAGGAGCCAGCACCAACTCAGCACAGTCATCTACCTCATAGAGTAGAGAAAAGCTGGAAGCTGTGAAGCCATCATCTAGCCTGTGTGTATATACAGTGATAAAACAGGTGAATAGGGCTTGTCTTGCAGGGCAGTGGTGCACACTTGTTACCACAGAATGAAACCAAGTTCGAGTCCAGCCTGGATGCATTGGCTAGTTTTTCTTTGACAACTTGATATATGCTGTGGTCATCTTGGAAAAAAAATATCTCCATCAGATTGGCCTGTAGGCAAGTCTGTATGGCATTTTCTTGATTTTTGCTTCATGCATGAGGGCCCAGCATACTGTGGGAGTTGCCACCACAGGGCTGCTTATCCTAGATGCTGAGCAAGTCATGAGGAACTAGCCAGGAAGCAGCATTCTTCTATGGTATCTGTTTCAGTCCTGGGTCTCCAGGTTCCTGCCCTGACTTCCTTCAAAAAGGGAGTGCCAGCTGGAAGCTGAAATTAACCCGTTCCTCCCCAAGTTGATTTTGGTTCAACTATTTTATTACAGCAACAGGAAAGGAACTATGACACTAGACAGCAAAGTTTCAGGCTGTCCTGGGCTAACTAGTGAAATCCTGTCTTAAAATCAAAATAAAAAAACTGAAAGCTCTCCTTTTGGTACTCTTCTGTCCTGAAATCCTCTCCCACTTTTAGGAGTTTTCCTTAATTTGCCAGTTTTCCTTAATTTTGCACTTTTGTATAACTCATCTTAATTAAGCTTGCTTCCAGTTTGCATAAAAACCAACACTCCTTTCTCCCACTGTAGAGACTCACTCATCTTTGAGAATGTATCTGATGTCTGTGCTGTGGGGAAACACTAAACACATCATTAGTAGGTTGATAATTAGAGCCAGGTGTCATCGCTCAAGGGCTGTCCACTTTATTTTGTGAGACAGGGTCTCTCACTGGCCTGGAACTGACCAAGTAGGTTAAGTTTGCTTGGCCAGTGAACGCCAGGATTTTAAGGCCTTTTAAGGCCTGGATTACAAGAACATGCTACACTGTCTGGCTTCCTTTATGTGGCTTCTAGGGATCAAATTCAGGTCCTCATGCACATCAAACATTTGTGCACCAAGCTAACTCCTCGGTCCATGTTTCTCTCTTTTTAAAATAGATTTCATGCCATGGGATAAACAATGCGACTTTTGTCTTGAAAATCATCTTACCACCTTTGAATACTACAATGTGGATATGTTTCCTATGTTCCATCCTTGTCACTAAAAGCACTGCAGAAGCCACTTACAGTGAGGTTAGCCTGCTGCGACTGCCACCTCTCCACAGGGAGTCGAGGGACAGAGCTTGTGTGTTCCCCAGGCTTCACAGCTCTGTGCCCCACTGTGTGGCCCTTTGGCTTCCTGATGGATGGCAAACTCAAACCTAGTTGTACTCTCTCGTGACTTGGGGTGGAAAGTCAGGCTGACAAATGCATTTTCAGAGGCTGATGGTTTTTGAAATTCTTTCAAGTTGTTTCCCCATGTCTGTAATATGAATTATTTTCTGCACTCTGAACAAAGACAACCTCTGCCCCTCATTTATTATCTTCTGGAAGGGAGACGAGTCTTCTCTTTTTCTCACTCAATTAATTTAGCTTGGAACATTTATATTTTAATTCAAGTGGCAGTTTTCATAAATATTCATCAATCACAAATAAGTCTACAGGGTCAGGAGGCCATCGTCCAGGAAGGGAGAACATGGGTATTTTCTCTTCCTTGAGGCAAGTTCATTCCCATGAATGCATAAAAAACTCTCCATGCTATTTTAAATTCAAAAAGCATTTCTGAAGGCCAGTGGGTGTGAGGCTTCTACATGGGATGAGAGAATGTAGGAGTGATGAGAGCATCTATCTATGAGCATATACTTATATATGTCTGCATCTCCACCTATATCCATAGTGATATGTTTATGGCAATCAGTTGTAATATATTTGTATTTAAAGGTTTACAAATAGCTGAAGGAGACAGGGCAATTCATATAGTGTTTGCCACATGTACAAGCACAATGACCAGAATTCACTATCACAAGGGGGGGGGGGGACCATCTGATAGCCAATCTGATCTTGCCTGGGGTTAGTTCAAGCTTTTGTCATCATTTTTCATGTTCTAAATTAAGACTTTTAAGAGAGCAAACATAAACATGAAGACAGACTCAGAAACACTACCTCAACATACTTGCTACATCTCTTGGGATTCCTTTACATGTCCTGTCACTATCCAGCTGTGAACCATGTCAGGGGATAATTGCTTTTCTTCACCTAATCACTCTCCCTGAACAACCTAGCCAAGGTTCATCCTCCTTAACAATGAAAATGGGTTCATGGATGATCTTTGGAAGTGAGATTCAGAAATTCGAGCTTAGAGTTCTCTTGAGGTGGAAGAAATTCAGTCTTGGAGTGGTAGCCTCAGATTCTGCCCCCAAATTCCCAGTCCACCCTCCCCAACTATCTGCTTTATAGAGTTTGAACTTCCCTAGCCAGTCCCAGTAAGCATATAAGTTCTTTGCTGTAGGGGGCATGTAGGTCCTTGTGCTCACCGATAAGCACTAGGAGAGCCAGGAATGTTAAACACATAGGATTATCTCTTCAAAGGGGAGAAGGCTGGGAATGGACTGGTTAATAGCTGGGTGACCTATGTGCTATCTGTGTGGCCAGGCCACACCAGATTCTCCCCCATAACTTTATGGTGACCTTGTTTGTCTCTGTCAATCTCCAGTGTTATCTTCTCCCGGGCTCTTACTAAGAGCTTGTTTATCTCAAGCTTGTTTTATCAGTTAATCTATAAAACCTACCTTTATGAAAGGTGTCATTTATACTTTATAAAAGATTTGCTGTAGTTCTGTATTAAGCTTTGTTGTGTACATAGGAACTGAGTTTGTCATCACCAGGAATTTCCCCCAAACTGTGCTGTATTTAAATATGCCTAAAATAAACTACTCAAAGTTTGAACCTAAACCAGCTACTGAGACATGTTGAACTGAACTGCTTTCTTATCTCTCTTGGATCATTACTCTGCTGGCCTTTGTGGTCTGGTTGCAGAGTCCTTCACACATGTCAAATCTATAGATATATCTGTCAATGAATTAATCGATCATTTAAGTTGTTTTTTAAATTAATTTTAACAGAGTTCTCCTTGGCCAGCTTTAACTATGTGGAGGTCAAGGCATAGCCTCAGTAAGCAGCTTAGTCCACCATCACATCTTCTGGGGCAAGTCATGGGAATATTCACGATCCAAGGGACCAAAATAAATACATGGGAATTATTCTTGGAAATAGTACTGTTGTGAAGGAAGTTACTATACAGGGGACATCTTCAAGATTGAGGTGCAAGGCAAATGTCTGCTGGGGCAGTGAAAGGTGTTTGATTGTGACACTGACCTTGTCAATTGTATCTACTCTTCTGCCTGAAGAGCCCTCTGCACCCTCTTTTTGGCCCACTTGGTATTATTGTATCTCATCTTTTATTTCAGCCTTGACAAAGCCTTCTAATTAAGTCTTCCCTGATACAGCCTGCTCCCTTGATGACTTTCCAGCTCTCCAGCTGTGTTCCACTCCATACAAGCTGAATTAAAGTTGGGTGCTCACCTGGGCTGTTAACCACCATGTCCCACAATGGCCATCATACTGCAAATTTTCAGTAAGATGTTGATGTATTCTAAGCAGTAGTTAACCACGTCTTCAAAATAAACTTAAGCCCAATTTAATGACAAGACTTTGTTAAATCTCCCATTGGGGTTTAAACAAATTGTCCACATTTCCCAGAATGACTTTTTTTTTTAAACATATGTAAGTTGTTCTTCCTTTTTTTTTTTTTTTAAGTATTCTTTCTGTGTCTGATAAAAAAAATTGCCTTTGGGGACCTACAAATGCAAAACATGTAGTCAATGAGAAAATGAAGTCATGATAAGTTAGAGTTTTTCATCTGAATAATTGGATTCCTAAACACACACATATTTTAAATGTCTCCTTGTATTAAATCATTCATGGAAAATATGTTGCTGTTAAATAAAATAGTATTTGACAACAATCAGGAGACACCATAATGATTTTCTCTTCACACTTGGTTAGACAGAGAGTTTGTGGTAGCACCAGAGAAGATGAATGATTACAGTTTTTAGGAAGAACATTGTGTGAGCTCTGGCACAAGTTGCTGCTTAGAGTTACTGTGGTACAGAATCCAGGGGTGAAACAAAGTGTAAAGATCAGTCACAGACAGACCTAGAACAACAGTTTGCAGACACCATTACCTGCTCCCTATTTTGATCAAGAGTCCTAACTAAGAAGGGGTAGAGAGATGATCCAGCAGGTAAAGGCGTTTGCCACTGAGCCCAAGGGTCTAGGTTTAATTCACAGGTCGCATGTGATGGAAGGACAGAATTGACTGACTTCCCCTGAGTTGTCCTGAGTTGTCACACACACACACACACACACACACACACACAAATATTTTTAAAAAGTGTCCTACTAAGGGATCATAAGGCTTTGGAGTAGCAACATGCTGACAACAGGTTATACCCTGATTTATTTTGTCAATCTGTCTGTCTGTCTGTCTGTCTACCCATCATCCCTCCCATGCCCTAGAATATCATCCGTAGTTTAGTACAGTTCTGTCAAGCTATAAACCTCCATGGATGCTTGTTAAGCCTGATTCATAGTATTATGGAAGAATGTGAAGTACAATAAACAGATATTCTCAGCTGAGACTTCAGAAAACTAGATAAAATGTCACAGTAGTTACCCTTCTCATTGTCTTCACTAAATATCTTCCCAGAACAAATAAGTTTATTTTGGCTCAATATTTGAAAGGAGGTGCTCCATCAGGGTACAGAAAGCACCATTTCAGGGGGCCCTCTGGCATTTAAGTTTGGAGGAGTGGCTCACATCTCAGCTGGCCAGGAAGCAGAAAGAAGTCATATACTTTAAGCCTTGTCAGGAATGACTCATCCCCTCCATCTGGGCTCTGTCTCCTGAAGGTTCTACAACCTCCTAAGAAACACTGCCAGCTGAGGACCAAGTGTTCAGGCACACGAGTCTGCAGGGGACATTCCACATCAAAACATTAACAGACACATGCCAGGTTTTAGGGTCTGATGACATATCTTGGTGCATTCATGTGTTCTTCAAATCCATTTGCGATCCAGATGACTAATTGGTTCTGTGTTTGCCTGACAGTCCATTGTCTGAATAGCTTAGACTGTTATAAAAAGGAATCACAGAAATTGCAGAAGTTTGTTTTGTGTGTAGATCTGGAGGTTGAGTCTAAGTTGAGATATAGGCATGTTTGGCTTTTTGTGTGGAGCATCCTCTAGGTGGAGAACTACTGGCTTCTTAACCCCTCAGACCTACCAGGGTGGGAATGCAAACTGCTGCAAGCACTTTGGAAATAAGTCTGGTGGTTTCTTTACTTTTTTTTTATCACATTATTTAATTTAATTTTATTTTTTTGGTGGCGGAGCATACTTGTGTGAAGGTCAAAGAATAACTTGTAGGAGTTGGTTTTCTCCTGGCATCATGTGGAAGGTACTTCACCCAAGTTCCCTCATGACTTCTGGAAAACTGTGACTACTTAACTACTTAGCCCAAAGCTGGTTTTTTTTTTTTTTTTTTTTTTTTTGAGCCTCAGAAGTTTCTGTATTGACACCCATGTGGCCTATGCCTTCATCTCCACGCTCCTTCCTTTGTGTTTTTGGATGGTTAATTACTCAAAAATCTTATATCTAATTGTTCAACTTTCTGGTGTGTTAAAAGTTACCCCCCCAAAAATACAGATATCAGTTTAAGAGAGCACAGAGTGAGATAAAGTGAACTAGACTGAAGACCCTCTGAATCACTTCAATTCTGATAACACTTCTCTTTAACAAACAAAAGGCTGTATATATCAATCTGTAAAATTGAAGTCATCTTTAAAATATTGTTTTATTACTCAGCAATAACTATATCTGATGTTAGCCAGTGTCTAGAGTTTCTGGTGGATCCTTAAGCAATATATATGTTATGTGGTGAAAATTTTTGCTAATGCGTATTGGGAAACTGGCATGATCTCTGATTATGTGCTTTAATGACGCTAAACTATATTGATCTAATGTTAAGAAAACATTTTGTGGGCTCCTGGTGAATGCCTGGTGAATTCCAGATACTGAACTAATTCAGGTCTCTTCAGACAACAAAAGGTTCATTCAATGAAGCCACGACTCAACCCAAACAGAGATAATACATAATTCTTATCAACATCTCATTTGGTTTATGGCTAATTGTAAATAAAATCTTTTTGCAAGAGTAAGATGTGATGAAACCTAGAAAAATCTCTCTCCATCTTATGTACATGAAGGGAGAATTATAAGCTTCCCAAGTAGAAATTAATTTTGAGTTATATTCTTGCAGTAATATAATAGATGTGTCTAATCTAAGTTTATAATTAAAAACATTCAGCATACCCCATTTAAATACCAAATGATGAATATTTTAATGTTTTAGTTTCATCATCTATTGTGTTAACTTAAGGAAGAAGAGGAGAATACCAGTTAAAAACTGATAAAAAAAAAAAAAAAAGAACAACAGGGTGAAAGTCTTTTTATGAACATTTCTAGGATCAGAGAGGCTGAAGCTGATATTTGGATTTTCCTTGAGAACCAGGGGAAATTTTTTTTTTATACACAAAACAATGAAGAGGAGCTGGCAGACTTGGAACTTTTTTAAAAATTCTACATGTCAAATAGAACCAGAAAGGAAAACTGAAGAGTCAAAAAGGTGGGTCCAAAGAGAAAACATAAGGAAAGGGAAAGTTTGGGTGAGTGGAAACTAGACCTTCGTTCTCAGCTTTCCTGATTCTTAACATGGGAACTTGTGATCAAAACCATTTCTGCCCTTTGGCTTGGGGTTAATATTTCCTGCTCACTCTTGGGATAGCCACAACTGTGCCAGGAAATACTCAAGGCACAGGTCATGTCCCTGTTTCTATGCAGTTGCATCTCTTGGGAAGGCAAGAAGACAATGAACAAATGAAGTTGCTGAAAACTGATTCTGAGTGAGAAGAGCCTGGGATATGCCAAATTGATATTTAATGGCTGCATTTACAAGTCAGTCCTGTTGGCTGTTTGATCGTGAACCAAATTGTCTCTGATTGGCTTTTTTTAAAAAAAAATCATGTTTTCCAACTTGTTCCTGAGTCTGCCCAATAAAAACGACTGGTAAGAGACTGGGGGGGGGGAAGAGCAGACATAAAGCTGGTTACAAGTGGACCTTTTCTCTTGGGGGTGATCACAGGGGGATATGGGTCACTCTAGTGAAAAACTGAGTTGAGTCTGGGTTGTGCTGTTGCCATGGTAACCTTCTATAAGCCACAGCATCATCCGTCAGAGGTGTTTAATGCTTATGGCATTCCCAAAGAGGTCTTCAGCCTTTGTAACCCAGCTCCAGCTTTGATGGTGGTTAGATACTTAAAGTTTGATGAGCTGTTAGGGGTGGTAGCATGTGTGTGCTTGGGCAGAACATGTTCGGCACTTTATTGTTCTGGTCTGGGGAGGCAGACAATGGGTTTTCTGCATCTAGAATCCACATCTGGCTTGGATCTATGAGTTTAGTAGAGAGATTTGTCCTCCCTCCTTTATGGGTGCAACTCTTACAGCAGGGCTAGAGTTGGATGTAGATACTGACTGGGATCAGTCTGATTCCTTTAAAATGATCCAATTTGTTTGAGCTATCAAGAGGTATTTCCACTGGAGTAACAAGATCCTCTGACCTTCATTCTCAGGGTGGATGGCATTTTTGTCATACAAAACCAATCTCCTGTGACAAGAAGCTAGATAGGGAACAGGACCTAGCCTTCCCTATAGCATCAGCTGGGATCCCTCCTGTGTGTCCCAAAGAGGCTTTCTTCCTCTTCCTTCTCATCCTCCATCTGTTTAATGAGTATAATAGAGCAAGTCCATAGAAAAGCTTTTGTTAATGCACTCCTGTTAATTCTCCTGTTTTGGAAGGAGTTAGAGGTTCTGTAACCTTACGGTTACCTATTTCCAGTCCTTAGCAATTTTTTTCATGTGTACAATGTGGTGTTTTCCCTACATGGATATCTGTGTACCACATGTGTGCCTGTTGTGTGCAGAGGCCATCACAGGGTGTTGTATCTCCTGGAACTGGATTTACAGATGGCTGTGAGCTGAACCAAGTTCCTCTGGAAAAGCTGCCAGTGCTCTTAACTGCTCAACCATCTTCCCAGTCCCATTTCTTTTTGTTTTTTAAGACATGTATTTGTCCCATAGCTCACATGCGGAGGTCACATGACAACTTGTGGAGGTTGATTCTCTCCTTCCATCATGTGGATTCTGGGTAGGTATCAAACTTAGGTTGTCAGACTTATGTGGCAAGCACCTTTACCTGCCTGGCAGTCACAAAGCTTTTCACAGCCATACCAAGGTCTCTGGGTGCATTCTTCTTCAGGGAAGTTATAATCAGTCATTCTCAAGGCTTCTCAATGAAATCGTTTAAAATGAACTTTCTGTATTCTGTTGACTCCCAAGTCAGGCACAGATGTCTGCTGGGTGGGTGGACTTTGCATGGCAGTCAGACTCGAATCAAAGCTTAAGCAATAAGTTTGGATTGTTACATTTCCTTTTCCAAAAGAAATTAGCGTATTACACCCATAAAATCCTGTCTCCCGGAGATGGGATAAGCAGGTGGCTGCAATTTGTATCAATTAAATGGTGACCTCATTTCTGTAATTTACATTTTTTTCTTCCTTAATGGTAGCTTTTTAACAAAAACTGCTGATGGATAGGATTTTTATGACTTCTTTTTTTTTTCTATGTCTATCATCTTTTCTGCACTAATTTGGAAAGTTTTGGTAAGAAATGCAAGCATCATCTACTGGACTTTAAAGAACAAAGAACGAAGACATCTCATTTTACTTGAGAAAGAAAAAGGTACTGCCAAGTGGAGTTCTGTGGAGATTATGAAGATGAATGCTCTAACTCTGTAATTCAGTCTTGTACAATTTCTGTCTGTCAGGTCCTGGGCTATCTTTACACTGAAAGTCTTTCCTGAAGTGAATGAAATCTGGCGAAAGAGTAGTCGGGTGGGAGCTAAGGCAAGTGTTTGATGCAAAACTTAGAGGTTTTAGCTATAAGCAGTGATGAAAATGTGTGTGCTTGTGTGTATGCATGCACATACATGTGAGTGTGTACATATGTTCATGTGTGTGCACCTGTGTGTTCATGTGTGTGTGTGTGTGTGTGTGTGTGCAATGTGTGTCTATACATGTGGAAGGTGCTGCCCACAGCACAACACTATGATTGTGTTGTTTTAGCATGGTCATTGGGGATTGAACTCAAGTTCTTATCCTTGCAAGGCAAAAACATTACCACTTAAACTATCTCCAAATCCTAGAATTTATTTTAAAAATATATGGTGTATTCATTTTATTTTATGTGTATGAGTGTTTTGCCTTCATGTATGTCTGTGCACCACATATATGCACACCCAGTGTCCATGAAGGTCACAAGAAGGCAATTGGCTCCCCTAGAACCAGAATTACAAATGACTTCGAGCCATCATGTGGGTTCTGGGAATCAAACTCATGTCTCAATGAGCCATCTCTCTACCCCTCCTTCTGATAATTTACTTTCAAGAGGCTAATCTGAAAACAAGTTGAAATTCACAGCAGAACTGAGGAGAATGTCCAGATATTTCCTCACAAAACCTGCTACTTCACTGACATCAGAAGTGTCTAAAAAATGAAAGACACAGTGAGCCTCTACCTTATCAATGCATGACACCAGAGGATGCTTTGTTAGGATCAATGACTCTGCACTGGCTTAGCACCATCCCCACCACCGGAGGTGTACAGTGGAGTTTATCCTTGGAGCTAGCACTTCACAAGTTTGTGCAAATTTATGATGACATATGTCCACCCACATAGTGTCAAACAGAGGAGATTCATTGCCCTGAAGACCCCCAATCCCCTGTTTTACTTGCTCATTCTCCACTAAGCCCCAAACTCCTGACAACTACCCACCTTCTTAATGTCTTTCCTCCTTTTCCTTCTCTGGAATTACCATTCATTAAAACCACACGCCAAGTAACCTTTTCATGTGGCTCCTTTCTCTGTAGCAGTTAAGTTTCTAAGACTCTTCCAAATGCCATCCAGGGCTTGATTACTCATTTCTTTTGCAGCACTAATATCCAAACATGGGGATATAGCCCTATTTATTTATGCAATCATTCACTGGAGGTCTTCTGATTGCTGCTAATTATGGTCAACTTTAAATAATGTTGACCGGAGTGTTCATATGCAGGTTTTTGTGCTTGTAAGGTTTTCAGCTCCTTTGAGAAAATACCAGACGGCAAGGCTGTTTGATCATATAGCAAGACTGTATTTATGAGCTATTTTTTAATTGGTTTTTTATCACTTAATATCCCCGCAGCAACAAAAAGGAGCCCGTGGTGCCACAGCTTCTTGTTCACATCTGATGTTGCAGTGTTCTGGATTCGAACCATTCTAAGGGGTTTGTTGTTTTAATTTGCATTACCATGTCAGCTTATAATGTGGAAAGTTACCCTTCTATTTATTTTATCTGCTCTGGTCTTCAGTCTGATTTTAAATTTTATATATATATATATATATATTTGTGTGTGTGTGTGTGTGTGTGTGTGTGTGTGTGTGTATTTCTCATCAATTTTTCTTAGCCTTCTTTTTCTCTTTGACAAGAAATGGTTTTGCATTTTTGTTAGATTCACATAAGGAGTCTAGGAAAAGCTTTATAAGCAATTCCGTAGCTGTCATTCATGTATCTCCTTTAGAGTGTAACACTTCATTTCATACTGAACAATTTCATGTATTTTTATTAGTTATCATTATTGATTAATTTTGATATTTGACAGTTTCACATACATACTATGTATTCTAATTACTGTCCCTTCCACACTCTTCATTATCTCCTCACTCCTATCAAATCCTGGAATCACATTGGTTTTTAGTATGCATATATATATATATATATATATACATATATATATATATATATGTATGTATATATATATCAGTGTATTTACACTATAAATTTATAACATTATAGATTTATTTATTTCCAATAATTAGTAGATATGTGGGACACACACATGTTCAGTACATACACATAAGTGCATTTAATTAATGTATTTCATTGGAAATTCTGAGAAGCACCCTCATCCATAGCACAGTTATTTCCTAGGGTCTATCTGTAAGCTGTCAATATTGCTGAGTGACAGAATACGTTAAGCAAAAGTCTCAGTTTTGTGTCCCTGGCTATCACTAATGAAGTTGTCTGGTGATGAGAGGGCTGGGAAGGAGGCAGATAAGGAGGGATGTTTATATAGAAGGAAGAAGATCCTTACTAATGATGGCATTAGATCACAGTAATGGTCACCATTTCTGTGACTGCCTCAGCAGGGGCCCCTCCTATGCCTGGTGTCCTCTGTGCTTCTGCAGAAAGCTGGGATTTGGCTACTGTGGGCAGCTTGTTACTCACTTCATTAAGCCCTTGTGAGTGGCTCAGTATTTGTCATGTTTATGTCGGCAGAAGGCAGCAGTGCAGATTTCTCAGGGGCTTCTTTTCTCCATCTGTCCTTATCTGTCCAAGCAAGGAATGCAGCCTAGAATCTGCACAAACCCTTCTGCTAACATCGCAGCATCTCAGCAAGTTTTATTAATGATACAGCATTTCTTACATGGCTGTGGGAGTTTAATTTATTAAAGATTATTAACCAGGAAGGCAGGTTAATCAATCACAAATGTTTGCTTTTCACAGGCTGCTCTACATGTAAAAGATATGGCAGTAAAAAAGTAAAAGGAACGCTTGCGTCTGTGACCTTTTTTTATTGTGTAGCAGAGTGCTTTCAACACACCAAACCCTACATTATTGCTGAGAGCATGACATAACTCTGATTAAAAAAATATGACAGTAAAGCATCCCATGACAATTTGAGTTTTTATTTTGTTGCGGTGCTGGAAATCAAACACAAAGCTTTGTGTGACCTAACCAATTGCTCTGTCACTGAGCTACAACCTCAACCCAGCCCTCAACAATTATTTTACTATGAGAAAAATGGATGATCTAAAAGACACTGTGTTACGAGCACTTTCCCACCAGCCTGGTTTCAGAGCCTCGTCAGTCTCAAAATAACACACAGAGACACTACATTAATTTTGAAACTGTTGGCTGGTTACTAGTGTTGCTTATTGGCTAGTTCTGTCTTAAATATTAACCCATAATCACTAATATATGTATTTCTACATGATCTTATCTTACCGAGAACACCAGACTGGCATCCTCTGTTCCTGAGATCACATCAAGACTCTACTACATTTCCCAGAATCCTCAACCTCTCCTAGTCCCACCTATCTTGCCTTCCTATTTGCCAATAGTGGTTTATTCATTAACCAATAAGAAAAACATATTTTAGAATAACATCTCCCATCAACACTGAGACCACACTGGCTATGGACATCAAATAGGTAACCTCGGGTATTAAACAAAGGTGTATATTCAGAACTGTTGATCTACATTTGATTTCATAGTTTCAAAACATGATCATCTCATAAAACTGAAAGTTACGGAGTTCATTGCAGAATGATGAGTGTGATTAATAGATAACTTGCTCTCATAGGTTTCTATTGTTATAATGAAAGCCATGAATAAAAACAGATTGCGGAGGAAAGGGCTTATTTGGGTTATGCTTCCATATCATAGTTCATCACCAAGGGAAGTCAGGACAGGAATTCAAGGGAGGTTCTGAAGTAGAGGCCATAGAAAAATTCTGCTTACTAACTGGATCATTATGGCTTGCTTAACCTACCTTCTTATACCATCTACAATCACCAGCCCAGGAATGACATTGCCCATAGTGTCCTGTGCCTTCTTGTGTCCATCATTAATAAAGGAAATGCCCCCAAAGACTTGCTCATAGGCCAGTCTGATGTATGCATTTGTTCTATTGAAGATCATTCTTCCCAGATGAGCCTAGCTTGTGTCAACTCAACAAAAAGCTAACCATCACAGCATCTATCTATATGTATGTATCTATTTCCTATCTATCACCTAGCTATCAATCTACCTGATGCCTACCTATTTTTATCGATATCTATCTATCTATCTATCTATCTATCTATCTGTGCATCTACCTACCTGTCTATCATCTACCTACCAATCATCCATCTCACATCTCATTTCCTCTTATCACTTCTCTGATGATAGCCACCTAGATTGTTCCCAAATCTTGATGATTTTGAATGATGCTACAATCAACACCGTGCAGGGAGAAGATTCTTCGAGATCCTCATTCAAAAAGTTTTTTGTGGGATAAACACCCAAAATGGTTGCTGGATCATGAAGAAGTTTTAACAGTAGATGTCACCAGATACTAGAGTTGAAATGTTTAATGACATGCATTTTTAAGAAGTTAACTAATGCACTCTTATATATCAATTGATCATTTTCAGGAAATGTTAGCTGCACAACACATTATTTATTCATATTTGTGAAGAAATTCACATATTCATATTGTGTTTCTGGGGTAACAAATTAGGATATCAGACATTGAAGCTTGGTTCTAATCCAAATATTACACACACACACACACACACACACACACACACACACTACTTTGTTTATCTTTGAAGCAACACACAGCCTCATAAAAACCACTTATCTGAAAGTTACCATGTGACCTTTGGTAAGAACAGTGTCTGCTTCTGTTCTTAATCTGAAAAAATGTGGTTCAGTGTGGAGGCTAGATAGGCATTACAGTTCCCTAGTTATTAGTGTATGAAATGCCTTACTTTAAAAGGTGCTTTGCTTCTGCCTTTATTGTCTTCAAAATCATCACAACACTTTCTTCAATTTAAAGAAATAGCCAACATTAATTTAGAAGAGAGATTAGATTTTACATTAGCAGCCAACTTTTCCAAAGGTGAAAGCATCATATTAGAGGGCTGTTGCAGTCACACAGCATAACATCTGCTCATCATGTAGCACCTTTGCTTCTCTTCCAACATACCATTTCATGAGGGCGTCTGGCTTTAAGAATCAACCAGACCAGATAGCAGGCTAGGTGCTTAGTGTGTTCCTAAGTTTAATGTGTAAATTCTTCCACTATTGGCTGAGGTGGTCTCAGCTGCTTCCTTAATAATTAGGCTCCATAACTATTTTTTAAAAAATATCTATTTTTATTTAAGGTATGTGTGTGCATCTACTTTTCTGTATGTACACTACATGCAGACAGTGCCAGAGAAGGCCAGACAAGGACACTAGATCCACAAGAGTTTGAGTTACAGGTGTTTGTGAGTTGCTATGTGCTGGGACTTATACCCTGGTTCTCTGCTAGAGCAGTTCTTAAGCCCTGGCTGAGCAGTCTCTCCAACCTCTAATTCTTTAAATGACAGAATAAAACATGACAGTACCCATATTAATAGCATGAGGAAATGGTAAGTGGTAAAAATAATTCCTGAAGGATTGCAATATGATAACCAGTTTTTGAATGTCCTGAGGTATTTTGAGAAATAATTTGGAAGCATGCATCTTAACACCATTCCTCCACCAGTTCCACCAGGGACCAGGCATTAGAGCAGTGCTGATGAGGTCATAGATTCAATCAGGGCTGATGAGGTAATAGATTATTGCAATGCTGATGAGGTTATAAATCCCCCACAACTATAAAACAGTTCTTTATGATTTATTTTAGTAAATATATCCATCCTGAGAAGTCATTGATAGGTGATGATACTATGATGTGTTTAAATTTTAAACTATTACCTGCCAACATTGAAAGTGAACCATTTAAATAGTGGTCATAAAGTTTATTATAGGTTTTCTCTTATCATTCTTGTATCAAGGAATAAAAGATCCCCACCCTATAAGTACCTCACTTTTACCTGGCTTCCTTTACAAAAAGATATTTTGGGAACTCCTTCAGAGTTAGATGTGATTATGGGACTCGGTGGATAATGAGACTTAGATTCAATTTGAAGGTAAAAGTTGACCCCTCCACTATTCTGCCCACTGTCTGGGTGATTCACCATTTTGAACCATGTTGATAGTGGCAATACTCCAGAGGTATATGGATAACAAATTACAAATAGCCTGAATCCCTGGGAACAGAGCAGAGGATAATCACCATACTACATTGGAAGGATATTCATAGAGGAAATAATTCCATCTTGTCAATAAATAAGATATTGAGTATCTTGTTTTACAATGGGGAGAAGAAGGATAAGTGGTTACACACAACCTCTCTCCTCTGGTGGGGTTTAGTGTGCAGGAGTGTCCCAGGTTAGGATATCTGTTGTTGTGGTAAGTCACTAACCAAAAACAAATTGAGGGAGAAAAGCATTTATTTGAAATACAGGTCATAATAAATAATTTAAAAAAAAAAAAGAAGAAGAAGAAGCCAGAGAAGGAACTCAAGACAGTTCCTGTAGGCAGGAACTGAAGTAGCGACCATGGAGAAAGCTGTTTATTGGCTTGTGCCCCATAATTTCCTTATCTTGCTTTCTTATACTGTCCAGTAGTGCCATCTACTTAGGAATGACACTGCCCCCAGTGGCACTGCTGGCCTTCCCACATCAATAAGCAATTAACAAAATGCCTAACAGGTCAATCTGATGAAGGCAATTCCTCACTTGGGCGTCCCTCTACCCAGATGACTCTAGTTAGTGTCAAGTTGGCAACCAATCAGCCCAAGTGGTAACTGTCTGCTTACTGAGCTGTGCAGTTCTGACTAATAGGATTATGTAACCCTCTATAGTGCCCTTTGGGGTAGTTATTGCAATTCTTCATTTCTAGTTATTACTAACACCACTGACCAGTGGATCACAGAATCAAATTCAGTACCATTCTCCTGTTAGCTTCCTGATCTACAAAAATGTTGGATGTTATAGTTCATTCTAATGGACTAATCAATTCTAATGGAAGCCCTCCAGAGCCCTGTGGAGAGAGTATTTCTTAAGTCATATGTGTTCCCAGATTGACAGCAAAGGAAGAATGCTGTAACTGATTGGGCTATGACTGTTACTGATGGCTGTGTGTCTCTGCTGTAAAATCACCTCTCCTTAGACATCAAAATGCTTTCCAGGGTGAAAAACCTGAAACACTCATGAAGCAATTTTTATTTTCTTAAGTGCCCTCTGTTCCTCATGGTTTCATTAATGCTTAAAGTTTCTGGACTCTCTACTCAGTAGGGTCTTATTATCAATAGATATAGCAGGAAGTGGTCATGGATATCTGTAATTTAAAACTGTGGACACTTGAAATCATAAAAGCAGAATTCGTGGGTAGCTGATGATAAAACTCAACATTTCTGTTTCCCATAAGGATTCTATACATGGTGGGACCAAGGGAATAGAGTGGAACTGTGGGAATCAGAGGAGTGGATGCTTCTGTGAAGTTTCTATGTGCTAATGGTTGGCTCAAGTCTCTATATTGAAATACAAAGTATGAATACATGCATGCATGTGTGTGTGTGTGCACACATGTGTCTGTGTATGTGTGTGTATGTGCAGGGGTGGGTGTGTGTATGTGTGTGTGTGTAAGAGAGAGAGAGAGAGAGAGAGAGAGAGAGAGAGTGTGTTACAGAGTCACAGAGACATAGAAAGGATATTTTAATCCTAGGAGCAAAAGTCTACTGTTCTAAACAGCAAATATAGATAGATCACTGTTACAAATTGTGAAGCTATAAATCTGGAAAAAAACCTCTAGTGAGCATTGCATTCTGCTTACTCATGTTTGTTTATGATAGTAATGATTTGTGTTTCAGAAAAACACACATGATCTGTTAAGGCATTGGTATTAAACACACAGAATCAATGCAATGCAATTACCCGAGTATGAGGACCATGGGCTGCCAAATGTCTGTCAACTCTGGCTGGGTACAATATGTCATATAATGGAACAGACACTTTATGCAAGTTCCATGTCTATACAGACTGAAAATTTCAACCACATTTGTGTCTAAGTTACCATGTCTGAAAATCAATTTGTGTATTAATCTTAGGCTACATAATCCTGTAAAATCATCAATAAGAGAGGAGATAGACTGTTTCTCTTTTTGTGGCATTAGGCAAACTATACAACATTCCATCCCACACAAAACCACATGTTCAGCTTCTATCCTGTTCCTTGTTCTCACAAAACAAGCTAAGCATATTGTTAAAATGGATTTATTTCTCTCATTTCAGATATTGTTAATGAATTACAAAGCACTGCAATATGGTGTAATGATGTTTAAGACCAATTTTATTTAAAATTGTAGTATTTGTGGATTTTTATTTCATAATTTTAACCCTGTCCCTTATTTGTTCAAAAACAGTGCTAGACGCTGATACTTAGAAAATATGCAGAGCTTGAGGCTAGAAAATACAGTTGGTAGAGAATGTGATTTACATATTTAACAGGTTCATTTACCTCTCTCTTCTCTCTCTCTCTCTCTCTCTCTCTCTCTCTCTCTCTCTCTGTGTGTGTGTGTGTGTGTGTGTGTGTGTGTGCACATAAGTGCAGGTGTCCTCAGAGGTCGGAAGAGGACTGCTAATCCCTTGAACTGGAATTACAGGTATTGTGAGTCACCTGATATGGGTGCTGGGAACCAAACTTGGATCCTTTCTTTAGCTACTGAGCTTTCTCTCCAGCCCCCTCCCCTCAAATACATTTACCATGAAGCAGAATATTGCTGTGGTTCAAGGCATGGAATTTCATTTGCAGCTGTTTCTCCAGCAACAGGATTGAGTGGCACCTTGGAAGGATCTCTGCTGGCCCAAAGTTCTTTCTCTGTCTTTCTCCAGTGGAAGAATATTGGACCTGATCTCCTCTCATTCCATCTGACATGAAGCCTGGAAATACTGGAATCTAGGATGTGAGTCTGAGAGTCTATATGTGATGTGAGGTGGAGGAAAGTGAGAGAGCTGAGAGAGGATCTTTCCATGAAAAAATGAAAGACCCAGGAATGATGACAGAGAGGGAGCTGGGAACAGAGAGTCAAGCAGGAGTTCTAACTAATGTTCTCTAACCGATGACCATAAGGAAGGTAAATATCAGTGGTTAAATGCTAGATAAAACGCATGATTATCAATACTAATGTGTTAGGAACAGTAGTAAGTAACAAGCAAGTCACTTGTCTTAGGAGGATGTGACTCACACTTACTGGCCACCCACTGGAAGCCATATTTAAGAGAAATTAATGTTTTACTGCTTCCTCCCTCTCATAATTTCTCCCTCTCTTAACTCCCCATCCACTCTTCAAACAGTATTTTCTTTCTTAAAATTTTATAAAGACTGGATTATTTTTAGATTATTTTTATTTTATGTACATGTGTTGTTTTGCCTCTGTTCATACCTGTGCACAACATGCATGCAGTACCCACATAGGCGAGAAGAGGAAAATCGCATGTCCTGGAAATGGAATTACATCTCATGGCAAGTCTCCATGTACTGGAATTAATCCCAGGTCTTCGGTAAGAGGAGCCAGTGCCATCTGAGCTATCTTTCTACCTCCCTTACCAATAGTATATTTTGAATATATCTATCTAAGGAACCTAATTGCAGTTGACTCAATTCTGGCATCTGCCTCTAGTGGATGATTGATGAATAACAAGAAAGGGGCATCCGTGAAAGCCTACATAGGATGGCTGAACTGCATGTCAGTGTCCAAAGAAAACCCTACTCAGTGTCTAAAGTTGAACCCATCTTCTCTTTCCTTTTGATGTGCTAATGGATTCCTTGAACACTCTTTATTATCAACTCACTTTGGAAGGTGAACATCATCCTTATCCTAGTTTCTCCTCACAGTCCCTTCTAGGAATAAATAGAAAAACAGAATCATCCTGATACTTATCATCACCTTCAGGACTGTATGCATTATACACACACACACACATCATAAGTAGACTTCAAGATTATCCAACTTAAGTCCCAAATCATCACTCACAAGGGAACTGCTACCCTGAATTTAATAACTGTCATTCTTGTATTGGATGCCTCTGGTCAGAAGAGTTTAAACCTCCACCTGTAGTTTACATTAGAAACACCCACAAATGAAAAATTGCAATTATAGACTTACAATGACCAGATTTAGGAGATATTAATATTTCATAAGTAGACTTAATCTATTTCATTACATTTTACATTAGTTGTTCTAATAAATCTATTCCTGCCAGGAGTATGGTTGGATTTAATAGACTTTATAAATAATTGGTCAATATCAAATGTGCCATAAATTGACTCAAACTTTGGAAAGAGGCCCAGAAGCTACTTTTGTGTTGTAGTATTGTAAACGGCCCATAACTCACAATTAACCCAGGCAGAAATTGTGACAGGTAGTTGATTGTATTAAGTGACAAATTCTGCATGGATACAAAACAAGTTTAATTCCCTATAATTATTGATACTGAATTGCTAAATTGACCCAGTTTTGCCTAATGCCAGACCAGTGCTAAAAGGGCTCTTAACCAAGTACCCAGCAGATGGGAAAAGACAACTACAGAGACAACAACAACAAAGAATGTGTATTAAAGTTCCAGAAAGATGTGTGAAGACTTAGTACTAATCTTAAAGCTTTAGCGTGAATTTTGTCACTGCTGATGGTATCTTCCTTAGCTCAACAATGCTTTGCAGAGGTCATCGACCTCAGGAGAAAGTTTTCTACTATTGTTTTGCTACAAGGACATAATAATATCAAACTTTCTCCTAAGTAAGTATTTCTATACCCATCAATTAGTGCATCTCTCATCTCTTAACCGACAAACTTCATTGTGCAGTGCATGATGGTGTGATACAGAGAGTCATGGCTGGTCAGAGTTCAAGGAATAAGCAAATGTGGAGTGCTCAGCCCAAAATGAACATCTCCAACGATTTTTCCCCCCTCCAAGGCTTGATGAACATTGAGGAAGAGGGGATGGAAAGATTGGAAGAGCAAGAAGTCAACAAGAACTACAGCAAAACAGTATCCTGTGGCCATGACACTGCACTCATGAACTCACAGAAGCTGTGGTTGCCAGCACAAGATCGAGCCAGTAAACATCCCAGCATGGAGGCAGGAAGGCACAGGAAGCCCTACCCTCGCTGAGGAGCTGCCAGCAGGTGATTGCTGCTGAGGAAAGGCGAGAGAGTCAGTTTGCTTCAGCAGTTGCTTCCTGATAGGTGACCCATGTTCCATGTCTTACACACATGTACATATGGGTAGCACTGATTGGACTCAGGGAAAGGAGAAGAAATGAAGCCAGGAGGAGGATAAGCTAGGGATGAGTACGAGGGGAAAAATAAGGGATGTATCTGATCCACACACACTGAATTCATGTGTGAAATTTAAAATAATTAAAAATTAAGTTTATATTTAGTATCCCTGTAGAAAGTGTGATTTATTTAACAAGTCATTACAGGGTGTGACATCTCCATAAGTGGGGTATTTGACTCGCAGTCCTCTTAATATTAAGGAGCACTCAAGCCATCTTTCAGTGCCATGAATAATACCCAGAATTCTTTTAACTTGAAGACAGGCTGTATATGATGTTCATGACAGAGGGCTTAGTTTCCTTGGTGGTGTATAAATGTATCTTAAAATAAAAGTATTTATTTGTCTTTTTTATTGACTGAAAGGAACACATTTATTTAAGCATCAGTGCTTTCTTTGGGGGGAAAATGACATTAAAATCAATATTCCCCTTTACAACCCAGAATGCTGACTGTTGGAGTATTATGTTTTAGGGAATGCTGCTATTTAGTCATTGAGACTACAGAGAAAACCAGAATGCACATTCACATGCAAATAGAATCAAATATCAGCCATCTTTTAGAAAAACTTTCCATGATCAGAAGCCATTAACTATTCAACTCAATTAATTCCTTAGACCCCCAGGAATCATATCACCTCTATGAACATAAAAGCAATGCCACAATTCAACAGTCAATGTTTAAAATCACCTTGAAAAAAACTGTTATATTTGTCACACCTCCTCCAGTGTTTTTTGTTTTTGTTTTGTTTTGTTTTGTTTTTTTATCTCTTTCCCCTTTCTAACTGTACCCAATGTGGAAATTTGATACAAGGTCTGCTCACCAGTGTTTGAAAACCCCTCATTATTCCAGCAGTGTTTTCTGAGCACACAGACAAACACATTGAATTTTTTTATTCTTTCCAAAGAAAACCCACAAAAACAATAACAACAAAACAAAAGAAAACAACAACAACAACAACAAAAAAACGTAATTTTCCTAAGAATGTTCTTGAGAGGAAATCATAGTTGTTGTTCTTGATTACTGCCCTTCTGTAGGACTCAGGCTGTCCACTTCTAGATGACTCTATTCAATTTCCTGTTGATTTTGGGAGTTTCTTATGTTTGCCTGATATATTACCTCTTGTTTAAATTAAAAGATGCTGTTTTACTTCTGAGTCAATCAAAAATTGCATTTAACAAAAGTTGCATTTCAAAGTTAAAACTTTAGGCAAAACATGATGCTGGGAGTCAGCAATCCCAGCACTCAGGCATGGAGGCAAAGAATCGTGAGTTCAAGACCATCCTCAGCTTACACAGTACATTTGAGACCCTGTTTCATAAAATGTTTAAAGATGTCTATGTCTGTCAAATACTAGAATCTACCTGGGTGTTTTGAATGCATGGAAACCGTAGTGTTAACATGCTCTAATGAACATTGTCCCCAAATGCCCCATGTATATATGATTTCCCTGAAAGTTATCTAACCTTACACAATTAATCACACTGTTGCCAAATGTTCTTTAGATTCAAGAACATATACATCTTTCAAATAAAAGAAGAAAAAATCTTGACTGCAGTCCATTACACAAACTTCATAACATCAAACAGAGGACTTCTAAATTTGAGCCTCAGTTCCTGAATTTATTTAAACACTGATAGACAAACTGAACTGTCCACTAAGGAAACTCCACTATGATGAGTCATCTATGAAACATGGTCTCCTGAGTCTGGTTATGATTTGTTGGGACTGTGTGAGCAGGAGTGACACATGTCATATTGAGAGAGAGAGAGGTCATGAAAATGTCTCTTTCCTTTCTGACCATCCTTTTTGCCTGGTCTTGACTTAGGCAAGTGCAACCATGGGGAAGGTACAGGCTCAAGACAACAGAACCAAAGTGTGGGGAGGCTGATGTCATGAATGCCACCTGCAGGATGTTATGTCTGATTAGGATTAATATCACATAGTATTAGGAAATATAGAAAGGAACTTCTATTAAATATATATATATATGGTGTGTGTGTATGTGTGTGTATATATATATATGTATATATATATATATATACACACATATATATGGGGTGAGTTGGGGGAGAGAGAGGTTTCTGTGTATAACTTCATAGCATGGAACACATATTTATTTCCCTTTTTACAATTGGTTATTGAAATCCTACTATGTGCTCGGTGTACAACCAAGAACCCTGAACAAAACTTGGTCTTTGGCATTTTGATATACTGTTTTTAAGTCTCTGTAGCTATATCATTTCAAAAATTTTAAAATGATTAATGCCTCTAAAGAGTTTTTCAGTCTTATAGTTACATTTGCTATATTAGAAATTAAAATCACTTAAAATAGCTATTTCAATTCTTAACAGGTGACTATAAATATTCCTGGAAATAACTACATTTTCTAAAACTAGACCTTATTACAAGAGTTGGGGATATTTATTTATTTGGCGATTAATACCAATGCCTAGCTTTGTAGAAGACAGCTGGATTCTCATATATACTTCTACATTTACTAAATGATAATGGGCTGCTTCTATTAGTGTATGAAAAATATCCAGACTAATTCAAATATACATAGTTGAAAAAAAAGGTGAAAAATCTTTTTAGGTAAACGTCAAAATTTGAGATCAATTGCAAAGCCAACATGCCACTTTTCCTTTTTAAAATGTTATTACATCTGTTATTTGGTGTGTGTGTGTGTGTTCATGCACATGTCACTGCATACATATAGAGGTCAGAGGACAACTTGTGGGTGTCAATTCTCTCCTTTCCCACTGTGGGTCCTGGAAATCAATATTGGAGTTTTAGCAGGAGTTGCCCTTATCTCAATGAGTATCAAATGTTGGGTGTTGGGATGGTTAGTTTTTTGTTTATCCACTTGACAAAAGCTATAGTCACCCTGGAAGAGGAATCCCATTTAAGAAAATTCCTCCATCTCATTGGTCTTTGGACATGTATGAGGTACATGTTCCTGGTTGATGATTGATTTAGGAGGGCCCAGCCCAATGTGGATGGTACCACCCATGGGTAGGTGGGCCTTGGTGTATAGGAAAGCAGTTGAACAAGCAAGTCAATAAGCATCACTGCTCTGTGGGCCCTGCTTCAGTTCTTGCCTCCAGGTTCTTGCCTTGAGTTCCTTCCATAAGTCACGGACTACAAACTCAAAACTGAAAAAAAACAAAACAAAACAAAAACAAAAAACCTGCCTACCTTCCCCAAGTTGCTTTTGCTCACCATAATAGGAATCAAACTAGTTCAGGTGTACTTAGGAATGTGAGCCCATTCCAATGGGTCTTCAATGCCAATTGTCTATCCAGTTCTCCATCTCTTTGTAACACCATGATAGTTGTTCTCTCTTCAAGAAAATGACACAATGTCTCACTTAGAGCTGACCACTCTACTACTTGCCAAGACCATCTGTACTTTCTGCCAAACAATCATATGCGATGAGGCGTTTGGACTTTCTTCTACAACCATATAACTCATAGTCAGCCTTCCCAATGCTCCTAACTTTTGTCTCTTTGGGGTTCATCCAGACAAATTCAAGCAAAGCACCAAATCCAGCCAAATGTGCAGATTCATCATTCATTTTTAATGCAAACTTATGATTCTGTGTATGAGATGATAACTGAGTTCCATGCTGACAGCTGCATCTTTAATGACAGATTGCATTGTGAGAAAGTGGAAATTTTGTAATTTCTTTCACCTCCCCCCCCCCCGCCCATAGCAAAAATCTGTGACACTAGCTCTATAAAGCCCCGAGCATTGTGTCACCTGTTTTCTGGGTCTCTAATGTAAGTACAATATGATAATTTATTTATGAGAAGCACAAATGCCTTTCTCCCCACTAATTTGTAAAATCACAAACCAAACCAAAAAGGTTTTGACTTTTATTTTGCATGAGACAGCTGCATTAAAATACTAAACTGTTTATTCCAATCCCCAAAATGACAAAACAATGTTGAAATCCAACTGAGAATGTTAGATTGTTCTATAAAGATGATGTAATAGCCTGACATATACTAAAGTAAAGAGAAATTGTATTTCTTTGTAGTTTGAGTTGGACAAATGGCTTAGAGGTTAAGAGCACTGACTTGTGTTCGAGAGAACTCAGCACCCACATAATAGCTCAAAACCATTTGTAAGTTCAGTCCCAGGGTATTTCATGAATCACTCTCTCTCTCTCTCTCTCCCTCACACACACACTAACATATGTTTTTCAACATTTATATGCAAGCAGGATAGCTGGAAGTTTTCACATCTCCATTTGTAAACAGTGCCATCCATCATTATATTAGGAAAGATTAACAACAACAAAATCTTTGAGTAAAGAAATATTTCAAAACAGGACAACATTTTACAATGTGCTTGTTTGCCTTCATGATTTCAAATAAACCTTTGTATTTTTTAAAGTAATATTTTATAGAATGAGTAAGGAGAGAACAAGAGATATTTTGGGCAGAGCTGCACCTCGGTAGCACAGATTAAGAGAAACAGAAAATTTAGCCCCTGAGAGTGTGCATATGATTGTTCTAAATTTTCTGCCTCGGATAGTATAGAAAGTACGAGACACACACTACTCATCACCACTGTAGTAGAGTCATCATATATCAAGGGAAATTCAAACCATCTCCAGGTCTCTACCTAAGAATTTGAGCTGGAAAGTCTGTACAATGCACCAATGCACCTCAACATTATAACACAAAAGGTTTTGATCTCCCAGCCTCTATTAGTTACCATTATTGCTTTTAAGCACTGGAACATTTTTTCAGCTCCTGGAGCAATACACTTATCTGCAATGATTTGTAAAGCTGCCTGAAAAATAAATATAGTGATATGTTTACTCCATATTTTTAAATAAAGAAAGAAAAGTAAGATGGAGATAAACTTATCTACATCTTTTTTTTTAACTAAGCAGAATTTTCAGTATTTCAGTACCTCCTTTTCTGAAATTTGAAGAAAACAAATAAATTTCTTGGATAAACACATTCATAAACACCGTGTGTGTGTGTGTGTGTGTGTGTGTGTGTGTGTGTGTGTGTGTGTGTTGAACCCAAGTTTTCATGTGAGTGTGTGCATGGGCATTCGAAGAACAGAGGTCAGTGTTGGGTATCTTTCTTGATCTTTCTCTAATTTACATTTTTAAGGTAGTGCCTCTCACTGAATCTGGAGCTCATTGATTCACTGCTTCTGCTAGATGTGCTGGCTAGGGATCTTCCTGCCCCTGCCCTTCCCAGCACTGCAGTTACAGACACAGATATAGGTTCATATGTAGGTTCTGGTGATCAATTGTGGGTCTTTGATTTCACAACAAGCAGTTTATCAACTTAACATCCCCTAGGCCCACATTCTCCTTTAAAGTTAACCTTTGAAAGTTTCATACTTATATGGTGTATCTTGATCCTATCAATCATTTCTTATTCCCTCCAAATCCCTTTACCCCCTCATTCTCCCTTACAATTTGGTATCTTCTTGTTTGGAAATTTCCCACTGAGGATGATTAGTGCTCATGGGTATGGGGTTATCCACTGAATTATTGAGGAAAATTGTCTACAACCCCCCCCCACAAAGTGACTCTACCTCCCAAATGCCAATGGCTCCTTAGCAAGCAGTGGGGCATTTGAAGTCCCCATCTCCATGCTGGAACTCTTAACTGGATTGACCTTGCATAAGCTTTATTCAGGTAACCACAGCAGCTGAGAGCTAACACATCCCAAAGTCATGTCTTGTTCAGAGGACATTTCACAGCTTTCCTCCTCAACCTCCAGCTATTAGATTGTCTCTACCTCCTCTTTCTAGATGATCCCTCAGCCTTAGATATTGGAATTTGGCATGAATGTCCCATCTACAGCTGAGCACACACAGTCACTTATTCTCCACACCTTGAGTCTTTGCATTAACCATGATCCACTATAAGTACTTCTATGACCAAAGTTGGCAACAACACCTATCTATAGAGACAAACATAAATATTTAGAAAGTAGTTTGGAATGTCCATTTAGAAAAATCACTAATAATTGGTCCTCTGGTAGAACCTATGATCTCCTTAGTTATGGGTTTTGATCATATTTGCAACAACAATCATTAATTCATTCTTGTGGATCAGGCCTCAAATCCAGAAAGAGAGTAGTTACTCTATAAACATTATTGCTCTTGTGTGCACATCTTTGTTGGTAATAGAGTATATAAGTAACATGAAATATAATTGCTCTAATAAAATAGATAGGGTCAATACAAAGTAGCCTTGTTAACTTCCCCCAATAATGTGAGATTATTGCTTTGTGTCTTGGAAGAAAAGATAGACTGGATAAACATACATGCATGCACACTACACCCTGAATTAACTGGCAAGAACTTTGAGTCAGTAAAGTAACATCTGGGCCAGTAAATCACCAGAAGATAATAAGTGGCTTTGCTGATGTGAAGGGACTTGAGTGGCTGTGAACAGCTGTATATACATCAGTCAACTCTCAGGGGATTTGAACAAGGGTGAGGTAATTAAAGTCAAGGGTAATAGAAAAAATATGCAAAGGTAATGAGTGGCCATACTTTTTGATGGCTCACTCTTTCAAACTGGCTACACAGCAAAGCTCAAATGAACCCTTGAATAAAGAGCTGGCAGAGATTATCCATTAAAGATAGCTCCAGGACCACACAGGTAGAGAAGGGAAATAATTTCCCAGAGGTAGGAAAGGAGGTTAGGGTGGTGGTGCGACAGTCATTAGAAATGTTGCCAAGAAAATACACCTACCAACACATAGTAGCTACAAGAATACTTGTCAAAAGCCCCTTAGAAACCATTATAGACCCTGAAGTCTATGCTCCAAAGCCAGAAACAGTAGGTATATTTCAACTATTTGGATTCTCAGAGCCATACATGTTTATGAAATATAAAACTGAATAGAATTGGCTAAATTCCCTCAATGGTATTGTGTGAGACGGAGGTGAGGCTAGGTTGAAACAGGTATGAGTCAAACAAGAGAAATGAGGTCTTTCCATTGTGAAATTTATAGTGCAGAAAAATAACATTTTCATAGGCAAAAGCTGTTAAGAAAAATCAACTTTGCATGTATGTGGCTTGTTAGGAGAAAACATGGTGACAAAAATGAAAAGTGACAGATTGGGAAGTGAAAATATATAAATTCAAGCAAAAGACCTAGGAAACTTGCTGTCTGAGACTATTTAATGAAGGAACGAAGGATGTGATGGATATCCCTAGAGAACATCATCTGAAAGTGCTACTCACAGGACAGCCAGAGTTTACGGTCACAATTCACGCATATACATTCTCTATCTACCACATAGGCCAGGCCAGGATATACTGTGTTGTAGCTCTGCCACTTCAGGGAACACATTTCAGAGTGGTCTTCAAAACAATGTAAGTCAACTTTTGTTACGGGGAATGGCAAATATATATATATATATATATATATATATATATATATATATATATATCCATTTATTCTTTAAGCTTTCCCATATATATATGATGTGGGCATCAGTCATGTCATGTTTGGAAGACAGCATTTTACATACCTCCTTCTCATCCTCTCTGGCTCTTACGTTCTTTCCACTCACTCACGTATGTGAGCCTTGAATAGGGAAAGTTTAATCAAGACACAGGCAGGACTCATCCACAGTTGAACATTATAGCTACTTACACTTAATGCTTCAGCCAGCTATGAGCATCTGCATTACCCGCTACTCACTGAAGAAATATAGCTTCCCTTTCTAAGCTTTCGAAGAACACAAATCTGCAATGAACAAAAATACTTAGAAGCCAGGTTGACAGCATAATCATTCAATTACATGTTTATATTTTAATTAATTCGAGTTTCAAATAAGCTTAAAGAGCACAAGGATCAAGCATTGCTGGTAACATAGACAACATGTTTCTTAGCTTTAATCTGCAAACTCTTTTGTTTAATTTTCTGTAAAATACTGTGTCCAAGTATCCAACCCTTTCACATTGAAATATGACAGTATCTACAGATGGTTTAGGCCACACTTGTAGTTTCTTCTTTGTAGACACACCTTCATCGGAGACACTCATTGTCTAAAATGTGGTCAGTCACTCAGAACAAAAATTGCCCTGCAATACTCACACTTGTAAGGAATTCTGGACAAACAATTGTAAGTTTAGACAGAGAGCCCAAGAGATGGCTCAGTGGTTAAGAGCACTGGATGTTCTTCCAAAGAACTTGGTTTTGATTTCCATCCCCTACATGGTAGCTCATGACCATGTGTATCTCCAGTTCCAGAGGATCTTCTGCTTCTAGACTCACCAGGCACCCCTGAAGTACACAGATGTACATGCAGGCAATATACCCATCAGCATAAAACTAAATATATAACATGTCAAAAAAATATTAGAACCAGAGTTATCATGAGCAGCTAAGGAAATTCACAAACTAAGGTTCACTTTTAGAACAGGTTGTTTGAGACACAAGTTCAAAGATTAAAAACAATGTATGGATAAGGCATACCCCAGCCATTAGTCTCTTCCTCCATCCACTAAGATCTTCATTAATGTCTTTCATGGTCTCCTGGGACCAGATTCAGAAAGGACTTGTGCAGAGATGATGTCTCTCAGGGTATAATTTTGAAGAGGAGACTAATCTGGTCAGACTCATTAGCAGAAATGGATTCTCAAGAGTGAAGGCATTAGATTCTTAGAGTTTGTTGCAGTCAGAAAACTATCCTGAATGGTACCTCACAGGGCAGTTATACATTCAGAACTGTTATTTTTACTAAGTGAGTGGTTTAGAGCAAACTCTTATGCTTGGTTGAGTAAAATATCAGAGTTGACATTCAGAAAGATACTGTGGAATTACACGCATAGAGTAGTTAATGAGCAGAAAAGAGCCCCATTTGCCCCAGTGGAAATTATAAAATGTCTTCAATTTTCTGTGTCATTTCTTGCTTCGAAAATGTGCAGAAGTGAGCAGGAATGGCCTTTCTTTCTCTGAGACTTAAAAGAATCGGCATGAAGTAACCCCATGTCAGGTGGCATGCAAACAGATGCTCAAATGTTCGAACCCTCTCTGGTTTCTGTTAAGGATAGCTCTCCAATCCCAGCTCCAGGCAGATGGAATTAATCAGTCTCCTATGGGAGGATTTTGGCCAGATTTTCCTATTCTTTCTCATCAGGGAGGAAGACAACAGTCACATCTGTGATGGTTCATCTCAGACATCAACTTGACTGGATCCGAAATCAACTAAGTCATTAAGCATGCTTTGGAGAGAATTTCTTCATCAGGGGTTTTAAAGCTGCACTGTAATTGTGGGTGGGTCCTTCCAGGGAAGCCACATTGAAAGAGGTATGAGGGGAGCTGGAGAGATGGCTCAGCACTTTAGATCACCCATTTCTCTTGCAGAGGACCAAGGTTCGAGTCTCAGTACCCACAACCATCTGTATCTCCAGTTCCAAGAGATCCGATGCCCTCTTCTGGCCTCCATTGACACTGCATGTACATGGACCACATTCAGTCAGTCAGGAATACATGCACACATAAAATACATAGATTCTTATGAAAAGATCTGAGGGGGGAAGACTTTGCCGTTTTGTCTTGTTGGTGAATTTACCTACCATGGTTCTGGATTCATGAACTCAGTTGCTATTGCTACCTCTGTTGTCATCAGGACCCAGCTTCTTCAGGTTTCCAATGTAGCTGAAGGCAGATGACTCCCCAGGAATTCCCCAGGTCTCCAGTGCCAGGTTGGGACTAACAAGCCATCCAGCTCCCTAGACAGACTGACTACTGGGTTCTTAGTATGTCTAGGCTCAAGATCCAGTGCTAGGCTGTCTAGCTCTTATCTTGTAAGACAGTCTAATATATTCCCCTTTAATAAATATTCAGTTTATCCTTTTTTTTTCCTCTAGAAGACCCTGACAATAATGCCTATAACTATAAAATTAATGTATGTGGATGTTTGACTCAACCATTAAGGGTGTGAAGTGCTCTTCCATAGGACCTGAGTTAGGGTCCCAGTAAATCAGGCAGCTCACTATCACCTGTAACTCCAGCCCCAGGGGATCTGGTACCCTCTTCTGACCTGTGAAGACACTGCACACACATGTGCAAAGCTTCACCCCCACATAATTTTAAATAAATAAACTAAAAAAGAAAGTCTAACTTCTGACTATATTATAAAGGGTGACTATCAGCAAGGAAATGAAAGCTATGAGGGAGAGGTAAGGCAGATTGGTTAAACAAGTTGGGATTAGGAATTCCAAGAAGTAGATAGAAAAACAGGCTGGTTTACACTAGATAGCAGTGAGGTGACAGCAGCTAATTGAATAGTTCTGCCTTTTGGTTATTTCTTTAGTCTCCCCCTTCCTGCTCAAAGAACACTAAAGCGTATGTGAACAAAGGGTTGAAAATGGAGATTTTAAAATGAAGAAGGGAGATAAAGAGGGTGAAAGAGTAACGTTTTCCTCAAAACAGTTTTAATATTATCAAAAAAAAAAAAAAAAAAAAAAAAAAGAAACATGAACTGCTCTGATCCTTAAACATAAGTCTTGAAAATGATGAGGTTTTCACGTTGTAGAGAATGCATTGTTTTCTACAAAGTGAAGATGACAACAGTAAGAAGAAAAAGTGAAAGGGAGTAAGATACACAGCAATTATTTTAATTTAGAAAGTGCAAGGGTTCTTTCATTCACCAAGTAAGCTAAGCAGCGCTGGTATATACAGAATGCAAACATTACTAATGTTTTCTAGAATCATTAATCATGATGTAACATGTGAAGACCCGGGGAATCAGCCTGTTAACACCACTTGGCATATAATCCATTCAAGAAACCTGATTTTAGAAGGCAAAAGTGTGCCTAGTAAGCATATGACGATCCTTTTGCTATGCTTTGTGGCACTTCAGGAGAAAGTGATGCATGGAATGGTTTCAGGATAGGCTGTAGGGAGGGGTTCAGAGTACCAAGGACTCCAGGAACCAAGGAATTGGGTGACTCTAGATTAAAGATTAAAGATTTTCATGTTTTTTTTTTATTTCTTTTCCAGAAAGTGCCTCACTATGTAAAGCAAACTCACCTCAAATTCATTGCAGTCCTTTTGTCACAACCTCCCGACTTCTGGTGTTTCAGACAAGCAGCATCATGCCTGGCACAATTCTTTTTCATCCTCGCCCATCTCTTGTTCTTTCCTTGTACATTAAAGCCACATGCTTTTATGAGGGCAGGGAAAAATTTTGTTCTTCTGATCTCTAAGGGTGAAATTCTTACCTGTTTTGTTAGAACTGATAGCTGAGGTGCCTCTGGTGATGGGTTAGTCAAGAGACATGACAATAGCATGGAGTTAGCATGAAGATCTTCAATTCTGCAGCTCCAAAGGTAGTGTTGATAACACACCTCAATTAGACAAATGCAAACTTTAAATTCAAAGAACTAACATTTAGCAAAAATGTCAAATAGATCAGACTGCCTTCTTCCTCTTCTTTTCCTCCCAGGCATGTAGCTACCCTAGACCTTTCCAGGTTCTATCACTGTAATGTACTTTTGAATTAGTTCTCATTACTAAGATATAGACCAAGTCCCTATGTGACACAGTCGTGTGTATTTCTCTAGTAACCTATGTAAACCTCCTAAAACTCCTTTTCATATCTGCTGGCCCCAGGCACGGAAGCCAGATAACACTTTTGGGGTCTCAAACTTGTTGTCAACATGGAATGAACAACTGTGTGGAGCAGAGCAAACAAGCAGCCTCTCTGGATGCTTATCGATGTCATGTTATGGCTCCTAAATTTGCTTTAGTGAATACAAGATATAATGATGGAAATGATCACATGAAATTAAAGCTAGAGCCCCAAAACAGCGTGGAACGGTTTCATACCATTTCAAGGATAACTTCGTGCTTGATCATTCAGGCCTGGTAGAATTGTATCCAAGCACTCCTAGGAGGGGAACATAATAACCCTCCCTCCTCCCCCACCCCCCACCCACTGATATTTCTGGCCTGGGTCATGAGTTTCCATTTCCTTCAAAGGTAGGCCATTTTCCCCTTCCCTGCAATGTGTTTCTCTTTCCAGTTATAACACAAAGGGAAGGAGGGCTTGGGGTTCACTCTTAACTAAACAACCACAACTGTTTCTGGCCCTTTGCTTCAAGGCAAAGGACTATATTTCATCTGCTACTGTTTTCATGCACAAGGGCAGGTGGGCTTGTAACAGTCACTTCTATGGTAATGTACAAAATCAGAGACCCAAGCCCAAGCCAGAATATGTGTATGAACATTCCAATGCCAGGAGAAGAAAAGAAGGGGGGTGATTAGAGGCCAAATAAAACCCAGTGCCCCTTGGAGTTGCTCAGCTCCATGACTACATTCTCTGTCAAAGTGATCTATGATGTCTCCAATAAACTTTTGTTTCCAATAAACCTTTTGTCATTTGACTCTGGGCTGTTTTCTTCCATTTTAATTCTTTAATTGATGGTGAAAAAGAACCCTTTATCTAGCCAGTATCAGAGGCTATGGGGTTTGTTCTTATCTGTGGCTCTCACATTGTGATCAAAGACCCAGATACAGAATTGAAGGGAACCAAATCTTGCCTGTTTCCTAAATCAAACGCCCATAAAAGCTGTGCAACAATCCCTTCAAGAAGATGCAAGCAACTTTTCCTTAAAGACATGTTCTAATAGATACTCTGTTGCTAACGTATTTATAACCTTTTTGATTGAAAAAAATATACATATATCTGTTCTTCTTTGTGGGCCATTTACTGTGTTAAACTAAGAAATGCAAAACAAATTCGTAAAGTGTCTTTCACCCTAATGCTGCTGAACAAAAATGCATGGCAAATGGTTTGTCTAATTAGTGTAGGAAGTGTGACTTCCACAAAGCTCTTTTCCTCCAGGTCCTGCAAAGATTCGGGGGCTGGTTTAATGACTGACCTTTCCCTGAGATTGGCATTTCCAGTCCACTTGCCCAATTGTTCTCTGGATACTAATAACCGCCCACTGCTTTTCACACTCACATGGAAATGCCACTGCAAGATGCAAAACAGTTAAATGTCATCTAGGAAGCAGATAACAGGGTTTAGAACAGAAGTGTCTGTCTGCAATACAGCAAGCACTAAATCTCCTTGACCCTAAACATTGACCTTCTAATCCTGTTGGACTGATGGTGAAGAAGGTGCAAGATAGGGTTTTTGGAACTATTTCAGTAGATGTTGCCAGTCAGGACACCATATTAAATAGCCAAAGTCTTCCTGGAGTTGGTCTAGGTGTGGTTTGTAGCTCCAACACACTTACCTATGAGAATTTCCTGTGGAAAACTTAATCATTCAGAGCTTGGGAAATTCCTCAGCAGTTAACAGCACTTACTGCTCCTCCTGAGGACCCAGGTTCAGTTCCCAGCATCCACATGGAAGCATACAACTACCTGTAATTCCAGTTCCAGGGGGCATGAGATACCCTCTTCTGGCTGCCTTTGTGGGTACCAAGCACACATGTATATACATGCAAACAAATGAAATAAAACACATTAAAGATGGGAAGAAAATCTCCCAGATAGAAGCTGCACTTTCCACTGAGCCCCTGAAAGACTTAATTCGATGCTTGGAAAGTTGTTTGTCCAGAGCCTAATGACGTTTTTATCCTGGGTTCTTTTCATCTGCCTAACTAGCCATTCTTGGTGCATTGTTGAGTTTGACTGAACATCCTATAACTACCTACCTGCTAAAACCTTTCACAGTGTATTAACAAACCCTAATTTCAACCAACCAGAAGGCTAAGAGTATCATCTGATAGCATCCAAGGCCTAGGGCTGAGATGTCCATTCTGGTGATATCTTTCTTGCACAAATAAAGCCTGTCTGAGACCTCCAGACCTCTATGGTTAACTAATGGCAAGCTCCAATCTCTGACCCCCAGACAGGCTTTATTTGTGTAAGAAAGACGTCACCACAGTCCTTGCTTTACTGTACCCACCTAAACTGAATATTCCCACCAATGTGCCTTCATTTATGACTTTCCTTTGTTCTTTGCCAAATGGTTACTAGATCAGAACATGGAATTTGAGACAATGTGATTCTGTGCTCCAAAGTCGTGGTAACTCATTTTTGGCTTCAGAATAAACACTAATTTATCCCTTTGATCTGAGAGCAGTGTTTTTGTGTGGACAAAGGAGAAGGGAAGCTTAGTTGCTCCCTCTGTGGAAAGAATCAGGATGAATATATAGCCATTTTAGTGCATGTCAGATCTGAAGGCCAATATCATCTGCCCCTTAGTCCCTGAGTGCCTTTATCGGCTGAACAATACAAATCACTGAGCATCAGGAATCTCAGCCAGAACTACCTGTAGACATCCCGTGAGTAAATGTTCCATGTCTTTCTCAATATAATTATTCTTTGCAAGTGATTTGCTCCTGTCTGAGCAGGAAGGAGAGCCACATGTCTCACTGTTTCTTATTGAATCCAGGAAAGGTTATTACTTAAATATTTTTACACGGAGGACATTATTCTCACAGGAAATCGTTTGAGGAAATGTCTTTGAATGAACCTTGTCAAAGATGCCATTTTTTACCCCTATGTATTAATTCCAATCTACCCCTATGTATTAATTCTGAAGTAGGTTCCCAGTTGTCTTAGAGTTATTACTGATGAAACACCATGACCAAAAGCAATTTGGGGCAGAAAGGTTTTATGTGCCTTTATATTCTGGGTCATAGTCCTTTGAGGGAATCCAAGGTAGGCACTTAAACTGGGTAGGAACCTAGAGGCAGGATCTGATGCAGAGGCTATGATGGGGTGCTGCTTACTGGCTTGCTCCTTATGGCTTATTCAGCCTATTTTCTTAGAGAATCAAGATCTACCAGACCAGGGGGGGTCCCTACCCACAGTAAGCTGGGATCACCCATGTCAACCACTAGTTAAGAAAATGATCTACAGGTTTATCTATAGCCAACCTTAAGGAGGCATTTTCTCAACTGAGGCTCCCTCCCCTCAAATGACTTTAACTTATGTCAAGTTGAAATAAAACTAACCAGCACACCAGCCATAGATAAATCTAAATCCTTGGTTCTTATCAGATTCCCATCCCTCTGAAACCTTCTGCCTAATCCATGGCACTCTTAGATAAATATATGCCTGCACTAAAACAAACTTATCAAAGTAGCAAATAAATCAAGCAATGACATCCCCCTAACACCTGTGTGTTCACAACTATCCAAACCACTAATGCTTTTATAAAACATATATAATTTTATAGAAGCCAAAATGGGATCCTTAATAGTTTTCTAATAAGTAAAAATAGACTTAAAGTAATTATTTGGGTAGGTAAGAAACCGATATCTTCTTCCTTCTCGGTCCAAAGGATTTCATTTATTGGAAGAGGTTGTTGCCTGCTCCACAGGAGAAAAACATGAAAACTTATTGAAAATATCATCATTGTCTTTCATAGGTCATGGTTATGCATAACAAGATGGAATTTATGCTGTCTAACTAGGTTGGTTAGTGGCGATTTGGCAGTTAATTATTGGAAAATTATGTTTGTAACCAATAGCAACTCTAATTGGATGTCAAGTTTAATAGTGACTCTCTGTAAAATGACATGTTCTGGAAGAGAATGTGTCCAGGATGAGGAGCCTGCATGTCAGTGAATAACCTGGTACAATCAGTTCTATTTTATCCTACAAGACCAAGGCATTTTTCATGGCTGATATCATTTGCAAAGAATAAGTGGGAAATAAGACCTCTCCCCAAGGACAGGTTAGTTTAATCAGACTAGAGCATTCTGGATTGCATAGCAGTCATTGTAGCCTGGGCATGGGGGCTCCTGCATGCAATCCCAGTACTTGAGAGGCAGAGGGATCAGAAGTTCAAAGTTATCCTTGGCTATGTAGCCCAGTGTGGGTTCAGGGAACTGAAATCAGGACCTCTGTAAGAGTAGTTATGCTCCTAACCACTGAGGCATTTCTCCAGCCCTGTCTTTTCTTCTTACCTAACTTTGTGTCTGCCTTCTTGTCCCTCTGAGCTCTGCATGAGGTTGTGCTTTGCTTCCCTTAAGCCAGGCTTATGATTCTGAAATTCAGCTCTTTTTCTACTGAGATCACCCTCCCTTCTTAGAAATCATTGTTGTGCTGATCAGGCAATTTGTTTTCTCTTTGGTAAATCTGAGTGCATGGTTCTCATTCAGGTTTCCTCTTCCTCTGGGGAAGCCAAATTTTATGATTTTGCATGGAATTAATAGAAACCCATCAATCACAGCTATGTCAACAGTGCCATGATAAGCAACAGATGTTTCTCATAGTAGTTGAGTTGGCGCAGCAACAGGAAATGAAATGCCCATTCTTTAGCATTGCCAAGAGTGTTAAAAAAAAAAAAAAAGGCCACATGGACAGAACTGCCAGCTCAGGGGGCCAGTGTAGCAGGCCTAGGATCAGGATTTCTTGCTAACATTGTCCGATTTAGCTCTCTGCTGACCTTGGTCATTTTCACCCTGCTAATAGTATATAGGGTGCTGTACTCCTCAACAAACTTGCTCGGCATAAGTCATCAGCTTATCCTAGACCTCCTGGTACCAACTGTTTCATCAGTTTTCTTCATGGTCTTCTTTATTTCTCATCCCTGGTCCTCCCACTCAGAACCTCATCATTCAGGTCCCTTATTCCTGTGGATTTGACTCAGTCCTGAGCATATAGTCCTGTTTTGCAGGAGGCACAGAACCCCCAGTCTAAAGTTACTAAAGAACTACCAGTAATCCCTCTGAGGATTAATCCCCCAAATACCCAGCACTCAGAAGTACTGAAGAACAATGTGGAAGGGCTGGTAGGGAGACATGTTCTTCTCATCACAAAGGACAAAATCAAAGTTTAGCTTGTTTAAATTGAATAGACTCCAGGTACAAGCAGATGGCTCCAAAATCTCTAAGTTATGTAGGAGTCACACACTGAGATCTACTGTGAAGAATTTGTTTTTTATGATTTTCAATGATGGGGGAGGAGAATAGAGAGTCAGGAAGAGAGAAGAGAAAAGCAGAGAGGAGAGAAGGGAAGAGGAAGGACAGAGGCACAATAAAGAGATAAAGGGGAGATAAAGACAAATATGAGAGAGAGGGGGAGGGCACACGAGGGAAGGGGAGAGGAGAGGAGAGGCAGAATCAGGAGAAGGAGAGGGAGGAGAAAAGTGATTGCTCTCAAGATATCACTGGTGACAAGCAAGCACTTTCTCATTTGTCCTTCACATGCTTTAACTACAGCCACTTGGACTGAAGTTTTATCAGGGTAGACATCACTGGTCTATCCATCCAAATCAGTCACCAGTAAACTCTTGGAATCATGGTCTAAAATTTGTCACCACACTGAATAAAATTCCAAGAAAAATTAAAACTAAATGTTTGTTATGATCAATGTGCCCTTCCAATTTATAGTCACATAAAAGCTTTCTAAGTCTCTATAACAATAAATCTCAGTGCTTTGCAACCTAAAAATGTTCTCAACATTGCTTGAATTATTATCAATAGTAATAAATACCCCATTCATATGAAGAAAAAAATATTTCAATGAGTATGCATCTATTTATTTCACTTTTACAGTTCGATTTTCCTTTAGATCTTTTTAAATATATTGACAACTTCATAAGTATATCTGTGATGTCAATTTGACAGGACCTAAATTCACCTGGGAGTCAAATCTCTAGCTATGTGAAGAGAGAATTTCTATATTGGGGTAACTGAGATGGGAAGACCCACCCTGAATGTGGGCAACACCATTCTCTATGCTAGGGTCCTGAATAAAAAGGAGACAGTGAGCTGAGCACCAGCATCCATCTCTCTCTGCTTCCGGACTTCGGATGCCATGTGACTAGCCTCATGTTCCTGCCACCATGCCTTAACCACTGGGACAAACTGTACTCTCAAACTGTGAGCTAAGATCAACCATTTTATTTTTTATTAAAGCAGCAAGTAATCAAGGCAACATCCAAATTATTTCCAATCTATCTAATAAGACTGTTACTCCAGATGTAACCCTTTGGATGACTGCATATTAAGAAGCCAATGTAGACAAGACCAAAGCATGCTGGCCTGTATTATTGAGGAAGAAAGGTTCATTCCAGTTCCATCATGATTGCATGATACAATGATAATAATGTCTCTTTAAGTGATCCAGTCATCACTAAAATGTGAGAAAGTTCAAGAATTAATCATGATTGCAGTAGTGTATCCAGCAACCAACCTGCTGCCTACTTAGAGCATCTGAAATGGAATTCCTGAGTTCCACTAACAGCCTGTGTTTGTACAAATAGAAAAAAATATAATTCTCCTTCCATGGCCTACCAGCAAAGTGTCAAGCCACTCTGCTAACTGAGAGACTGAATAATGGCAAGGGGACCCATGATAGATACTTGAAAAACACCTGACGAAAAGCATTATCTGTACTATGGCCATGTACCTTTAATGAGTGAGACAGAGTGGATCTGAGATAGTGAGAAACTTCTAGAATTGTCAAACTCCACCCTAAGATATAAAGACTGGAGGATGAGATGTCCATTTACCAAGGCCTGAAAAAATTTTGAGAATAACTTATTCTGAGAAACATGGTGATATCCCAGAATCTTGTCTTATCTCCAAGTTGGAGTCCCAAGGAGAGAAAAGCCAGTCCCAATTACCGGTGTGGCTGCTGAGTGAGTGCAGTCACCTCAGAGAATCTCTGGCTTTTAAGTAAATGTGGTACTGAAAGAAAGTTGAGAAGTCATAGCTAAAAGCCTCAATCTCCGTTAAGTATGAGGTCCCCTAACAAAAATCAGAAAGTTACAACAGAAAAGAGAAAGTGAGCTACAACCAAAATCATAAGCACTTTTTTCTTTTTAATCACAACACTAGCAAATCCACTTAAAACTTTGGAATTGATGTGGATACCAAAATATTTTCCTAATTGGCTGACAAAAGAAGACAGAGGCTGACAAGGTTTGTTAAAGCATTTCATAATTACGAGGTTTCGCCTGCCAACTGAGGAGGGATTTCAAAGCATTTCATAATCGTAAGACTTCACCTGCCAAGAGAGGGATTTCAGGGAACAGCTTACTGTATTTTCTGTCTTTGGTTCAGGTTATAACAATTGTGTACTGTTTAAAAGAGATTGCCATTAATTTAGTTGTGATAATTAATTTTTTTCAAAAACAGTATGCATTAGGGTGTTGGATATCCAAAGTGAAGAGTCACAATATTAAAGTAGGCAGGGCTGGAGAGTTGGCTCAGTGAATGAGATCACTTGTGTTCTTCTAGAGGACCTATGTTTGATTCCCACCATCCACAAGTTGGCTCACAATGGTTGGTAACTCTAGTTCTGGGAGATCTAATGCCTTTTTCTGCTCTCCATGGGTACCAGGCACACATGTAGTGCACACCAATAAAGCAAGCTGTTGGCTTAAAAAAATATAACAAGCTTCCAAATGGGAAGATGAGCATGGCAACCATCAACTTCAAGACAGATGTTCATGTGCCCTGTCCTTTGGAGATAATGACTTTATTTGATACAAACTCTAGTTTCTCATTCTCTCTGTTCTCACAACAGGATGGATATACCCCCATGCCTTCCTCTGAGCTTCTTTCTTGAAAAATCAGATATTAGCCCACCCACAAGGTCATTGTTACCATTTCTCTCATTATGCGCACAGGCTGAAGAGTGAACTGACTTAAAATAGTCAATATCTAGGGCCCATAGCTATTTCTAAAGTCAACGCAGAAGAAAAGACCCTCATCATTTACCTCTTTAGACTGCTTGAGGAAACTTTTATCATCTCCTCCCCGTGTATTTATAATGTATCTCTTTAATAGTCTCTGTGAAGTAATAGTTATGCAAATATTACCATAAAAGGCAAATTGGTATTCACAGCAGCAGCAAATGTGCCAAAGTGGAAAAGATACAGAGATGAGCATGGCCTCCGTGCAGGATGACATGCAAACTCACCAAATAGTCCATAATTTCATAACCGAGTGCTGAAAATAAGTGGCCATGGAATATTCTGCCCCAAATGCAAAAGTGATCACATGCCCTCCCAGAATTAAGGGACATCATGGAAAGGGAGAGATAATGCAAGTGATAGATAAATCATGGGAAAGTGGGGAGATGAGGAATGTCTTCTAGAAACCACATGGTTTTTGTGCTCATTAAGGCATGCTTCCATGTTTATTGCACAAGCCTGTTCAGGATTGGGCCTATCAAAATTACACCATGTGTTGCTGGGTCCTAACAGCTTCCTCGGGGGAGGAGGTGAGAAGGTATGGCATCAACAACACAGACACAGGGAGTCAGTTGATAGGCAAAATAAGAGACTCCTTTATTTAGCCAAGGGGGAAACCTTATATACCCTCCCAGCACCCAGGCATTCCAACCCGTTGACATCACATGGCAGCCCCTCATTGACTAGGGACTTCAGTTTTGGATTTCCCACTCTGGATTGTCTTATCCTATATCCAAACCTTGGTACTGGAACCACAGATGTTGACTACAGAAAAAGTAATAGTCATGGCAAGGTAAAATCTGAGGACTGTGGCAGGGTGCGAGGATTCCTTCTATGTGATAAAATGTGTGATGTCCAGTATAAACATCAGGAATCAGTGGTCGAGTGAAAGGTGAGATTTTGAAGACTATGAGCAAAGGCTCCCATACACCAACCAAGGTTAGGAAATAGTGGTACAGATATCTCAGAAACCGCTCCATGCCATATCCTCACCTCATTGTTTCTCCCTATTCTCTCTTCTCTGCAGCTAGTGTGTTATCATAAGGAACCCCAGCCCCAGGACTTGCAAAATATCAGTGTTATTATGTTATTAATTTGCTATAGATACTCTAACATACTAGTTTTCTTTGAAAGCATTAGAAATGACTTTGGATTTTTGATTGCAGTTTCCATATACTTGTTTGTTATTAGTATATAGAAATGGATCTTTGTGTGTATATATATGTGCATGCATGTATCTGTATTCCTGTGTGGGTACACATGCATGTGTAGGTGTTCACAAATTTTTGTGTTTGGAGGTCAGAGAACAACCCATGGAGCACATCCACTTTAGTTTGGGGACTGTCTCTTAATGGTTAAAAGCTTTCCAAGTAGACCAGTTGGCCCAGTGAGCTCCAGAGATCTGTCTTTCTATGCCTTCCCAAGGTCTGAGACTCAAAACATGTGTTGCTGCCAGATATGACCATATATGTCATTGATCCCAAGCACCTAGGAGATAGAGGCAGCAGACATCTGTAAGTTTGAGGCCAGCCCATTTTACATAACAAGTCCCAGACCAGTCATGCCTACATGGGGAGACTGTTAAAGCAAACAATCAAACAAACAAACCAAAAACAACCAATCAACCAACCCCCATGTGCCTCCATGCCTGGCTTTTTACGTGTGTTCTAGGGATGTAAAATTTGTGCTTTACTTTGGGAGCCATCCTCCTACCCTTGAAATGTACATTTCTGTGTGTTCATCTTGTGTCCAGTGAAGAAGTTAAACTTTTTGTTTGTTTCTTGGGAAATTTTTGTCAATAACTCAGATCACTCTTTCCAAATGGAGCAATTTTGTTTCTGTTTCTGTTTCTGGAACCTTCCACCATGAAGTTGATAGACTTTCATCTCTGCCCCATGGTTTTCAACCTTCTTTTCTTCTTTGTTATTAATTTTGGATACTTTGTATTGCTATGAATTCAAGCTTATGGGTCTTTAATTCTATAATATATATCCAGTGGATAAGCCTAACCACTGTCATTTTTATCAGCTATTATATTACTGCTATTATATTATATTATATTACTATATATTACAATATAAACATTGCACCATAGCTTGAAAAATATCTCAGATGTCAACTGCTCCATCTTCACCTCTTAAATACATGCATTAACATTGTTTCAATGCTTTTGTTCATTAATTCTATCATCTGAGGTATTCTTGATACCCCCATTATGAAATTTACATTGATTTTTGACTTCTGATTGGATTGAACATTGCACAGGGTATGCATGTCACAACAATCACATGGTGACCCTATAAATTTGTGCAAGTGCTATGCGCTGATTAAAATAAAAAATGAAAAACAATGTTGTCAAGCATGACTATGACTTTGTTTCATCTTCTCAACACACACATTTAAGTTTTCTTAGTAAAGACTCAAGCAAGTGCATAGGTGGGTGGCCCCACTAATAACATTATTGTTGTTCTTTTTATTATTAATTAAAATTTTTGATCTCTTTAATACATGCACACAAAAACCTTTCCACTGTGAGTGTCTCTGAGGGAGTTTTGTAGGTGAGCTTATTCTCAATTTCAATATGGTTTGCTGAGAATTAAATAGTATTTCCATTCTGATTGATGGATATACAGTTACCTCTTACAGCAAGATGGAGGATTTCCCACTTCAAGGGTTCTTATAGTTTCACATGATAACTTCAGCATTCAGCTACAGGTGGGGAGAGGACCCTATGTGTATTTTCTACGCATGAATAGATAACATTCTGCCTCATGAACATTCACTACCTGAATCTCCTCATATTTCTATCTATATATTCTCAACTCTGGAAACTGCTATATTCTCCTCAGATTTCCCTTCCTGTTCTGTACCCTGGATTGTTCTCCAGGAAGTAAACCAAAGGCAACTAATGTAAGAAGTACCAATTAATGTTCTTTTCTTACTTTAGAGACCAATACACTGCACTACTTACCCTCAGAGTTTAAAAAACAAAACAAAACAAACAAACAAAAAAATAAAACCCAAAAACCAAAAAACATTGTTTTCTACGTTTAGCTCATTTTAACTCATTTCACATGGGAGAGTGATTTGGGTGCTTTTACTCCAGCTCAGCCAGCCAGACACAGATGCCACCTGAAAGCTCTTTCCTTTTAAACATTTCCCCATGACTCTTGGAGATTACAGAAATGGCACCAACACATGTTGTCTTAGGAAAAAATCCAGGCACTTCTGATTCGTCAAATGATTGCCCCAAAAGGGATTAAGACCTATTTGCCTTGTTTAAAGCTGCCATATGGTACCATGTAGCTTTGCACAGCTCAGAATCACTGAACCCTTGTCTCATATGTTAGGACAACAAGCTTAGGTCTTCAGGATTTACATGGAAAATCAGTCAGCAAAAAGACCTTTAGGATTTGTGTTTTCCAAAAGAGTTCTTTAAATTAAAAGAATTTACAAGTGTGTGTGTGTGTGTGTGTGTGTGCGCGTGTGTGTGTGTGTGTTACTTTTGTGTGAAGGTCAGAGGACAACTTGCAGGAATCAGTTTTTCCTTCCATTATGTGGGTTCTGAGAGTCAAACCCATATCTTCAGTCTTGAAGCAAGCACCCTTACCTGCTGAGCCACCTTGCTGGCACCAAAGAGTGGGGGGTAAAAACAGACCAAGTAAAAGACATTTAGCAGAATGACAGAACTGAGGATTTGACTGATTCAATCTTGGACACAGTGGATGAAGAATTTTATTAGACCACTCATCAAATACATGAACACTGTACCACTATGGCTTATGCCTTTAGTGCAAGGTACTCAGCTCTAACTCTAGCCAGTGACTCAAGTCAGTCACTTAATCACATAGTCCTTTCTAGGATAGAGAGAGAACAGCTTTTTATCCAACCCCAAGAAACTGTTAAAGACTACAACATAGCATTTACAGAGTTGATCAATAAATGTTGTGTGAACTGACCCAGGATGCCACAGACAGACAAGGCAAAGGGTGAAAATGTTATTTCTAATGTGTAAAATGGGATAAAATCTAAGTATATGAATTCCTCCCTTGTTCCTAGGAAGTAATATACACATTGCTCAGCCATTGTCTGCAAAGGTCAGTTCTCTGAACCAAACGAATAGTTCTATAGCATTAGAAGATATCAAGAGGCATTTATTCCTCATCAGTTCTAGGTAGGAACAATGGGTGAAGGGTGTCTAACCACCAAGAAATTTTCCAGGCTTCATGGGGTGTTCTTTTTCATGTTTGTACAGAATGCCCACTCCTGGAAAGTTCACTGTGATAAAATGACTCAATGATATTTTAAGGGAAGCTCACCAGCACTTATTTCTCCAGCGGAAGGTGAGCTAGACTGACCTTTAGCGTAACTGTATGCAAGAGCAGAAGGTCCCCACTGTTTGGGCTTTGTTTTAGGAACTGTTATTTCCAATAGAGCAGTGATTCTGCAAAGGCAAAAGCAGGTAGCTCTTACAGGACATTCAGGCATTCTCGACTTCCAGACTCAAGAATCATCTATCCTTTAGCTGATAATTGATGATGTAATAGCCCATTCTTAGGAAAGTACAAACCTGCTTTGTGAATCCAGGATGCAACTGGCAGTCTCCCCAAAGTGATCAGCCTTGAAGCCCAAGTGGGCATATTTATTTATTTCTGTAATTGTAATCCTTACTGCTTGCCCAACACCCCCCAACACACACACTTCCAAAGGTTTCAAATCCCAGTCTCCATGTGCTTCAAACCCATGAGAAGCTGAGAGGAATTTATGCCCCTACCTCTTCACATGGGCTCAATACAATCACAGAGTTCTCCTAAAGTGGATGACAGAAGAAGGAGCTGAACTAGAGAAACAGAGGCATGAGCAAGATTTCACCTCATACTGTTGAATTTGGAGGCAGGGGAATGAATAGGCCGAGGTAAGAGATGTGGGCAGCCATGATAACCTCACAAAAGTAAGAACGCTCCCAGTCACTGAAGAAAAACATGGCTACAGACAGCTTAATTTGTGTCCAGTGACTAATTTCAGACCTCTGACCTCCAGAACTATTTTAAATTACTTAGCTCAGTAATTGATTTGATCTGTGAAATATGAATAATGTTAGGGTCTAACCTGTAGATTGATTCAAAGGTCAAGTGTAAAATAGAGGGAAAAGTGTCAAGTACAGCTTTTGGCATGAGACAACATTGACAGAACACAATACCTCTATGAAGGAAACAAGCAACAGCTCATTCTGAGCCAAATAAGGATGACCATGTGGCTCAAGGCTCAAGTTGTTGCCATTACCAAGCCTATATCAAGGGAGAGGTAACTTCAACCTTTATAGTCCCAGAAGATAAAAAATAAGTAAACCAATTACCGTAGACAAATACTACTAAGGACCTCAGCTAGGAGAGTTATAGCATGGTTGGGGAGTCTTGGGGACAGGTTTCAGGTATAACTCAACAGCATTCTTAGTTATAGGGTTGATGGTGGCTGGGGGGATAGTTAAGCTTAGTGTAGTCAAAGAAACAGACCTCCTGATGTCTAGGGCTATTGATGGTGAATGCATTGTTTATTAATTAAATGTTCTTAGAGAACTTCAAACATGAATGCAAATCATGTTGACCACTCTGAACCTCAACTTTCCCCCATGTTCTCCTGATCCCTCTGTCCACTTTCCTCCTTTCCATAAACATCACACATTAATATTCCTTAGGTTTGTGGAAATCCTCCCTGAACAGTAGCCTAAGCTCCCAACACACAGAAATTTTTCTTTTTGTCAGGATAGAGGGTTAAACTTCTCTTAACGGTAAGGATATTCCTGGTCTTCTAAGTTCATTCAATTCAAGTTCATTCAATTCTAGTCACAAGATGCACCTGTGCCTCCTCCCCTTCTTGTAATGCATCTAGAAAATTTGTGGGGAGAATACGAGACCTGTATTGTCCTTATTTGTCTTCTCATTTGTGCCAAAAGTGAATGGTATTCACAGGTTCCTCTTCAAGATGAGCCTTAAATATCATTAGTTATTTAACAAAAATCACCACCAAAAAGATATGGCAATGATTAAGAAAAGTGCTTGGACTGTGTTGAGGGAGTCAGGTTTCATCTGTCTCTAGATTCAATTCCTCTCACACTGTCTGTCTCCTGAACTGCAGGAGACAATAAATGTTCTCTGAGGGAAGGAATGGATGCTACTCTGCTTGGCCAGAATAAAATGCTGCATGGGTTTAGTTTGCATCAGTCTTTGTTTAGCTTCTCCTTTAATCCACACAGTTCTACCCAGTGTTCATTTTTCCTAAGAACATTCTATCTACAAGGCAACACTGCTTCCAGACCCAGATGAGTGTCAGAGTTTGTGCAATCATTTCTGTTGCTCTCAAGAATGCAGACCCATGAACCTTGTCAATCTACACCAAGCATCACTCTCCCTGGCACTGTCTACTGTACACACAAGTATAGCCAAAGTGAAAAGCATATGCTTACCCCTTCCTCTAAAGAGCACATGTGCTTTATTGGTGATACCTGAAGATGATGCCATCTGTCTTACTTGGGGTTTCTATTGTAACAACAACAAAAAATTCATGACCAAAATAAATAAGTTGGGGAGGAGAGGGTTTATTCAGCTCACACTTCCACAGCACTGTTAATAATTGAAGGAAGTCAGGACAGGAACTCCAACAGGGCAGGATCCTACAGGCAGGAACTGATTTAGAGGCTGTGGAGGGCTGCTTCTTACTGGTTTGCTTCCTTTGGCTTGCTCAACCTGCTTCCTTATAGAATCCAGGACCACCGCCCAGGGATGGCACCACATACAATGGGCTGGACCCTCCTCCATCACAATAATTAAGAAAATGCCTTACAGTCAGATTTCATGGAACCATTTCAGGTTGCTCTAATTCATGTGACAAGCTGACATAACCTAGTGAGTACACCATTCATTCCAGAATAGTAGAATGCTACAGGGTTGCACGAATCTATATTATTACCCACCTTGACAGCACTCTCCTTTCTCTAAATACAGCCTTTTTTTATTTATTTTTTTTTTTTTAGAAAATCTTGGTAGCAGAACTCCTTTATATAGTTTATGCCAGCTCAGTGAATTCCCCATTATTTCAAAGCCAGGAATACTTTTCTCTGCACCAGATTCTATTTCTTGGCAAGTCTCTCTCCCCTGACAGTACATCCATCACAAAACACCTGTATTACTGTACCCATCAATGACTCAACTAGAAAGGAGATGATTCCCAGGGGCTGGGATGGATTTAAAATGCTAATGGGTTTTCATGATTCCTTTAGCATCTCTTTAGTGCCTGCCTGGTCCAGCCATCCCCAAAGCCAAGAAAGTGAATTACTACAGAGATAAGTTGGCAGACACTATCCTTGGGGGGAACAGGAATGCAGTTAGAGTGAGGAAGGGAATGCATCCTCTGCTAATGATGTCTGAGAAACCGTATGATTTTTTTAATTCATGATGATGTGCAACCACAACTCTCCATCCTCATTTGCCATGTCCCAACCACATTGTGAGGTCAAAGCCATGGCCTCTCTTCCTGTGCACACCCTTGAAGATACTTATCAGAGACAAGAAGATATCAATCACCACTTTCTCCTTTATATGGTTGTGGAAAAAGATGTGCTCTGAGAGTGGTTACTTTGAATTAACTACTTGCTATTATTTTATAAGAATGGGACTTATGGTCTACAGCATCATCATGAATGCCCCATCATATGCCCCTTGAAATAGGCAGCATAGCAATAGACAGTGTGTCTTCAAGTAAGTTACACACCCTTTCTGTGACTCCATTTCCTCATGTATGTATGTATATGTATACATTATGTAATTTAGGTTAATAATTAGGAATTAATTCACATGACAGCTATGGATCCAACTATAAACTGAAGGTCCCAAGAAGCTGGTGATGTAATTTCAGTTCAAGTTTAAAGAACAGACAAAGAAGAGCTCAAATAGCATAAATATTAAGTTCAAAAGCAGAAGATATCTCATGAATCAACCATACAAGAAGAGAAGGCAATTCAATGTCCTTTGAATGATTTGTTCTGTCTGGACCAGAAAACATTGGAGAATACCCACCCACTCTGGTGAGGGCTATCTACTTTACAGAGTCAATGATTATAGTGGCCACCTCAGCTGGAAACACCCTCAGGGACACATCAGAAGTAATGATTACCCAAGCATCTTGATACCTCATAGTTTCACCAGTTTGACACAGAAAATTCACCATCACATAAAGATTCCTGGAGGACTGCAATGTGTAGAGTGTCTGTCTTCCTTTCCCATTCCTGTGACAGGATGTCAGGTCTCAGGCAACAAACAAGAAAGCGTTTATTTGGGGCTTATAATTTCAGAAAGTTAAAGTCCATGGTGGGGAGCAGGATCGCAGGCAGTCAGGCATGCTACTGGAGTAGTAGCTAAGAGTTTGCATCTTGTTCCCCAAGCAGGAAGCAAAAGAGCTAACTTGGAATGGTATGGGCTTTAGAATCCTGAGAGTCCACCCCTAGTGGCACACCCCCTTCAACAAGCTCACACCTCTTAAACCTTTAGTTCTACCTATTGGGGTACATCTAGTCAACACACGAACCTATGGGGACCATTCTTATCACTACAGAGATGTAGCCCACAAAACACCCAATTGGCCATCACCAATATGAGACTGAAGGGTTTACCTCATAGGTATGCATGCCACACTCTTTGCAGGAAGGATGAATGTCATGGTGAGCAAGCAAGGCACCGCTCCAAGGAACCATAATTCTATCTTTAAAATTAGTTTACTCTTTGACATGTTTATGCATAAATATAGTAAGTTTTTAAGGGTATAACCCCCCATTCCCTATTGCCCTTTTGACTCTCTTGCTGTATCTATTTTCTATTTTTCTTTCCCTCAAAGTTCTACTTTCCTATGTTTCAGTTTAGCCCACCGAGTTTAGTTGGCGTTGTCTGCACAAGTATGACTGGGAAATGATTTACTGAAGTATTGCACATAGTGGCTACACCACTTAAGAAAATTTCAAAGGCTCCACCAACTGCAGTAGTCCCCTAGGGAGTGATGGCGACACACAGGCTCCCTGCAAGAGAACAAGATTCTTGTCTTTCTTCTAAAATGATGATTATAGGAATGACAGTTAATTATAACCCTTGGAAACAGCCACACTTTCATATCTTGATACATTCACCCTCCCTGTAGATGATGATTTAGCTGAGAGCTTCCTGAATTATGGTTGGTTATCAATATCTCCTTACTTTACCAGGCTAGCATGGTACATAGATCACCTTGAAATTCCAGGCACCTAGTAAATGGAAATAGGAAGTCTCCACAATCAAGAACATGCTAACCTCTAGTATGGATTTTCCAAATAAACACATTTTCACTATTTATCATGAAATACATTTGATAACAAAGCTATCTACAGTTTGAAGAGCAGTCTCCTTCATAAGTCAAAGACAGCGATTTTAAACTAACATAATAAATTAACTCTTTTCATATCTTTTATGCCTGAGGAGAAAACTTCAAGGCCTTCCCAACTTCTCTGAAGTACTTAGGATTTGGACAAATTTAAATACAACCTTTGTACAGAAGTAAATGAACTATGAGGAGATATGCCATGCAGCACACAATTTTTCTTTTTCTTTTTTTCTAAAATGAATGGATAACCTACTGGAGCTTTTGACAAGTTAAAAAGAGAAAGGATGCTTCTGAAGACATCACTATTTTCTAAGTATTACTGTCTGAAGTCTTTGCTATAAAAGAAAAAAGGAGCAGTGTGTTTAAAATCCAGAAATAAACACAGAGTATCATGGTTCTTAATGGACCCTTAGAAAGGATTGAGAGAGAAGTGAACTGGACAAAAGTGAATTTAGACATGATGAGGATGAAGAAACAGGAAGAATGCTCTTCTGTCATTAGGGAACTAAGTCAATAGTCTAGTCTCTGTTGCGTGGCACATGGGTACCACTTTGTTTCAATGTTTGTCTAGTTTTGTTTTCTTTGGTATTACTATGTAACTCAGGTTGGGCTTAAACTCACATCCTCCTGACTCAATATCCCAAGAATCTTGATGGCAAGCGTGTATCACCAGAATTGATTCTAACTCATTTATTTTAACATGCATTAAAAAAATAAGCAGTCTGATGTATATTATTTGGAGAATAAGCTAAATTTTACCTTTAAATGTCAGTTTGCTTAAAGGAAATAAGTGAGTTAGAGAAATGACCAATATGTGGCTATCATATAAGAATGATATTTCAAACAAAACAAAACAAAAAACCCTCCATTGATTAGTAATCTAGTTTCATTTATGTTATTGTGATAAAAATATTCTGACATAAACACAGCTTAGTCAAGACAGCAAAGTTTATTTTAGGTCACTGTGGTCAAGTCAAGCAGCAACTGGAAGCAGCTAGTCAGGTTGCTTCTACAGTCAAGAGCAGAAAGAGAGAGAAATGCATGGACAGATAGCTAGCTGTCTCTAATCTTACTCATTCCAGGACTTGACACAGGGAAGGTGCTGTCCACAGTGGGCTGGGTCTTCCCACATCAATTAAAGTAATCAATACAATACCCTACAGATATGCCCACCTGTCAGCCTGATCTAAACAATTCCCTCTTGAGTCTGTCTTCCCAGGTGATTCTAGGTTGTGTCAAGTTGACAATTTAACTCTCAAGATGGTTTGTAGGGTGATTTTTACTCAAGAGATAAGGACAGGTGTCCACTCATCCAGAGGGAAATCACGTCACTGCTTACAGAGTCCTTCAGATTCCAGGAGAATTTCTGTTCTTAGTCATGGGGTCCTGTATATAATATTCCTGGTCTCATCCTTTTAACACATGGGATTTTATTTATTTTTTTTAAAAAAATATTTAATTTAGAAACAATTGATGGGAGATGCCATTATGTATATATGTTTCTCATTCTGGTTAATGAATAAAGACTGTTGGCCAATCGGAAAGCAAGATAGGGACTAGGAGACAAGGAGGAAAGAGGAAGTAGTAAGGAGAGTCAAGATGGAGAATCTCGAGAGAATAGAACTGCTAGCCACCTCTCGCTGTTAAGACCACATGGAAATACATAGAAATGGGTTAATAATTAAGACAGAGCTAGCCGATCAGAAACTAGTAACTGGCCAACAGCATAATATCAAATACAGAGTCTCAATGTGTTAATTGGGGCTGGAGCAGTGGCAGGCAGAAAAACTGTACACCTTACAAACAATCTTATTTTACATATCAATCCCAGTTCCCTCTCCCATGCCCTCCACCAACTCCCCCATCCCACCCCTATCCACTCCCTAGGGAGGGTGAGGCCTTTCATGGGAATTGTCAAATTCTATCACATCATTTGGAGGAGGGCCTAGGCCTTCCTTTGTGTATCTGGGCTGAGAGAGTATTCCTTCATGGGGAATGGGCTCCCAAAGTCAATTTGTGCATGAGGGATGAGTACTGGCTTCACTGTCAGAGGCCCCATAGACTACCCATCCTCCTAACTGGCACCCGCATTCAGAGGGCTTGGTTTGGTCCAATGCTAGTTCCCCAGATTTACAACTGGGGTCCATGTGCTCACTTAATCAGGTCAGCTGTTTCTGTGGGTTTCTTCAGCATGGTCTTGACCCCTTTGTTCATCCCTCCTCCCTCTCTACAACTGGATTTCAGGAGTATGACTCAGTGCTTAGCTGTGAGTGTCTGATTCTACTTCCATTAACTACTGGATGAAGGTTCTAGGATGACATTTAAGGTAGCCATCAATCTCATTATAGGGGAAGGGCATTTAAGGTAGCCTTGCCACTATTGCTTAGATTCTCAGTTACTGTCATGCTTGTGGATCACTGGATGTTTCCATAGTGCCAGATTTCTCTTGGAACCTATAATAGCTCCCTCTATTAAGGTATCTTTTTCTTGCAGCCTTCCCCATCCCTCATATTCTCCCCCCTCCTCTCCTTCTCTGTTTCTTCCCTCCCTCCCCTCCCCCATGCTCTTGTGCTCTTAAATTGCTCAAGAGCTCTTGTCCCTTTCCCCTTCTCTGGGGGACCATGTATGATTTTCAAAGCAGACTTGGGAATGAGAAAAACATGGCCCATAGGCTAATCTGATGGAGGCAATTCTTTAACTGAGTGAGTCTTTGTCTTCCCAGATGACTCTAGAGTATATAAAATTGACAAAACAAAGACAAACAAACCACCAGCCAGCATCTTTTTCAGTAAGTACTACCAAACAGGTACTGTTTTTAGCACTTTATCATTGAATGCTTACCCCAGCCCAGTGATGATTTATGTCCTACCTTTGATTTCCCAAATCTCAAGTCTCCTTTTCTAAATCTACAAAGATGGTGTATGAAATTCCCACACCTTAGCTATTCGTGTGTGTGTGTGTGTGTGTGTGTGTGTGCAGATTGTATCCAAATGCTTTATTTTTGATTACTAGTATGACATGAAGACATTGAGGATTTATATCATTCACTGCTGGATATCTTTTTTGGTATTTATAATCTTACAAGTACCTTGATGAAGTAAATACTATCATTCTATAATTTTACAGATGATCTGTTTTTTTTTTTTTTTTTTTTGGTTGATTCTGAACTAGCATTGAATAGCTCCTTGTCAGCAGTAAACAGCAATTTTAGAATCAGTATCTGACAACAGCTGCAATCAATCTCAGAGGGAGGGTCGCTGACATCTGTGCACACGTGAAAATCATATCAATCATTCACTCAGCAATTGTTCTTTGACTGTATGCTTTTTTACAAGGCTCCTTTTTGGAAACTCACATTATAAACCCCAAACAAATACAAGGAACTGAAGAAATAGGTCAGTTGGTAAAGTGTTTTGTGCACATGCATGAAGACCAAGAACCCACATAAAAATCCAAGCATGGTAAGCATGGTAGCATATATTTATGATCTCCATGGTTATGAGGTTGAAACAGGTGGATCCATGGGGTTTAGTAGCCAACCAGCCTGGCTTAATCAGCAAGCCTAGGTTCCCATAAGAGACCCTGTCAAAAATAAAAGTGAACAATTCCTAATGAACGGCAATAAAGATTAGCCTTTGGCCTCCACATGTACTCATGGGACCATGTACCAGCAGCACACAGATGTATCCTGCCCAGACAAATACACATACACATAAGAAATGAAAGGCAGGTTGACACTCATCAATATTTCAGTTCTCTGCAATGTGTGAATGTTATTATGGAAAGGAAGCATTGGGAAGTTGGAAAGAGGTCAGTGTGTTACTTGCTGGGCAATGCTATGGTTGGGGAACAAGCAGCCTATGCAGGCTTCTCCAAGGATGCCACAATGGACTCCTAACAAACTACTCAAATCAATTTGCTGCACCTATGCAAAATCCATCACAGTGAGACTGACTTTAGCTCTTCTATTATTATGTATATATCTTCTGCAGGACTGATCTTTGCCATCCAGTCAGTCTATAGATTGGGTTCATGACTTAACTCTGTTGAGTCACCAGTCATGAATATTTTAGTCATTTGACTTCAGTGATTGGTTCAGTTATGACCATATGACCATTCACATATTGTGATGTTAATTACCAGAACTCTGGTGGGAATTGTTTTGCCTAAGTACATCTAGACATATCTTTTCAAGGAGGCTTCTATACAATAAGAACACAGACTTGGTGATGCTAAGAGGTTTTGGTGGTAAAAGATTTCCTGAGAGAGGACTTCAGATGGAGGAAGCCAGGATGAAGCAGTGGAGAGAGTCATATTTTTGTGAACAATGCTCAGAATCATCTCTGAGATGAGCCTCTTTAATTGGCTTTGGAATATCAGCTGTATGAGAATGTTTGTCTAAACTACTATGAATTGAATTTTCTATCATTTGTAAGAGGACCTGACTACTAAGGTTCACACAGAAGCATTGCAGTATGTACCAGGAAACGAAGGCAATGATAATATGTTTTTCTTTAGTAGATGCTGTCAAGCAACAGGAAGAAAAGATGAGAAGCACAACAGACTAAGAGTCAACCCCATGACACATGAGACATTTGGTGGCATGCTCAACAGATTCTTTGTGGTGAACAACAGGTGTCCTTAGACTATAATCTGATGTCTATTTAACTTTAACAAATTATAAAACAATACCCACATGGCAGACTGCTCTCAAGTAACCTAAGTTTGCCCCCAAACATTCCTGGAGCATCTGAATTGTTTACATCCCAGCATCACAAGATCCCCTTCAGGATGAAATGTTTGATCTTCCTTTAGAGAATCCCGGAGATGAAAGGTTTCATTTTGGAGGAAATTTTATCATAAAAAAAAGACAGAGACACTCCTCAACATGAAGCAGAAAAATATACTGGAAAAGAGAGGGGGATGGAAGAACAAAACAGAGAAGGAAAGAAGAAAGAGTGGAAGAGGAAGGAGGTAAGAAATCAAAGGAGAAACAACAGGAGGTGTGGAAGAGGAGATAGTAGAGGAGAAAGGGGAGAGGAAAGGGAAGGAGGAGAAGGAGGGGGAGAGGGATATACAGAGATAGGAAGGAGGGAGTGGAGGAAGAAGAGGAGAAAACGGGAGGAAGTAGAGGAGAACTTTGGTAAATTATGCTACAATTTCAAACTTATAAGTGATTTCATTATTTTAGGCAAGAGGGTGATAAAAAGAAAGATAAGAGAAATTTTTAAAAATTGAAGACATCTAGTAATCTTTTTTTCTTCTAAGCTTCCTACAAGTACGCCAGTTTCTGTAATCTTTACAACAGTAATGCAACACTGAGTAATGATTTTGTGTTTAACCCAAATACCTCCCTTGTACATGGATCTCTTCAGTATTTGAGAGATTCACTGCTTAATTACACCTATAACCTGATAATGTTGTTTGTTGTTTGTAATGAGAAAAAGAAAGACAGGAAGGAAGGAAGGAAGGAAGGAAGGAAGGAAGGAAGGAAGAAAACACTTCCTGACACCATGTAGGGTAAATTAAATTTTAATACAATATCACTTTGCCACTAAGTTAGCTAGGAAATGACAGCTGCTTAATTAAAGCTTAAACTTGATTATCTTGCATCATGAGATGAAAGCTCTGGAGGAAAGATACAGGATCATGGAATCCAAGCTGGCAATAACAACTGTGAGATATGAATTAACTTTCTTGTATGGAAACTGGATGCCTGGTGCTGGTGATGCCTGAACTATGAGATCTATGGCCAGTAATAACAACACTCAAAACAAGAAATATTTCAAATTTCAAAAAAAAGAGGCAAAGAACTCAAATATATGTATTTACTAAGATGACATAGCAATGGGTAATAGGTATGTGGGAAAATATTTGTTGTAATCAGATATCAGGAAAATGCATATCAAATTCACAGCAAATGCCACCTTGTGACTGTTAGACTATATGTACACACATGCATAAATTTATACATAGATATTATATTAACATTAATGTTTGCTGAAGATATGGAGAGGCCAAACTTTTTCCACACTGTTGGGAATATAAAATAAAAAAACAAAACAAAACAAAAACTCCAGCGACTGTGGTAGACTATGGAAATTACTGAAAACAATTTAAGATGTTACTAGTATAAAATTCAGGAATTTTGCTTCTGGGTATTTATTCAAAAGACTTGAAATTAGAACCTCAAAGAGACATCTTGACTTCTATAGTCATGGCTATTCATAGCAGCAAAGATAAGACAACCTAATGGCTATTAGTTGGTGAGTGGATGGAGAATGTAGTACCTTTATGCAATGGAATACATTTTAAAATTTAATTTGGTTTTAATTAAGTGTGTGTGTGTGTGTGTGTGTGTGTGTGTATGTGTGTGTGCGTGTGTGTATGTCTGTGGACATTTGCACATGTGCATAGATATATTCATTTGGGTATTGATTTTCTCATCCAGATTAGATTTTCCGGCTCCCTACCCATCCTCATTGAACAAACTGTCTTTGTCCCCTCCCCTCATTTTTTTCTAATTATTACTGAGCAAAACTATCTCATTTGTCTCATTTGCTTATTGCAGCCTTTACACATTTTTCCACTTTCTCATTTTTCTAGAAGAAAGACTCAAGACTTGCACTAATTGTCCTTAAGAGAATGTTTGGCAGGGTAATAATACTTAAAATTCAGTGATCAGTGGCAAGAGTTGATGGACTCACAGACACATGGATATATGAATGATAGATAGATGCATGTACACATAGATATGTAGATGATGACTGGATTCATGCATACATAGATATATAGATGATGGGTGGATACGTGCACACATGGGCACATGAATGATGGGTGGATGCATGCAGAGGTAGGTGTAGGAATGGATGCATATTTGTTGAGTTGATGGATGGATAGACAAATAGATCAATCTGTGAATCAAGTAATTGACTGAAACATTGATAGCTCTAATCATTTGTTCTTGACACCAGAATTTTCTAATAAACTTCTTCAGACCCAACAATATCCATCTCCTAATCATATTAATAAGGACAATCAAAGCATTCCCCCCTTTCTCATCCTTGCTGAAGATGAGATTGGGATGGAGTCATATGATGTTAAGAACGTAACATTAACAAAATGTAAGCAAAAAACTGATATTCCTTTTGAGATCCTTCCCAGTAGTTCAATAAACTAATAGCTACAATCTGGACTGTACATATTATATCCTGGCTGTAAGCTTAGAACTTGTTTGTTCATTTTACTACAGCTCAAAATTCTGATTACAAACCACATTTTTTTAACAGTGACTAAGAGCTCCAAACAGTCTACAGATGGCTAGTCCTCAACATTTCATGGCGTATTCCCACCTAAACTAGACTCATATTGCTTGATAAAATTCCCATGTCAAACCAATCTTGGCATGCACTGGGGAGACCGTCCAATTTGACCAGCCTGCCCAGAGTCTACCAGCATCCTGGTCCTGCCTCCATCCAAGGAGGGATTCCACCTTCTAGTGCCCTGCTCAGAGCCTCTGGAGGCCTAGGGATTGTGCACATATAGGGGGAGTCCATCCAGGCAGACTGGCCTGTTCAGAGTCTGCCAACATCCTGGTTCTGCCTTCACTCACAGAAGGAACCCACCTTCCAGAACATCCTGAGGACTTGGGACTATGCACAGGGTAACCTGTCCCAGACCATCCATAGTCTGCTAGCACTCTAGCCCCACCTCCACCCACTGGACAAGAGGAGCCATAGTAGTATTGGACCTGCTTGTACCCAGTGGTAGAGAACCTTAGTCCTGTAAATATCAGGAGGAGACACCCCACAGTATGCACTGGAAAAAGGAATGTGTAGACAACAGTATAAGAACACAGTCAACAACAGAAAGATCAATATGACACCCGCAGATTCTAAGAACTCCATACCAGAAAGACTCGAACATCCCAACACAGATGAGACAGAAGAGAACAACCCTAAAAACAACTTCATGAAGATGATAGAGAACCTAAAAGAGGAAATGAAAAAAAACTCCTTTAAAGAAATGGAAGAAAAACAAACCAAAAGCTGCAAGAAATCTACAAATCTCTTAAAGAAAGCAAGGAAAGCCAAGAAAAAACCAATCAAACAGATGAAAGAAACAATTCAAATAGTCCATGACCTGAAAACTGAAATAGACCCAATAAAGAAAACTGAGGGAATACTGGAAATAGAAAAACTGGGTAAATGATCAGGAACTACAGATGCAAGCATAACCAACAGAATACAAGAGATGGAAGAGAGAGTCTCAGGCATTGAGGATACGCTAGAAAAAAATAGATTAATTGACCAAAGAAAATTTTAAGTCCAACAAATCCCTAACACAAAATATCCAGGAAATATGATCCACCATGTAAAGGCCAAACCTACAAATAATAGGTATAGATAGAAGAAACCCAACTCAAAGGTGCAAAAAATATATTCAACAAAATCACAAATGAAAACTTTCCCAACCTAAAGAAAGATATGCCAATGAAAGTACAAGAAGCTTACAGAACACTAAATAGAGTAGACCACAAAAAGTCCCCTCACAGCATAATAATCAAAACACCAAACATACAGAATAATGAAAGAATATAAAGAGGATCAAAGGAAAAAGGCTAAATAACATATAAAGGCAAACCTATCAAAATTACACCTGACTTCTCCATGGAAATTCTGAAGGCCAGAAGGTCCTGGATAGATATTCTACCAACACAAAGAGACCACTGATGCCAGTCCAGACTATGTTACCCAGAAAAGCTTTCAATCACTACAGATGAAGAAACCAAGATATTTCATGACAAAAGCAGATTTAAACAATACTTACAACTAACCCAGTCCTACAGAAAATTCTGGAAGGAAAACCCTAACCCAAGGAAGTCAACTACACCCACAAAACAAGGCAATAGATAATCCCACTTTACCAACAGCCAAAAGAAAAATGGGGGAGAAATCCATACAGAATACCACCACCAACAAATCCAAAACTAACAAGAATTAACAATCAGTGATCATTAATATCCCTCTATATTAATGGTCTTAACTTGCCTATAAAAAGACATAGGCTAACAGAATGGATACGAAGAGAGAATCCATCCTTCTGCTGCATACAACAAACACACCTCAACTTCAAATACAGACGTTACCTCAGAATTAAGTGTTGGGAAAAGATTTTCCAATCAAATGGTCCCAAGAAAAAAGTGGGTGTAGCAATCTTAAGCTCTAATTAGACTTTAAACTAAAATCAATCAAAAGTGATGAAGGTCATTTCATATTCATCACAGATAAGTCTATAAAGACGAAGTCTCAATTCTGAGTATCTGTGCCCCAATACAAAGGGACCCACATTCACATAAGAAACATTGCTAAAACTCAAATCTCACATAAAACCTCATACACTTATAGTGAGAGATTTCAACACCCCATTCTCAACACTAGACAGGTCTACCAGACAGAAACTTAACAAATGAAACAAAGGAGCTAACAGAATTTATGACCCAATTGGGTTTAACAGACATTTATAGAACATTCCATCCAAATACAAAAGAATATACCTTTTCAGTGCCGCATGGAACCTTCTCTAAAATCAACCACATTCTTGGCCATATAGTAAACCTCAATAGCTACAAAAAAATTGTAATAAAATCTCCTGTATATCATCAGACCACCATGCTCTAAAGTTAGAGATCAACAACAACACAAATTGAAGGAACCCTACAAACTCAAAGAAATTGAACAATGTGCAATTGCACCATTCCTGAGTCAAGGAAGAAATAAAGAAAGAAATTAAAGACTTCTTAGAATTCAATGAGAATATGAGAATAAAGGCACAACATACCCAAACTTATGGGTCACTGAAAAAACAGTACTAAGTGGAAAGTTCATAGCACTAAGTGCCCACAGGAAGAATTTGGAGAAGAGTCATACTACAGAATTAACAGCACAACTGAAATCCCTAGAACAAAAAGAAGCAAACTCACCACAGAGGAGTAGACACCAGGAAATAATCAAATTGAGGGCTGAAATAAATAAAGTAGAAACTAGGAAAGCAATACAAAGAATCATTGTAACAAAGAGTTAGTTCTTTGAGAAAATCAACTAGATAAATCTTTATCCAATCTAACTAACTACATACAGACAATAAATGGGCTGAGAAAGAAATCAGAGAAGCATCACCTTTTACAATAGCCATAAACAACATAAAATATCTTGAGGTAACACTAACCGAACAAGTGAAAGACCTATATAATAAGAACTTTGAATCTTTAAAGAAAGAAATTAAAGAAGATACCAGAGAATGGAAAGATCTCCCATGCTCTTGGATAGGTAGGATCTATACAGTAAAAATGGCAATCTTGCCAAAAGCAATCTACAGATTCAGTGCAATCCCCATCAAAACCCCAGCACAATTCTTCACAGACCTTGAAAGAACAATGCTCAACTTTATATGGAAAAACAAAAGACCCAGGATAGTTTAAAAAAAAACTTTACAATAAAGGAATTTCTGGAGGTATCATTATCCCTGACTTCAAGCTCTATTATGGAGTTATAGTCCTGAAAACATCCTGGTACTGGCACAAAAATAGACAGGAAGACGAATGGAATCAAATTGAAAACCCTTATATTAACCCACACTCCTTTAAAAACACTTAAATATTTACAAACCAGCTAAAATTACACAATGGAAAAAAGAAAGCATCTTCAACAAATGGTGCTGGCATAACTGGATGCTGGCGTGTAGAAGACTGCAGATAGATCCATATCTATCGCCACACACAAAACTTAAGTCCAAATGGATCAAAGACCTCAACATAAATCCAGCCACACTGAACCTCTTAAAAGAGAAAGTGAGAAGTAAGTACCCTTGAATGAATTGGCACAGGAGACTACTTTCTGAACATAACACCAGTAGCACAAACACCAAGATTGCCAATTAATACATGGAACCTCCTGAAACTGAAAAGCTTCTGCTTTTCACACACACAGTCAACAAAACAAAATGGCAACCCACAGAATGTGAAAAGATCTTCACCAACCCCACATCTGACAGAGGGCTATTTTCTAAATTATACAAAGGACTTAAGAAGCTAGTCACTAAAACACCAAATAATCCAGTTAAGAAGTGGTATATAGAACTAAATAGAGAATTCTCAATAGAGGAATCTAAAATGGTGAACGACACTTAAGAAAGTGCTCAATATCTTTAGCCATCAGAGAAATGCAAATCAAGGTAACTCTGAGATACCATCTTACTCCTGTCAGAATGGCTAAAAGCATCAAAAACACCAAAGACAAGTTTATGCTGGGGAGGATGTGGAGAAAGGGGTATATACTCCTCCACTGTTGGTGGGAGTGCAAACTTGTACAGCCACCTTGGAAATCAGTATTGTGGTCCCTCAGGAAAATGGGAATTAGTCTACTTCAAGATCCAGTAATTCCACTCTTAGGGATATACCCAAAAGATGCATACTCATACAACAAGGATGTCTGTTCAACTATGCTCATAGAAGCATTATTTGTAATACCCAGAACCTGGAAGCAACCTAAATGCCCATCAACTGAAAAATGGATGGAGAAAATGTGGTACATTTAAACAATGGAGTACTACTCAGAGGGGAAAAAAAGTACAATGGAATCTTGAAATTTGGAGACAAATGGATGGAACTAGAAGAAACCATACTGAGTGAGGTAATCCAGTCACAAAAAGAAAAACATAGTATGTACTCACTCATATATGGCTTTTAGACACAGAGTAAAGGATTATCAGCCTACAATCCATATCACCAGAAAAGCTAAGAAACAAGGAGGACCCTAAGAGAGACATACATGCTCCCCTGGAAAAGGGGAAAGGGTCAAGACCTGAAAAAGGGGAAGTTCATGGACTCCAGTCTGATAGCTGGGAAACCAGCATAGGACCAACCCAGATTCCCTGAATGCGGTATTAGTTGGGAGGTTTGGGCTGTCTATGGGTCCTCTGGTAGTGGATCAGTATTTATCCCTAGTATATGACTGGACTTTGGGAGCCCATTCCACATAGAGGGATACTCCCTCAGACTAGACACATGGTGGGAGAGCCTGGGCTCTGCTTCCAATGATATGACAGACTTTGAAGACTCCCCATGGAATGCCTCACCCTCCTTGGGGAGCAGAATGGAGATTGGAGGATGGTTGTTGAGAAAAAAGGGGAGAACAGGAGGGTGCAGGAATTGGAATTGATATGTAAAACAAGCTTGTTTCTAAATAAAAAAAAGTATATATCTTAAGTCTTGTTTACCCCCTGAAAGCCCATTCTGCCTCAGGCCAGCTTGTGTAGTTCTAGGAACATCTGAGATTTGATGTAGAAACACCTGTTATTCTTTAGGAGGAGCAGAAGAAACATCTCTGATCATCATGTTTCAGGTAGCAGAGAAAGTGAATAGAGATCAAAACGCATGCCTCAGGTCACTAGACACTGACAATTTTTGACAGCCTCTGAAGCCAGCTCCAAAGTGTGAGAAAAACCCTGCTGAACAGGTTCAAGAAGATCAGAATGGAGCATGTGTATATGTATGTGTGAGAGTGTAGGGACACATAAAGCACCTGCTAGCATTGAAAAGGAAAAATATTTTCCCCATGTCACACTCACAAAGAAGCAACATGATTGGATACTGACCCCCAGTAGGTTTGGCATCTGAAAGCTATCCAGCCTGAGAATCAACCCTGGTCATCTCAGAAGTCATAGTTCATAGCCTGTGCATGACTTCAGGCTGCTTAAACCTGTTAAGCCTTTTTTCTGTGAGCAGCCTAGCTTCTCAGTGTTTGTCTGGATCCATATCTTTTTTATTCCCTCCTAGTGCCTTCCCTATGATACCCCTCATCTGAGAGAAGATACCAGGCATCAAAAAAGATTATGCTGTATCTTCAACTCCCATAATAAGAGAAATAAGAGTTTTCACTTCTACTCAAGTATAACAGTTGCCTGAGTTGGAGCTATAGTCCTCAAATTCATTCTCTCCCTTTTAACTTCCCTGTGCTATTTGTTTAGAGCAGTGGCTCTCAACCTTCAAAACACTGCAACCCTTTAATACAGTCCTCATGTTGTGGTGAACTCCCAACCATAAAAATATTTTCATTGCCACTTCATAACTGTAATTTTGCTGCTGTTATAAATCATAACATAAATCATTTTGGAGATAGAGGTTTGCCAAAGGGGTCCTGATCCATTGGTTGAGAACCACTACTTTAGAGCATTCTTTTCAAAATGCTTGCATAACCAATTTGATCCTGTTTCCATTTCTTCTCTGAAGCTAAAAGGATACAGTTCCGACAATGCATGCACACACTTCCTCTTATCCCTCTCAGGTTGGATCTCAAGCCTCCTGTGACTGCATAGGACCAGGAGTTCAGAGTGCAAGCTTAGTATCTCCTCATCACAACTATAAATGAAGCATCTTTGGTTTTTAAATAAATTTCAAAAGTGTAGGATGGCTGAAAATCAGTTTAATGTGTAATTAAGTACACCTTGCATAATAAGTGGCACCTTGGGACTTGTAGCATCAAATCTCCTTTTGAAATCAAAATCCTCACATCAAGCAGAGGAGCTTGGCCCTTCTCCCTTGTGCATACATGACCAACATTACAACCAAGTGAGTCCTTGGTGATTTCAATCTACCTGCCATTGATGCATTCACAGATCAAGTGCTTCCTGGTGTATTCATTTGTTGTTGCTTTGCTTTGAGTTCTTTTCCAGAGTTTTGCCATTTGCTAACATACAGTAGTTATTCAGAAAAGACTTATGAAATGCAATTAAATGGAGTTCTACTCAGGGCCAAATTAGAAAACATTCCATACCCTCTCCAGCACCAGTGTGGACACGGATACACTTTTAATGACTCTAAGATACTTCCCTGCCATTGAGAATCTGCTTAAATTATGCATCTGGGATACCTGGATGTCATCTACTGTTAGAGTCCTGATTATGCAGATCTATAGTCTATAATGTGAAAGATGCCACTCAGATATGACTCCATGTCACTCTGCAGCAGTTTCCTCTGAATTTCCTTAGCACACAGGATGTTAAAAAGGAGGTGAGACATTAGGATGTTCTAAGGAAAGTGGAACATTCTATCCTGCAGAACCTCCTAAAGCTCAGGAAGTAAACAATTCAAAGACTTCAGGTAGCTCCTGAAATTGATCAGATTCACCAGCTCCTTCCATCTCCAAGTATAATATAAATAGAAAAGACTGATGCAAGTCACTATCAAACAAGCTGCACTTCCATGAAGAGGCTCAGATGTACTGAATCACAAGGATAGGAAATTCTCCAACCTGTTAAGCTGCTGCAGGCTGTGCAGTGTGCTCCCATAGCAGCAGAAGAAGATGGCCACATCCCCTGGAACTGGAGTTGCAGATGGCTGTGAGCCACGATGTAGGTACTGGGAACTGAACCCAGGTCCTCTGGAATAGAAGACAGTGCCGTTAACTACTGAGGCATCTCTCCAGCCTCAATTAATCAAGTTTATGGAATGCTATTCTTTTATTTATTAAACATGGAGGTACCTGTGGTTTACTTTCTCTTTCTTGTCTGTCTATTCTCACTCTATGCTTCAGAGAACTTGGGTTTTTGCAAGGTTTGCTATGAGGGTATTGGCTGGGTTTCAGGGCTGAGTGGAAGATCCCTGCCACAAAGTCCAGGAGAGTGGCAGGTACAGGGACATTTGTCCTCACTCAGGAAAGAGACAAACCTAAGTGTTTGTGACAGCAGTTTGAACAGGTTTGCGTCATCATGATGAACATCTTTATCTTAAGATCTGCAATGATAAAAATATATGTCACAGCACCTGCCGAAGTCTGTCTTATAAAGTTAACACATGCATAGGGCATGGCTTGTTGTTAGATTCATCCAGGGAACTACCTGTATTTTTCTTACTGACCAGAAATGAGGCTGCTTACCAAACTGATTCAATGACCTGGCTGCCTTGCTTCTAGTGCCCAAACTTGACAGTACATTAGCATTCTTTGCCATGCTCAAATCCACAGTGGAAGATACTGGATGGTATGCCCTCAGTTTACTTTATTTCAGCTTCATACTCCTGAATCAAGAGTGACAAGATGGAGTATTAGTCAGTGAGGGATGAAGGACTGCAGAGTGTGAGCAGAGATGGCTGGCACAAGTTCTATGTCACAGTGGGCATAGTGCCTTACTCCTGACTGCCACATAGCACTGTGGTCAGAAGAGGCAGGCAGATGCTGAGCCAGTGAGCTTGCCCAGGAAACCACAGGAGAAGGAGCCCCACAGGGGTGCCTTTTGGAGAAAGAAATCTGGAGAAGGAGCAGAGGTTGAATGTACCCTTTCAACACGGCAACAGTCTTGCTCTTAGGCAAAAATACTTCTCTGATGGAACTATAGAGTTATTAAGAACTCATATTGCAGAGGCCTAACTTCAGTTCCCAGCACCCACAACAGGCAATGCATGACCACTGTAACTCCAGCTCTTGAAATTTTAATGCACTCTTCTGGCCTCTTGGAACACTGAAACACACACACACACACACACACACACACACACACACACAGACACACACACACTATTCTTTTAAAAGTTTTATTAATTTCTAGGGAGATGATTCATGTGTTAAATAAAGCACTCAAAATGCAAGCACAAGAGACGGAACCCCTGGTGCTTGCTGGTCATTCAGGATAGCCAAATTGGTTTTCTTTAGACCCAGTTAGAGCATTTTTTTAAAATAAAGTAAAGAAGTGATGAAGGGAGACATCAATCTCTGGCTTCTACATGCATGTACACACACAAGAATGTGAACACACACAGAAGCACAAACATACACATTACTTAAACATCAATGTGTCAAGGCCTACGGATCCTAGCTAGAAAATAATGGTAGTACAACTGAGAGAAGAAATGTGAAGGAGGATGTTTAAGGTACAACATGAAAACAGAATGGGGCTGTATTGGTAGAAAGTTGTTATTGTCACTGCCCATGGAATGTCCCACTGTGCGGGAGAATAGGCAGAGGGGATGCTGTGACCTTACAGCAGATGTGCAGAAATGGCAAGGTCTCTAGGGACATAGGGAATGAATTTCAGAGATCCAGGGTCAAGGAGACAGGCTGATGGAGCCAATGGCTCTCTGCCCTCACAGGGAGAGAGTATTACACACTAAACCTGAGAAATCTCTTCAAAGGCTGTCTGCGGGATTTCCTATTTCTTTTTAAAACATATTTTTATTGTGGGCTCCATCTGAGTGTATGCCACATATGTGAAGGTATCCTTGGAGACTGGGAGAGGACTAGAGGTATGGATGGTTGTGAATTGATGGACATGGATGCTCTGGAAAAGAAGTGAGCATTTTTGCTGCTGAGCCATCTCTCCAACTACCTATTTCATTCTTATTTTCTTGACATTTTTTTTCTCTCTCTTTAAAAATATCTATCTCCTTGAAGAAACCATCCTGAATGAGGTAACCCAGTCACAAAAAGAGGAACATGGTATGTACTCACTAATATAAGGATTTTAGAGATAGAGCAAAGGATTACCAGCCTATAATTCACACCGCCAGAGAAACTAGGATACAAGGAGGATTCTAAGAGATTCATACAAGGTCCCTCACAGAAGGGGATAGGAACAAGATCTCCTGAGCATATTGGGAGTGGGGGGCAGTGAGTGGACAGGGGGCTAGGAGAAAGAGAAGGGGAGAAGAGGAAAGCACGTGGGATTAGGAAGATTGAGTCTGGGGAGGAATAGATGAGAGAGAGAGGGAGAGATAAAGAGAGGGAGAGAGAGGCCATAAAAGAGGGAGCCATTATAGGTTTGAAGAGAAAACTGACTCTAGAGAAATGTTCAGAGACCTACAAGGATGACCCAACTAACAATCTGAGCAACAGTGGAAAGGCTACCTGATAATGAAATTGATGACTAACTTATCCACCATCATAGACCCTCATCTAGTAGCTGATGGAAACAGAAGCAGACACCCACAGCTAAACACTGAGCCGAACTGGAATCCAAATGCAGAGAGGGAGGACAAGACCAGACTACAGAAACACACAGAGACAGCTGACCTGAACAAAGAGGAGCTAATGGGCCCCAATGCTGGGAATCCAGCATTGGACCAGCTCAGGTCCTCTGGACATGGGTCTCAGTTAGATGGCCTGAGCAGTCTAAGGGACTTCTGACAGTAGAACCAGGATGTATCCCTGGTGCACAAAAGGACTTGACAGATTTAGATGACCCCCTCCAGGAAGGCATCACCCTACATGTGGAGTGGGGGGGGGATGGGATGGGAGGTGGTTGGGGGGGAGGGGAGGGTGGAAGAGAGGGAGGGAAGGAGGAAGAGGGATCTGGAATCAATATGTAAAATAAGACAAATACATTTAAAAAATCTCTCTGTGTGTGACAGATAGATAGACAGACAGACAGACAGATATATAGAGAGAATACTTCAAATGAATGCAGGTGCCTTTAGATATTAGACTAGGGAGTCATCCCTGGAACTGGAGTTACTGGCAGTTGTCAGGTGCTTCATGTCCATGTCAGGTCTTCTGTAAGAACAGTACAAACTTGTAAATGCTGAACTGTCTCTCCAGCCTGTGCCTATATTTTATACTGTAAAACTCCAATATCATTTCCTTAGGAAATGGCCATTTTAATTTTGACTTCTAATTATATGATACTGTGTATAGAGTGATCTCCTGAGAGAAAGAGAGACACAGAGAGGGACACACACAGAGACATCTGGTAGGACCCTTTTCCTCTCCTTTCTTGGCAGCTCCCAGGAGTATAGCGATAGTCCAGACAGAACGCTGGCACAGAGTATGACCCTTCTTCGCACAACTGCTTGGGTTTCAAAGGGCTTTCAAGGATTCTCCACTGGGAATATTGGAAGCCTACAGGAGACCCCCTCAGGAAAAATCTACATAGTTATAAAATTACAGAGCATCTCTTCCACTCTCCTGGGAATTATCCCCAGTTTAAGTCTGTTGGGTTCTTACCATCTGGGCTACACATTGGGCCAAGCATTATCCCTGTATCCATGCTCCTCTCCCTGGGGAATTAACAATGTTTTATTATCATCATTGGCAGATGAGCTTCTAAAGAGAAGACGGAAAATATTTAGCAGAGGAAGATTTGTTTCTGGGAAGACTGGCATAGGATGCAGCCAAGCTTCACTTGGTTTTGCCTTGTCCCCAATCTCCCCCCACCCCAATCTCTTCTCATTTGTATTTCTGTTCTAGAGAGAATCCAGATTTTCTGTGCTTGACTCAAAACAAATGAAGTTACAGCTACTCCCCCCGAAGCTATCAGCGTCTTAGCTCAATCTTTAATTATGAGATAATCTTTCATGTCTCATTAGAGAAAATTCCACCAGAAAATAGAATTCTGCTACCATGCAAAAGAAAAAAAAAATGCTTCCGGGGCCCTTAATGAGCTCACAGATGCCAACAGCTGAGATTAAACCCTCCTCTAGATCCTGCTCCAGTCCCAGGGCCAGACACACATACTTATACTACAAATCAATGTTTATTGAACACAGGTTTGGATCGAAAGCCTATGTAATTATCTAGAAACTTAATTTTCTGCTTTTGTTTTGCTGTTGACAGATATGTTTAGTTTGATTTTGAGACAGGTTCTCATCATGTAGTTCTGGCTGGCCACATGTAGCCCAGGTTGGCCTTATATGGTGGAGCCTCCTGCTTGTGTGTTAGGACTGTTGCAAGAATGATTCAGCACAACCTCCTAGAGCATCTGGCTTTTGGAAAACATGTTGAGAGAATAAAATGGAGACATGCATCCAAGGTCAACCTCTGGAGTCTTCATGCTCATGTGTGCACCCAGGGCCCAGGGGCACCAGCACACACACATACACACACACACATGCATGCACACACATACACACAGAGGAAGAGAGAGAGGGGGGGAGAGAGAGAGACAGAGAAATAGCCACATATTGCTTACTGATATTAGCCACCAACTCCCAATTTCATATAGCTGACTTATTTTTGAGAGAGTACAGGTAATGAATTTTGTGATAATATTATCAAGTCAATATGACCTAGAGTCATCATGATTTTTGTTCCATTTTGTTACCACTTAGATAACTCCAGCTCATATACCAAGATCTATCTATGTTTTTTTATATACTTTGAAGGGTGTTAAAAACAAAACAAAGCAAAAATATGACTATTCTGTGAGCACTGGTGAGGGAAGCTGACTGAACATAATCATTAGAGGTCATACACTTCAGGAATCCTTAACTCTGAGTCACTGTATTTCCCCAGTGCCATTAGAAGCTCTTCTGCCCACTTGAGCTACCCTGTGAAGGAACATTCAGAGAACCTGTAGTGTTTAGTCTGTTTGGGCAAAGACCATTACTCCTAGTCATTTGTGGGAGCTCACCCAGTGGGCATCAGTTCCCTCTGACATTTTATAGTCCTCTTAGCTCTGTAAGCATTTCTGTGGGACCAAGGATTGATTGCCATGTGCAAAATATCTTGGTCATTTGGTTCATAAGAAAACACAGACATTATCTCTGCCTGGGATTTGTGTTCGAAACTAAGTAGCAAATGGCACATAGGCTTGCATGGGCATACATTCTGAAACAAGCCACTGGGTTGCTCTGGGAGAAAGGGATTCACAGGTAGCAATGCCATGGCTATATACAGAGTACAGATTAAACACAAATTACCTTCACATATATAAAAATCTGGTTCTTGGGGGTGGGGATTTAGTACAATTAATAGATTGCTTGTTTATCTATCAATCTACAGCGCTACAACAAAACAGGCATAGTGGTGTACACATGTAATCCTAGTACTTGGAGGTTGAGGCACGAATATCAGAGGTACTAAGTCAGCCTCAGCTGCATAGTAAGTTGAAGATCATTTTCAGATATTAAAAATAAAAACTAAAGAATTGGTTCTACCTGGTCAAGCTACCTACCCTTCCTGCACAGCAGCCATCTTGGAAGTCAAAGGGCCATGCAGACTCAACCTCCTGCAGGAGATACTTGACTATGACCCTGAGCAAAAAACAAAGGCAAACAGGAGAGAGCTGGGACAGGAGTTGATGGGCTGCATTTTGAGCCCACCCTAGACATAACTCCTGGGGTGACGTTTGATAAGCCCCCAGACAGTACTGAGTGTTTGCTGCCTTAACCTTCAAGATCCTATGACCAACCCTGCAGCCCTTGGAGCCCTGAAGTTTCCCTCATACTCTTCCCCAAGGGTAGTATGATCATAGTACTGTCTTAGGGGACTCATAGCAATGGTGTCCCTAATAGGTCTGTCTCTCCAAGTCATGCATACCAGAAATTTGAGGAAACTTTGAAGTGGAATTTGAAGTATAAAGCCTGATTTGTAAGGAAAATCAGGACAATGGTTCATTTTAGCCATTTGCTACCATGACTGTTGAGAGTATCTCCCAGTATTCTGCTATGATGTCTGTCTGTTTTCTACACTAACCACTGAACCTGGTTTTCATCTTTGTAAAAAGATCTGGTGGTATTGACATTACTGACAGTATGGATTTCTTGTTGGTTGCAGCTATATGTCTGATATGGGGATTTTGACAATAAGTTTGTACTGAAGTTGGAGGGGTATTTTACAGATGGGGTTGACTCACAACACCAGGCAAAAACAGATGTTTGAGGTTAGTGGAAGCTGACTTTTTCCTGAAGCCATGATTAGCATCACCTATCAATGGTAATATTATTAAACTCAGAACCATCTTTAACCTTAAAATATTTATCCCTATACTTCAAAATGCTACTAGTTAGCAAATCTTCTACCACAGCTACAAGCTGTAGTTCAAGGTGAATATGAACTATAGAGCAAGGCTGTGTCTGAAGAAAACCAAGGGCTGGGAATGTAGTGCATTTTGCCTATTATGTGCAAACCTGGCTTCCTAACACCACAAAAGTGCAATGATATATGATATATGCATATGATACACGTTCAAGCAAGACCATTCATTACTCAAGGGCTGCCTTCCACATTAGTTATCAACATCTGTTTTACCCTGACCCAGTTCCCAGACTCCCAGAAGGAAATCTGATGTTCAACAATGGAGTCCACTATTATTGGTTAAAGGACCTTCTTGCTTGCTGCCAAAGGCTCTACCACTGAACCACATTTCCCAGAATCCCCACATTCAACACAATCAAAGGTCAGTCTTATAAGAAAGCAAGGTTTTCTAAAGAGCACACTCCCAAGCCTAGGATGTGAATTTGGTTCCGAAGAGAAACACATAAATGTCAAAGAGGCAATTAACAACCCAAGATTAACTGGAATTAAATATAGTCACATAGTGTTCCATCACAATGAGAATGAGCAGAAATGACTCCAGCAAGGCAAAGGACAAGGCTAGCAATGCATGTGGTGTGCCCTTCAAAAGCCCTAAGAGTGAGCTCATTATTTGAAGACTTTAAGGAAAAAAAAAAGACTGTTCTATTAAAGAGGAATCCACATATATCATTGCTTAAGACACAATGTACAACTGTCTCTCTTTCCCCTGACACACAAGCATGTATGATAACCTGCTATGGGCATGTGACAACTTCATATTATGTAATTTTCCACTACATCACCAGCATCTCAGCCCTCACACACATCCTGGCTGTGTCATTTCTAATTAGCCATGTAGTGTAATGGATAATCCAAACACCTGAGTGTTGGAATTTGGGGTGACAGCAATCATGGCTTTCTGGTGCACAATGGAGGACAGAGGAAGGAGAATTACAACTCACAGGCCCCAGGCTGAGTTGCCAGAAGAAAACTGTTACTCATTTTGATTTCATTTCATCATCTTGAAATGGGGTTAACTTTTGTGTGCAAAATAATTATTTAAACTTCTTTAATCTTCTTTTTTAATATATTTATTATTTTTTTCTTATTTTTCATATCGATCCGAGTTCCCTATCCCTCCCATGCTCCCATGCCCCCGGCCCCCCTCCCATTCCATCCCCTTCACTCCACAGGGAGGGTGATGACTTCCAGGAGGGCTCATCAAAATCTGTTCAGTCATTTGGCGTAGGAACTAGGCCCTCCCTCCTGCCTCTAGGCTAAGGGAGTATCCCTCCATGGGGATTGTGCTCCCAAAGTCCTTTCGTGCACCAGCGATACATCCTGGTTCCTTAGAGCACAGGCCTTCTACTTGAGATCCACGTTGAGGGGATCTGAGTTGGTACAATGCTGGTTTCTCAGCTATCAGTCTAAGGGTCCATGAGCTCACCCTTTGTTCAGGTGTGCTGTCTCTGTGGGTTCTTGTAGCCTGGTCTTGATCCCTTTTCTTTTCACTCCTCCTTTTCTGCAACTGGATTCCAGCTCAGTGTTTAGCTGTGGGTGTCTGCTTCTGTTTCCATCAGTTACAAGATGAGGGCTCTATGATGGCATACAAGTTAGTTATCAATCTCATTATCAGGGAAGGGCATTTAAGGTAGCCTTTCCACTGTTGCCAGATGTTAATTGGACTTATCCTTGTAGGTCTCTGGACATTTCTCTAGAGTCAGTTTTCTCTTCAAACCTATAATGGCTCCCTCTGTTTTGGTATTTCTTTTTTTTTTTTTTATCTCTCTCTCTCCTCTATTGGTCCCCCGACTCAATCTTCCTGGTCCCACATGTTCTCCTCTCTTCCCCTTCTCTCTTAAATAAGATAAAATGCATGCTTGGGGAGTTGATGAGAGAATATACATAAGTGAAAATCTTAAAGCTATTCTCAGTGTGTTATTGTGGGAAAATCCCCATTATTGCTGTGAATTGAAAGCTAGTGGCTGGCTTTTGCATTGACAAATCCTAATACTGAATAGACAGGGATGTTTTTAAAGGCCATTGGGCACCAGACCTGTGCAAAACCCAGCAAGAAATGTAACAGAGTATAACTTTTAGAAAAAGGTAGTTTAATCCAGCTAAACCCATACTATTGGATCTTCCATCCATCTGACTTGTAGGTGAAGCCAGCTGTAAGAATCTGCCAAGCCCAGTGCGGGAAGACAATCAAATTAGGTTGGAATTACTTTTATGTATTTTTTAAGTTACATTCTAGGAGCTGAAGGGAAGAGACCTCATAACGTTTGGCAGCTAGCAGGCCCACTGAAAGTCTGTTTCTATATAATTGAGTCTATAAATATTAATTATTTTCTGTTCCTGCTCTATCTTTTATAAGTCTTTTAGATTTAGAAAGTGCTCACACTTTAGGCATTATCAATGTGCTTTGATGAACTGAGAGCATTATGTCTGCTATTAGGCTTTTCATCTTTGGAATGGGAGAATGTGTAGGAGTTTGAGTATATTTGTATGCGTGTGCACTTTAAGAGCTAGATTTTTGAGGTGGAGTGATAACAGCTCTGATACCTAATTCTCTTTTCAAATTAGAGAACAGGGCCATTGTGGAGAAAGGAAAGCCACTTCCACGAAAAGTGCAGCTTTGGTAATTACCATATTGAGTGTTGACAACCACACTGGGATCCAATGTACACTGGATGCTTTAACAAGACAGGGTGGATGAAGGGCAGGCGGGGAGGAAGTAGATGCCTCTCACTCTCAGGACACCCTCAGACTTGTCTGCAATGGCCTCATGATGACAACATTGTCCTCTAAGGGACCCAAGAAGAGTCCTACTATCTTCCTAAGATGGGTACTTTACTTATAAATATCTTTGGTTGCCCAAGAGGACTTCTGTGTTGGACTGGACTACTGGGACAACCTAGCCAAGCCTTGCCCACACCTGATCCCTGAAGTTGGAGAAGAGGGTTGTCCTTGCACTCTAAACCTCTCATTTCTACACGTGAATACATTTCTCTGGTTATTAATGTAGGAGATGGTCAGAAGGAAAGAACTCACAGCAAAGGGCAACCAAAGCAGTGTAAGGAGGCAGGGTGTGGTAAGAAGCGGTCTGGAGTTCAGGACATCTTTCCCTTGACCCTATGTCATTTGTTGATTTTATTTGATATTTGTCATAGTTAACATCAGCTGTCATTTTGACATACCCCAGAGTCAGTGAGAATGTCTTATGGCCATGTCTGTGGAGAACTGTCTTAATTAGTGATTGATGGGGGGATGGCTCAGCCTTTTGTGTGCAGCACCATCATTAGGTAGTTGGTCCTGGGTTGTATAAAAATGCTAGTTGAGGAGCTCTTGATAGCTCAGCAATTAAGAACACTGGCTGCTCTTCCAGGGATCCTGGGATGGAGTCTCCATGACCACATGATAGCTCACAGGCATCTATAACTCTAGTCCCATGTGGTCTGTCCCCCTCTTCTAGCTTCTTCAGGCACTGTATGCATGCGGTACACAAGCATCCATGCAAGCAAAATATCTGTAAACACACACACACACACACACACACACACACACACACACACACACACACGGTAGTAGAGAGCAAAAGCCAGAGATCAAGCCAGTAAATGTCTTTCCTCCATGGTTCCTGATTCTGTTCCTGGCCTAGAAATGTAAGATGAAATAAACCTTTTTCTCTTGAAATTCTTTTTGGTTGTGGTATTCATTATAGTAATGGTACCTAAAGAGGGAATCTGGCTTAAAGCAGCACACAGGACATCATTGTAAGAGTCTAAAAGAGAAAGAAACAAGACAAGGAAAAATGAAAAGAGGTGGAAAGAAGGAGGAATTGAAAATGAAAACAGTTTTTAAAAAGCTCATTCACAACTACAGTGATATGTGTGGGTCTTGGAATGAGTCAGAGGAAGATGAGGGTGTGCTGTTCACATAAGCAACATCAGTAGCCTGGTGTTCTTCACACCATGAGAGTCTCACTTCAGGGTGTGAACCTAGGTCTAAGCAGTGTGTGTGTGTGTGTGTGTGTGTGTGTGTGTGTGTGTGCGTGCGTGCGTGCATGTGATTGTGAGTATGTGTTTGTGTGTATGAAAGAGAAAGAGAGGGAGGGAGAGAAACAGAGAGAGGGAGAGGGGAAGGGAGAAGGAGAATTATTTTAATACTCAGTACTCCAGGAGGACAAAGAAGATGTCAGATCCCCTAGAACTGTAGTTACATGTGGTTGCATGTGATCTGCCTGCTGGGAATCGATCCCAGGTCCTTCTTAACTGCTACATTGTCTCTCCAGCCCTTTCACCTGTCTTTTTTATTTTTATTATCTTGCTGATATCTACATGAGCTATTGGGATTTAGATGGGAATGGACTTGGGTCTGTAATGGGTCTGGGCATATGGGGTGGCTCATTATTGAAGTCTTGAAACACACAAAGATAGAATTTAATTTCTCTCATCAGCATCCTCTGGTGTTCAGAACATGGATTCCATACATATTCTGCTAAGTCTGTGCCTGTGTATTTCATGTTTTGCGTACTATGGTGAAGGTACTTATTTTATATTTGTGTTGCAATTGGCTCACCACCAGTAAATGGGAATAAAATCTACCTTACATACCTTGATATTCAGTGTGATATTCTTGGTAAAATCTCACCATCTTCTCCTTTTAAATTGATTCATATGACTTTCTTTGTTATCTAAGAACCTTATCTTTCCTTGTGATCTATGTGCCTTTGATTTCTTCTCATTCCCTCACGCTTTGGGTAAGATTTTTCAATACAGTTTGAAAATAAGTAGTAAGCATAAATAATCTGGCATTTCTTCCCATTATAACTAAGAAATTTTTCATCCTTTTGCCCTTCATTATGATATTAGGCCTAAGATTTTATGGATTATTTTGCAAGATAAAGCAGTTTGTTTTATTCTTAGTTTGTACATTTATTTTATTTGGTCATAAATTGATATTAGCATTTGTCAGGCGCTATTAGAACATCTATTGACATGCTGCGTGTTTTTCTTCTTTAATCTATAGAGATGGTGGATCTCTATGGTGATGGTCCATTGATTTATGAATATTGAACCAGTCTTGACGTCCTGAAATAAAGTCAACAAGATTAGAAAATTCTCTGCAATGCCAGCTTTGGTATGGCTTTGTAGAATATTTTCTCACTCATCCTAAGGCACACAGAATGAAGCTACTATTCTAGGAGTGTCTACCCTGGAGTTAGCATTAGGGTATTTCACTCTCACAAAACAATCTTTCAGGTGTTTGCTTTCCCTTCACCCCTTATGTTATCTACAAGGACTTGCATGGGCGGATGTCATGTTTTCCTTAAACCTTCACATATTTTGACCTATTACATCTCCATAGTTGCCCCCTATCTGCTGTGGAAAGAAGCTGTTTTAATGAGGCACGAGAGTTGCATTTAGCTGCATATATGAGGACAACCTTTTAGAATATAGAGATTAAACTGGTTTAGCAGAATGACAATAGTAGCATGTAGGGTGAAGGTTTCTAGGTCTGGATCTGTCTCTGGTTCATGGTATTGAACACCACGATTTGAATTCAAATATATGACTACTTAGTGAAAATACTTCTTCTGAATGGGCTCTGTGATTCGTGTCTGTCAGGGATGAATCTGCCTCAGCCAAGTGTCAAGTGTTCAATTATATAGCCAAATACCCCACATCAACACATTAACATCCTCAGCCTGTTAGTGAGGTCACCTCACCCTTTCCTGGTGTTGATAATTCGTGTCTTCTCCTATTACAGCACAGCCGGATGCATTCATCGTTATTGATCCTTCCAAAGAATAAGCTTGGGTCCCATTTATTTTCTATTATAAAGGTCATTGATTTTTTGTTTTTCTCATTATTATTTATTTTTTGCAAATGATGGGTTTAAATTCCATTATGCTTCTTACCCCTATTTAGCTATGACAGTGTATGTACATTTTTCCAGCATATAAGAGTATTCTGGAGTGCAGGTTTTCTCTTATTTGCCACATTACTGCTTTCAACAAAACATTTAGAATGTTTTGAGTTAAATTCAGGTGACTGAGGAACTGGGTAGATGAATTAATTGGTAAAATTCTTGCTTTTCAAGAAGGACAGACCCACATCATCACCTCTGGCTTTCCTTTGGAATATATCTCATAAGTCACATGCTACCTGAAAGTTTTCCTGATAGCTCTACAGGAATATGCCACACACTGAAGCATCACATCTCTTCCTTCTCTGCCTCTGGTTTCCCAGGCACATTTGACACCTCCTATTATATTATCTATTTTACCTTACTCATATTAATTAAAGACCTATATGTATCATTTTACCTTATATTTCTCCTGCTAAATCATAATCATCGTGAAGACAAGGATTTGCGCTGTCATATTAAAAGTTTTATCTACAGCACTTGGGAAGCACCAGAACATAGTATATACAATGGGTGCACCTTCCATGAATGAATGGATGCATAAATGGCTTTTGATTGTCAAAAGTACAGTCTCTCACTGTAACACCTCTTTGCTTTCTCAAAACTCAAAGAGATCCATCTCATGGTTTTAAAGACTTACTGTTACCTGTCCTTTAATTCTGGACTGACCTGTTCAGCCACAGTCATCTCCCCTCAACTCCTGGAAACTGATGTCTATTACACTTGCTTCTTGACTTTCTCCAATTTACTCCATGTTCTCTGCCAGTGACATCCATAACTCCTAATTTGTATATTTGTCTACATATCTTCCTCCATCATTCTTCATGACCTAGGAGACATCTGTTAGGGGGGATATGGGGGAGGGTTTGCTGACTCAGTTTCCTTCTCTCACAAGAAGACGAAATGTCAAACCATGCTGTATAGATTCTTAGGAAGTGAAGCATGAGATTGAGCCTGTTTTTAACTATCATTTGATGCTGTTTGTGAGATGATTGTTTCCTAGAGCTCTGAGAAGCTTACATTGTCACATCAACAAGAGATCCAGGTCCACTCATAGGTCCAGAATCATATTATCATGTAGAGCCTGCTGACTGGAAACCCAAGAGATTCACTGAGTTGGGGATTCTCCGCAATGTCTTGAAGTGGAAACTTCTCTGCCCCTAAATCCCCTTCTAAGTAAATTAGTACTTGAAGAATGTTTATTTACTTTTAAAAAAATGGATAATCTACCCAGTGAAATGATAAAAATCTTAGGAAGAAAGAACTTACTACAGACACATGTAAGCAAGGTTTGCATCAAATCACCACCAGCTGATTGCAGATAGCCTTGATACTGAGAGCTCATACATTAGCAAGGAAAATGAAAGCTCTCTGCCCCAAAGTCTGTCACCAATGACAGTGAATATCAGTTCTGTTCAAGCAGGGAAGTCATGCATCTTGCAATCAGGAGCCTTAGAGCTCATGAGACCTGCAAACTATCTCCAATGACAAAATGCAGAAATATGAAATAAAAGCAAACACCATGAACATCTATGCAGCAAATCCTCATGCCACTCATCTTCTGATAACACAAAGCTAAAGACAAACCTCAAAGTGAATTGCACTTATGGAGAATCAAAGATGAGTCTGAGCAGGGTTTCCCCACTGAGAAAGACCAAGCATACTAATCCAGAAGTTTGGGTGGCTCACAATCACAGTCATGCATCAAATTGCATGTAGCCACAAATCAAATCAGGTGCCTCGTGATGTGTCCTTCCATTCAGACCTTGAAGGAATTTTAAAGGAAGAGATTTATGAGCTCTTGAAGTGCTAATGTGAATGAATCTCTTTAAATGAGTGACTTTACTCCTAGAAGCATGAAGTCCCCTTGTGCCAATTAATTAAAACCCACAGATTCCATCTCACCTACTACTCACACATCTATAGTCACTATAGCAACCTAGAAAATCTTTTATGTAAGTTCATTATTCTTAAGTAATAGGGTTTTAAGTGAGTTGCATTGAGAATGGATTGTGTGCATAAGATTCCTTATGTTTTCTAGATCTATTTAGTTCATTCTCTAATCAGTCACATAATAATAAAACAGTCTTTCCCCCCATTCTCTTGCTAAGAGTCAAACCCAGAGCTTTGTACATGCAAAGCTAGCTTCAACCTCAGCCATAGGCCTTTTGAGGTAATGAGGTTGGCTTAGATCTTGCTATATAGACCAAGATGGACCTCAAAATAATGATCTTCCTACTTCAGTATCCTGCCTGTCGGGATTATATGTGGATGCCACCATGCCTGGCAAACAAAAGTCATATTGTCATGTTAAAAGAGTCATTTGATCTAGTTGAAGAAATCTAAGCAAAGTTCACAGTGAAACACAGCTCTTTCGATTTGTAGATTTTATTCATGGAAACAGCTTCCAAGTACACAGGATGGGAGCTGGTCATCTATAGAGCAGAGTAGAGTAGCTGCTGCCCTGAAGGTCCAGAGTTCTCATGAGAAAGTCTATAGAGCCCAGTGCAGGGTTCACACTGGCAGAGCTAGAATGTCCTCCTTTTGGATATAACTTTCCTAGGTCATTCTAGAAGAAGATACAAGAATATCTGGAAGTGATCAGTCACTGGAACAGGTGTCTTAGCCCAGATACCAGACCAAAGAAAATTCAGGCTCTTAAAACAGGAATTTCAAGTGTTGCTATCTGATCTGAAGGTGGGGCTAGTCTGATCTCCCATCTCCATCCATGAGGGCCCCAGGCCATTTAAAAACTGATTTAATGAGGTGGGGATTCATTGTCATGACTCTGCTTCTCATCCCAGCTCTAACTGGGAAGGGTCAACAGCAAGCTGTGAAGTTACTTTTCTATCATGGTAAGAAAATACTGTAACCAAGGTGATTTAGATAAGAAAGCATCCAAGTGAGCTATGATCCAGAAGGGTAGGAGTCCTCTACCATGGTGGACAGCAGCTGAGAGAGCTCACATCCCAATCCACAGGCAGGAGGTGGAGAGCTAATTGACAATGGCAGGAGCCTTTGCAAGCTTCAAAACCCATCCCAAATGGCATATTTTCTTCAACAAAGGCCACACATCCTAATCCTTCTCAAACAGTTCTAACCAAATTTGGGTCACATATTCAAACATATGAGTGCATAAGGTCCATTCTCACTCAAACAACAAGCGTCTACAGGAGGTAGGTGCTGGGAACCAAACTGGAGTACTCTAGAAGAGCACCAACCAAGTGCCCTTAACTGCTGAGCCATCTTTCCAGCCCACTCAATTGACTGTTTTTATATCAAAGGGGGTTTGGATCCCATCAGGTGCCTTTTGTGGGTCTATGAGGAAGGATATATGGGCTTTGTTATGATACATACAGGCTGAAGGGTCTTCAAGGCTTTTAGCTCTTTTGTGGTAGCATTACTGTTGAGACAAAGTCATTTTGGAAAACATCAACTGCTCTCTCTGTCTCTCTCCTTCATCTCTTTCCCCACTTTGTACTTCTCTTCCTCTACTCTCCCCTCCCTTCCTCTCTCTCCTTGTTACTCTCCATCCCTCCCCTCCCTCTGATTCCCTCCCTCTCTAGCACTTTCTCTGGAGAAACCCAGCCTCAGAAAGGTATCACAATAACCCGTTGAGCTGAAACACACAAACAAAATGAGTCCTTTTGCCAAAAGTTAGTGAATAAATAGCCTCATGTCAAAACACTATGTGGGAAACTAACTGTGAATCTATGTCATTGGCAGCACTGACGATGTTCTGGATAAGTAAATCCATATCTGACCTGCAAAAGTTGCCCTGCAAGAGTCCTTGGCTATAAGAGCCTGACATCAGAGAGTCCCAACAAATTGGACACGGCCGCTCACCCCAGAAACAAAAATTGGAAAAGTAACAATGATAAGACATGAAATGAATCCAACCAATTGGGCAATTTGAGGAAGGCAAAGTGGCTCTAGGATAATGACCCACATTTAGGGTACTCATATAAACTTTAGAGACATGAGTGGAGCCAGATGTACTTTATATGACTTGGTCAGGCTTTGCTCAGGTGAGTCTGCACTATGACTAAGGAGAATTGACTATCATCGTGAGAGGGTGACATAAGTGTTCTTGCTTTGTGAGGGCATTTGGGCAGTTGTTGCTTTGTTTTTGGTGGGGGTCTACCTGAAGGTTTGTTGTCCCTGGAATCCAATATGCCTGCAGTTTTTTGTAAAAGAGTGGAGACTCTGCTGTTGCTTTATGGCCCTGAAACATGTTTCAAAGGCAAACTTCATTAGTTACTCTACTACTGATGTCTTTGGCTTTGAAGAAAGATAGGAGAGGTGTGATGAACTAAGGGCTAGCTAATCTTATATCTCCAGAGTTTTAACAAAACCTCAAAGGACAAATATGTACACATTAAGAACCAGACAAAATGTGACCCAGAGGCTGGAAAGATAGCTCAGGTTAGGAATGTGTACTATTAGACTTGAGTTCAGTTCCAAGCATCTGCTTTGGCAACTCACAGTTGCCTGTAAGTCTAACTCTAGAAGATCGGATGCCTTCTGGCCTCCCTATGGAGAAGGGCACTCCCCACAGCAGTGCACACATACACACACCCACACACACTTACTAATACTAAAAGTAAACACTAAAATATGCAATTCCAATTTAAAGGCAGAAATGACAGATACAGAGGTTACATTCTATTCCTCAATTCTATCTACTCTCTGCTCCTGGCCCACTGAGGCATGAACAGGTATCAATTTTCACTTTTGCAGTCACAACCCTCACTATGTGTTTTCTGCACTGATGGACTGAGGCACTAGGAAACTATGAATCCAAATAAATCTCCTCTTCCTCAAGATACTTCTGTCCATCACAGCTTCATGGATCTGGCAATTCCTAACCAGAATGTGGACCAATTCCAATCTCTGATCTGGAATCAGTGTGACTGTCTCATCTAAGGTCAGTAATCTCATCAGGTCTCTAGTTCTAAGGTTCAGGCTGAGAATTCAGTCTAGACTCACCCAGGATTCAACCTCCAAAGAATACCTTTCAAATTCATATCACCCTGTCATGACCCATTATATCCTGTCCTCAAGTGTTGTACACACACACACACACACACACACACACACACACACACACACACCTGAGATATTAAAATTGAACTAAAAACCCAAAGCCCTTCTCATATACAGTGAGATTTTTCTGGCCATACTGTAATTTCCTTAGGTAGTCCATAAATTCTGAACCAAAATAATTTTGATTTCATGTATATTCAGAAGCCCCATGGTCCAGATATTATAATCCTATGGGAAAAAAATGTTCTCTTTAATAAATAGGGAGATGTATAAGTGACTTTAAAGGTGTCTTTTTTCCCCTAGAGAATTCAGTGTCTGTCAGCCTGAGGGGTGCAAGCCTCTGACATTATATTCAAATTAAAGAATGAATCCTGAAGCCAGCAGTTTCATTGTTCTGCAGACCAGAAGTGCATGCCGGCTATATATTCCACATAGCATTCATGCAGTTCAGTCCAAAGCCTGATACTTTCTCTAAAAATATCATTTCAGATATTACTAAACAAAACCCTGGAATCAACAATTCAGAACTGTCATTTTCCAAAATATTCTGAATGCCTTCTGAGTCTGCCTTCCACAGGGTTAGCTCTGTGTGTGTGTGTGCATGCACATGCGTGCTCATGTGCATACACTTAAACTTAACAACAAGACATTGCATAATTGCTCTGTAATTACAATGATCGCTTTACCAAGAAATCTATTATATTGTCCTTATGAGACAAGCTGATAAACCTATTCACATGGGATTAAGTACTCCCAGCCCCTAATGGCTATTATGTTTGACAGACAGATTAGCCACCATGGAGAGCAACACACTGTAATCCCAGTAAATTGGATGTTTTAGCATTCTCTATAAGGATGCTTTTAATTATACAAGCAAGCCAGAGTCTGCAAGTGCATTTTCTTTGGAATGAACTGTACATGTGTAGCCTAACTTCGGACTAACGATGCCGGAAGGAGAATACCAGGTCTCAATAGCATCTCACCCTTTAGAACAAAGATTTTCCCATTGTTCTCTCAGATTTGTGGCACAGATCTTTCATTTTCAAGTGTTTATTAACAGTTTAAAGTAAGGGTGTCATTGTGACTGAGCTGGCTACTCTTGACCGTCAACTGTCTGGGACTGAGAATCACAGTAGAAACAAACACCTAGGGTTGTCTGTTAAGACATCCCTATGTTAGGCTAACAGAGAATGGATGACTCTCCAATGCTGGAGGCCCTCACCATTCCCTGGCCTGGGGTCCTGAGTAGAATTAAAAGGAGAGAAAGAGCTGAACCCAGCATCTCCATAATTCCTGATAGCACATGCAATGTGATCAACTCCCTCATGACCCTGCTTCTATGCCCTACCTGCCATGGTGGACTGGACACTCCAGCTGCAAGTCACAATACACCCTTCCTGCTTTCCTTAGATGGCTTCTATCAGGTATTTAGTCATGGCCACAAGACAGTCACTATGACTCTTCCATGCATGAAGGTTGCATACTTGGATTGCACTTACCTCCTCCATCACCCTTTCTCACTCCTGTTCTGTTTCTCTTTCCTTACCCTTAATATTCCTTTCAGGACACTTTTTTTAACATCCTGGGTTAGCTTCTACCCCCACTCAAGTTGACAAGACTGTGGTCTTAAGAAGAAGTACCAGATGATTTCTCCAGGGAACTAGTGTCACATCTTCTAAGTAGAATGTGAACAAACTCTCTCCTTGTCTTATCTTTACTCTTTCACCTATCAGGTCTCATCTTGGTTGCCTTTTGTCTTACCTCCACCTTGGCTTTTGAGTCCTCAACCTGAAGCCAATTCAGGAGAATCATCCCTGTCACTTGAATTGTGATCAAACTCTTCTCTCCCACCCTTGACTGGCAAGAAAAGAGATAGGTACTGCTGAAAATAGGTGAGCTGCTGGATTCAGCCAGACAGTGGTTGACAGAGCCCTGAACTAATGGGAAATTGGGCTGATGAATTCCTTTCTCTTTCAAGCTACTCTTGAGTGGGATTTTCTGTCCTCTGTGATCAGAAAGGCTGAAAAGTGACATTCCTAAACTGGGAAGCACTTGGGCAGTTACCTTTGTCTTATGGGACTCTTGATTCTGTACATCATGGAATATTTTGGAATTTGTTGAGCTAGCCCGGCATGTAACTATGTTATAAAGTTATTTTGGAGGAGGTCAATGCTGGTGGGGCAGGATCCCATGCTCATTGTTCCCATGGGGGAAGCAGTGATTAGGTGGACAGTCATGACTGGACTCATTCCTCTTACACTTGGGGACCCTGTGAGCCAGGGGTAATAATATCTTAACCTCTCTGAACCACAATTTCCTCACCATATAAATAGAGAAAACATAGTGCCTAACAGACTGGCCCTTGGTGGGGAGGAGTAACAGAATCAGAAGGTGACCAATCACTGTTCTTCTGAAACCCCAAAGATTCGGGGATCACAACTTTTGTTTGGGGGATTGAAGAAGTAAAACAGTAAAGGAAGAGATCCATGGCTGTGTGGGTCAGGGCAGGGGATAGTGATAGCCCCTAGTGCCCTGAGCTTCATTCTTCCAAGAAAGCATGTTCAGAAATGCCCAGTAATGGAGACTTAGCAGAGACAGTTACAATGTTAGTGACCCATAAAAAGACATTGGGGATCTCACCTCAGGCCTAACTCACGCCATACCCTCTTAAAGCCAGGTCACAAGGGAACAAAAGGAGGGTGGTACCCCCCAGGTTCTTACATTACTCTTAATCAACTATCTGTTTTTCTCTTTAAGAAAGAAAAAGAATGGAGGAAGGGAGAGAAGGAGGAAGGAGAGAGGGAGAAAGGGAAGAAGGGAGGGAGAAAGAATGGAAGGAGAGAGGGAGGGAGAAAGGAGGAACTTTCCTTCACTTTAGCCATTTGAAGAAGTTTTGCCAATTTGGATGATACTGATGGAAGATTCTTAAGGTATAAGATGGTATTGTTTATAATCTTAAATAATTAAATCTTAATAAATTTCTTATAATTCTAAAAATTCTTTTTATTGTTTGAGAATTCCATACATGCATGTGATCAAGCTCTCCTACTTCCCTCAAATTCTATATCCTACAATTCCTCCTCTCATCCCTCTACTCTTCCTCTATAACTTCATAAGTTCTTTTTATTTTAACCCACAGAGTCCACTTAGTGTATGTGTATGGGTGTAGGGCTATCTGCTAGAGCATTGGCAGCCTCCAAGGGGGTCACATCCTTGACTCTCCATCTATAGCAACCATCAGTTACCAACAGCTTATCAGATGGGGTGGGACCTCATGAGCCTCACCACCATTCATGGTGAGATTTTGATTGATTTGATCTTATGTGGGTCTTGAACACAGGTCAGGAAATTTGCCTTGCAATTTAAGCCCATAGCCAACCCTACTTTGCAAAGCAAATGTTGAGAGCAATAAAAAACTATGAAGTTAATTTATTTCTTTCAGGTTTCACATTACCCTTCTGTCCTATCTAATCTTTCCAGAAAAATTGACAGTTCCTCACGACAATGCTCTGAAATGCTTCTGTCTAGTTCTATGTTTTCTATATTAAATTAAGTGGACACTCTAAAGGCCTGCTTTCTAGCACCTTTTGCTTTTAAAACCCAGAGCTACAGGGTTGACAGTTTACTGCCATTGAACTAAGTGAAATATTTGTAGCACGGGAGGTAATGTGATTCAGGATGATAAGGGGCGTCAGGTCCTCTCACAGCTTAAATAAATCTCAACAAATTAATCTCCCTGAGAACCTTCCATCAATATCAGGCATTGAACATTCACCCGAATTCCTGCGAGTAACTCTAATAAAATATCAAATGAATAGAAAGCTTTTATATTAAAAAAATAAAAGGCCCTATTTGTGAACTGCCATTTGAAGAACATTCAATGTCTTAACAGCCCCAATGCTCTTTAAAATGCG